>NC_048298.1:166828430-167464871 GCF_013100865.1 Trachemys scripta elegans | reverse complement strand
GGGGGGGGGGGGGGGGGGGGGGGGTGCGCCGGGCGGCCGGTGGGGGTGCCGGGCTGCTGGGGACCGGCGGTGCCGGGGGGGGTTCGCCGGGCCGGCAGCGCCGGGCCGCCGGGGGTTGCACCGGGCCAGCAGTGCTGGGCGGGCCGGGGGTGCTCGGCCGGGGGCCGGCGGTGCTGGGCGGGCCGGGGGTGCTCGGGCCCGGGGCCGGCACCCCAGGGCCTGAGCCGACCCAGGCTGGAGCCGCCAGGGGGCCAGCCTGGGCCGTGCCTCCTCCCCCCACACCCTCCTTACCTGCTTCAGGCTTCCCGCGAATTAAATGTTCACGGGAAGCAGGGGAGGGGGCGGAGACTTTGGGGAAGGGGCGGAGTTGGGGTGGGGCGTGGGCGGGGCTGGGGGCGGGGCCGGGGCCCCGTGGAGTGTCCTCCATTTGGAGGCACAAAATATGGTAACCCTAGGGGACACGTGACAGAGGGAGCTTCCAGGCAGCAGCAACTGTGGTCTCAGTGAGTTGATTTAATTAAAAGGCAGTGTACTTAAAGGGAAAATGCACATCTCTTTCACACACACAGTGTGTGTCTGTCTCTGTCTGCGATGCTCTCTCCTCTCCCTCCATTCCTGCTGCCTTGTAGACTCTGAGAGTTAACCCTTGAGGGCTCAACCAATTGTTAGTTCATCATTTAGCAGTAAGGCATTCCCTGGAAAATATCCCACCTCAACCAAGCTTCACAATCATCATTACTGTGTACCAGTATTAAATTGTTTGTTTAAAACTTAGAGTGTGTGTATTTTTTTATATATATAATATAAAATTAGTCTTTTAGTGAAAAAGAATTCCCTGGAACCTAACCCCCTCGTTTACAATAATTCTTATGGGGAAATTGGATTCACTTAACATCGTTTCGCTTAAAGTCACATTTTTCAGGAACATAACTACATTAAGTGAAGAGTTACTGTACATATGATCATTGACTTCTCAAAGTTCAAAATAGTAATCAAAATCATCTATAACATTTCAGATGGTGTCAAAGTACCTAATCAAATAACCCATCCTTCAGTAAGCAAGTAAAGCTTCAGTATTTCTGACATAACTGAGGTCTGTACATATGTAATCAGAATGTTCAGAACTTAATTTCTGTGGCACATCTGATTTCACATCAACATTGAAAGATTATGGTTACAAAATTTGACTTCTGAATTACCTTTCTACATGTCCCTGGTTATAAATCATCTTAGTCTTTTTTTTTTTTTGGCAGCTGCACGTTCAGAAAGTGGAGAACTGAGTTCTGATGTCTGAAAAAAGCTTCTGACGTTGACTTTTTCGTTAACCTGAATTCAGCTTCACTCTGCTAAATTTAACAAGTGAAACTCTATTGAACCATGTGCATGTCTCTCTTCTGTCCATGTGGCTCAATTGCTTCCAGCCTAATTACACCAGTTTCCTATTACCCTGATGTTCCCTTAGTAGCAGCCTCTCCAAGAAACACAGGTCTCATCATTATATCCTGCTCACTAGAACTGAAGTGACATCTTCCCTGCCTTAAAGAAAACAATTAAGTGAAAGCAACTTGTGAAAAAGTAGTATGGACTGTTTGTCTATATATGATTATGAAATCATTTTTTTGTATTTGTGGAGGTTTGATCATACGTTAAACATAAACGGAATAGTACTTTTCCATGCACTCTTACAACAGATTCAGTGAATATTTAAAAGAGGAATGCCTGAACGGACAATTGGCCAAAAAAACTATATCCGAATCATTTGTTACATAGAATACTGTTACCAAGAATTGCAGTGTTTAAGTGTCCTTGCAACATTTGTCAGAATTTTTGTCTTATCACAAGCTACACTGAAGTATGGGTCTTAACAGGTAGCAAGATAACAGCACTTAAATGTGTCACTTCTGGCTAACACCTTGCTTTTTCTATCCCCTCTGAACTTCAGCTGGCATGTTAGCACTCATTTATGGACTTCCTATTTTGGGGAGTACTTTTTTGTGTGTGTCCAGGACCAAATTATGTATTACTGTTCTCTTGCTTTCAGTTCCACTATGTGTAGTCTGCATCCTCCTAAGAAAACATATGGCTGGAAGTACAAACAACTATTTGCTTATTTGATTTCTTCAAATTTTTAAACACTGTCCATGCATATTTAGTGTTGAGTGCCTATCCCCAAAACTAAATTTTTTTTAGCAGCCTTGTCTAGATAAGGTATCCCTGTCAGCACACTCAAAGGGTGGAAGATGTGCTTTAATAAGTGCCCAGTAAATAAATAATGCTTCTGCTGTGCGCTCTGTTTTTAAATGTTCTAGAATGTGATCCTCAAAGTCACAAATGGAAGTTAGGTGTTCAGTTTTTCTTTCAGAGGGAATTAGAGTTGGCTATCCCAAGGTTTTGTCTCATTAGTGATGGTAAAAATATCTTCCTGTGGCATAAACATTACTTGGATGCCAAAGTTGGTCAATCTAATTCTGTAGAAGGGAAAATTGAACTTTTTTAACATAAAAACTCAGCCCTCTCAGGCTAAACAATGTTGGGACGGGGGGAGTAGAACTGGTGTTGTCTAGTTTAAACTTACTTGGGTTAATGCCAAGGGAAACTTACTTTTACAGACACCAGCAGGATTGAGTATTACTCTGTGAACATACTAAATTAACTAGTTTATTGTAGAATATATTTGTTCATAGAGTCCTATGTAGACCTAAAACATAGAATTTATTGAAATGGGATTAATACTAGAAAGCAATCTGGAGCTTTCTCAAATCCAGATAGTTACATTTCAGTTAAAGAAATGTAATCTAGAATAATGGTTTGTTCAGTGATATCTCCATAGCTAGATTTAGTAATCTAAACCCCGAGGATATCACTTTGTAGATTCTTTACATTATGGTATGCAATATCAGTATTTAATTTATCTGAGAAGAGAATTTTTGTTCACACTTTGGTGTTTTTAAAGGGTATTACAGAGATGGAAGTGCACAGTCTGTATCTTTTTTTCCCCTAGTCTATTTCTTGTCTTTGTGGTGTGATGAATTTTCTATTATATAGACATTCTAGTCATCCTTTTCAATGTCTCTTGTTTTTAATAAGGAGAGAATTGGATACAAATGTGCTGTCTATTTTGTACCATAAGCTGAAACATGACTTCACTTACTCACAGTTCAGCTTAGTCTACTTTTTGAAACAATTTTTGTTTAATGTAGGTCTAAGAAATGTAGCAGTTATTTTTCTAAACCTGTATTGTAAAAACACAATACCCATCAAGGTCATTCTTCCCTGGGTAGAGTGGGGTTTTCAGATTTGGCTGAATCACTGCCATGAATCTTAATTAAGCTTAAACTAAATCTATTGATCCAAATCTCTCTCATGAAGTACAAAAAGAATCTTGCTTCTAAACAAGCATATATTGAACAGGCTTTGAACTGTTAAGACTGTGTGGGTTTTTTTTGTTTTTGTTTTTTTTTCCAGTCTGTTCCATGTACCACACTTCTTGCTTCCCTACATCTGCCCCCATACCAATGTGTCCCTGCACCTCCACTTCCATTCAGCCTCTGCCCCAGTCATTCCCCACCACCATTAGCATTTCTGAACCCCAATCTGTGACTTTCACCTAGCAGCCCCATCTGCCCTGCTCTCTGCATGCATCTGCACCCCCCCCATGCATATCCTGTGCCTCCTCGCCTGACTCTGTGGGCAGGGCACTGAGGAATGAAGCCTTTTCTCCTTTCCTGAGCTGACACACCGTCCCTTAACAAAATAGATCTGTAATCTCTGTAACTGTGTTCCGGACTGTCTGTCTATCCCCTTTAATACAAGAATCTCATGTATTTAACTTCAAAACAAACTGTTGCATGGTGTGTGGTTGTTTTGTTTTTGTTTGTTTTTATAGCAAAGACTTGCATTATTCAGTAAGCTTAGCCTGTAAGAGAGGAGGCAATAAAGGTTAGAATCAGCTTAGACAAATGAGACTTTGATGCTGTCCTAGGCTATTAATTAATTGCTTCCTTCAACCTGTCAGGAAGCAAGGTGCAGCTACTGGAAATGTTCTTCCATAGCTTAGCATTATGGGTTTTTTATTGCTAGTGCTCTTCAAGTCCCTCTCAGAACAATGAACTAGACTCCTCAGAAGGGGAATATAGAGGCTGGGTACAAAGGAGAGTTGGATCAGAGAGTGAATGTTACCTGTCACCTTCTATTAATAGTTCAATATGCTAGCTTGGCAGTGAGGAGAGAATCTGTCAGCCATACCTGAAGTGTGAGGGGGGAAAAAGACATGGGCTCCTCGTATGTCCTCTTCTATCTTTGTAGCTGTTAAAAGGTCTCTTCAGCAGCTTGTCCCCTTTAAGCCTGAGTTGGCTTCCTCTTAGATGTCCTAGCAGGAGCTAGGATATATTCCTGAGATTGTTTTGGGAGACCCAGGAGAAGGTTTCCCAGCTATTGCTAAATACCTCACAAATTGTGTGCATAAAACATATGTATAAACTATAAGCAATGTTCATAGCACTGCTTACTATGGTTGCCCAACACTTGACAGTCTAAGGGCTCGTCTACTCTAGAAATGCTGCCAGAGGTGGGGATCTATGCTCTGAGGTGGTTTCTGGCCTGACCTTTCCCATTAAGTTCTTACAGGCATCGTACAGATTCCTGGGTCCCTTGTATCAGCAACAGGAACTGATATTTAAGGATGTTGTTTTACCTTTTCACTTACTTCTTTAGATCCCCTCCATGGTGTGAGGAACACTTTCCATGTCTCTTGGATACTCCTAAACTTCTTGTTGGAATCAGCATTTTTCTTCCACTTAATTCAGAGTTGTCTGGGTACTCATGTCCATAGCATACAAGTAAAATCCTTTCTTTTCATCATCTGTCATCATCCCCGTAATCTTCACTTTGTTTTTTGTTTTGACCACACACATCTTCTCTCTAATTGGCCCATTTACAGAAGTAAATCTGGCTTCCAAATTCTTTAATCTAGTTCTGCACAGTCTTGTTCTGGAATTATTCTTATCTATATGTGGAAAATGTTTTCTCCAGCTACCTTTTTCCAGTGGATCCAATTGTGCAGTTGCTATTGTTGGTCAGCCAATTAGCAAAGTAACTCGAAGTGTGAGTAGACCTATAAATTAATCTCAGCAGGTAGCCTAAAAGTGTCCAGTTCAGAATGGCTTGAATCTTTTTTTGATCCAGGTTGGGTTTACTTTTTCAGCTGTCTTGCATAACTCATTTCAGTGTTTTCTTTCCGTAGGCATAATGACCCAACAGATGTGTGCCACTTCTTCTGAAATTAGTTACTTAAAGTATCTTAGATTTCTGATTCATTGACAAAGTGACACTTGACAGCAGATGGGAGAGTAGTTGTGGGTAAAAGTTCTTAAAGAAATACTGATATTTTTCTGTACTACTCTAAAAGAAATAGAACAAAATAGGGGCTGAAGATGACATGTGAATGTATCATTTCCCTCCCACCCCCAGATAATAGATCTGTTAACCCCTGGGATTAACTTCTTAACCATGGTTGATCAATTCTAATTAAATTGAACTCTGAGGCCTTGAAGGCTTGTGATAACTCTCTCAACTAATTTTTTTTTTCATAGAGCATTCTTTAATTCCTTTAAAAACATCTATATGTATATTAACATCCCAAACATAAGGATTTAGATTGCACCTTTAAAATAATTTAAAGTTTGGGTTTTTTTGCGCCTACTCATCAGTCTTCAACAAAACCAGTGATAAATGACAAAGTAGATCTGTTAATTACTGAATGTCTTTTGTCGAGGCTAAAGCCAATTATCTCCGTTACTGACATCAAGAAAAGACAACTCAAAAAGCAAATTTCCTGCATAAACTTCCAGAGAACTAAGTGTACTGTTTAAACACCCAACTGTCTTGATATGAAACTGGTTATCTAGACTGAATCTGTCAAAGGTGATTGATCCTTTCCATTTCTGGGAAACTATTTGTAATACACCTCTACCCCGATATAATGCACCCCAATTCAACATGAATTTGAATATAATGCAGTAAAGCAGTGCTTGGGGGGGGAGGGGGGGAGACGGGGCTGCGCACTCCGTTGGATCAGAGCAAGTTCGATATAATGCGGTTTCACTTATACCTCGGTAAGATTTTTTTTTTTTTTGGGCTCCTGAGGACAGCGTTATATTGGGGTAGAGGTGTAGTTCAGTTTATTTTCACTGGGAAATCTATAAGCATGTGGCTTCAATTGCTTTAGTTGCTATGAAGGAACTATTTCTTTAAGTTTGACAATTGTCTGAGTTGTAGGTATGATCACCATATCTATATCCCTGTTTGGAAATTCAAAGATGAATTTACAATGTGAAAAGCCACTTTCAGTCTCAAATTTTGGGATAAATGTCAATATTTTTCAATTTGCTCAGAATAAGTCTGCCTTTCCTATTGAATTTCTGTATAGGAATTACATAAATACTATTTCTACCAATGCTTATTTCTCAGTGCTGAGACCCATAAACAGACTGCAAAAACATTACTACTTGTGGGTTTGGTACCCTAGTAGGCTGCACAAGCACTCTATAGTGACATAAGTTTTCAACAGCTTTATTCATGAAGGTGGGGGGGGGAGGGGGCAGCAGGAGGCAGAAGAACTTCTCTCAGGGAACCTGAGCTGCTGGCACAGAGCCTAAAAAACTTTTTAAAATAGACAATTTGTTTGACCTTCTATCTGAAATCAGGTGTATGTCTCATGGTATACCTAAGAGAACACTCTAACACTTGCAATGCTCAGTATTCTGTTGGCTATTCATGCCCAGAACACTTTGGAACAGGCTTAAGGCTTTTCACCTACTTGACTGGGGAAGCCCTTAAGGCACAGGTGCCAACATTGGGTGTTCAGACAGATCTATGTTCTTACCACTTGGTTTCAGTGCTGAAACCATCTACCGCTAAATGGAGAAAACCTGGAACCCCATCTTCAGCCTTGGTTTAGGCCTCCAGGAAAGGTTCAACACCTGGCTTTTAAAGGTAGACACTCAGTTGGCATTAGAACGTTGTAGATGACTCTTGCACCAAATCCTCAGTCTTTTTTTCCAGTACAGGCCGTGCATGCTATAGTGAACTACATATCTACATCTAGTGCTTACTCTACCACAATTCAGGATACATCTTCCTTCAGATCTGAGTCCTCACACAAGGAAACAGAGCTCTGACTTGTTGGAACCCAAAGTAAGAGGCACTGGTCACCAATGAAACCCCAACACTGCCATGCAGGAAGGTCTCAACCTTACACATGTCCTTGGACTAGACCAATTGGCATACCTCACCAAGACCCAGTAATCATTCTTATAGGATTTTGGCTTCCCTAAAGACAAAAGCTTGGATTTATACATACAAAGATGTTCAAGAACTGCTTCTAGCACCTTTTGATCTGCCACAGACCAACCTTATCAACCCTCCTTTGCCCTTCTGATTCAATCATTTACCCTCTGAGTTGAAGAATGTCCTCCGTGCCCCTTACAATTGTAGCCCGTGTTTCAAGAAGCACTAAATGTGCTTCTCAATGCTGCTTGGCCTCAACCTTTGGTTCCATTCTTGGCAGGGTGCTTATGGCTCTCTTTCAGCACCATTAAAAGAATCTGGCATCTGGCAGCATAGATGGAACCTTTGGCACTGCATTTGCTATTGCTCCTGGCCCTTTGCCCTTCCTCTGGCACAGTTGTAAACTCCTCTAGTATGGGGGGCTTAACAAGAACTTTTAAACTAACCATGCATGACCTGTGATAAATGTCTGTATTGTACATATACCACATGTGACTAATATCCATGTGACAAAATGTATTATCCTATTGCTTGTGACTGCTCCAATTCTTAAAGATACCAATTGTAGCCCAGCCTGTCTGTCTTAAAAGTTAGCTTGAAACATCTTGGACAGTGAAATTTAGAGATGGGCAACTTCAAAAGGGAACAGACTGATTCCTTGCTGTGTGGAGCCCATGCTATAGCATCCCAACACATGTGAAACAAATATTCCATCAAATGGAGATGGCTCAGCCTCTTGGGAATATTGAGGCAGTGTGGCCCAACAAGACCTCTCTCCCTACCTATTGCTGGATTGCACGTATTGTCTCAGAGCCACTCTTCCTGATCACCAGCTTTGCCTCTTCTCACTTTTCTCCACACACCTCCTTATCACACAAGGCCTGGATCACTCCCTCTTTGTGCCTCATCCTCTTCCAGTGATGCTTCAGGATTCTATTTTGCCCCAGTAATGAGTTTCTTTATGCTCTATTCCAACTATCATCTAGCAGTTTATCTTCCCTCTGATAATTTTCTCTGAAGCCACAGCAACTGGACCCAAATTCAACAAAATGCCAGTAGTCAAAGCCTGGGGTAAGATTGTGAGGCAGATGCTTCCAAGCTCCATGCCACAAATAAGCTATGCTCATGCCAGTTGCCAAATGGAGATTGTGGGAGATATGGCAATCTCCTGTGATATCCTGGACAAACCTTACTGAACTAAGTTTAAGTGTCTTAGGAGTTCTTGTATTAAAATACAATCCCATAATGACCTGACTAATATTAACCTTGGGAAGTGTTATAAGCTTCAAAGGACTCTTTGGAAACAATGTGCTAGACAAAGTGGGATTCCTAGGAAATACTTGGGAGTAGGGACCTTCATGAGGAGATGCAGTTGTCTGAACTGACAGATATCGCTTGCAGCATAAATGTGGAATGCTCAAAATATGTTTATGCTCAGAGTTCCACTGGGTTCCTTGAGCTCAGCTCCCCTTAGTGGGACTCAAATATGCTCAGACTCTGCTAGACTCCTTGATCAAAGAGGTTAAAATACATTGAGAGTCACTCAACTGCCACCCACTTGTGTTCACAAAGCAAGATATCACTATCAGAAAAGTATTCAGTTCTGCACTTCTCCGTATCTGTTGGTCTATGACAAATGAAATAGTTAATGTTGTCACTTAGCTCAGTTGCCTAATTCATAGCTGTACACCTCACTTAAATGAATGGGGTAGCTAGCATCTCACAGCTATTGTTCCAAGAATGTCTACAGATTCTGCATCGCTTACTCTATTCACCCCCTTTTAAGTTTTCTTCGCTATCATAACAGGTAAACACTTTTTTCAAAACTAAAACAGATTCTGGAGAACAAGATAGCAGCTGGAGAGATATTGGTATGATATATGGGTGCATATCAGCAATTTCCAAGTGCTGGCTAAAACCTTTCAACATACCCATCCACCCTAATCCAATATGAAACATACTGGCACCAAAGCTGGAAGGATGTGGGGGAGAGAGCAGTGAGGGTGTGATGTAAAGAAAACCTCATGGCAGTCTTGGGAGGGAAGAAAGAGCAATGGAGACTGGTGTCTGATATGGGGAAAGCACTGTGTATTGGTTCACCATTTTCATGTTGGATGCAGTTTATAACTTAAGCACTGCACTCTGGCCTCCACCTTTCTCCCCCTAATCTCTGCTGGTTAATATTCTATACCTCTGAGCAGCTTCCAGCACTCACTGAAAAACAATGTACTGTTTTGTTTTTTTCCTCTTCTTCAAGCTTTCATCCCAAAGTAAAGATATTTACACTGTTGGATTGTGAGGTATTGGTGCTTAAATAACACTATACATTGCAGAAGTATTTTAGATAAATTGTAGCAGACACTAGAAGTTTCACAAGCCACTGACAGAGGAGAACTTATAGAACCAAGGCTGTTAACAGACTATATATTTAAGAAAAGTACCAATACATAAGGAAAGCAACTTTTGAAGCATTTCCAATAAAATTTGGCGCATGTTTAAAATGCTATTAAAGCGTCTATTCTATTTACTATTTCTCTTAAATACTCATTCAACAGTGTAGGTGTTCTTGTATTTTTAAATACAAATGGTGTGGAATACAGATTTAAGCTGAAACAAATGCAACCTACAAGTTATACAGTTAGCAGCCATCTGAGACTTATAGTGGGATAAGGCTTTTAGTCAGCATGACACTTCATGCATACATACAATATTGTATTACATCTCAGGCCTGGCTATTTCACAGAATGTTCATATATTTGGTGCCCCAGAGGCTACTGGAATACAATCAGGGCTCCATTGAGCTTGTAAATAAGGATGAGGGGAACGATATTTTTTTTCAAAAGTGCCTAAATCCACTTACGTAATGGGACTTCAGCACTTATGGCCAGATTTTCAAAGGTATTCAGATGCCCAAATCAGATGCAGATCAATTACTAGTGGGTTATTAAAAAAAAAAAAACAACCCACATAGGTTAGGTACCTAACTCCCACTCAAATTCAGTGGGTCTTAGCTTCCTAAGTAGAGCTGGGTGAATAACTGATTTTTGTCTTGTTTGCTTGCAGACATTGGTGGGGGGAGCCTGTGTGGCACTGGATTTTTCAATTAACCATTTTAGGTCTAACAAACTGAACCAAGAGGAGGGTATAGCACTCACCTCCCATGTAGGAGTCCTGAGTTCAGATCCTCTGATGCACGCACAACCTTGATTCTGTCATTTTTCTAACGCTTTGAGGGCTTGACTTTGCAACCTTATCTCTTTTTAGCATAGGTTTTTGGATTGAATATGTAATGACACTGTAATTAAAAAAAAAAAAATCATACTAGCACTAGAACGTACCTGGATTCTAGATACAGGGCTCCTAGTTATGACCCTCAATTGGCTATGTAACACAGTAATGTGACAATGCCAAGAGGACACAAATATAGGACTTCCTCGGTCTTTTGCGAGCTTAATGTTCTCAAAGTATTAAGTCTATCACACATCACTAATATCAAAGCATATATTAAACAGCAATACAAAAATTTCATTTCCAGTGTAGCAGAATTTAAAAAAAAAAAGTACTCCTAATATTAAATTTCCTGGCTCCAGTGCTTTTATAGTCTTTTCAGATTTGACATACTATAAAATCCATACATGGACAGACTTGTACTTCATACTAAATCAGGAAATAATACTGAGACTATGAAACACATTGGTGCTCATCCAGTAAATAGTGTATGCTCTGTCCACATATGGAAGACCGTTTCGTACTGTAAAATAAGGCCTGACCTTGCAAGTCTTCTGCACATAAAGATAAACTTTTTTTGATTGCATTGGGAATTGTGGTTACAGGAGTAGTGTATGTTTGTGTATTTGTATTCTGAAGTACAATAGAGCACTGGAACATGTAGATTAGATACAAAATGAAACCCCTAGAATACTCATTTTGACTGTCATCTATGTTTATAGGTCAGTTCATATATCAGGCTTCATTCAGTTAGTATCAAATCTGAAGGAATATTGTTCCCAAATTTCATACTATTTGAAGTAGGCATAGAATATTTTACATGTATTGTGTGCCACTTTCTAAATCAAATCTTGTTTGTAAAGCATTTCAGCAGGCTGGTAAGCTCTTTCCTTTTGGCTGTCTAGGAGTTAATGCAAGGCTAGGGCTGGTAGAAGCGTGACTTCTAGGATTGTGGATAGAAGGCTGCATGACACCAGGAAGCTAACTCGGACACTGGTGGTGGTGAAGGCAGAGAGAGCTGGCTACTTGTCAGCAATAGAGCATGAAGTTTTGTCCTTAACTATTCTTTACTGTAACTGGTCCCCTAAACTCAGGTTCTGGGTTTATTGGAGGCACTATCATCTTTATGAGGCATTACCTTATCCTCTGAACCTTGCAATGTGAGTATGGCACAACATATAACCCAAATATTTGCAAATAAGACTGTTTGTTTTTCTGTGCTCGATAGGATATACTTTGTACTAGTGAAAATAACATCAGATGCAAATTCTTAGGCTCTATAATTTATAGATTCCAAGGCCAGAAGGGATCATTGTGATCATCTAGCTTGACCTCCTCTATAACACAGGCCATAGGAATTATTTTAGGTGAGTATTAGAACATATGTTTTCTAAAATGCCTTATCTTGATTTTTAAAAACTGCCAGTGATGCAAAATCCACTATAAGTCTTGGTAAATTGTTCCAGTGGTTAAGTACCCTCTCCTCTCTTCCCCCCCCACCTCCCTTACAAGGGAAGAATACACCTTTTTCCATCCTGAAATAATATAGGTGTCAATCAGTCTTCAGTTTTACACATTCAACATGTAAATCCATTAAATTAGAATAACTATAAAGCGTCATATATCTTGATTAGAATACCTAAGCATTCTGTGTAGAATAACAATATAAGGTTCAATAGAAAAATTGCCACAATAGAATGATCTTCCATTTAAGATATTCCATATTCATAAAGGAAGTGTGTAATCAAACAGGTCATGCATATATAACAAGCTTAGTTATAATCTTGTCTCTAAATTATACAAATTGTAAATCATCCTACTGACCCTTATTATTAAAAAATCATTATGACTTCAGTGCAATTACCTGTATTGATAAATTTTAATATCTGAAATGTTCTGCACAATTTCTCAGCTTTCATGGACTTTTTAGCAAAAAGCCTAAAGAAAAGATACCCCAAAGAATAAAAACAGATGCAT
This sequence comes from Trachemys scripta elegans, assembly GCF_013100865.1. Classification (NCBI taxonomy): domain Eukaryota; kingdom Metazoa; phylum Chordata; order Testudines; family Emydidae; genus Trachemys; species Trachemys scripta. The sequence goes on along the minus strand of NC_048298.1, from coordinate 167,452,379 downwards.
CACTAACAATTGGCAAAATAAATAAAACACATTTTAAATAAAAATGAAGCTCTGACCATTTTAATTGTATAAACTTTTGAACAGCAGTGATGATTAAAATCAGCTCTCACCAGGAATTAATTTGCTAGTAGGAAAAAAACTTTTGTTGTTTGTTCCCCATTCCTATCTTGACATAGCAGTTTTAAATATTACTTACCTTAACTAAGCTAAATGTGGTGCAACACCAGCAAGAGACTGAAAGCTGAGTTTGATTCCTTTTTCTGGTCTTGACTGCACTACACTACAGTCCCATTGTTAACATGAATACAGCTTCATCTGTGGTACCAATAGTGGGAGCACTGTATAGACAAACCAGGGAAAATATAGGGGTTAAAATGTCAACAGGTGCTGGTCTTGACTGCACTACACTACAGTCCCATTGTTAACATGAATACAGCTTCATCTGTGGTACCAATAGTGGGAGCACTGTATAGACAAACCAGGGAAAATATAGGGGTTAAAATGTCAACAGGTGCTTGGTACCCAGCCTACGTTAAAGCCACCATTAGTGTGTAGTGGTGTTGCTGGTGGGAAGGCTATTGTAGAGCATTTTTGTGACATGTACAATCCATTCAAATGTCTATAAAACTGTCAAACTTGGAGCCTAAATCAGTTAGATATTGTGATACTTAGTGCAGCAATGCCTAAATAGCTTTAAAATATGGGCTTAAGTGAATTGCCAAATTCTACACTTGTATCTTTTCAGTGGCATGGAAAAAATGTTACAACATAAGGCCAAATTTTTCAAAAGCTAGTGATTTGTTTTTGGGTGTTTTTTAAACTTTTTTGAAAACCTTGGTCTAAGCGCCTCCATTTTTCAAGTTGCCTTTTTTCTCGTCATATTTCTTCATGTTGGAATCCCCTGGGTAGTTTTCCGCAAGATGGTGCTGCCAACTTGCATTTACAAGTCCAATACCAAGTCAGCAGAACCAATCCTATGATGCATGCTCATCCACTTGTTATCCTGTCTGTGATATAAAAAGTTCATTTTTCCATGCTTTTGCAGTCCAGCATTTATATTTTATTCTCATTTGGTTAATATTTGTCTAATGAACAAAAGTACTTGGTGAAACAATGGGTATCAGATTATTCTCTTTATGTGCATCTATGAACCCTTTCCTAGATTGAAAAGAGACTAAGCACCACCTTTGTCTTGGTTGAGTGTGGTATCAAGCAGGATTGTTGCTGATCCAAACAATGAAACTTGCAATACCATCAGCATCAAACATCTTGAAGAAAAGAAACATTGGCCACCTATCTATCTTGTGCTTGCACAAGTAGATTCTTCAAAGATGGTAAATTGACATTACTTTTAGTGTTGTAGAGAAGAACTGTGGGGATTTCTTTTTATCTCCTTCTACAGCCTCGTCATGATGCATCATCGATAGTATTACCAACTTTCCCTTCCTTGTAACATAGACAAATCAGGGCAATTGGCCCAGCAAATGTAAACACTGCTCATTTTTTATGATGCCATGTGAATGCATCTCACTGACTACGTCTGGCTTGTTTTGTCAGATAAGGATTTCTTTTGCTTGAGTAGAACCTCAGTAAGGTGAATGCTATTAGTGAAGATGTCCCCAACTGTTTCTTCCAGTCTTATACCAGGGCTGAAAATGAGGTCTTCATTTGTCTGATGACAAACTTCATGAATAAGCAATGGTAACATAGTGTTCCTTCTCAGAGCATTCTCAACACGATCTGGCATAAAGTCACTATCATCTAATGCATTATCACAAGATGTTTTGAGTTGCAAATCATTTTTCTAAGGTCAGAAGCAGAATATTGTGCCAGTTTGCCATCTTGAATTGTGCAACATAGTACTTCCTACCTTAGGGTGACGAGGCAGCAACCACTCTCACTACAATGCATTATCAATTAGGATGTATTAACTATTACAATATTGTTCTTCTTACTAGAAGCAAATGTAACTAGAACTACTAAAATACAGGTTAACAGTGCAACACATTTGTACACATTTTTCCGTTGTGTACATGAGTCTAGGTGACATCCTAAACCAGCATTGTTGAAGGGCAACACGTGGTTGTACAGCATATATGCTTGCAGGGGACAGTAGCACATTGGTTACAGATACCTCAAGAATGGAGGTTGTCCATAACACTGAAATGTTTGTGACTCTGAACAAAGCGCAGTTCAGGCTCCAGATTCAGCAGCTGACACTCCAGGCCTGGCTTCAGCACCTGAGCTCCCTACTAAGCTCTGGCATGAGTTTGCAAGCTTGTCTCCCTCCTGGCGGGGTGTGTGTGTGTGTGTGTGTGTGTGTAAACAGCATGTCCCCCCTCCTGAGAGAGGAGGGGAAGGAGTGAAAGCAGTGCAGACTCCAAGCACTGCTCCTGCTCTGGCTGCGTTGGGCTGCTTTGGGCTGGCAGCCCCAGTGTCTTGCTGTAAGTGGCTGCCCTGTGCGTGGGGGTGAAGAGTGGGGACAGGCAGCCCAGATGTGCTTACCTTTTTAAGATGCAATACAGGCACAGAAAAGTATTTGCTTTTGGGGGGGGATGAAGAGGGGGAATTAGGGCACGCTCTGCTGTTGCCTGGTGGGTTACTTCCAGTTTCACTTGGTGTCTAGTTCACCCTCAGTCCGTAACTCTTGTGTTGTGTTATATCTTTGAGGTTCTTCTATTCTGCATTACCGCATGAATGTGGATGGGGGTTGAAGATAGATGCATGCTTTCCTGGATCAAGCTAAAGTGCTTTGCATCTTTCAGGATTAAGCCCTGAGTTTAGATTAGATTATTCCCTTTACAGTTTTACTGTATTGTTAATCTGCATTTTTCACTTTTTCTCTTCTACTTGCAAAAGAAACAATTCTGTGAAATTGTATGAAGAAAACACCAAACCAGAAAAATTAAAACTTCATTTGTTTATCTTCCCTAATGGATTTAATTTTGAAACTTTTTATTTTATTTATGCTGTCTTGTGGGAAGTCTTCCACTTGTCCATATATTACACTGATGCATGTCCCCCCCCCCCACGTTAATCTTGTCATAGCATCTGCTAAATATTTTTCTCATTAAAACCTTAATTAGGTCTCACTCCTGCATATGGCCCCCATCACCATGGTATCTAAACTCTTTTTGAGTATTTAAAAACAGAAAACTTTTTTTCCTTCCCAGCCTCTAAGAGAAATAGCTTATAATTGGGTTTATGCATGAGCCAGTAAATGTGTAGTGTTTCTGTGCAAATGAAGGAGTTGAGAGAAAGCTGGGTCTAAGAAACAGATTTTGCATTTAGTCCTTGAGCTCATGAGTACTATTAATGCCAACTGGAACTAATCCCATTTTAAGTGTTTTGTCGAATAGGGGTGTAATTATGTGTAGTCAGGCCGTGATAAAGCAAAGTTTGTTTCAAATGTGGGGAGGTCTTTGGTCATTTTTACCTCTTGTTCCTTAGTTTAGGCCCTGCTCCTATGAAAGTTTTTCTCATGTATTCACAAGCCTCTCCTTAGTTTGGAACATTGTTGTGGGAGGTTATGGTCGTGGAGGGAAATGTGACTTCAGGTAGGTAGGACTAATCCCATGGAGGGTTTTAAATATCAACATAGATCTTGGATTTGATTCTGTATGGAAAGCCAGCACATGGAGCATAGTATAGGTTATCATGAACACATCACCTCATTAGTGTTAAGCAACCAAGGGACCATGTGTTATGTTAGCTGGAGCTTCATTCCTGTATGATTTAAAGATTAAAACTTAATTAACTTCAAATTGAAGTTTTTCACATAGTAGTAACATCAGTGTAAAAACAAATATAACAATATTTTTATTAAAGCAAGCATCATATACCTAGGAAATGGAATTGTGATTAAATATAGCAAAACAAAAAGCCTTTAGTTTATGAAAACATGCAAATACAGTTAAGACACCCAAACAATGTTGAATCAGTCCCTATTGTAACACCAGGTTCCAGTCACCCTTTGTTTTTCATATCTATGTCCTGAACCTGCAAACTCTTCTTGCTGATGTGATTTAAAAGTTTTCAGGATTGGGCCCCTACACTGTAAGATGTTGTGGTTTTGGATACATTAGTTTCTAAGGTCTTTATTTGAAGCCAATAACTACACTGCCTTAGCACAATGAAAAGCAAGTACAATGGACAACAAGTAAGACACCCCAAAATGGACATGCAAATATAGTAAACACTTATGAAAATTTTAACCATAATCAGCTCAGTGCCCTAGCCAAATTTGATAAACATCCCTATTCTTTGGGGGAAGAGGGGAGACACAAGTGCCATGGGATATCTAATCAATGGTAAGGACTTATTTCTGGTAAAATGCAAAAACTATTGACTTTTCACATTTATAGCTGGATTAGTAACACTTGACTTGCTGAAAACCTATGGCAGGAATAATTTTTGTATTTATTCAAAGGCAAGATGGATGCTGGTAAGTCTACAAAACCTCTCATTTTAACTACACTGACTTAGTTTTTATCAGCAAACTAAAGCAAATACTTTTTCAACATTTCTTCCATTTTATTCTCTTACTGTGGTTTGTATTTTTTTTTTTTTGTTCTGCTTCATTATCTTTTTGGGAATTTCTTCTACATTTACTGTAGTTGAATAACTGAAACACCGAATAAAAGATGTTTTTTACTTTGCAGTGACTCTCTTAATGTTTTGTGTACAGATCAGTTTATTTCATCTACTTTCCTAATAGTTGAATCTTTGTAGTGCACAGGCCATGATCTTTCCAAACATTTTGCTTTTTGAGGACTTTCTGTTTTCAAACATAAGTGTTCTAGAATGAATAAACATTACTTCACTGAGGTGTGCTGAGAGCAACTGAGTTAATGTTTATAAAGCCCTTTGAAGATGAAAAATACTATGTAAGCAAAGATTGGAATAACATTTTGATCATTTGGTAAGACTAATCAAATACTGAACACTTTTTGATTTTTAACCACAGTCCTGATATTTGGGTCTTTTTCTTATATAGGTGCCAATTACCCCCCACCCCTGTCCCCATTTTTCACACTTGCTATCTGGTCACCCTAATCACAGGACAGAAGGAAAGAAGAGTGCCAATCAGAAGCTACTGGAAAAGAATTGTAGTGAACAAGGGAGACAAACAGAGGTGAATACTAAACTAGGGAAACAATCTGAACCAAACTTAAGGGGAGGGGGGGTAAATCTGACAGGGAAGGGGATTGAATTTGCCACAGAACTCTGGTGCTCTGTCCTTGTGCCCCAGTGCACTGTTAAATCTTCCCCTGCAACTGAGCACAGAGGAAAGCCATATATTTTTGTTCGAGTAGTGTCCTTGTGGGTGCTCCACTGTAGACATACTGGTGTCCCTGCACCTGAAATTGGAGATTTTAGGTAGCAGTGTTCGTGCAACTTGCCCACGTGCTCTCCCTGTTATGCTCCCTAGAATATCTAGTGTGGGGTGGGCAAACAGTCCTCAGTTCCTCTCAGCTACCCTCGGCCCGAAACAGAGCATTAGCAGAGTTTGAGTTTAAATAATGGAGATATCCTATCTCCCAGAACTGGAAGGGACCTGGAAAGGTCATCGAGTCCAGCCCCCTGCCTTCACTAGCAGGACCAAGTACCAATTTTGCCCCAGATCCATAAGTGGCCCCTTTAAGGTTTGAACTTACAACCCTGGGTTTAGCAGGCCAATGCTCAAACCCTTGATTCATATCTAACTTTATTTCAGGCTATAGAGTAGTTAGTGGAGTTTAGGTTACCTAGATTAATACTATTAGCTTTCCCTTTCCAAAAGCCACTATTTAAAAAAATCTGTTATCTGCCTGTCCTTACTGCTTTCATTATCTCTCCCTTTTATTTATTTATTTATTTAGCGGGGGGGATGGAAACAAACATTGAAAAGGGACATGCCCGAATTCCCTGAGTTTAAACACTGTCTCTCCTGCAGAGAAGCTATTCTGGTCAGACAGCCATTCATGCTGCATTTGCTGATTAGGAGAATCCCATATACCACAAAAGTGTACTTTGTCTGAAATTAAAATCAAAGACCAGATATGTGAACAGAAGATAAATTCATTCTGAGGAAAAGGTCACTTAGACCTACCTCCAGTCCCAGACTGAAGACCTCCCCCTGGAGCAACAATCCCCAATGTGACCAACATGGGCAAGACATCAGTCTGGTGGATTCAAAGAGGAAATCTGATTCGTCTCATGAGTCCACAAAGGAGGGCTGTAAGTCCTCAGACTGAAGAATTAACTATGGAAAAAGATCTCCAGTAAAATAATTGACCTTGGAACCAATGAATTGCAGTGGGGTACCCATGAGATGTTGGGCTCTTCAAGTACCAGTACTGTCAGTAAGCCCAAAGACCCAAGGGCACAGGCTCAGAGGCATTGGTACAGTCAGAGTAGTAGTATAGATGGGACTACCTCTTCTAAAATGGCACCCCTGGAGACAAAGAAGAGCCTCTGAATCAAGCACTTCAGCCAGAAGACGGTGCTCTGGATGATCATCAGGCCACAGAAGACTACAGGTACCACTGACTCCCTCAACACAGACTCACCCTCTAGCCTAATGATATAGATGACCTCCACAGTACTGCAGGAATTCCATCCAAGGATCTCTTGGTCACCTAAAATGCTGGAATCCCCTGTACCAACCACATCTGTCTCCTGAATTCCCCATGGTACTGAGACGCTCACCATCAGCCCTCTTTATCTGCTCCACTTCTATCGAGCAAAAAAGAGGATATCTTCAGGTTTCAGTGCAAAGCTCAGCAGGGCAACATCAAGGGACCAGCCAACTAAAACACTTGCAGATCCACAATATTGACATAACAGGCAAGGCTCAGCACTTGATATGGACATCATTGGGTACCACCACCCATGCCCTTCATACCACTGCAGTGGCCCTATTGGGACCCATGGGCAGCCATTAGTTCTCTTGGACCCTCCATGTCTCTATTTCCCTGTCTAGACCCCCTGATTCTTTAGAGTCTCTCTCCTTGAGGAACAGGAGGCAAGAGTGGATAAAGAAAATTACTCCAGAAACTAACATTTTTTTCATCCTTTCCAGATGAAGCTGTTATGCTGCCTCCTCCAACTATGGCAGATGACTTCAAACAATTTCAATACCTCACCAGGAAAATGGCAGACTTACTTCAGATCCCCATCAGGGAAGTAAAGAAGTCACAACACAAGCTGCTGGACATCTTCCATACATCCTCATTGCATGCCTGATCAACAAGACCCTGCTAGACCCAGCCAAAATAATCTGGCAGACGCCAGCCACGATACCACCCATGTGCAAAAGGGCAGACACAAAATATTATGTCCCCTTGTAATAAGGTGGGCACCTGCCTCTCACAAACACCCCCTTTCTCTGGCAGACAGTGCCTGAAATCTCTGTTCTTTTCAGCAGGTGGCACCAACATTTCACAAGTGTCCCCTTCGACTGATGGATCTCTCGGTGGGTCTTCAGTAACTCAGTCCTCTCTGAGCCTCCTACATTGTCCCTGTAGCCTTCCCCGGGCTCAAGCCCTGGTCCTCATCTGACCAACAATCTCAATACCCTAATTGGCCATCTTACATATGAAGGATCCTGCTCTGCGATGGAGCAGCACCTCCAGGAAGTCCTCCCTGGAGGCTCCTCACTTGCCCTTTAGTCCTCTGACCCCAGCTCTCCAGCTGGGTCAGTCTAGATCAGCAACATTCCTGGGGGGGGGGAGGGTGTCGCATTCCATGGACAATCCCTTCTCTGGGCCTGTTTTCAGTGACTCCTGGCAGCCAGCCAGTAGCTATTCCTTTGCTTCCCTGATCCCTGCCAACAACTAGCCAGCCAGGAGCACCTCTTGCTCCCCCAGTTCTGGCAAACAAAATGCACTCACTCTGACCCTGCAGCTCCTTTTTATATGAGCCTTTTGGGCCCTCATTGACAGCACTCTGCAGCCTCTGTGGCTGCTTCCCCTGCAGCCACTCTAGCCCACTTGGAGGACTTCTCCACTACTCCTCGCTTGGGCTGGGTGTGGCAGGACCCTGAGGCTTCCAGCAGGGGGGCTTTGGGCCTAGTCCACCCCATCAAACTTCTCTAAAGACATGGACTTTCTCTCTTCCCATCCATCACCTAATTCCTTGTGGTAGATGCTGAAAACGAACGTGGCAGACAGCACTATGCTAAATCAACAATCTATGACAAGGACTGGAAAGACTAGACTTGTTCAGCAGGAAATCCTACTTATCAGCAATCCTTCGGTATATGATTGCAAATTATATTTCACCATCAAGGTCTGATAAGCACATCAGTTATGAAAAATAGTGTATTTTTATTGAAGCTCTCCCAAATAACCAAAAAGCAGTTCCAAGCCATCCTTGCTGAGGGACAGCTTCTGGCAAGGACCTCATTAGATGCTGTAGATACAGCTATCTGCCCCATATCTATGGTAGTAGTAATGAGGAGTTTCATGGCTTCACCTTTTGGGCTTCCCAAGAGAAGTCCAAATGACTGTGGAGGACCTTCCATTTGAAGGATTCAGGCTCTTCATGGAGAAAACACACTTCACTCCATGCACTAAAGTACTTGAGCCATGTTACATTCCTGGGGGATCTACATGCCTGTATGGAAAAAATGCATCAAATCACAGGCATCACAAAGATCCTGAACTGCCCACTTACCTCCAGCTTAGAGAAAATACAAACTCCAGCAGAAAAGACCACTGGTACAAAGGCTGACAGCACCACCAAACTTCAACTGTATAGCCCTCAACATTGTTTCAATGTTGAGACATTGGTCGAGGTCCTGAGCTACTACTCCCACCATAAATTGCTGCAGAACTTGAATTATCTATATCCTTTTGGACATATTCCTCTTGACACAACTGGGAAAAGAGAACCTCAAACAGGTAGGTACTGGACATCTCCAACAGTTATTCATCCACTTTACCTCCCTCCCTCCCTCCATCCTTCTTACCCATCCTTCCTCCCTGTCCCTCGTCAGCGACCTTCTTACAAGTTCCTGTTACATCAGGAAATCTATAGACCAAGGTTTAGGAGAACCAGGTCCCAATGAGCACAGAAGGAAAGGTTTCTACTCCAAATACTTCCTGCTACATTCTGAGATCACTAAACAAGTACATAAAGTCACACACACTAAAGATGGCTACATAAGCAGGAATAATTCCATCTCTGGACCAGGCAGTCTGGTTCTCTGCCTTTGACCTACAAGATGCTTATTTTCATATCATAATTCAGCCATCCCACAGGAGGTTCCTGAGATTCACCCTGGATCAAGACCACTTTCAGTACAGGGCACTTCCATTCACACTATCATGTGCACAGAAAGTGTTCTTGAAGATTCTATCTGAGGTAGCAGCCCATCTTTTAAGATTAGGAATCATGATCTCTGTATCTAAACAACTGCCTAATCAAGGCATGATCATCTGATGCCTTATCAGCCACACAAGACTATAGAGAGGTAAGGCCATAAGCTGGTTGTACCTGTACAATGTAAACCCTTTAGTGATGGTTCTCGTTTAGTTGTTTTGGAGGGTTCCTTTTTTTTAAGCAAGGTGGGGTTGGTGCTGCCTCTGAGTTCCTTGTTTCAAGCAAGGAAGAAGTGGGTTATGTAATACATTGCCTCACTTCCTTGCAGAATGAACAGTTTAGGCCAGCATCCTTTTTGAGGCAAAAGTCAAACAGGCTGGTTCTGGGATTCTTATTTTTTGGGGAGAACAGACAAACTTCTAGTCCCTTTGATTCTAGGTTCTGAAGATCATCATCCTCCCTGTTTAGAATTGGAGAAATCTGGACATAATCTCCCCAGTGGGAAGGAGTACAATCAAATCTCTAATCCCTTATGGTATCCTACTTAATGATTCACAAATGCTAATTCTTCCCTCCCTTTTCAAGCTGCTCCGGTATGGCATTCCATAGGTGCTGGTGTTGGACTCTATTTAGGCCTCTGAAGGGTTTAATTCCCTCAGATCTGAGTGAATGTGGGAAAGTTCCTTCCTCTGTATAGGATTTGAATCTGGAATTCAAAATACTCATGGACTCTGGCTTGATCCAAAGGCAGAATATTCAGTTTGCCATCTCTCCCAATAAGACTGCATTTCTTAATGGGCTTCCCGCCGTCCACGAACTGCTCTGGCAGCTGCTCCGCTCTGCTCTGCTCACCGACCTGTGAGCCGCTCAGCTCTGCTCCACTTCAGCTGTTCCTTGGGCCGCTCCCACAAGGCTCCGCTCTGCTCGCTGCTTCTCCAGCCACTCCGCCCTGGAGCAGCTGCCAGAGCAGTTCGTGGACGGCGGGAGCGGCTCACGGGACAGCTGGTGGAGTGGAGCGGCTCGTGGAGACGGCTGCGGCGGAACCCCACAGAGAGGCAGCCGGTTGGCCTCGGATCACGTAAGGTGCCCCTTAACACCCTGCGTGCCTCCCCCTCCCCCCACCCCCCCCCCGCTTGAACTCTGGGGCTGCACTGACCAGGGACAACCTCGTTATCTCCACACTGATATATACCTGCCTCTGGAGATTTCCATTACTTGCATCTGAAGAAGTGAGGTTCTTACCCACGAAAGCTTATGCTCCCAGTACTTCTGTTAATCTCAAAGGTGCCACAGGACCCTCTGTTGCTTATTAGAGGTCTTGTTCACCTCAGGTGTTGTCATAGCTGAAAGCCCTGAACCTCATCTTTCTTCAAAGGAAAATCCAGGGAGAAGATCTTCTTACATTATAATGTCCTATGACATTTGGAAACTAGTACTTTCCCTGGTTAAATATTAGTTGAGCTAATGGAGAAATACATATTTTGCAGAGGTTTTTTTAAATCTATCACTCATCTAAATTAAACAGTGCAAAAGATACATACAGTACCATTTCCTGCAAATTCTGATCAAACATTGTTCCCAAAACTATTTGAACTTTAATGTTCATCCATATTATTTATGTTGATGTTGTTATATTTGTTACCTACCAAGTTGTTTATATGCTACAATCCTTTATACAATTATATGATTTTTTTTTTCTATCAGGTATGATTTTCTAATCTTTAGAGAGCTTTCCACTTGATGTTCTTTCAAGGAAAACCAAGTAAAGTTAAACAAGCTCACTAATTAAGCTTTAGGAGTACATTATCCCTTTTAGGTAACAAAACTAGCTTTTAGATGCACTGACAATGTGCATTCTAAATTAGATGAAAAGACTTAAGAAAATACCCAAGACTTCTCCAAGGAGTTTTATGAAAATATATTCAATTGTTTAATAAATTCTGTAGTGCTAACTGTGGACATGAAAAGGTGAAACTTCATCTTAGTTTTATTAAAGACAGTTAATAGGCTTTCTAATGTAAACATTTATTTTGCCTTTTGAAAACTGAGGTGATTTAATAGTTAATATTTTTGAGAAGCAAGGGGGAGAATTAATATTTTTAACAGATTAATTCTTCCCTGCCAGGAAATCCTTCTCCTTCACCCCTTTTTATTTGGGGTAGAGGGTAATTCAACAGTGCCTGTTAAAAGCTGCCATGAAGATTAGTAGGCAGAGTGCAGATGAGGTTGTCCAAGATGGATATTCCTGCAATTTACCACATAGATATCGCCAGTTCATATTTAGTATGTGTGTGCATGCTTATGTTTATACATATAAATGTCTTATTTTAAAAAAGCCATTTTACTTGGAGCTGAATGGGTGTCTCACTAAAGGAGTAATTCTACTTTTTCACATTTCAGTCTTTTGATATTCCACATTTGGAGCCTGATAGAACTAATGAGCTTCTGAGGAGCCAAGAAGGGTGCCAGGGGAAGGGAAGCTGTTGAGCAAATTGAGCAGTCCTTTGATAGTTCAATAAGATTTTTATAATCTCTAATCCATACTTGTCAATAAAGTTGCCCCTAAATACCCTCTCATCTGGATTTGTTCTCCCTGGTGACTGATTTACAGATGACATGGAACAAATAAGTGAGAGTCGAAGTACCTTCTGCACATTCTTGGTATTCTACTTTTTAAATCTTATTTGCAAAGAAAAGTTCCTTGCTTCCACTGTGTGGCATGTGACTTGCACTCCAGAACTGTTTTAGATGATTGACAGCCTAGTTACAGAATCTAACTTTATCTCCCTGTGGAGAGAGTTTTGTTTTTGTGGAAACTCATATTTGCCACTATCATTTTAATCAGATTGGTGTCTCAACTGCAGGGCCGGCTCCAGGCACCAGCTGAGCAAGCTTGTGCTTGGGGCGGCAGATTTCAAAGGGCGGCATTCCGTCTAATCCTGTTTTTTGGTTTTTGTTTTTTGTTTTGCACTTCACCACTTTGGCCGCCCCTGCAGGTTTCTTCTTTTTGGTTTACTGCTCTCACCACCCTGTAGGGGGCAGAGGAGGGGAGCGCCCTGCATCAGGCCCAGTAGGGCAGCCCGCGTCCTTCCCTGCCTGCTGAACAGAGTGGCGCGGAGCCCTTCCAGCAGGCGGCACAGCGGGAGGGGCCCTGTGGCAAGCATCCCACTTAAGGAAGCCCTGGCCTCCCCCCTTCTCTCTCCCACCCCCTCCCACTAGCCGGGGTGTGCACTCCACTGCCCGGGGTCTGCAGGGCCGGGAGTTCCCCTGCACCCACGCTCCCAATGCCCCGCAGGTATTTTGTTTTTATTTTTTCTTTCTTTTGCCGCTCCGGCAGGCGGCCCAGTTTGTCGTCCCCCCTGCCTGCTGCTCCGGCCGGGGGCAGGTTTGTTCTCCCCCCCCCTCCTCCCCCCTTGCTGCTTCGGCCAGCCGGTTTGTCTCCCCCTCCCCCGCCTTTGCTGCTCCGGCCAGGGACAGGTTTGTTTTCCTCCCCGCCTCTCCCCACTCCTTGCTGTTCCGGCCGGCCAGGCGTTTTTTGCTTTGGGCGGCAAAAGAGCCAGAGCCGGCCCTGCTCAACAGAATTGTAGCCTGTTGAGTTTTGGGCCATATCACTTGAAGTTTTGAGGATGCTTCAGGCCACAGTAGGATTCCTGTCTCTCCTGGCTAGTGAAAGACAGCAGGAAGTCCTGGATACATTTTTGATCAAGAGAATGAACGATCTTTAAGCAAACTCTTGCAAGGCCTTTAACAAAAATACTTTTTTCCTGAAAAAGCCAGATGGTTCATAATCAACCTCTTCCTAACTTGCTGTTCCGGCTGGGTAATTTTGTGAAAATTATGGAGTTCTTAGATTTCAATTTCCCTAGTCAATCAACTTTTAGGCCTTAGTATAAGTCTTGAACTCCAGTGGTTGCAAGGGATGCTGTTCCTCTAAATATGAATGAAGATAACTGTGCTCATTGCTTTGGATCTGCCAACTGTTTTGATGCTATTTACTATAAAGTTATGTTTAGCGTCAGGGCTTTGTAGAGTGTTCAGGCTCTATCTCTTATAGGTGTTTGAGCTGAATACAGAAGACTGATTGGGGGTGAGGACGTATATAATTTAAGTTTACACACTGTTGGAATTTGTGTGTTGAATGCTACTGTCAAGTGCCAAGGATGAGTTTTGATATTCTAAAATCCAAAGTGTGTGTTTTGACAACATAGTTTCAATAGGAGTTAACTTAGCCCTTTCTAGAGTCCTGAATTTGAAAAACAAAATGAAACAGACCTCCCACATATTACAGAAGAGAACTAAAATAGTCAACTTTTTAACATGTTATTTCACTACAACTTTATTCTTATTGTAGCGAAAAAATATTTATCAATTTCACGATTGTTTGTCATTAAGTATTTTAATTTCACCATAGATGCTTTAATTCACATCAGTTAATCTTTTTGTATGTTGAATAATAGAAGCCAATGACTTCTGGTAATTTGCTCTCATGACCCTGTAAATATATTTCATGGCATATTATATAATTGTTTTCAATTCTAATAAATTGAGAAATGCATTTAAAATATGCTTATTTGTACAACAGCTTGATTAAATAAACTAACATTTTGTCAGTTTTCTTGAATCCTTAACTTGTTTAACCATTTTAAAACATTTTAATTAGTTGGAACTTGCAAAATATATGTGTTAAGTATAAAAGACATTGCTGCATATATTACAAAAGCTGTATAATTTCATTTTGCAGACATGAAAAGTGAATTAGTGCTGCATCATAAGTGGTGACAAATTTTCTCGTTTGTTCTAATTTTACTGAATAGCATACAGTAGCTTTTTTGGCACAATTTAGAATAGCTCATTTGGCTGTGAATGCAGGAACTTGAGTTAACAATGAGGTCAATATTGTACTTAAACAATTAAATTAAATGAAAACAAACCCCCCAAATTAGGAATGGTGGTGGGGATGGCAGTAGGGAGGCAAATCATGGCAAAGATCAGCTGGGTTACCAATTGTGTAAGTGCAGATTAAAAGCTATAATACAAAACTAATACTGTATGACAGCCAAGATGTACTGAGCAAAATAGGTAGGTGGTGTGACGCTGTACCCCATAATGCTTTATGGGAATATGACCTAACAGGAACATGTTTTATGCTATCTGTGCCATATAACATCTCTATAAAGGTTATGGTCTGCTGTATCTATTCATCCTATTGTACACATATCATTTTTGTACTTGGAGTTAAGAATATTGGCTGTATACTTGGCATGATTTCTAAGTAAGCTTTGAGGCATTTGGTCAGCTTCTTTAGAAAGGAATTTGCAAAGTTAAGTGCCCAATCAAGAAGCACTTAAGGAAAAATAAAAAGAGCAGGAGTACTTGTGGCACCTTAGAGACTAACAAATTTTATTTGAGCATAAGCTTTCTTGGGCTACAGTCCACTTCATCGGATGCATAGGTTGGAACATATACTGAGATAGATATATACAGAGGGGTGTGTGTGTGTGTGTGTGTGTGTGTGTATACATACAGAGAACATGAAAAGGTGGGAGTTGCCCTACCAACTCTAAGAGGCTAATTAAGATGAGCTATTTACAGCAGGAGAAAAAAAAACTTTTGTAGTGATAATCAGGATAGTCCATTTCAGACAGTTTGACAAGAAGGTGTGAGGATATTTAACATGGGGAAATAGATCTAACTGTTAATAGCTCATCTTAATTAATTAGCCTCTTAAGAAGGAGAGGGGTCTGTCCCTCATCATATTTAGCCTAGCGGTTAGGGTACTTACATGTGATGTGGTAGACACTGGTTTAAGTCCCCCTTCTGCCTGAGAGGGAGAAGGAATTTGAACAGGAATCTCCCAGCTTTCAGTTGAGTTTTCAACATCCTTTAATTGTGGACTGCAGAAGTGGATACAGTATTCCATCAGTGGTCGAACCAATGCCAAATAGAGGTAAACTAGCCTCTCTAATCAAATTCAAGCTTCCCCTGTTCAATGCAATCCTTGAATGCCTATCACTTTTGGCCACAGTGTTGCACTGGGAGTTAAAGTTCAGCTGATTATCCTCCATGACCCCTAAATCTTTTTCGGAGTCTCTGCTTTCCAGGATAGATTGCTCTGTATAAGTGACCAGTACTCTTCATTATTTTCCATGCCCCTAATCTGTATCATCTGCAAACTGTATTGGTGATGGTTTTATGTTTTCTTCCAGGTCATTGATAAAAATGTTAAATAGTATAGGATCAAGAACTGATCCTTGCAGTACTCTACTAGAAACACACTCTCAAAGGCTCCCCTTTTAAAATTACATTTTTGAGATCTATTAGTTAAATGGATTAATGTTAACTTTATATTTTTCCTAGTGTTTTTAATAAAAATATCATGTGGCACCAAGTCAAATGCCTTACAGAAGTCTATGGTTATAAACCAAACTTGCAAACTCCTCCCCCCCCCAAAAAAAAGGGGTGGGGGGGGAAGCCAAATCAGCTTGAGATCAGTTATCCACAAATCCCATGCTTTATTTATTAAGAGTCTCATATCAAATGCTCCATTATCTTGTCTGGGATCAATGTCAGATTGACAAGCCTATAATTAGCAGAACCATCCATGTACCCTTTTAAATATTGGCATAAGATTACCTTTCTTCCAGAACTTACCCTTGTGTGTGACATTACTTAAGCTATGTCTACACTACCCACCGGATCAGTGGGCAGCGATCGATCCAGTGGGGATCGATTTATCATATCTAGTCACGAGTGCTCGGCCGTCGATTCCTGTATTCCGCTGCGAGAGGCGCAGGTGGAGTCGATGGGGGAGCAGCAGCAGTCAACTCACCACAGTGAAGTCATGCGGTGAGTAGATCTAAGTACATCGACTTCAGCTACATGAATAACGTAGCTGAAGTTGCATAACTTAAATCGATTACCTACTCCTCCCTCCCCCTGCCCAGTGTAGACCAGGCCTTAGTCACAATTTTTGATTCAGTCTGGTTCTCTATTTTTCACTACTGTATTTAGCAATATCCTATAATGTCTCAAAGTCTGATATATCTACTACTGTTCCATTCATTCGCTGACTGGGAAAAGGGAAGTCTCTTCAGCTGCACCAACAGTACATTTGTGGTAGATGTAGAAACGCTGGGTTTTCTTGGACTATGTGGAAAGTCTCTGAGAACTTTATGATTACACTCTCAGGTTGGTTGTTGGTGGGTTTTTTTTTTGTCTCAGCCCTCTGTCCTAGCTTTTCTAAAGAGCCACGATGCTGGGCAGTTCTTAAATAGTAATTCATAATTTGGGTGCCTTAGTTGCTAGTGCACACTCACCTGAGAGGTTGCAAATCCCTGTTCAGATCCCTTCTCCCTCAGGTGGAGGGGGGACCTGTTACATCATAGGTTAGAACCCTAACAACTGGGTTAAAAGTTATGAGATAGGTGGTGGCTGTCCTCCCCAGCTCCTTGCAAGTGACTCTTTACTTCAGGAGAAGGTTCATGGAGCAGGTCTACACTATGGAGCTAAGTCGACCTAAGTTAAGCAAATCCACCTACGTGAACAATGTAGTTGAAGTAGACATAACTTACGTCGACTTACTGTGGTGTCTTCACCACACTGGGTTGATGGGAGAAACTGTCCTGTCGACTTACCTTGTGCTTCTCATTCCAGTGGAGTGCCTGAGTTGATTGGGAGAGCTATCAGTGGTCGATTTAGCAGGTCTTCACTAGACCCACTAAGTTAGGGTGGGCAAACTTTTTGGCCCAAGGGCCACATCTGGGTATGGAAATAGGAATTCTCACAACATTGGGGGTTGTGGTGCAGGAGGGGTGAGGGCTTTGGCTAGGGGTGGGGGTCCTGGGGTGGGGCTGAGGATGAGGGATTGGGGGTACAGGAGGGTGCTCTGGGTGGGGACCAAGAGATTTGGAGGACAGGAGGGGAATTAGGCGTTGGGCAAGAGATTGGGGCATGGGGTGGGTTCAGGGGTGCAGGCTCTGGGGCGTGCTTACCTCAAGCAGCTCTCAGAAGCAGCGGCATGTCCCCCCTCTGGCTCCTACACAGAAGCACAGACAGGCGCCTCTGTGTGCTGTCCCGTCTGCAGGCACCACCCTTGCAGCTCCCATTGGCTCTGGTTTCCAGCCAAAGGGAGCTGCAGGGGTGGTGATGCTTGGAGCGGGGGCAGCGTTCAGAGCCCCCTGGCTACATGGGAGCTGGAGGGGGGACATGCTGCTGCTTCTGGGCGCTGTGCAGAGCAGGGCAAGCCTCCGACCACACTCCTCAGCTGGAGTGGGAAAAGCCCTGGACCCCATTCCCAGCTGGAGCTTGAGGCCCCGATGAAAACATCTGGAGGGCCTACCCCCTGCACTAAATCGACCCCTGGTGGATCAATCGATCGCCACATGTCGATCCCCTGGTAAGTGAAGAGAAGCCCATAGAACTGAGTATCAGAAGCAGACTTTGCTACCTCTCCATCTAGAATTCCTTCAGACTGTTAGGCTTTAGCACACACCTCTGTCCATGGCATCTCCCGTTGCCTATCTTAGGCAGGAACCCACCTAGCAGACTGGCTTTTGTGAATCCCATTTTTGATGCCTATCTTCATCCATTTGTTGTATCAGAGGCTTGGAGTGCTTCTCTCTATGAATCTCAGTTTTTTTTAGGTACCTAAAAGTTAGTCCATGGTAATGCTCAGCATCTACGTCCCTTT
The DNA here is from genome assembly GCF_013100865.1 of Trachemys scripta elegans. Classification (NCBI taxonomy): domain Eukaryota; kingdom Metazoa; phylum Chordata; order Testudines; family Emydidae; genus Trachemys; species Trachemys scripta. The sequence goes on along the minus strand of NC_048298.1, from coordinate 167,434,384 downwards.
TTGAATCTATTCCACTGAGTCTAAAATCTGAAAGTTTGTCATGGTTTGAAGATTCAGTTTGATCCTGCCATTAGGTGGAACAATAAATAACTGACAACTAGCCATTACACTACTAAAGTAAAAAGTACTAGAGGACAAAATCATGCTCAAATGGAATTCCACCATATTACAGCAAGGGAAAAAACAAACAAACTTGCTCAATGAAATTTAATTTTCTTTAAAAATCTTTTACATTAACAGGAACTAAGTTGTGTCAGCCAGGATAGTTGGAATGTCATTGGGCTTATACTCTTTATAAATGAACTGGTTTACGATACTGACCTCCCCCCCGCCCAAGATGGATAAGTTAAAATGGAAAATTTTTATGACTCATTCATAAGCCAACCCTATAATTCAGGGGTCAGCAAACTTTGGCTCCCGGGCCATCAGGATAAGTCGCTTGTGGGCCGAGATGGTTTGTTTACCTCAAGCATCCGCAGACACAGAGGTAAACCTAAGGGTATGTCCAGACTACCCGCCATTTCGGCGGGTAGTAATCAATCTATCGGGATCGATATATTGCGTCTCGTCCAGACGCGATATATCGATCTCCGAACATGCGCCCGTCGACTCTGGAACTCCACCAGGGTGAGCGGCGGTAGCGGAGTCAATGGGGGAGCTGCAGCCTTTGATCCTGCACCGTGAGGACTCGAGGTAAGTCGAAATAAAGATATGTCAACTTCAACTACGCTAGTCCTGTAGCTGAAGTTGCATATCTTACATCGACCAACCCTGCCCCCCCAATGTAGACCATCCCTTAGTAAACAAAGTGTCCCAGCGCGTCAGCTGCTTACCCTGACAGGCCGGGACAGCAACTGGTGGGGAAATGTTTGTTTGTGTTTTTTTTTTTTTTTTTTTTGGGGGGGGGGGGGGGGAGAAGCGGGGGGTCAGGGGAGTAACCCTTGTGACCAACCCCCACATGACCCCACCCCTAGTCCAGGACCCCCACACTCTCCCCTTCCCATCCCTTTCCATCTTATCTGTGGAGGGCCAGTAGAGAATGTCTCTGGTCTGGCTGGAGCTGCTCCGGCAGGCTGGGCAGTACAGTCGCAGCCTGCTCCGGTGGGCCAGACCAGGCGGCACGGCTGCAGCATGTTCCAGTGGGCTGGGCCGGATGGCATGGTTGTACCGTGATCTGGCGAGCCGGTGTAATGATCCAAAAAGCTCCCTCTCCCAATTCCCTACTTTGAGTGCACTGAGCATGCTTACCCGAACTGAGCATGCCCAGTAACCTTAGCTTTTGCCTGGCAGAAACTGCAACTAGTTGCAAAAGTTGAGGGTTGCTGTTTGTGCCGCTACAAGCCTGCCAGCCCCTGGAGCTGCAGCTGCTTTGGAGGCTGGGAGGAGAGCACCGTGGCCCCACCTCTTCCGTTCTGGCTGTGCTACTTCTCCTTGCTCCCTCTGTTGGGGGGGAGGGGCTGTGTCCCACCTCTCCCTCTCTATACCTGTTCATAAACCAAACCCCTTCTCTGGTGCTTCCCTTTTTTACTAAAAAAAAATGTGGCTTATGGCCGAGTATATACAGTATTTCTTACCCAGAGAAGCACCATTATAAGAATGTAGATTAGTCTTCGGATCTAGAGAGCTTCATCCATGATCCTCTGTTCAGTTAGGATACCATTACAACCATAAGAGAATAAAAATTCTTTTTTTCTTAATTGTCATCTTAGTCTGTGGAAACTGATGGCATTCCTTAGGGAAAGTTACTTATTCACCACTGGTGAATGAGTGAATGGTTTTGTAAAGCCTTGTATGTGAAGTGCCAACTGTTAAATTAGTTCTGTAAAAACAAAATAGATTAGCTTTGAACTAATTAGAAGCTGAGTATATTTTCACTGAGTCTCACTGGTACAGAAATTTTGCTTCAGATAAGTTTCTGTGCAGTCCTCTTTTCCTCCTGAGATATTATATAACAAAAGCCATAATTTATGTAGCTGTGGTCTAATCATATATCCACTGAAGTCAATAGCAAAACTTCTTTTGACACGGTGTAGAATCATGCCCTTATAGCGTTTAGGACAAAGTCTGGGCACATCTTCATTACCTGAGTTCTGAGAATAAATCTTTCCATGTATACATCTGCATGAGTGAAATATACTCACATCTTAAACTGATCAGGAATTTCATTCAAAACTTCATTTCTTAACTATATTTTAATCATTTAAAACTTTAAAAAGTTCTGAAAAGCACATTACTCAGTGTTAGTATATCAATTATCTCAACCATTTTCCATTATTCAGTTATGTATACAAAGTTATTAGTTTCTTTCAAGTGGAACAATATGCAATACGTATCTTTCTCTCTCACACATGACCTCATGAATTTGTTTTTAAAACATTTTCACACAGAAAACTTTCACTTGTAGTCGAATGTAAGAAAGTGAAGTATGTGGTTTTATAATAGATACTAGCTGCTAAAATATAATATTGAGCTCTTCATATTGCTAGGTGATGTTCAAAGCATACTTTGTGTTTCTATAGCTCCTTTTATTTGTTGACCTCCAAAACACTTCATGGAAATGTGCTAGATCCTTTGATAGGCAGGAGAAGCTTATGTTTTAGGCTTAAAGGTTAGCACACTCCTAGAACAGAACTGTCTAAGATTCTGTTTTTACCAATAAACTATGCTTCTTCCTTGTTACATATTAAAATTAGGGCTGTTGATTAATTGCCATTAACTCACACAATTAACTCAAATTAATCATGATTACATTTGTAATCGCGATTAATCAGTGCTAAACAATAGAATACCAATTTAAATTTAATATTTTGGATGTTTTTCTACATTTTCAAATATACTGATTTCAATTAAACTTTATTCTGTTGTACACTGTTCACTTTATATTACTATTTTTTTACAGATTTGTCCTGTAAAAGAAATAGTATTTTTCAATTCACCTCAAGTACTGTGATCTCTTGATCATGAAAGTGCAACTTACAAATGTAGTATTTTTGTTACTTAACTGCACTCAAAAATAAAACAATGCAAAACTTTAGAGCCTGCAAATCCACTCAGTCCTACTTCTTCAGCCAATTGCTAAGAGAAACAAGTTTGTTTACATTTACAGGACATAATGCTGCCCACTTCTTAATTACAATATCACCTGAAAGTGAGAGCAGGTGTTCGCATGGCACTGATGTAGCTGGTGTCACAAGATATTTGTGCCAGATGCACTAAAGAGTCATATGCCTCTTCATGCTTCAGTCATCCTTCCAGAGACAATGCTTCTATGCTGATGATGCTTGTTTGAAAAAAATGTGTTAATTAAATTTGTGACTGAACACCTTGGAGGGAGAATTGTATGTCCCCTACCCTGTTTTACTCACATTCTGCCATATATTTCATGTTATAGCCGTCTTGAATGATGACCCAACACATGTTGTTGTTCGTTTTAAGAACACTTTCACTGTAGATTTGACAAAATGCAAAGATACCAATGTGAAACTTCTAAAGATAGCTACAGCACTCAACCCAAGGTTTAAGAATCTGAAGTGCATTCCAAAATCTGAGCGGGATGAGGTATGGAGCATGCTTTCAGAAATCTTAAAAGAGCAACACTCAAATGCAGAAACTACAGAACCCAAACCACCAAAAAAGAAAATCAACCTTCTGCTGATGGCATCTGATTCAGACGATGAAAATAAACATGCATCGGTCTGCATTGCTTTGGATCATTATCAAGCAGAACCCTTCATCAGCATGAATCCATGTCTTCTGGAATGGTGATTGAAGCATCAAAGGCCATATGAATCTTTAGCACATCTGGCACATAAAGATCTTGTAATGTCAGCTACAACAGTGCCATGCAAACACCTGTTCTCGCTTTCAGGTGACATTGTAAACAAGAAGCAGGCAGCATTATCTTTTGCAAATGTAAACAAACTTGTTTCTCTTAGCAATTGGCTGAAGAAGTAGGACCGAGCGGTCTTGTAGGCGCTAAAGTTTTGCATTGTTCGATTTTTGAATGCAGAGTTGTAGTTTGTGTTTTAAAAAAAAACAAAAAAAAAAACCTATTCCTATCTCATAAGTAGAGACAATGTTACACTATACCATCTATGCTCAACCTTTTTTGTTCCTGGTACATTTCAAAACTGGGAAAAAAGTAAACTAAATATGCCAGTTGGTTCCTAGTAAAGAATCTTATGCACATTAATTTTAAGCTGTATGCCTTGAGACCCAACTGTCCTCATTCATTTTCTAAAGCACAACATCCTTGCCTGTGCTCTTGTCTTACATTTTTCAGTCTTGATAAATAAAAAATGCACTGAGTGAAAAATTAGTTGGATGGTATTCCTCTGGGGCTGTGAATAAAGTGCAGTGACATAGCATGTATTCTGTGAGGTTGACCACCACATTAAGTGCCTTACATATATTATGAAACCTTTTGCACTTTAGATTGTTTATTATATATTAATTAGTGCTGTAAGTGATTTAAAAAGCAATCATGCTGTTAAACAATAGAAGACCATGTATTTAAAAATTGTTTTCTACATTTTCAAATATAAGGATTTCAATGAGAACACAGAATACAAAGTGTACATTGCTCACTTTATATGTTTGTTTTAAAATATTTGCACTAAAAAAATAGTATTTTTCAATTCCCCTAATACAAGTACTGTAGTGCAATTTCTATCCTGAAAGACCAGTTGATGGCTGCCATTAACACTTTCCAGTACTATGCACCCCATCTCAACTTAGCACATCTCACTAGAATTTAAAGTATTGAAACCCTGAATTAACTTATTTCCCATTTTTAAAAAAGGGGTGGGGGCAGTTGTAGGGCCCATAGCTCCTGGCATGGTGGAGAGAATGGGGAACAATGGAATGGCAGGAAGGAAACATTAGGGGGACACAAAGCCCCTGGCATGTGGTGGGGAGGACTGGGAGAGCCTGGGATGAGAGGGAGGGGAGAGGTTGCAGAGAGCTCTTGAAATAGAGGGAAATGGTAGGAGATATGTAGTAAGCTTGGGTGGGGGGGAGAGAATGGAATGGAGGAATACAAGGAGCCTTTGGTGTGTGCAGTTAGCTGGGCTTTCAGAAGCAACACTGTAGAGGGTATAAACAAAATGGGGCAGAAGGGATTTATGGAGCAGTTCTGGGCCTAGGTGACTCCGCCCACTGCTCCTGCAGAGTATGCTCCAGCTAGAGGAAGGGCTTAAAATGGATCTAGACAGCTCAGCAAGGAGCAGACAGGATAGGAGGATAGACCATCTTGAGCTTTCCTGAGCAATGGCACAGCAGGAGTCCTTATTGCAAGGGAGGGACCTACTCCAGGTGCTAGAGAGGAGACCCAGGTGAGAGGTAGCTGGGAGCTTTCTCTGTTGGGCTGAAAAATCTGAGAGGTGGAGTCCTGAACTGGGAGCCTGACTGGAGATGAGGGCTGATCAGGAATTGCAGCCTACTTGAAACCCTGATGGAAGTGTGCGACAGACCCCAGATGTTGGGAGTGAAACCTAGGAACTTGGCCCAGTTTGACTGGGGCTAGCATGTTAAGAAGGCTAATAGCTGGACTGAGGATTCAGTTTGTTTTTGCTACCTTCTGTTGGGCTTTAAGTGAAAGGTAAGGTCTTCTGGGCAAGTGAATGGTAGGAAGTGACCCAGGAAGGGAGCCTTGAAACACTGCAGAGTGTTTGATATCGCTGCTTCTCATAGGGCCCTGGGCCAGAGCCTGTTGGGGAGAGGACCTGGGCTCCCCGATCAACCACCACTTTTGTGGAGTGAGGCACAACCTACATTCCTGCTCCCTACTTGAAGGGAAAGGTAGAGGCATTGTAAGCCACGAGTCAAATGTGTGCCATCTTCAGGGACTGAAGGTGGGCTGAAGACCCTTTCTGCTGTGGGGACATTGCAATCCCTTTACTCCAGAAGGGGCAAACTCAATTGGTAACCTGGCCAGAGGGCCAAGTTACTACCTACTGAAAGATGGAATGCTACAATGTTGGATTGATTGCTGGCAAGGGATGCCGGAGATGGGTGAGAGCTGGCACTCGGTGACCTAACCACTAAAGAGGTATCACGAGTAAGCCCAGCCCCCATCTCAGTGACCTTCTGCTTATTTCAATGATGATGTCATTTCAATAAAACATCACTACTTGGAAATTCTCTTTAGGTTTGTGATGTTTAAGATAAACTTGTATCCCTAGAATGCAAGTTATGAAAAGTTACTGTAACCATTTTAGCAGTACCTATTTTACTGTTAGTAAAGTGATTTGTAAACTTAATTGTGTATATTCTCAAAGAGTTGGTCTATCAACCTATGTAAGTATTAGCAATATAAGGCAAAGGATGTTTTAAATGTTCATGAGGATCTATAATTAGAAAGATAAAACAGATGTATTAAAAGGACTGAAAGAATCTGCAGCCCAGGTAACACATGCTAGTATTATGACTAGGTTAATTGCTATCATGCAGCTTATTTTATTTAGTTAACTTGTTTAATTGCCTTTTCTTAAGCTGCATATTTCAAGTTAACTCACCTTATCATAGTTTTCTAAAAGCTGAAAATGATGGGTATTTAATGAGAGACTGACTTTGCTGTTGTCCTTAGGGCCCAGTCAGTGCTAGGTACAAACACCAAAGGATAGAGTTGTTGCCTCTGAGGAATTTACAGGCCTAGAATATGGAATAAACCAAAGCCTTGTTGCTTAGCTAGCTTATATGTGCAGACTTACTGCTAGTGTAACATGTTGGCACTGCTCAGCAGTGGAGTACACCAAAACCTTAGGGTACCAGTGGCGTGCCAGGTGTACCATGAATCAGAATGCACTGTAGGTGCTTCAGCAGCTAGCTATTGTAGGGAATAGTCCTCATGGGTCCCAATAACCACCGGACACATATATAAGGAAGATGGTATTTTAGTAGGGCGGGGAGGAAAACGAAAGGTTGCAGGTGCCTGAAGTACAGTTAGTTACAGTTCAGTCTGAGCAATAGCAGTAAATGTTTGGGTCTCTGAGGCAGTCCAACCAAGAGTTAGGGCTGCCCTTTCCAGTCTAGTTTTTATTCAAACAAATAGAAGCTTGCAGTTTTCCAAGCCAGGCTCAGTTAAGTCTCTTACTGGAGACCCTTTGAACTGGCTCCCTGCCCTGCTGCTGCTTCCCCGTAAGTTTCACACTGACCTGCACCCAGCTGTAATGTTTGGCAGTCACAGCCTGTTCCATATGTGGCTCCACATAAGATTTTTGGGAAGTGTGTGTGTTTTTGTGTGTGTGTGTGTTTCTATTTCTATCCAGCATCTCTGTTCAGGACAATCTCTCCCCTTACCTGTCCAGGAGGAAGGGGATGGGGGAGCGGGGAAGAAGGCTGATAGGATTTGTAGTCTTTTGCTTAGCTGATCCATCACACTAAGTAACCCTTTATCTTTCTAATAAAGTTTTAAAACTAGTGAAAATGAACAGGTGCAAAGAGGAGACAAAAACAAGAATGATTTACCATGTTATATCTTTTTCTATTTTAGTGGGCCATAGAACAAAACTTAGGCTTCCATCCTGCAAGAGGAGAATCATATCTGTGCATTTTACTGACTATATTTTTACTCTTTGGGGCACCTGTTAGCACTAGGGGGTGGGGAACACCAGTTAAGAATGTGAGTTGAATTTGACTATTTGTGCATCATTAGCAGAACAATTTATGCATTCCAATCCCTTACACCTGAAGTAACCCATTGAAGAGTGAAGTTGCACAGGTGGCACTGCAGAAATAATTTGGCATTCCAAACCTTTACTTTTGATGATGCTCAAAGGGAATCCAACTAGACTTTGATATCCAGGTTTGTGTTTGTGCTGTTAGAAGTTAAAAATAAATATAATAAAACTACTTGTAAACTGAGCCTGTTCAGTATGTTAAATATTGAGCTAATAAATGTGCTGGTTTTCATAAACTATATAAAACATAGATGCCTTTAGAATACACCGGGAATTATATCTGAAGTGGGTTATTAACATTTTGGAAGAGATTTTTAAGTCTTTCAATATTGTCATTAAAACTTACAAAACTTGTTAACCTTTATGATAGGGTTAATTTAATTTTATTTTAATACTTGAGGGGGGGAAAAATGTCTTGCCCAAGTTGGTAAGGTGAGTAGAATTTTGTCTTAAACTAGAGAATTAGCCAATAATGGGAACAAATTCTACCTTGGAAAAAAATCTCTTTAAAATAAATACTAATTTAAAAATTGCTGGGGAAAGATTTTCACTTGAGAGATTGCTCTACCACACAAGCAGTTTCCTCTTGGGTGCTGGATTTAATTGCTACAAGTATATTTATAATGCTTCAGGTCCCCTTCCCAGTACAATTCTGTACTACTTTAAAATATTGCTTTTCAATCTCTCATGCTGTGTGAAGAAATGATAAAATATTAAAGGAAAACCGATTATTTAGAATAGCAGACATGCTTCTGGCTTCTTTTCATTCACTTCGCCACGCAGTCCTCAAACCTCTTTGCCTTGCTGTCTGTGCTGCTTGAAATTAATTTATAGCAGTCTGTTACCAACAGGAAGTAGAGTTGGACAAAGGGTATGTCTACTCTGCAACATAAATCCGTGTTTGAGCTCGCGCTCAGGCATGATTTCCTCTTGTGTCTACACTGCAATTGTGCTAACCACAGCTCAGACCTGGGACCCCAGGACCCTTTAGGTCTGGAGGGTCAGAGTGAAGCCAGGATCCAAGGTTCAGGCCCTATTGCTTTTCCACTGTTGATGCAGCCCCGATTTGACTTGGGTCCCAGGAGTCAGTCAGAAGATCCCACAATTCCAATGGACAACTTGCTTAGTCATCTCTATCCCAACAGTCTGCAATTCACTCTATTGAAAAGAGAAGCCACTTTCCCCTTTGTTAATGGCAGCAGCTCAGGTCAGTGTTAACCCATTGTATGCTGTCATCTTAGTGACCAGCAGACAATCAGCCTCTTGGGTTTGCAATGGACTGCAAACTGATCAGGATTCTTGCAAAGTGAGCTGCTTCCTGGTAATATGCAGGGTGGGTTGTAACGCTTTCCCACAGTGCACCATAGTCCTAGAGTGGACCATATTTATCAGTGGTCTGATTGTTGGTGAGATCTGTCAGCATAGAGCTACTAGGTTATGGAAGTGAACCTGCCAGATTTATCAGATGCCTTTTCAAAGTTGATCTGGTTGTTATGCATAGAAGCTCCTTTCTCTTATTCTTGGGTCAGGAGGCGCTATTTGTTTTTAAGCACTTGATAGTAGCTTTAGAAACAATCTGAATGTCACTCTTGAGTTTTTAGATTAAAATCCTATTGATTGCCCAAGGTAGTTCCTGGTCTTGACTTCCTTCTGTACAGTTTTAATCTGATACCCCAAGAGCTTTGGTTCAGAGACATTAAAACAAAAACCCTGTTGCACTACTATGCTGGATACATATATCTGAATTTGTTAGTTTGTCAGATAGGTATAATATCCTGGACAAACCTTATGGGATAAGATAAACCTTACTGAATTATTTTAGGAATCTGTTGTATTAAAAATCAATTATTTGTGTGGTACTGCGGCATTGTACAGAACTTCTTTAGGAGACCTGATTGATGTGATCTTTGGGAAGTTCCTAAACTTCAAAGGACTGTTGGGCAATACATGTGAAGTTGATTTCCAAGTTGAAATACTTGGGGTGAGGGAAATACAAATGACCTACCCTCTTGTTGAAGCTTTGCTTTGAACTGAAAACTATTGTCTGGCTGATTCCCTATTGATCCTCTCTTCAGAGGCCAAGACTGGATAAATGAGTGATTAGTCATGAGCATGCTTGTTCTGAGATGAAGCTGTAATCAACTTGAGCCCACAGAAAGAAACCCTGTGGGGGAGAGGGGTTGAAAGACTAATCACCAACCAGTGCCCATGCTGGAGTTGGGGTGATTTCTGGTAAGATTACAATCATGCCTGGAGATTCTTCTTTTTTCTGTGTATTGCTTTTTCCTTAAGAATAAAAAGTGCTTTCTTAGAAAGAGCTGTGTGATAACTTATACCTGTGGCAATTATGTGTAATACTGTGTCTAAAGAGAAGGCAAAAGGAGACAGCTTAGGCAATCTGCCGCTTGCAGGAGATGCCACATGAGGGTCAAGGGAGCTGTGCAGCCTGGAAATAGCCCAATCAGAAGAGATGTCTCCACATAAGGGAGGCATCTGTTGAGGAGCTGGACCACTGAGGGCAAATACAGGTGCAGTTACCCTGAACTGTGACCATCTCTTTAGTTCCTAGTCATGATCAATACAAATCCTCTTGAAGTGTAGCAAATGAGTTCATATTCCACTTCATAACTTTTTAAACTTTTTTCTCTTCTGCTAGGTTTTGAAACACTTAAGAAATTAAGTTGCTTTAAAAAGAGGGTTTGTTTTTTTTAAATAAACTCCTAGCAATTCCCTTAACGGTTTTCCCTAAAAGCACATTGCAGTATTTCTTAACACAATGGGTTATCTGATTTTATTTCAGATCATTATTGTTCTTTGTCTCAGGCGGTATAGAAGTACAGCAGTATTTTTGTTTGCTTTTAAAAAAGGTTTCGTCTGCTTTGCTCCTTTCCTCTCTTTCTCTGTGCAGGGGAGAGCTGGGTGATACTATTGCAGCCAGCAGCACACATACTGGTGTTGATCCAAGCCTGGCTCGGATTTGGGAAGTTCCCACTGCTGCTTTTTTAGTTTTATACTCTTCCTTCCCACACAGCCAGCTGGTTTATGTACATTAGCAACAGTAAACCCTTCACTTGGTATGCAGTATGTCCCCCAACTCATCCAAAAGGTAGAGGCTTCACTTACCTACAGCTGTGTCTTTACGTGACCTTTTGGGGACCCTATGTTCCATGCTCATTCTTTCATCTGACATCAGTAGATACCCAACCAAGAGGTGGGAGCAATGAACTTGAAAGCTGAGAAAATCAAAATAACTAACTTTTTATGAAGAGGAAAAAATAGCAATTTTTGTTGTCAGCCTATCTTTCAGTGGCTCAGAGTGTGAGGACACAAACCCCAAATTGGCTCTCAGTTCTATCCTTAGAGTTCACCAACCTATTATCAAGTGTAAACTCCTCAGGTATTGTAACAGCCTTAACATGGAGTCACTCCATCCCCTGGGGTACTCTGTTCTATCTTTCCACCCAAATATGCTTACCTTTGTGATAGATGGACCCTTACACTAAAGATCACAGCAATATTCAGGTTACTCCCAGTCCCAAAGAATAGGTCACTCACTTACCCCAGGTCAATTGCACCTTAATCTCACATCAAATATGTGTCTTGGAGCCAATCCTATAATAAACTGTCTAAAAACGTATTTCCTTTTTCTATATAATAATTTACAAGGTTGATGCAGATACTTGTATATACATATAAATAAGTACCAGTCCTCAGTGTCAACATGTAATAGACGCTTCTAGGATAAGCAAGCTCTATATATCCTTTAGGGCTAACCCAGGCTAAGCATTAGGGTCTTGGGCTTATGCTTAGTGATCCTTTCCCATCCAGGGCAGCCTAAAGAGACACTTCATTCTTTTTCGTGTTTTTATTCCTTCCCCACTCTGCTTCAAGTTGCAAACTTAGCTGATGGGAGGAATTCACGGGCACAGTTCCTCCTTCTCGGAGGATTGGGAAGCAATCAACAAAGTCTCTTGTTCTCTAATGTTTCCCAGTAGTTTATCTGGTGTTGACAGGCCTTCTGTGTCAGGAAGGACATAACACCTTCTATTGGAGACTAGTATTTCACACAAGTTAATGCTTCTCTCTTGTGTGGTGGTTCACACAGTCAGAGGCTTACAATGCAAACACTTCAATATTCCTTTATAACTGAAGCCCACAGAGCTAGCTTGCTTTTACTATATCACTCCCTTGCCTTATTATATTGAGCTGCTTTCATTATAGTCAGCTGTAAGGCAAGAAACCCTACAGGCCTATAGTCGATATTAACTGAAGCATAGAGTAGCGTAAATGTTAAGTAGGCCATAACCCTTGGCATTTAGTGGTCAACTTTAGATTTTTGGGAACTAAGAACTTACTGAAACATTCTAACTCTTGCCATTGAGCAAGTGCTACCACAAAGGACATGTAATTAATAACCACAAATGCGCTTATGCAAGGGGTGACTGGTATGATCACAAGCTGAAATGATAGTTACACATATCAACAGTCTAACCTATATAAGGACACTTCAACATTAGTTGATTGAGGAAATACAAACAAGGAAGAGGGGAAAATTCATACTGAATCTGCATTAGACATAGTGGCGTCAGTGGAACATATATAAGTGACATCCCAGGCTGTGGGCAGTAGGAGGGAGAGAGGTAGCCCTTGGGAGGTACCCAAATGATGACCATTGGTGGTGATGAGGAACATGCTGGCTAATATTTGAGGTTGTCCTGCAAGGGATGGTGTGAGTATATGGATGTTCAAATGGACATTCTGTAGTCTATAATCTAATTTAGTGAGTTAATGTTTGACTTTGCTAAATATATTAATAAATTTCATGAATATAGAAGAGTTCCTATTTTGTGAGTTTTGCAGCTGTGCATCTCAGGGTTCCAACTATAACATAGTTTTAATACTGGGCCTGATCTTGGGACAAGGACCTGTCTACCCTCAAAGTGATAACTGGACATTCTTAAGTAACCAATATAATTAATGTATAATCTATATAGATCAGGCTACATAATATGGGATACAGATGTTATAAGTGAGATTAATGCATGTGGCAACTTGCAAGCATTCAATAAGGTCTAAACACGCAACACATTTTTATAATTCTAATACCTATTTTAACACTATAAGTACACATGTGAGCCAGACGGTGACACCAAAAGGGCAGCCTCCTCGCGGACTAGATCATAAACCTGAAATATCAATAACATTCCTTCTGTATGCAGCAGCTTTATCTTTGCATTTCATTTTGCTTAAATAGAAAGAAAGAATGGTCTGTTTACCTTTTACTGTGGTAACCTTACTGCTGCATTGTGCTTGTATTTAAATTATAAATGATACAGGGGAATGTGCAACTCAAAATAGATGTTTTTTACTACCACCCGTTTTAATGTCAAGAAAATATTTCCATTGATTTCAAGTTTGGGAAATCCTAAATTTAAAGTCTAAATTGGTTTGATGGTGTTCCTGATAGAGAGAAACTTTGAAGATTTACAAATAGGAAAACTCAAAACATGTAAAAACATGAAAACAAAAACAGAATAAACATTTCCATGCTCTTTCTATTTCTTAAACTGAAGGATGTACTATAGTTCATCACCCCAATTTGGGAACAAACATGGAAGAATTAATCTATTTTGTGTCCTTTAGTTGATAGCTTCCACTTATTAAATATTCCCTAATGAGAAATTACTGTGTTTACCATCTATTCACCCATTTAAAAAAAATCCTACTTCACAGGTATTGCAAGACATATAAGTTACAAAGTAATTTGAGAGAATTGCTGTTCAATTAAGGAGTCAAGTCTTACAAATACAATTTCTAAAAATCATACCATCTACTTGATAGAACTTAGAGGTCATGTGACAAGATATTACTCACAATTTAGTTCATAGTACATAATAGATTGTGAGGTCTGTTCTCTGATGCATGTAACTAATGCATAAAACTGAAGCTCATAATGCTGATCAGAGTTGGGGTTGGGGTGGGGAGATTTTAGTGTGTACTGTCCAAGAAAACATTACAGTTTTGAGACTATGGACGCATCATGTGAAGTATATTAAAATAGAATAGGATTGTTGCTGTAACTTGCAGAAGGCAATTTATCTGTTCTGTTTGGGACTATTATCACTTTCTCACTTTTGTTCTCTAATTTTGTGTATGTCTGACTCTAGCTGGTCTCATGTTCTGTTTTTGTTCTCACTTCAATGTAAATTGAAATGCCACCTCAACCAGGATTATGAGACTGAATATTAACTACAATTGTGTATTAATATCTAACTGGATAGGTGGTGCCATCTGATTTGAAACTTGCATCTGATCATACAGGAAAAAACTTGAGTTTAGCTCTCAACTAGTCCTTTGCTGTTAATGTTGAGTGCACACTGTCAGTATCTAATACCTTCTCTTTTTTTTTTTTTTTTTCCCTGGTCCCTCATTGAGCCAATAAAGAATAAATTGATAAGGCTAGAATCTGGCAGCATAGCACACATTCTGACATTTTTGCTGCTTTCTTTTAAAGGACCCCTTTCAATTTTGGCATCCCTAAGGATAAGGTTATAGACTCTTCTGTCCATGATTGCTTCGAATTATAGCACAGCAATTTCTAGGTTTTTTTCCCACCCAACAGCAAGATATCCTCTCCCAGAAAACTAACAGGCTTCACTTATAAATTCAGTGTGCTTACAAATTGGCCTGTCTTGAGGTAGGACATTTCTAAGGCGATAAATACATCAACCTTGGATTCTGTTTAGGTAATAGGTTTCAAATAGGTAAGAGTCAAATGATGACTTCTGAACATTGCCTTTAGTGCTTTCCCTGACTAGCAATTTAGAACACATGGCAGATACCTTTGAGGTAACTGAGCTATTTTAGAGGTATCTGTAAATGCTTAGTTCCCATCTTTTTGGTTGTAAAGAGTGAAATTTGATGTCTTGGAATATAAATTTAGACTCTGTTAAATAGGTATAAACTCCTTAGAGCTCTAGAATAGCAAGCTCAAGATTGTGGCTAATGCTGTACATAACACAAACATGAGGAGTATTTGGCCACTGCACCATTTCATTGTTGCACTGTCTAAATTCAGGCCAGCCATATTGATTTTGAGTGCTTTTGCCTGGATCTGTACAACTTCTTATCCTTTCGGACCAAATTCTGTTTGCTTGGCCAGGAAATGAAGGATTTTAAAGAAGATATTGTGCATCAATAAAAGCCTTTTTTCCCCCCACAGTGGACAATCATGTTGAGGTTGGGAGAATGAAAACATTAACACCTATTGAGTATATCTGTTTTTGAAGGACTATTAGTGTTGCCAAGTTTCACAATATTTGGTGTGTTTCTGCCACAGTTCCTAAAGTCAGATGGCCATGAGAGTGCCTAGCTTACCCCCGCCCCTCCAAAAAGGAGGCAAGCTAAGTTTCTAGCTCTTGTGACTGTGTAGAAAAGTCTGAAAACATGAACTAAATGTATCTTAAAGGTTCAGAAACCTGAAGGCAAATAATATTTTCATTTTTTTTTTTTTTAATATCATGGTTCTTTATCTGATCTTATGTTATTTTGGAGCCTGACTCATGGATTTTTTTTTATTTGTTTATTTTTTAACATTTGGGGTTGTCAGTACTGCTTTTTAGGGATAAAGAGGGACACAGAAGTGGGGCTTTCTGGTATGATGATAAAGCAGAACCACACGATAAATACCTTTTGAAAGAGGGCTGAATTTTAAGAACTCTTGAAACCCTTTTGTGACTCTCAAAGGACTGCCTAGGAGCTGGGGCTTAAACAGGTTGAGACACTGAGGAGAGAGACCCTGCAAGATAGGATGGGGAGATTAATTGTTGATGGTTTCTGGTAAGAGGGTCAGATTGTGGACATTGCTTTCTAGGAATGTAATTGTTTTTTTTTCTTTTATTTTGCAACTAAGTTGAGACTGCCTTATCTCCAGCTTATGGGAAATTTAACTCTATATGTTCAAACCGTTACATTGCTTTTACATTATTTTCTTAATGATCTTTATTTTTAATAAGCATCAGTCTAAAGTTCATAGTACTAAGTGATTTCTCGTAGGCTGCCCTAAAGAAAGCAAGCCCCCCTCAACTTTCATGGAGATTTAGTGAAGGAAAAAGTGTATCTGAGGCTTCTTCTGACATAGAAATCTCATCTCCCAGAATATACTTAGTAAGAGGCTGTAGTCTTCCGAACACAAGGGATTCTTAGACTGGAGAGACAATAAAAGTTAGAGGAGATGCAAGTGATACACGGTAATTTGGAAGGGGACAGTTACTTTGTCTTCCACATTTTCACCCCCACAAAAAAGTGGCGTGACAATGTGCTGATATTCATGGGTCCCTTTTTAAGTGTTGGAGGATACTAAGGGTATCCACTAACATGGAGGATAGTCAGTCTGTCAGTTTTCTGCTGCAACAGTAATGAAGCCTCTGTCTGCCTTCCCTCACCACCTCCACATAGCAAATCCAAGTTCACCCTACTGCTGTACTGACTGGACTTTCTATAAATAGTTTACTGCCTATTCCAGGGTTTGCTCTCTTGGCACTCTAGTGCAAACCTTTTTTTTGTTTGTTTTTTTCTGCCGAAGTATGGGGTTCATGAATTACTCTGGGTCCAGAGTGCTTGGAAAGAAATCATCCTCATTTAATGACAGTTCCAAACAGCCTCTACCTAACAGAATAGGGGCTTTTCTGCAAAGCCTCTCCCCAGACTTCCTGTCTGGGAAGCTATAACCCTTAAGTTACAGTTCCCAATACCACATCTTCCTTTCCCAGCCAACACCACAACTTAACAAACATTTATATAACACACAATCCCAAGTATTTATAACCAACCTACTAACTAAACTTACTCACAATTTTCAGATAATCCCTGAGTTGCCTTGCATTGTTGCTTGGACTTGCAGTTCTCCATTGAAATGTTAGTATTATTATTGTCAGGAGGTAAGTCCATTTCTTCTGGCAGTGTGATATTATGGGGCTCAGTTGTCTGTATTCTGGCTGCTGCCTGACTGATGCCTTCTCAGGCAAAGTAACAAACACAGTGCAATTTATCACCCTCCCTTTTGGAAGTTGGAAAGGGGTCACCTATTCCTCTTTCAGTAGTGTCTATCTGGAGTGGTGTTATGGTAATGTGGAGCAGCCTCATGTGATACCACTTCTGTTTTCTACCATTGATTTCCATCGCAGATATAGTGCACCATGGTCATGAAGTGGTGACTGCTCCAGAGACCCTAAATTATATTGCTTTTTTGTTAAGCTTTACTTATCTCTTTATACTTCTGCAAACCCCCAGTTCCTCTGACATCAGCATGCATCATTACAGGCATTCCAGTCTGCTTTTGTTAATCAAAACATCTGCAGATGGCAACCCATGTTTCATTGGTACTGTCCTGTAATTTAACTCTGTTAAATACAGCTAAGAATCTGACTTGGCCTTTTGCACTAGCTGCTTTATAATTGTAACACCATTTTCCACCAACCCTTTCAATTGAGGAAAATGGGGACTAGCAATTGCATGACCAGACTAAACCACTGAAAACTGTTTAAACTCATGCCACTATACTATGACCCATTGTCAGATGTACTGTGTCTACCAAAAATAGACTAGACTTAATTTGCATAACTACAGTTAAACAAGTAGTTATCTTCTAGAAATGCTATTTGAATGAGAATGACAGTAAGAATGATTCATTCCCATTTGGCAGCTATACCACTTAAATGTACAGTGCTCACTACCACATGAAGCAGTTTCTGAAAGAGGAGTGAATCAACAGCAGCAGGCAACCTTTGATTGGGAAGCAAGAGGACCATGCCCATATTTAGTATTTCTCCAGAGCTGATAGTAGTATTGCGGCTTCTCAGAGCAGATATCTGCCTTTTTGCTTCTGCAAGCTAGCATCCTCACAGTACTGCACTGAGGCCTGCCAACCTGCCTTATTAGTCCTTTATATCATTGACTGGGAGGGAAATGGGAAGGCTATAATGCAGTTAAAATGCTAGGTTTAGTCTGCAGGAATTTGTGCATGTTACAATAACATTCGAATGCATCATGCTCTGAGGTGTTCAGAAAGCGGGAGCTGTCAGGAAGAATGGAAGGATGTTGCAACATGTGCATTTTTCCTAAATGCACCTGATTGCATCTTGTTGGCTACTAGGTTGCCAAATTTAAACTGAGATTTAAAAATGTTTTTAGCCCTCATATGGAGGGATAATAGTTAAACCATTGGAGGTGGTTAGGGAAATGGAGAGAAGAACTATGGAATAGAATATAATTGAAGACAACTGGTGTTACATCTGCACTTATTGTTCCTTTCTCTTTGTTGGGAAAACTTAAGAGTTACAAGCATACATTAAAGCAAATCTACAGTGGGTGGATAACTTCAAATATGATATCAGAATATTGATTTGAAAGCTGAAGTCGGCATACATACTATTGCACATACTCTGCTATACAATTTAATTGACTTTTTGAGGAAGGATGCTGTCTATACACTAACTCACTTCGGGGTTTAGAGTCAAAATTTGGCCCACCATATAATGCATGTTTGCAGATGGACAGAGTCCTTTAGCTTCTCTTTATTATCTAACTCAACAACTCCACCATCAGAAATGTTTATAAAGCCCTTCTCAAAATAATGACGTTTTTATATTGTATGGGCTCTCTAGTACAAGGTCACCATCATTCTTTTCTTAAACACAAGCTATACTATCAGAGGGGTAGCCGTGTTAGTCTGGATCTGTAAAAAGTGACAGTAGTGGAAATTTCCACTACCTGCATCCGACTAAATGGGTATTCACCCACGAAAGCTCATGCTCCAATATGTCTGTTAGTCTATAAGGTGCCACAGGACTCTTTGTTGCTTTTTACAAGCTATACTGATGTACACAAAAGGTAATTTAGTTTTAAGGTGATGCATGAATTGAAGTCAATAGAAATGACTTCCATAACTAATTCAAGAGTGCAAATGTTTGCCAAAAAGAGAGACCCATTCCCCACCCCATCAGATTCCCAAGTTCCCAACAGATTTAAAGCCAATAACGGAGTAAAAATATATTTGGCATTCTCCTACAATATCTGTATTTCCAGATCCCATATGGCATAGGGGATTACTAATGGGATACAGTGCTTTACACCTCTTTGTCATGAGTGTGAATCTGCATGAGTCATGTAATGATTGAAAGTGACCAACTGTCCCATGGCCTATATGTAATGAGTTAGTGGTCACAGTTGGCTTCCTTCTGAACAGTTCTCTGCATCACACAAACCATCACAGTTACCATCCACGTTAGCAGTTCATCAGAAACTGATCAAAGAAGGAAACTGAAGTGTCTTTTCACCCCTACTGGTGGCTCCAAACACTTTCATTACAATGTTGGCAAGCTTACCTTGCTCCTTTTCACATTATGGTGATCAGAAGTCCAATTTTAAGGTGCTACCTCAGACTTTTGGCTAATTATATTGAAATGGACATTTTATTAGAAATGTAGGGCAGGAAGGGGCCTAGAGAAGTCAAATCCAGCCCCCTGCACTGTAAACCTAGACCGTCCCTGATGGGGGGAGGGGTTGTCCAATTTTGTTTTTAAAAGCTTCCAATGATGGGAACTTCATGACCTTCCTTGGAAGCCTATTCCAGATCTTAACTACCCTTTATAGTTTGAAAGTTTTTCCCAATAGCTAACCTAAATCTCTCTTGTTGCAGATTAAGACTATTACTTTTTGTTCTATATTCATTGGACAAGAGAACAATTGATTACCGTCCTCTTTATAAGAGCCAATAACATATTGAAAGAGTGTTATGAGGTCCTTCAGTGTTCTTTTCTCAAGACTAAATAAAGTTTTTTAACCTTTCCTCGTAAGTCAGATTTTTTTTTAAACCTTTTACCATTTTTTCTCTGCTTTGGACTCGTCCCAATTTGTCCACATCCTTCCTAAACTGTGGTGCCCAGAACTGGACACATTATTCCAGCTGGGGCCTCACTACTGCAGAGCTGGACAGTCACCTCCTGTGTCTATCATACAACAGTCCTGTTAAAACTGACTAAAATCATGTTAGCCCTATTTTTTTTAAACTACAGCACATTGACTCATATTCCGTTTGTGGTCCACTATAACCGCAACATCCTTTTCAGCAGTTCTAACAGGTAGACCGTGATTTCTAATTTTATAGTTGTGCATATGATTTTTTCCTTCCTGAGTGAAGTACTTTGTGCTGTCTTAAAATGAAATTAAATCATTGAATTCAGACCAATTCTCCAATTTATTAAGGTCACTTTGAATTTTAAACCTGCCCTCCAAAGTGCTTGCAACACCTCTAGCATGGTGTTCCCTGCAAATTTTATAAGCATACTCGCTGTTCAATTATCCAAGTCATGAATGAAAACATTGACTAGTACCGGACTCAGGACTGACTTCTGCAGGATCCCACTAGAGACACCCTCCCAATTTGACAGCAAACCATTGATAAATACTCCAATGTTGGTTTTATTTCCATATATTTGGTTAGATGGTCCATGGACATCTTCTGTGTCACTGACCCTGCTTCCTACCTTGGATATACCTTTCTTTACTCTTGACATTTGCCATTGTTGCTGACCCCTCCTTCTAGCCTGACAAAATCTACCTCAGTGAGCTTTTGATCCTCCAGTTTTGTTTACCAAGCACTCACTGGTATTTTTGCTTTGAAAATTTGGTCACGTTAATTATGTGGGTCCCTAGAAGTTCCCTTATGACCGGATCCAAATCTCATTGAAGTCCTTGATTCTTTTCATTAACTTCACTTGGATTTTGGATTACAACCTCAAACTTATTAAATCCAAAGACTTTTCTTTAATATGTCTGACAAATTAGAATTGCATTTTCTTCTTGTTCATTTGTCAAGAGAAGGTAAAGTACCCTTTTATATACTTTTTTCACATTTGACTTTTCTGTTATAAGAAGATAATGTGGGATTGCACCTTGTTTCTGCAGAACTGTTTCATACAGTTGATAATTTGTCTCCTTGAGGAATCCACTCGGAACTCTTTTTATATACAACAGGACTCAACTGTACCTGATGTTTGTTCTGTATCACTGTAGTGTATTTTTGATATCCTGCTTCTAATCATAGTTTCCTCATATATTCTCCTTCCCAAGTTGTAAATTGTAAGGGACAAGAGGATGACCACCAGCCAATTTACTTATTACAGCAGGATCACTTCATTTCACTAAATAAATAAATAAATAATGGAAAGGCCTGTAACAGCTGTTTTATTATGCTAAAATATAACTTACCTTTATGAACTGTTGTTCAATATTCATATCCACCTTCCTTAATAATTTATAAAAGCTTCAAGAGTTATGAGCCCATGTCCTTTGCACTTTGATTTTCACTGTCAGTATTCTGTACATAAATTGGAAATGTGGAGTTGTACATTGCATTATTTGTATTGTGCCTAAAGGATGTGTATATTCGAAATGCATACATAGAAGGATTGCTTTTTAGGGTAATAGGAGTAGCAGGACCCCATTTGGCACCCTCAGACAAGATTTGGAACTAGTTAGTTGCTCCTCCCATGGCAGCTTGGTAACTTTCAGCAGATCTAAAGAATGACTAGATTTGTTTTTGGTGTGCTGGGTCTATCGTTTTGACGTTTTGGGCTCCCCTCCCCCCAGCATCATGAAAGATTGCTCTACTAACACCTTTTAGTTCTATCAAAACTGATTTCAAGATAAGTAAAGGAACAAAAAAAGATTGTGGCTTCACATTAGTTCCTACAGTCGTGAGTCTATGTGTCAGTATATAATGCCTGCATCTGTAACTTTCACTCTATGCATCTGAAGAAGTGAGGTTTTTACCCACGAAAGCTTATGCCCAAATAAATCTTAGTCTTTAAGGTGCCACCAGACTCCTTGTTGTTTTTGTACTATGTGAAGGAGTCACAATTCAGACAACTCAGAAGGAGAAATACCGTATATGTCAGACTCCACAACATCTGTCTTTTCAGTATGGGAGAAGGAAGGACTATGATACAATGAAGAAACATAGTGAGGAAAGCCCAAGAGCATGACTCCTTTGCCTCCACTCCTATGGATATGGTTGGTCTTCTCCTTCCTCCCCTATATGAAAAGGGGAGGGACTAATTAAAAAGTAAGGAAATAAAACTGGTAAATGGATGGTGTCCTCCTATCCATTCTTTAGTTCCCCTGATTACTAGTCCTTGTACCATTTTGAATAAAGTATGTACCACAGGAAAAGCAGAGATCTTTGAATTCATATTGAGCACTAGCCTTTTTTCCCCCATGCTCTGCCTCAGGAGTACTGAATGAAGGTGAAGGGGTAGGGAACAAACAAACCCCATTTGGGTACCACATGGGCTTATGTTATGTGCTCCTCCTCCATGTCTGTCAGATAGCTCATTGTAACGTGGGAGTTTGTAGATACAATACCATAGGCAACCTACAGTTACTCATATTTTTTGAAGTAATCTACATGCATGATACTCTTCTGGACATCTCCCTGTGCTGAGTCTACAAAGGTGGATTGAAAACTTTTTAAACAGAAGACCCACATTCTCAAATGTGTTCAAGGTTTTCCAGTTAACTTTCCCAACTCTCTGAGTTCCTTCCTCCCTAATGCCTTCAGAAGGAATTTTTGTTGTTTGAAATGGAATCCAACATCTTACCAGTTATAGGTATTGCTTCTCTAGTTTCTCATTAGGGGAATAAAAGATATAAATGTCACCCATCTTTTCATCCCACTTTTACTATAGTTCCCATTATTGTAGCTTTGAAGAGTTCGACTATGCTTAATAGCTCAGAATTTGGCTAAGACTTGATATGACAAAACAGCTGACTTTCTGTGCATGAGCTAAATCCAACTACCTTCTGTGAATTGATGTATACCTCTCTCTTGGGGGCAAGGGAAGAGCAACTGTCTTTGTGTTTTGTTTAAAAAAAAAACAAAACAAAATACACTTCAATCGTAGCATTAGTTGAGGCCTTTTTAATGGTAGTTCAACTTATTCTCCAATTGAAGATGGTTTGCTATCCATAGAATTATTTCAAGCTATTAGAAGGTGTAATATAATTTTTTGTTTGTTCATCTGAAACTGTTGCAAAGATTTGTACAGATGCAGCATAAATTTTTATGTGAAAAATGCCAAAGCCATAGTTCATTTTGTAGACAAACAGCCTGAGAAAACAAACTAAAACAGTGACTTTTTTGAGTCTTGTTTAGGATAGTTTTCTGAATAGGATGGTAAAAGCAGAAATTCCCATGATTGCACTGGGGAACCCTTCACCTTGGCACCACAAAACTGCATAGCAGTGATAGAAAATGCAGTTGTGCATAAAAGGAAGTATGGTAAATATGTATTTGTTTACTAAGACTGAAAATATTTCTAGATAATCTTCAGCAGTGCCTGTTAGGGTATTAGTCTGGCATTCTCATGATTGGATACTGTTTTGCAGCCATTAAAATTCATTCTTTAAATATAGTGTATTGTTTATTTGCTGATATGTTGGTGCAAATTGTGCAAAAAGATATTCAATTTTGTCCTATTTTCAGTTCTGGCAGATTCATTCCTAGGATTTGAACAAGTTCCTTAATGTGAAAGGTCTTTCTCTTTTGTGACTAGTTCTGGAAAGCGGACATGCATGCTGACTTTTTTTTCTAATCTTTTTCTTAAAACACTAGTACATGTGACTGGTGGTATTTTTTCAGAATAATTTTCATATTGTTTAAGAATGACTTTCACCAGAACAGGTTGTGTTTAAAGCAAATTTCTTTCTAGATACCTTATTTATTTCTATTTTTAAAATACGATGTGTACAGCCTGCATTAATACTCGTACTCAACCAAAATAACTAACTGTAGCTTTTCATGAATTTAGAAACAAGCAGATATTCCTGATGTTAGAGCCTAAAAGCCACTTATTGAGTAGTAAGTATTTTACAATTACTTCTGAACCATTTTTTCAGAACTATTACTAATTTTACCTCCTGATGAGAGCAGGAATGTATTTAGAGGGTAATGTCTAGTATACATGTAACATACAGTATTTTAGGAAAATAACTCTACACTTGCTGTTAGGAATACTGAGACTTTTATGAACAGAACAAAAATGTCCAGGTTATATGCTTAGGGTGCACTCCTGGAACTTAAAATGATCTCAAACAGACAAATTTCTACTAAATTCCAATCACTCTCTCAAAAACAAACCAAAAAAAAAAAAAAACCCCTTGAAACTTGCTTTTTCTGCCATTCTTATATGCTAATATGAAATGGTTGGGCCATACTCTGTTGGAATGTGAATGATAGGTGCTTATCAAATTGGTCAGTAGTTTAAGGTGCAGAGGAGTCTAATTCCTGTACTGCATCTTCCCAATTCCCCCATTCCTATAGAATCATATCTCTAGTTGCTTATGACTAAAAGAAATAATGTTAGTCAGAATGAACAGGGAAGAAGATACCTGGAGAGGTACATCAACTGATTGCTGTTGGGATTATTTTCTTCTCCTTCCCCAGGAATAGGAACTGTTGAGAGAATCTCAAGACACTTGTTTGTAAAGCTTCTGTTTCCAAGTCAGGTCACCTGCTTCAGTGTCATCAACTTTTGATAATGCTATCTTGGAACTTAAATTATGGAAAAACAGCTCCTTATAACAGATAGCAAAGACTCTCATTTTCTTCCCTGGGAGGGTATAGAAGTTCAATCATACTCTTGGTAAATCTGGGATACCAAATTGTCCATGTCTGAGAACATCTTGAGAGGAGTTGGGTTTTTTCTCCAACTTTTGTTGTTGATAATCTGCCATATCTATGAAAAAAAGTTATCTAATTACTTAGAATTAAGCCTGCTTCTGTGATCACTATGTGAGGCAACTTCTGCTCCTGTCCAATAGATTGTTATATTGCACTCATCATGGTAGTAGCTGAGTGCCTACAAATAGTGTATTTAGTACTTTGACCTATGCATCCGTCACATGTTGGTTCTTCTCTTGTCCTCTCCCCTCGGGGAGAAGGAGTGGCTTGTTTTGTTATGGGTTTAGGGAGAGAGGTTTAGATTTGTTGTGTGTAATATATGTATTTTGCTATGTATTTGTCAGAAAAAGCAAGGTCAAAGTAATGTTCCTTGAGCTTCAAGATGATGAGGTTTGTGATGGTCCTCAGTTCCTGGAGGAGATCATTCCATAGTCTCAGATCAGCGTCTGAGAAAGTTTGCTCTCCTGCCCAGACAAACGTTACTTTTATTGTTGAAGATGTGAAGTTGTCAATTTGCAATAGCCTGGGTGGAGGAGGAGACAGATGGAAAGGTGGAGCTGTGTATCATCTGCATATCTTTGGCACTTGAGTCCATGTAATCTGACTAATTCAAGTAGTGGCTACATGTAGTTGAAAAGGACTGGAGAGAGAATTGATCACTGTGGGAATCCGAGTAGTGCCCTCACTTGTGGAGGTGCAGTTTCCCGTCACTACTTCTGCTTCTGTCCCTCCAGAAAGGACAAGAAGTGTTTTGTTGCATTGCCTGGACTCAGGATGAAACAGCAATATTTCCCAGTCGACAGTATCAAAAGCTGCAGAGGTGTTGAGGAAGATCAGGCTGTGGATGGATGTCCTCTATCCATTGACAGGAGGAGATGTATCAGTGCCACTAAAGTGGTTTTGAGTTCCATTACCTGACCCAAGTCCAGGCTGTGGTGAGTCTAGACTGTTTGCTTCAAATTAGGTAAACTTGTTCTCTATGAGCTTGCCTGGGAATTGTAGCAGGGGGTGGGGAAATCAGGGGCTGATATTTGGTGGTAGATATATCAATGGTAGATTTCTCTGGTGTTGGTCAGACTATTCTGGTTTGAAGGAGAAAGGGAAGATTCATTCTCTGATGTGTTGGCTGTTGTGGTCAGAAGTGACACCAGTAGTTCATGATGATCTTTCAGAACCCAGGGAGGATATGGGTTGAATTCATAAGTCTTGGGTTGACTCCTTTAGAGGATCAAGAACTTCTTGATGAGTAAAAGTACTGAACTTTGGGAGTGCAGGTGGGCTGTTGGTTGGTGGATGTAATCTGAACAAATCTATGCTGTTGGAGAGGATCTTTTCAGTAAAGTAGGATGATAATTTTTTGCAAAGCTTGGTGCTCACTTCTGATGCAGATTATAGGCATTCAGGATTGATGAAGCAATTTCCCACCCTGGTTAGCTCCTGAATAGCACTTTGTCAGAGAAAAGCCAGATATAACTTTCTTTATTGCTTAAATGAATTCAGTGATTAATACATCTGCAGTCCCCGACTAACTTTTTTCTCATTGTCTCTGTTAATCTACATAACCTCCTCATTGCTACAGCAAAACTGTAGCACTTGTGCTATAAAGTAAATCGTGTGTGAGAGTAAATCCTCACTACTTATCAGGGAGAAGGTTACTGCCTAAGGTCCTCCTAGAATAGTCAGTGGAGCCCTAGAGTAGTATTAAAAGTTCACGGCTACCCAGTTCCCTAATTAAATCATTTTTTATAACATAATCATTGCACGTATTGAAAAGGCAATGAAAATGGCTTGGTCCAAAACATTGAGTGGTTTGAAGAATTTCTAGCTCCCTTTGAGAGCCACAGCTGTCCTCCTGCCATCTGTTGGACTTTCGGCTGATCTAGTCTCCCATTACTACTGCAATTTAGCTGAAGACTCTTTATGTCTCAGCCTTCAGAATGGCTACCAATACAGTAGCAGGAAGATTCCCCAGACTAGTATGTTCCTCATGGCTAAATTCAAGTTTGTGGCCCTTTTCTATGGAGTACATGTTACTTTTCTGACAAACCCCTAGTTGTAAAATATTGAGCCGAGAATATGATCAAGAGAATTTGACAGGACAAGCCCAGATTTCTCTCTGAATCGAGGATTATATCATTGTTACAATATCTGTCCTGAAGGGATTTTCAAAATATGAATACCATCTTGCTGGCAAGGAGGACTAACTTGACATACAGGACAATATAGGAGCATTTTTTTTAAGATTCTTTAGTTTCTTCCCTAACAATTAGATGTTAAATATTTATTTAAAGATTATGGTTTAAATCCCAAAAGTAATTCCCAAATTAGATTTTAAAGGTTCAAAATAAAAGAATAAAGATCCATGATCTGAGTTCAGTTTTCTAGTATGGAGATAGTATTGTTGACTCGTGATTGTAGCATTTTTTTCCTTTTTGACATGCCAAGTAGCTAAGGGATTATGTACACTATTTATTGTACATTTTATTTTTGGTCCTTAAGCATCTCTTTTAATTTTCCATGAGAAGGCCTTGAAAAAAGATCTTTATCAGTGACATTCAAGGATTCACATATAACTTTGTGGCAACTATTTTTGTGTAGCACTCCTCCTCAGCTGTGTCATTCCCTCCTAAAGCCAGAATCTGGGGTGAGAGTTTCAAAAGTGTTTAAACAAAGAGGAGTACTTGTGACACCTTAGACAAGTACACCTTGTTTTTGCTGATACAGACTAAGATGGCTACTACTCTGAAAAGTGTTTAAATTATTTAGGAGCACAAATCCTATTTTTTTTCCAATGGGACTTGTTAAACTCTTTAGAAAATGTCACCTCCAGTTCTTTCCTTTCAAGTTCACTTTGAACATAGGAGCACATCTCTGAGGCTTCTGTGGTTTAAAGTACAGTTACTTGTTGGCATAGTTCTCATGAACAGTCAGTGAGATTGTCCTTTCCTCCCTGGAGTTTCACACTGATACGGTGATTTTAAGGTCTGCCACTAAAACTTTTACCTGGAAAGAACTAAAGTTATTTTAGTCTGACTTTTTTTCATCCAGAATGAGGGAAGAGAGCCTTTACTCATTGGATAAAAGTTAGTATTTGGGAGTCATTCAGTCTGCAATTTCCCCAGTATCAGAGACCAGCGCAATTGGACTGTGCCCAGTACCTGGATGAAAAATAATATTCCATTGTTGAAGTAGGTGGTAATATAAGATGGACTCAACTTTATTTTTTATCTAAAGAAATTAGTACTAATCATTAATAAATAGTTTAAAATGCATACAAGAAGTGTTGAGGTAATTAAATATTAATGTTTACAAAATTGTTTATTCAAATAAACGTGTACATGAATGTGAAAGGTAATAGACATAGTGTGAAATATGTATACATATATAAAAATATAGGTGTGATACCGAAGAAATTCCAAACTCCATTTTGTAATCCTAACCTTCATTTGTGTCTCTGGCTTTCCTCTTGAATTAGCAGAAGTCACTTTACAAACTGTAAGCTGCAGGTCACTTACCACCGGATGATGTAGGTCACATGATTACTGGTAGCAGGACAAGGGATGAGCATGACTAGTAAAGTGTTTCTGGGCTGAGCATGCTCAGTGTGAAAATAGGGGAGAAGTCAGCTAAGTTGGTCAAATTTGGAGCATGCCCAGTAAGGTCACTAGCAGAAAGCCCAGAATTTCTAAGATGGCATCTTGGGCAAAAAGCCAAGTGTGTGTAAGGCTCAGCAGAATCATAATGCTGAAGTAAACAGTGAGCATGCTCAATAGAGGTCTAGCTGCCAATAGGACTGCATAAAAGGCAGATACTGGCAGGTAGTCAGACAGTCAGGAGTCTGCAAGAAGAGCTGCTGGAGAAAGAGAACATAAGAATGGCCATACTGCATCAGACCAAAAGTTCATATAACCCAGTATTGTGTTTTATGGCAGTGGCCAATGCCAGGTGCTTTAGAGAAAATGAGCAGAACAGGGAATTCTCAAGTGATCCATCCCCTGTCACCCATTCTCAGCTTCGGCAAACAGAGGCTAGGGACACCACCCCTGCCCATCCTGGCCTATCCTCCATGAGTTTATCTAGTTCTTTTTTTTAACCCTGTTATACTCTTGGCCTTCACAACATCCTCTGGCAGAGTTCCACAGGTTAACTGTGTGTTGTGTGAAAAATACATCCTTTGTTTGTTTTAAACCTGCTGCCTATTAATTTCATTTGGTGACTCCTAGTTCTTGTGTTATGAGAAGGAGTAAATAACACTCCTTTATTTACTTTCTCCACACCAGTCATAATTGTATAGACTTGTATCATATTCATGCTTAGTCTCTTTTCCAAGCTGAAAAATTCCAGTCTTACTAATCTCTCCTCATATGGAAGCTGTTCCATACCCCCTAATCATTTTTTGTTGCCCTTTTCTGAGCCTTTCCCAATTCCAATATCTTTTTTGAGATGAGGCAACTACATCTGCATGCAGTGTTAAAGATGTGGGCGTGCCATGGATTTATGTAGAGGAAATATGTTATTTTCTTTCTTATTATCAATCCCTTTCCTAAATATTCACAATATGCTTGCTTAATTTTTTTGACCGCCGCTGCACCTTGAGTGAATGTTTTCAGAGAGCTATCTACAATGACTTCAAGGTCTTTCTTGAGTGCTAACAGCTAATTTAGACCCCATTGTTATTATTTATTTACATATAGATATAGTTGGGATTGTTTTCCAATGTGCATTACTTTGCATTCATCAGCATTGAATTTCATCTGCCATTTTGTTGCCCAGTCACCCAGTTTTGTGAGATCCCTTTGTAACTCTCTTCACAGTCTTCTTTGGACTTGAACTATCTTGAGTGATTTAATTCTGAAGAAAAATCTGAAGAAACATTCTAAACTGACATTTAGGAGCCATCAAGAAGAGCTACTGGAGAAGAGAGAAGGACAGATGTAACAGTAACAACAAGGAAAAGAGGAGAAAGGGAGCTGACTGGGAATGAAAAGCTGCAGCAGCAGCAGCAACATTTGTAACACCAGGGAATCGAGAGAGCATAAGCTTGTCAGTTTTTAACTACAAGTTTACCATGTATTATAGGGTGTGTGTGTGTGTGTGTGTGTGTGTGTGTAAATTGTATTTTGTCTATGTAAAATTTAGCAGTTCTTAGCTTGTACTTCATCAGTGACTTGTTACAAAGTGGCCTTTTATAAAAAATGACTTGCTTAGAATCATTTAAACAGTATGCTATTGTACTTTAAATGCTTTTTAACTTGAAATAGGGGATTTGTCTGATTTCTAATTTTAGATTACAATGTCGAAGGT
Organism: Trachemys scripta elegans; assembly: GCF_013100865.1. Taxonomy (NCBI): domain Eukaryota; kingdom Metazoa; phylum Chordata; order Testudines; family Emydidae; genus Trachemys; species Trachemys scripta. Next base: position 167,404,660 of record NC_048298.1, on the reverse strand, counting down.
ATTATTAGTTACACTGGTAAAAAGATACTTTTGTTTTGGAAAGAATAATATCTTCTTTTTATCAGAAGGTTATATCAGTGTCTTCCCAATGTTTCCTTAACTACTCTGGAGACCCATACCCCTGAAAGAGCAGATTAAGGGAACAATAGGCAGATTATTCTAAGGGTTCCCCAAAGCCTAAGTTTCAGAGTAACCCAATGGGCATGCAACTTGACAATGACCCTGCCCTGATGAGTTTATCATCTAAGAATCTGAACCCACAGTTTTTACAATGGTGAATAGTGTCATTTAAGCCAATAATTGAGGAGTTATAATATGTGGCAGCTTTGCTTAATACATAAATCTTGAGGATTTTTCTGGAAGTCTTTGATGGAGGGAGAGAGGTGGGGAAATGATGACTAAAGAAGAATGGAGACAATGAAGTTGCTTGCTTGTAAAACTGAGGTCTGCTCTACACACAATCTAGTGTAATGTGTTTATTTTTAACCAAAATAATTAAATTAGTGCATCTTTGTGTGTGGATACTCTTGTGTATGTGGAGTAAGAAGGGAATATATCTCTGGGCACTACTGTGCCCAGTTCTGGTGTGCACAATTTGTGAAGATTGATAGACTGGAGAGTGTTAAGAGAAGAGCCGCAAGAACAATTTAAAGTACAGGAAAATATGCCTTATAATTTAGATTGAGCTCCCTGAGTATTTAGCTTGACAAAGATGAGGTTAAAGGGTGACTTGATCAGTTAATATGTACCTATATAAGGAACACAAAATTAATAATGGTCTTTTCAACATACAAGACAAAAGTATAACAAGAACCAGTGGTTGGAAGTTGAAACTAGCCACAATGAGACTGGAATAAGGGGTAAACTTTACAGTGAGGGTAACTAACTGTTGGAACAATTTACCAAGGGTTGTGGTGGATTTCCTATCATTTGAAATTTTTAAATCAAGATATTTGATATTTTTCTAAGAGATGCTCTAGTTGAAACAAGAATTAATTCAGGGAAATCCTATGGTCTGTATTTTATGGGAGGCCAGACTAGATTTCAGTGATCCCTTCTGTCTTTATTATCTTTCAATCTTTACAATTAATTTAAACTCAGAAGTAATTTTGAAACCATATAAGTGTGCCCACATAGGGCTTTGTACTATTTTAACTAACCAATATGAATATGTGGGAACAAGCTCTGAGATATTCCTCTGATAAATTATAATAGCTGTCCCGAAAGTTTGGGACCCTGTGGTCTTGAAGGGGAAAATGCTCTCCTGTAAGTGGCGGGAACTCATTGGCGTTTTAAAAAAAAAATGTCAGTTTAGCTCTTTATTTACTTTCAGTAGATGCTGTACATACACAATTTGTACTGAAGTATAGTTGTGTACTAGTGGTAGTTTCTTGAGCAAAATCAGGTACAGTCAATGTTGAGTCAATAAGATATATATTTTTGCCATTATATTGCCATCTAATTTGGATGTGTTTGCACAAAATAGAGAACAATTTCATTGGTGGCCAAATCAATTCTTATAGTAGGATATATATTTTGTAACTTTAGTGCCCATACAAAAGGAGGGGGGGGGTTATATTGGAATGCCTTTTTTTTGGTTGATCTTCTGAAGTATGTATCACGCTCTCTGGAGTGGCTCATGACCTTGAGTGTCAACCTCAGGGCAGACTGTCAAAAGGCAGGGCAGAAACCCCAAACTGGTTGTGTGTTCTATAATTAGATTTCACCATCTCATGAACTCCTAAAGCACTATAACAGTCTGATCATGGTCTCAGTCCCCTTGGGCATCCCAGTCTATCTTGCCATCCACACAAGTTGGACTATATGATAGATGGTCACGTCACTACAATATTCAGGTTACTTCTAGTCCCAAAGGACCAGTCACTTATCCCAGGTCAGTTGTACTCAGATCTCAAACCAAAGGTGCCCATAGCCAATCCTGTAATAAGCTAACTAAAAAGAAATATTCAAAATATTTAAGCAGGTAAACACACACAAAGATACAACCTTAAAATAAAAAGGTAATAGAAGCTTATATTATAAGCAAGCTTTTATGTTCTTTGGGGCTTACGTAAGCCAAAAAGCTTACAGATCTTCCTTATGTCTAGGAATTCTTGCCCCTCAGAGTCCAGAAAGCATAAGAGACCCAGTTTCCCCTTGTCAGGGATTTTTATCCCTCCCTCACCCCAGAATCCAAGCTGATGGGAAGAGGGCTCCTGCATGTAACCTCTCCATGGTGGATCAGGGGAGCAGTTGACAAAGTCTTTATTCCACAATGGCCATTTAAGATTCATTAGCCCTTCCTGATGGGCAGCAGATAGCACTTCTTGGGGTAAACTAATAGTTCACTCTTTTAAATGCTTCCCCCTGACTGTGGGGAATTTACTGTCAGAACAAACATTTTTCTAGTTACAGAGCAAACATTTAACATTACTGCAGATCATGAGATACAGATATAAGTAGAATTAATACATACAGTATCCTACAAGAGTTCCATGAAGCCTAAACACACTGTTATAACTCTAAAATCTATTTTGATAATACTAACACACAGGTAACTAAAACTGGTTTCCAGCTATGCATTTGTAAGTACTCAGTGAGGCCTAGGGATGTTGACATGAAATGACACCTGTTTTGCCAGCATCATAGTTTGAATAGCCTCTCTGCATGTTGCCTGACTTTTCGGATTCTCTGTGTTGCACAGCTGTTGCAGTATGTACAGGTAGTTGGGTTACTTATACATCTTCATAATGTATAGATTGTAATTTCATTATATGTAGAATTGTTTTTTGCTGTAGATAGTATCAACATTGGCTTAATTGACACAAAATAAGGAGGGGGAGGGAAATCTTACTGGAATAAAACAAACCCGAAACCAAGTTATTTGAGGGGGAAAATGGGGCCTTAGCGGACTTTCTGAAGAGTTTCTGTTTCAGAATTCCAAAAAGCATTCCTCTCTTTCTAGGTAACAGTGTTAAAACACAGGCGTTTTGGCTCTGTCTCTGGAATACTGACAGATCTATACTTGATATTTACATGTATTGCTCTCCCGTGAATAGGTCTTAACCTCTTTCAAGGAAGAACTAAAGAAAGTAACAGAAAATGTGGATATTCATTTTTTCCTTACTTCTTAGTTCAAGCATATAAAATATTGACACTTTGACAGACATTTCAAAGGAGTAAACATATTTCCCTTGACAGATTTTGCTTCTTTTCTTCAGTCCTGACCAAGTTAGAGCCATATTCCTTAAATCCCCCTTTTTTACCTCTGCATACAAATCTTCCATTCTGGAAATGGTGGACACCAGCTGTCAGTTCTTTGATATCGTGTGACAATGGTATAGCTAGTCAAAATAGCTTGTTAATTTCCAAAGCTTTTGGGGCTGCAGTTACTGGACAAATGGATATGAACAGTAAACTGAAAGGACTATAATCTACAACTTAATTGTATAGTATTATCATACCTGAATTCTCAGCTGTTCAGACATCATTATCAATACATATTTATACAGCACCATAACTTTGGTTCATGGTGCTTTAGAGGTAAAATAAGACACTTTCCTGTGCCAAAGATCTTTTAATTTACAACCAAAAATAAAAAAGAGGAGAAACCAGGACAGTGGTAGAAAAGAGGGATGAAAATTAAAACAAATGAATGTTATTTGCAATACAATATAACAATCTTACATTGAGAAATTTAACTGAGAATGGTGTAGTGCAAAAGGGAGGAATAAACAGCACAGGAATTGAGATGGAAAGAGAAGCAACATGGATTTTGATAAGGTTTTTGAAGAAAGAGTGAGGATTCAGGATGTACTGAAATGAAAATGTCATTTCAGATGTATGGAGCAGTTTGACAAAGAGGACAAAGGTGAAAATTTAGCAGTTGAGATGGAATAACAAGGTGCAAAGATGGAGCACATTTATATGGACTGACATGCAAAGCAACAGGAGAGGAAATGTTAGGAAGGGGTAGAACTATAGATAACTTTCAAAGAAAAATGAAGAGTTTAAACTCTGTGTGGAAAGGACAGGGAGCCAAAAATAAAAAAAAAATTCAGGCATGTGAAAAAATGGTGACACTCTTGAAGTAGTGAGAAAAGAAAATAATGTAGCTGTTGAAACTTGGATAAATTTGAAGAATATTTAATGAAGAGGTAGATCGAGAAAGAGAGCCCATAATGACAGGTAGGAAACTCAGGGTATGTCTACACTACGAGAGTAGTTCGATTGTACTTAAATTGAATATGTGGAATCGACATTACAAAGTCTAACGTCTGTATCCACATTAAGGACAGTAATTCGACTTTGTGAGCCCACACTAATGGGGCAAGCGTCGACATTGGAAGCGGTGCACTGTGGGCAGCTATCCCACAGTTCCTGCAGTCCCCACTGCCCATTGGAATTCTGGGGCGAGCCCCCAATGCCTGCTGGGGAAAAAAGTGTCGAGGGTGGTTTTGGGTAACTGTCGTCATCCAACCGTCACTCCCGCCCTCCCTTCCTGAAAGCGCCGGCGGGCAATCAGTTCGCTCACTTTTCTGGTGAGTGACAATGCAGACGCCACAGCACTGCGAGCATGGAGCCCGCTGCGACCATCGCTGCAGTTATGGCTGTTGTCAACACCTTGCACCTTATCATCCACCTTTTCCAGAGGCAGATGCTGAGAAATCGGGCGAGGAGGCTACGGCAGCATGGTGAGGACGTGAAGTCTGAGAGTGGCACAGACCTCTCACAAAGCACGGGACCCCGCGCCATGAACATCATGGTGGCAATGGGTCATGTTGATGCTGTGGAATGGCGATTCTGGGCCCGGGAAACAAGCACGGACTGGTGGGACCACATAGTGCTGCAGGTCTGGGATGAATCACAGTGGCTGCAAAACTTTCGTATGCAGAAGGGAACTTTCCTGGAACTTTGTGAGTTGCTGTCCCCTGCCCTGAAGCGCAAGGACACCTGGATGCAAACAGCCCTTACTGTCCAGAAGCGAGTGGCCATAGCCCTCTGGAAGCTTGCAACACCAGACAGCTACCGGTCAGTCGCAAATCACTTTGGCATCGGCAAATCTACCGTGGGGGTTGCTGTGATGCAAGTAGCCAACGCAATCGTTGAGCTAATGCTGTCAAAGGTAGTGACCCTTGGAAACATGCAGGTCATCATAGATGGCTTTGCCGCGATGGGATTCCCAAACTGTGGTGGGGCTATAGATGGAACTCACATCCCTATCCTGGGACTGGACCACCAGGCCTGCCAGTACATTAACTGAAAGGGCTACTTTTCAATGGTGCTGCAAGCACTGGTGGACCATAGGGGACGTTTTACAAACATCAACGTAGGATGGCCAGGCAAGGTTCATGACGCTCGTGTTTTCAGTAACTCTGGTCTGTTTAGACGGCTGCAGGAAGGTATTTACTTCCCAGACCAGAAAATAACTCTTGGGGATGTGGAGATGCCTATAGTGATCCTCAGGGACCCAGCCTACCCGCTAATTCCCTGGCTCATGAAGCCCTATACAGGCGCCCTGGACACTGAAAAAGAACTCTTCAACTACTGTCTGAGCAAGTGCAGAATGGTGGTGGAGTGTGCTTTTGGACGTCTCAAGGGGAGATGGAGAAGCTTACTGACTTGCTCTGATCTCAGCGAAACCAATATCCCCATTGTTATTGCAGCTTGCTGTGTGCTCCACAATCTCTGTGAGAGCAAGGGGGAGACCTTTATGGCGGGGTGGGAGGTTGAGGCGAATAGCCTGGCCGCTGATTACACCCAGCCAGACAGCCGTGCGATTAGAAGAGCCCAGCGGGACGCGCTGTACATCCGGGAGGCTTTGAAAGCTAGGTTCCTCAGTGAGCAGGGTAACCTGTGACTATTAAGTTTGTTTAAAGAGAAGCTGAACCTGCCCCCAATTCTTTACCCACTTACTGTTGACTATCCTCTCCAGCTACATACCCCGTTCACCCCGTCCCCCCCTTCCAACACACGTTTAAAAATAAAAGAAATGGAACTTTGTTAATGAACACCATTTTCTTTATTACAGATTTCGCGGTAAAGTGTTGAAACTGGGACGCAGTCTGTGGTGGGGAGCGGGCGTAGTGATGGAAAGAACGCTTCTAAACTCAAGGAATGACAGGCTCCTGCTCCTAGAGTGGTCCGCAGTGGTGGACTGGTTGTTTCAATGGAGCCTGCCATCCCTCCTTTTCGGGACTCTGTGTGTGGGGGCTATTTGACTTTGTGGCGGGGGAGGACGGTTACAGATCCCTGCTGCGTGGCTCTGTGATCCAGGATAAGGACCGCTGCACAAGATCTCTATCCGCCCTCCCCCGCCACAAAGTCACATGACCCTCCCAACCCCCCTCCCCCCGAGAACATGAAAACCACCTCCTAGACTGACCAGGGTGCCTAGTGACTGCAATGTGTGTGTGTGTGACCTTCTGCTGAACCTGCCTCCGTGTCTGTACCCTGGTAAAGGTGACTGTCCTCTCCAATTACCAACCCCTTTCCCCCCTTCAAACACACTCTCCCCTAAAAGAACATGATGGAAACAGTAATTAACAGAAACGTATCTTTTATTAGCAACTACACAGTTAAGGGATGAAACTGGGACGGGGGCTTGGGTGAGGCAGGAAGGAAAGGTCTTATCAAATTTTTGGGAATGAGAGCCTTCTGGTACTTGAGCAGTCTGCAGGGGTGGAGTGACAGTTTTCACGGCCCCTGCCGCCCCTCCTTCTTGGGACTTTGGGTGAGGGGGGTATGGGAGTTTGTGGCGGGGGAGGGCGGTTAGAGAGAGACTGCGGCGGGCCTCTGTCCTCCTGCCTCCGGTCCTGAAGAACATCCACAAGGCATCGGAGCGTGTCCGTTTGCTCCCTCATTAGTCCAAGCAGCGTTTGAGTCGCCTGCTGGTCTTCCTGCCACCACCTCTCTTCCCGTTCACTGTGTGCTCGCTGGTATTGCGACATGTTCTCCCTCCACTGGGTCTGCTGGGCCGCATTGGCTCGGGAGCGGCCCATAAGTTCTGAAAACATGTCGTCCCGTGTCCTTTTCTTTCTCCGCCTAATCTGTGCCAGCCTCTGCGAGGGGGATGCCAGGGTAGGTCGGGAGACATTCGCAGCTGTGGGATGGGAAAAAAGGAGTGAATTCCTCACAAAGATAATTAATTGTGAACAATGAACATAGTCTTTCTCTGTGAACAAGACCATGCACAGCTCCTATCACATGCACACTCAGGACAAGGTCGAATTTTCGGCCTTCGCATTCAGTGCCTGGGGTCTTGCAGTGGAGATCAGACAAGCGGGGCAGGACAGTGGAATTCGGGTAGCAGGCTGACATGGTAAGCCATAGACTTTTGGCTGCTTAAAACTTAAATTATAGCAGTGCCCTCCTTTCACGTTCAAAGCAATGCTCCTATCGTTGGCCAGTTCCTGCTGCCGGCAATCCGGCAAGCATGAACTCTGCCCCTGTCCCACCCCCTCGCGGCTGTCCCCGGGAAAGATCCCTGTATGCTGCCCCTCTCCCACATCCACCGTGTGGCTGTAAACCGCTGGTGACAGTTCTGTAAAGGAACAGGCAAGCAGTCCCAATAGTAACATTCACCTAATTCTAAGCAGGTCACCATGAGCGACATCACTCTGCTGAGAATTTCTGAGACCGAGAAAGAACGCATGCTGCGTGAAAGCCAGCAAAAACCAGGGACCGTATGCCGCCATGCTCTGCAAGGCAATGATCCCAGAGTACTTGATGATAGCCTGGTGAGGAAAAGTTTCCTACCACGGAGGACACAATAAGGCCGCTCTCCCCAGGAACCTCATGCAAAGGCTTTCCAATTACTTCCAGGAGAGCTTCATGGAGATGTCCCATGAGGATTTCCGCTCTATCCCCAGACATATAGACCTTCTTTTCCAGTAGCTGCACTGCCAAGGACTAAAACGTTAAGCGCCTAGGGCAAACAAATCATGAAAAACCCATTGTTAATATTCCTGTTCTGTTCAAAATAAATGTTTACATGTTTAAAACACTTACCGACTGATCCTTCCCCTGATTCAGGGTCTGGGTTAACGCCTGGGGACGGTTGGTAGGGGATCTCTGTGAGGGTGATGAAGAGATCCTGGCTGTCTGGGAAATCAGTGTTGTAAGCACTGTCGACTGCCTCATCCCCCTCCTCACCTTCCTCATCTTCCCCGTCCGCTAACATCTCCGAGGAAGCGGCCGTCAACAATATCCCATTTTCAGAGTCCACGGTCAGTGGTGGGGTAGTGGTGGCAGCCGCACCTAGAATGGAATGCAGTGCCTCGTAGAAACGGCATGTCTGGGGCTGGGATCCGGAGCGTCCGTTTGACTCTTTGGTCTTCTGGTACGCTTGTCTCAGCTCCTTGATTTTCACGCGCCACTGCATTGCATCCTGGCTGTACCCTCTCTCTGTCATGGCTTTTGAGATCTTCTTGTAGATCTTTGCATTCCATCTTTTCGATCGCAGCTCCGAAAGCACGGACTCATTGCCCCACACAGCGATCAGATCCAAGACTTCCCGATCAGTCCATGCTGGGGCCCTCTTTCTATTCTGAGATTGCATGGTCACCTCTGCTGGAGAACTCTGTATCGTTGCCAGTGCTGCTGAGCTTGCCACGATGTCCAAACAGGAAATGAGATTCAAACTGCCCAGACAGGAAAAGGAATTTTCCCGGGGCTTTTCCTGTGTGGCTGGTCAGAGCATCTGAGCTCGGACTGCTGTCCAGAGCGTCAACAGAGTGGTGCACTGTGGGATAGCTCCCGGAGCTATTAGCATCGATTTCCGTCCACACCTACCCTAATTCGACATGGCCATGTCGAATTTAGCGCTACTCCCCTTGTTGGGGAGGAGTACAGAAATCAAATTTAAGAGACCTCTATGTCGAATTAAATAGCTTCGTTGTGTGGACGGGTGCAGGGTTAATTCGATTTAACGCTGCTAAATTCGACATAACCTCCTAGTGTAGACCAGGGCTCAGTCCAGGGTTGAAGATCGAGGAAAGAGTCAAAATGACTGTCAACATGGGCATTGCAGTTACCAAAGATAAGGGTGAAAGTACAAGGAAAGAGGCAACATAAAATGCTATGATAAGAAATGAGTAGGTAAGGACAATAGACTTAAAGGGTTGTTAAAAGTAAATACTGGTATGAAGAACTGGCAGATGGCTTACACATTCAAAGGAGTGTCTTTGGATCAAAGAATCTGAATTACCTGATAAAATGTTGCTTGTACTTCACTTAAGATACCGCTTACCGTCTATTAATGTGAGAAATTTTGTCTTTCCACATTCGTGTGCTGCTTTGAGTAGTTCCAGTAGAAATGAAAAGACTGTGAGGTGAAGACTCGTTTTGATCATGCCTCAACTGAAAATGGTGGCAGAAACATAATTTGGTGCATATTGATCTGTTAAGCATTTGTAGATTAATTCAGCTGAAATAAAATACATCTTAAAAAGTCTCCACTAACAGAAACAATTCAGTTTTTCACTACATTTGCATGAGGTGTTATCCTTTCTACGAATAAAATTCATACAGTCAGACAAACAAGTGATGCTTTTGCTTGAACATTCCTAGGTGTTTTGCAGTGGTTCAGAATGTGAACTAGTATGGATAATGTGAATGCATGGACAGCTACAATACAAAATTATACTGTAATTTCTCTATAACGCATGTTTATATTTTTGATTATATTTTTGGACTTGCTTGTCTTAGTCCAAACATGTAATCAAAATATAAATATGAGTTATGGTTGTAGTTAATAGTACCAACTATACTATTTACAAAAGGTTAGGGAAAAAAAAAATCTGAGCATCTCCCATCGACGTAGTGTAGACCCTGCAGTAAGTATACCTAAGCTACATCGAGTTGAGTTACGCTATTCATGTAACTCATATTGCATAGTTTAGATCGAATTTCCCCTGTAGTGGGGACAACGCCTTAGGCATGCCCCAGTAACAGGTGTCAATGTCCCTGCAATTTAAGCTCTGCTCTGGCTGTAATCTATGCCAGTCTGTGAACCTCATTCCTGTTGCTTGAAGTGCCTGCGAGAGAGCCATGTTAGGGATAAGTGCCCAGTCTTCTGAGATTTTAAGAATGGAACCAAGACATCCAGGGAAATGAGACTCTGGCACCTACTTTGAGAAGTGGCCGTAACCCATCCACTCAGTACACTATGGCACAGATTCCACTCTGGACATATGTCTCCCCTTGTCTAAAGGATTGAAGGAGGAGGCAGTATTTTCTCTCTGGTGCCACACAAGAAGCAGAAGTCGGACGCCTCATATTCACCTAAGTCCAAGAAACCACCTGTATCATGGAGTTTGCAGTCTCTGACAGAATCATTCAGGAACAAGTCAGGTACTGAGGTTAGGGGGCACCAGCTATGGCTATGTGCTCCATGGTACCGCATACTTCCTCAAGTAAACATATAGAATTGTTCACTCTGGTACAGCCTTTGGTACCAGTTTAACCAATGCCATTGCCAAGGTCTTCTGTGTCATCAACTTCACTCTCATGCTCCTAAACACCTGGTGCTTTTGATGCTGACCACACTAAAAGCATATGCAGCTTCCAAGGTCCTCCTCTGCCTTTCAGTGAAGATCTTTCTATTCCTACAAGAGGTAGCTGTTTTGGCATTGTGAACTTTGACACAAATGCTGGTACCCTCTATATTCTCGACACTAGCTCACTTGACTCTGGCTTCTGTACAGTACTCAGTACTGACAAGTGTTACCAACTCATTGGTTAATCTCCAGCTAAGTCACTCAGCACCAGCAGTGGGTAAGCTCCACCCTGGTTCTCCAGTGAAGGCCTCAAGAGCACGTGATACAGTGGCCTCTTGGCTCTCTGGCTACTTCTAGTCCTCTTGAGAGTTGGAAGTGGGATTTTATACTTCAAGATCCAGATGTTACTATAGGAACATCACCTCCACCTCTATGTGAAGATCAAATGTGTGCACTGACACTATCATATGAGTAGGTCCAGAGACAGAATGCCTTGGGGAAACTTTTCAATGGCTTATCAGCTGCCTTATCACTAGCCTTACATCCCCTGTGGTATGCCTCCAGCCTCACAAGCAATGGTCTCCAATATCTCACCTGTCTAGATCTTCTGTGCAGCAATAGGGGATATCGTATACCTATCCCAGTACTGAACAGGTGATAGAAGTAACACTGACAGTACCTGTGCATGCATTATAAGAACATTCAACATCAGTCTGTATTTAGTGGAGCTCCTCAACTGCCAGTAAATACTACTATATCCTCCTGTAATTTGGCAACTGTTTGAATAGTTGTCGCCAGTTCCTGAAAATTATAAGACCTACCAGGAATTGTGTTAAGAGTGGCTGATTCTATGGGCATCCAGGTGGAGAACAATGCAGGAGAATCCACATAAATTAATGAATATTATGCACACCTCAGATCCTGGTATAGTCACACTACTGATTTAATGAAGCCAACCCAGAGTCCCCAAAACTTCTTTTGTCAAACCCCTTCTTTATTACCATCCTTCTGTTCTTTTAGCTGTAGCAGGTATCAAGTGCCAACACAAGTCCATGAGTACACTTTTATTCATAACCCCACTCCTAGTTCTTTGGTGGTGATGGTGGTCAATGAATAGAAGAGGTGGGCATTCCAAGTATACTCCAAAGACTCTATGCTGCTCTTCCCCCCGCCCCCCCCGCAAATAAAACCCAAACTTGATCTTTTGGGGAGAAAAATGTATTTGACTATGGGTTACAATTCAGAAATATCAGGCTTTTTTGGGGTTGGTACAATTTCTTCTGCCATGGCAAAATTTGTATACAAGCTACCAGATGTTGTGAAAGAGTACTATCAAGCCCTTCTTAAAGAAAGTCATCTGGTAGCCAGATCCTCACTTCAAGTTATGCATGCCAGTTTGGAATCAGGCTACTTTCAGTGTGGTATGTAGCTGCACATACCCTACATGCTGCTGCCAGTGTAGAGTAGGCCTTAGAGATTCAGATTGATAAAAGCCTGCAGGAGTTTGTTCCTAACCAGTTTAAGTAATTTATTTGAAGAGCTGCTTGCTGTCAGTATTCTTCATGGCATGGCACAGGGCTCCATTAAGCAGATTGTCAGTATGACAATAGCTTACATGGCATGGAACACAAGGGGGGAGTACCTGACTGCCAAGATGAAGGCTCTTCCCTTTCAAAGACCAACATATTTTGAAGAAGTCCTAGAGTGAGTCAAAAAGGCAATGTCAAAAAGAGCCTCTCTATACAACCTATTTTCTTACTGTCCCAAACACACAAGTTCTTCATCCTCATTTTTGGGCAAAGACAAGCTGAACTGTTCCATTCATAAGTTTCCTTTTAAGAACAGGCCAAACTTTACAATGTGCCAACTATGTCCCTTTCAGAAGACGTTAAGCTGATAACAGTTGTGTGTGGGTTTTTGTTTTGTTTTGTTTTTTGGTTAACTGTTGAATTTAGCTAATACTTTCAGATCAGGCAAAAAAAAAAAATACCCCTGTGTCCTGGCTTCAGCACAGTGTAGAAGAGTGTGGACTTGAGAAATGGGTTAACTTCACATTGGATGAGAAATGAGAGGGCACGATTAGAAACACACTTCTGGTCTGCATTTTTATTTACAATATGCAGGAAGGTTGGTCAAAGAGTAACAAGATTCAGTGGGGATTTGCCTTATTTTGGGGCCAAAATGGTCAAGTCTTTTGGATTAAAAGCTTCAATATAAATCACTTTAATGTGGTTTGAGGTGGAGTTCAGATACTGAATATTTGAAAGTAGTACTTGTAAGAAGCAGATAGTGGTATAGCAGCATGGCTGGAGAATTTTAACTTATAGCTATATATTGTTCAAGTCCTGAAGTGGAACTGAGTAAGCTTTGCTACTGCTTTTGGTGTTTATCCATCATTGTTTAAGGGATGAGAACTTTGTATTTGTAAATAATGTAAGCAGTGCCTGAGTGAGGTTTTTCCCTGACATCTTGGAAAAGTGTTCAGGAGCAGACTGTATTTGAATGCACAGACACACCTACTCTGCCTAGGTTTTCAGCAGATGGAGTTGCTTTGCCAAAGTGATCAATTTTGTCTGGTTCTGGGTTATGAGTAAAAGACAGCAGAACTGTACCAAGCATGCCCTGATTGAGGGGACACTCTAAACTGAAGCTCACTTGCTAAGCCGGGGGTAGGGATGCAATAATAGGGGGTACATGGACCCTACTTAGAGTCATAGACACCATTTGGCTCGCCCCTCTCCTGTGTTCAAAGACTCAATTGAGTTTTTTGGTAATTACTAGAGCTGAAATGAGCAGGTTTAGGGGCTAAGCCTGAGACCTGGTATGGAAATAGTGTTGCAATGAAAGACAACACAGAGGCTGCACTAGCAGAGAAGTTCCCCATTAAGCAGTGAAAGCCCAGCTCTTAGTGATAAGTGTTGGCACTTTAGAATGCAGCATTGCAGAAGTGGCAGTGAGGGCCCAGCAGCAGCAGAGAAAACACCAGCAGTTATGGCAGAGGCGGTGGGAAGCAGCAGCAGCAGTGAGCCAATTACTGCAGCAGCAGAGGCATTGCTTCCTCCTGCCTTTTGGGGGTGGGAGGTGAACACACATGAAATTATCTCTGAACTCTGGGTCTTCACTGACCAGGGATAACCATCTATGAGGTGGGATGTGGTAGAGGGAATGGGGTCTCAAAGGTAGTATTCGTTTGTCGTATCTTAACACTGCAAGGTGGGAATCAGAGGCAAAGGACACTGCCCAACATTCTGTATTGTGGGTGTTTGCTTATAGTTACTTATTTTTGAATAGTGATTGCAGTATTTTCCCAAATTAATGCTGGGTTCCCTTTTCCATTTTAATAAGTTTTCTTTTGTTATACTCAAGCTGGGGGGGGGGGGAAGAGGCCTCCAAAGATGGTGGTTAATTGCCCCAGGTTACTGGTTGGGGTGTTGCTGTTGACACCAACTGGCAGAAGGGTTACAATAAAAACAGACTATGAGAATTCCTAGAATCCAACAAAAAAACACTGGGGAGTGAAGCAGGTGTGATGCAATACCTGTCATCCGCAGTCTTCCAATTCAAAAGAATCCCTATTTCCAGTCATTGAAACTCCCTTTTTAATCACGTGAGCTCCAGTGACAGTTAGTAATGGACAGTTAGTATGATCAGGCCAAGGTCCTTGGAGAAGTGAGTATTAGTACTGTAGTTTTTGTTTCTAAAATGCTTTACTAGAAATAGCTCTGACATCTTAATTGGTCTCTTGTTATTTGTGAACAATGACTGCAATTTTTTGTTGAAGTATCAGTGAAATGTTTAGTAAATTATCAGAGTAGATTACATATTTTGACCAATGAAAATCTGTTTATATCAACTTATTACAGCTGATCAGAGTGGAAAAAATAAAATTGTCAAAAGATGTTAATAAAACCTTTTGTTAGCTTAAAATTCATTTTAGAAGACTGAAAGACTTCCATGAGCAGCTAGCTTTTTTTATATTACATTGCAGGAATTGTTCTGCAGGTGAGAATTAGCTCTTTGGAGATAGGAAGATCCTGACTCATTCCTGTTAACAGGAAACCAGACCTGAAGGGGTAAATCTCTGCATTGAAATTGGTGAAAAACGAATATTTTATTTTTTCTAGAGTAATCCAAATGCAATATTTGTCATATGTAAATTGTTGCATAAGAACTGTTGCCCTTCTGAGTAGTAGCAGATGTCTAGGGCCACAAATATTGTCTTCACAGTGGAGGAGAAATCAGTGGTGTACTGTCTGGGCATATTCTAAGTGTAATTTTGTTTGTCTGGATCAGAGATGATCACAAACACGCAGGAAATCACATGCAGGAATCTCAGCTCAACATTAATGTCTTGTTCTCTGGGGGTAACAGTCTCTCATTTGAGTCAATTATTGAGATAAAGGCTGAGAATAAACTCTTCTGCTTGCCCTTCTTGTGCATTATTATACAGACTTTAATTACCTGGTCACTTACTATTTTTATCACAAGACCATTCATTCAGTACATGGACAGTATTCAGGGAATTAATCAGGGTTGTGTAGATAATGAGATTGTCTGTAGACACCTTGCCTTTTTTTTTTTCTGGAAGTTGGAAGATGTGTAGTCAGTAAGGCAGGAAGAGAAAGGATGGCCTTATGGTTTAGGCAGTTGAGCACATTTAGGAGAATTGGATTTTACCCCTGCTTCATTCGTAGTTTCTATGATGCTTGGTAAGTCATTTCAACTAGTGTTTTCCCATACAGTTGATTCCAACCTAGCAGTGGGTCATAGGAAGGGTCTAGGTTGGTTGCCTGTCACTGCCTCCAATGTCACTGCCCACCCCATATATGCCCCAGAATTATGCATCCTCCACCATGCCCTCACTTCCACTGCATTAGAGGAGAAGGCAATAGTGTGAGGAGCAGATTCAGGCAGCGGCAGAATGGAGAAAGTGGCTGGAGCCAGCAAATGGACATCCTGGCAGTGATCAAGTGCGGGCCACAGGCATTGTCTGGAAGAGTGAACAAGGGAGCTAAGGAGGAGGTCTTGGAGGCCAGATCAGGCTGAGGATAGGAGGGGGAGAGCAGGGGGCTCTAGGGTTCAGAGGGAAAGGGTAAGAAGGGACCTAAGGAGGGGAGAGCAGGGATCTGTAGAGGTGTGGAGGGGAGCAGAGGGCTACAGTTACTACAAAATAAATATTGCTATTGCACAGTTAAGTGTTGAAAAAATAGGTAGAGGTAGGGGTGTGTGTGTGTGTGTGTGTGTGTGTGTGTGTGTGTGTGTGTGAAATAAATGAAGCAGTGGGTTCCCCAAAAAGACACAATGTATTAGGTGGGTTGCCTTAGTAAAAAGTTTGGGAACCAGTGACTTAAACCGGACTTTTCACAGGTGGCTAATGAGTGTGTGCGCCTAATTTTTTGAGGGCCGAACTTAAGTTCCAATTTGGAAAAATGTAGAGTACTCTCAACTGAAGGCAATGGAAGTTGTGCTATAAAAACCTAAGTTGTCTGAAAAATCAAGCCATAGGCATCTTGAAATGGATGCTGAAAATTAATGTACATTTTTGGTGTCTGTTCCTCATTTCCCCATCTGTAAAATAGGAATAATGCTAAGTTACCTCACAGGGGAGTTGTGAAGATAAATTAATTTTTTGTGAAGCACTCAGATGCTATAGCATCTGAGCACTGTAGAAAAGCCCATGAGGAAATGAATAATTCTGAATTCAGAGTAGGGTTTTATTGCTGTGCAGTCAATAATTGATGGGGGTATACATAGAACAAAGAGGATAAAACAAAATATTGAACAGCTACTTATTTAGTGAGCACTGTCCCTCCTGTGAGCTGAATGAAACAAGAGTCCTATGGGGAAAAATAGCATGTGATCAACTGATGAAAGACTGTCATAATGCATATGCATAAAAAGTTCTCTTGGCTTTAAGTTGATGAGCTAAAAGTCAATAACATACAAATGTTAATTAAGAGTGGTTTTTGCTTTGACTCGTAAACTTTAAAGATTCTAGGCAAAACAGTTAATTGACATGTGCCTTTCCTTTAATGTAGCCCTTAAGCAGAGAAAAAAGGAGACTTAATCCAGACCTCAGGGAAGAGCTAGAAAGGGATCTCACAAAACTGAATGACTGGGCAACAAAATGGCAGGTAAAAATCAATGTTGATAAGTGCAAAGTAATGCACATTGGAAAACAGAATCCCAATAATCCATACAAAATGATGGGGTCTAAATTAGCTGCTATCATGAGAGAAAGAGGTCTGGAGTCATAGTGGATAGTTCTCCAAAAACATCTGCTCAACAACAACAATCAAAAAAGCTAACAATGTTAGAAACCATTAGGAAAGAGATAAGACAGTAAATACCATAATGCCATTATATAAATCCATGGTAAGCTCATACCTTGAATACTGCATGCAGTTCTGTTTGCCCCATCTGAAAAAAAGATACATTAGAATTAGGGCTGTCAATTAATCGCAGTTAACTCACACAATTAACTCAAAAAATAATCACAATTAAAAAATTAATCACGATTAATTGGCATTTTAATTGCACTGTTAAACAGAATGCCAATTGAAATTTATTAACTATTTTTGGTTGTTTTTCTACTTTTTCAAATATATTGTTTTAAATTACAACATGGAATACAAAGTGTACAGTGCTCACTTTATTACAAATATTTGCACTGTAAAATGATAAAAATAATATTTTTCAGTTCACCTCATATGAGTACCACAATGCAATCTCTTTATCGTGAAAGTGTAACTTACAAATGTAGGGTTTTTTGTTACATAACTGCATTAAAAAATAAAACTATCTAAAACTATAGAGCCTACAAATCCACTCAGTCCTACTTCTTATTCAGCCAATCGCTAAGACAAACAAGTTTGTTTACATTTACGGGAGTTAATGCTGCTGGCTTCTTAATTACAATTTCACCTGAAAGTGAGAACAAGGAAATGGGACTAATCTCTTTTTGGATTATTTATGTTCTTTTCCTTGATTAATGCAGAGCTTTTTCAGATATTGGAAAGTGATTTATTTTAGATATCAGATTAGTTTTACAGCTATATCAGAAAATGAATGATTGGTTATTTCATTTAACAAAGGTAATTGAAGCAGATAGTTCACCTCCCAATGACTTCATAAATATCTCCAATTCAACAGATTAATCATTAATATTTGGAGGATTTTCTTGCCATGCTGTATTAGGAGGAGAACATTTAAATTGTTTTATTTAACTAAAACAATGTTATGTATTCTGGATTTTTTTCTTCAACAGCAAACATATAATTTAACAAAACAAGCATATGAATTTTTGAATTTAGTTAAACATTCAAACTTTTTTTTTAAATCAGGTTTGTTTTTGTTAAAATTGTTTAATTAAAATAGTTAAATGAAATATTAAAAAAAATTAAATAGACTATGTCAGCCTGGTCAACATAAGAAACCTAAATAATCAATACAGAAGCACCTGGAACTCCATGAGATTGGGTCCCTAATCCATGAACTATTGGAACTCATTTACAAAATTTTTCTTAAACATTACATGAATATATTGTCTTATACTATAGAATTAGAATTTTATAATCCCTATTCCATGATGAGATATCTTTGAGATACATTATATCTTAATTCAAACTATCTTTTTCTCAAAAAGCATTTTATCAAAAAAATCCAATTTAAAAAATTGGATTTTTTAAAATAATTGATCTTTATCCACCCTGATTGTGATTAATTATTTTTAATCACTTGACGGCCCTCATTAGAATTGCAAAAAAGCACAGAGAAAGGCAACAAAAATTATTAGTGGTATGGAACAGCTTCCATACAAGGAGAGTTTTAAAAGACTGGGGACTGTTTAGTTTAAAAAAATAGATGACTAAGAGAAGATAAGACAGGAGTCTAAAATCATGAATGGTCTGGAGAAAGTTAATAAGGAAGTGATATTTATTCCTTCACAAAAGACAAGATCCAGGAGTCACCCAATGAATAGGCTTTAAACAAACAAAAGGATGTACTTCTTCACACAACACACAGTCAAACTGTGGAACTTGTTGTTAGAGGATGCTGTGAAGGCTAAAAGTATAACAGGGTACAAAAAAACTAGGAAGTTCCTGGAGGATACATCCATCAATGGGTATCAGCCAAGATGGTCAGGGATGCAACCCCATGCTATAAGTGTCCTTGTATGCACAAGCTGGGAGTGGATGACAGGGGATGGATTCCCTGTCCTGTTCATTCTCTATACCATCTGGCACCAGCCACTGTCAGAAGACAGGATACGGGGCTAGATGGACCATTGGTCTGATCCAGTGTGGTAACTATGTTCTCCGCTATCTTAGGCCACATCTACCCTGCACACCAATGTCGGTGGCACATAGGCTATGTGTAGCTACTTGCTACAGTGAAAAGGAAGTGTGTGTAGCTATGTACATCACAGAAAGGCTCCAGCAGTGGGGAAAGACACCGGCAGCTCCCCACTGGAGCAGGGAAAGACTCCAGAGTGGGTAGGTAGTGGAATGCTACACTTATAAATAAATGAAAATAGCAGTATAGACACGGGAATCACTGCTTGGGTATGTAGAACATATAGGGTACTTAACCTAAGGGTTCGGGTGTGTCTTCATACTTCTCGCCTAAACCATTTACCTAACCCTTTACACTGTTTATACCCATGCTAGGGAGGCATGCACTATGTACTCTCTACACTGCTGTAAGGAGTATGCAGTATAGACATACCCTTAGTTGTAGCCTATTGGTAGGGCCCCTTTGAGGCTCAGTCTGCAGCTCCAGTTGCAGGCTAATTCCAAGTAGGGATTAGTGATATGTAGTACTGTTGTGAGAGTAAATCTTTTCTTCAGAGTATTTGACTTATGTTATATAGAATGTTAATGGAAGAAGGAATATGATATGAGTGCAAATTAGCTTGGAACTCTGAAATGCCATTATTTTAAAAATGTTTGCAGAATATTAAATATCTGATAATAACATATAGTGTGGTAGTGTTTCTGCTTTGTGGGATGAGGGTTTTATAGTAATCTATGATGTTAATTATCTTTTCTCTTGTTTTGGGGGAATGAAAGCACAAATGTTCATTTTTGTTAAACTGGACTTCTTTATTCAAATGCTTTCAAAATCATGCGTCAGGATGTAATTATGGGAGTGTCCCCTATCAAAAGTATAAGATGATTCCTTTCAAAGAATAATTCTATTAAAGTGTGATTTCATTTTCTAATTCTTTTGTCTTTAGTATTCCAATAAACTAATTATGAATTAAAATTGAGTCTTCCTCATGGAGGTTTTTGGTTCACTGAAATAATAGCTTGAGGTGTTTGAATTCAAGGTGATGACTTTAAATGGCAGGAGCAGAAGGAAGCCAACTTAATTTCTTCTTGCATTCCTATAACCCAGGGGTCAGCAACATTTGGCATGTGGCTCGCCAGGGTGCCTACCAAACGTTGCCGACCCCTGCTATAACCCATAAGTTACTGTGTCACAGAAAACCTTGTCCATTTTGTTGCATTTTTATGGTTTCTAGAGACTGGAAGGTTTTTTTTCAAAGGGTTGATTGTGGGTTCTTCAACAATTTTTTTCTAATTCTCTCATTTGGAAACTCAGGTCTTGTTCGTTCTACTTTCCCTGGGAGACTTTGTGGATGATGAGAGAACTATCAGGGCAATGACAACACAATATAAAGAATGAAATCTGAACAAATAGAAGGGAAGGGAATGTGTTACTGTTAACACGAGTTTGTAGTTTAATTACAACTGAATCTCTTCCAATAGCTTAGATTCAATATAGCTGGTCTTTGAGCTGACGAGTAAGAAAGCTCCTATTCAATTTTTGTAGTCTTCCAAATAGTTTCTACCAAAAACACAGTCATGACTTGATATTTCAAAAGGTAAAAACCAAAACCCTTCACCGTCCCACTTTTTAAAACTCTTTCATGTCACCTTTATACATCGTAAATAAGCATAACAAAAAACAAATTTTTCTTTTCAGGATAACTTTGATTAAAAGTTTTAGAGTGCTAATGTTGTATTCACATTATTGATGATTTTAGAAAAAGAAAATAACCTTGATTTTTCCTTTAAATTTGGGTCAACTTAATATTCACTGAAAGCAGAGGGCAGGGAAAAAAATAAATGACCCTCCCACCACCAAAAATAGACTAAATTGAAAAGGTTATAGCGGAGATTCGGTTTTGTTTTTTGTTTTTTCCTTCCTACAAATTTAGAAGGCTCTTGTTACTATGAAAGTGTGTGCACTTCCTACAGGGTAAACAGACTTACACTGAAGATTATAGCTATAGTACCTAATGTTTAATACTACACATGAGTGAAAAAAAGAAATTTGAGGTTTATCAAGCTCTTTAGTTTCATTCTTTAATCATAATGAAAAAACATTTACCACTCCTTTTGGTTCCAGACAACCCACCCAGAATATTCTTGTAGATTCACATAAAAACTTGATCCACAACAAACCAAATATTGATGCAGTTGTTACAAGATCCAGTTCATGAATTTATTTTTGAATTAGTCACAATGACAAACTGGTCTTTGGCAAACTATCCAGAGAAATAAGCCTCTAATCTGTGATACTAGACGTAATGTTAAAGAAGGGTTTTTATGTACCAGCTATAGCAATCTGAAATAAACTGATCTTGCTACTGTGTTGGTTTGTCTCCCTTCTCTGTTAAGCTGATCTCTTCATTGTAGCTGTTTCAGAACTTTGCTCCGTTGTCAGGAACACTTGGCAAATTTCAAAATTGTATGCTGTCCACCTCAAACACAGATACCCCATATTGCTAAATGCAAGACAGCATTGAATCTCTCCTCTGGGGATGGATTTGGGCAGTCCACAGGTCAATTAAGACAGCCCAATTCAAATTGAAAAACATCTTATTTAATTAATGAGAAAACCAATATAATAATCTCAGGCACTAGTACTTTCAACTTTATAACAAATTAACACAAGAGAGGTTGAGGCAGTAAAGTCTGACTGTAAACAAATTTTAACACATTCTTGCACTTATTGAAAATCAATCTATAGTTACTCGTTTAAAAAAGAAAGGTGGTACTGAACTTAAACATAGTTTACACACTTTTTAAATCTGTGACACACAGCATACATTATACTTTTGAAACTGGTGGCCTCAGAGTACAAATCACACCATGCAAAGTTAAGAGTAACCCTTGCCCTTTGATCAGCACAGCTGATCTCCTATCTGTAAGGTTGACTTTAACATTGTATTTATAGTTTATAAAATATCAGCTCATTTCTTATCAATAAATCACTGAGAAAACAAACGTACAAAAGGTAGAGTATCAGAATACACATTCTTCAAGCTGAAAAACTGAACCCAGAAAAATTAGAATTGTCATGGGGGATAAGATGGGAAGTTTGTTATTGGGCTCTTAATTTGTCCTTTTAATCTAGGTTAAAGGGCTGTCAGCAGAAAATCAGTGATTGCTTGCTAAAAGCAACCATTAAAGAGCAGATTCAATTAAGTGCTCAACAAAGTTTGATACACACACAGGTATAGATATAGATATATGCCACAAAATCCATTTGTGACATAATTGTTGCTAGTCACTGTCTGTTCACGCTCCAGTGTAAGGCCTGTGCCTACATTTTTGTAGGATTGCAGTTTTAATTTTCCAGTCTTTGTCTGAAAAGTTATCAGTAATTAATGTATTTTTTTTTTAAAAATCAGACTGTAATATATCTGTGGTAGGTTTTTTTTTGTTTTTGTTTTTTGGATCGCCATGACCTTTCTGTTTTTAAATTATTTTTAATGTTCAGACTGACTTTAGCAATTCTTGATTCTGAGCTAGTGAAATTATTCTCTTGTCATGCAAACTGATTATAGGGAATTATAGTCATTCAGAACTTAAAGACTGTAATAATGATCCATTAGTTTGATCATAATTTTATCAGAGGTTTGATCATAATTTTATCAGATAACTTTGCTCTCAGTGAAAATGAATATATCACCAGCTATTTTTCCTTCCAGATTCAGAATGAACAAGTATTTTCAAAAAATGTAAAAGCTAGCTGGTATACTATTGTGACCATCACCTCTGTTTCCTGGGTGTGATTAGTACAGATCTAAAAGAAGGAAACAATAGCTTAAAACATTTGAGACCCATTCAATTTTCACTTTAATTGAACATTATTACCACTTCAACTTTTAATTGTGTGAACACAAGGAAAATCTGAGTCCAGATAATATTAACTGAAAAACAGATCAGTGTAGATTGTTATAAACAAGTCTACATCTAAAATTTATTTTCATTACAGAAAGGCATGTGACCCAAAAGGTGTTATACTCATTTTAAAGTTATTAAAAACTTAAAAAAAAAAAAAAGCAGAAAGCTCCAGAAATGAGATTATATTGTGAAGTCACTTTAAAATTGGCTGTCTCCCTTATTTGAAATTAAGACATTTTGTTTTGTGAATAAAACATCTGTTTTCTTTGCCTCTTCTAAAAGGAGATAGCATACAACAGCCACATTCATATACAATCAAAGCATGCTATTTTATGTCTGTTTATTTGGAATTATAACTGTATGCAATTAGATATAAAGAAAGCAAACCAAAATTATTACAGATACTAGATGTATTCTATTTTCTTAAACATTTGACAGACAGTTAAGAGGCATCTCTGGGTTATCCATTTAATGAATTTAAGAATACTTAATGAGAAAACTAAGTAATTAGCTATTTATAATATGTAGAATATGTTGCTATTTATAAAGTAACAATATTAAGTACATGCAACTGTGGATATATAGCATATACAAAATTATTCATTTACTATTGCAAAATTGCGCCAGTTTTTAAGAATAAACACCAACATTTTGAATATACAAAATAACTTGAAAGTCTAGGTTGTCTATACAAATGCATGGTATATATCAAAATCTGATTTGAATTATTTATATTTTGCATGACATGCATGGAAAAATGCATGTTTTCCAAAAATTGGGCTTATGCTATTTGTTTACAATTAAGAAATAAAATATTTAGTCTATAGTTTAAGTGAATGCAGCTGCATTTATCTTAAACCTGATGCAATGCCAAATATCTTGTGGAATTCTACACCAAGTCTCAAGGCTTCTGATCAGAAATGGATCATCTGTGCAGCAACATAGTCTTTGCTGTTGAATTTTCCAGCTTTATGGCCTATGATATATGAACGGAGAGAGGGATACAAGAAGAAAATAGACTGATTCCTTTTCTTGCCATGTTAAGTTCACTATGTCTAGTGAGAGGTAGATCATCCATATCAGCCTTGAGAAATGTATTAATGGGGACTGCAGTAATACTTACTGTCTATTTATCATGTGCCACTTTTCCCTATGCTATACTTGTTTTGTAGATAGATAAATTCAGTTATCGGTGTAGCACCTTTTAAATACTTTTAGAAAACTTAAAAAACCACAAACAAATTCCTCTGGGTTACTAAAATGAAACTAGTTCATCCCCACAGGCCCAAACCAAAATGCAGATTAAAACAACCAGTTTGTACCCAGTTGTGAATGTATCCATTACAACATTTACCTTATAGCTTCCAGAAGATAGGTAAGACAACACCCTAACAGATCACCTGAGCAGGGACCGAAGACCTGCACAAATGGTCTCTAAAGAAAGCAGTGAAAAACCAGATCTGTGCCCTGTGGGTTATAGATATGTATATATCATTGTGCTTTTTTGCAAACATAAGTTTCTGTTCAAGAGAAGGAATAGGGCAATCCATTTGGAATACGTTCTCACTTGACTAGAGAATAGGTCGTCTTTTCACCTTCCCCCATTTCCTTTCATCCAAAGCATAAGGAAGATAATGCAAGACAAAGCGAAATAATTGATTGTCCTGGCACCCATTTTCAGATCTCCTTCTCTCCAGAGGAGTATATCAACCTCTTCCACAGACCCGCTGCCTCAACAGAAGGGCCAGATTTGTCACGCAGCCACTCATTGACTGAACCTGTCAGCATGGGCTATATCTCTGACAGATCTAGAGATGTCCTGTTCACTACGAGTGTAACATACCTTTACAAATTCCAGGAAACAATTGACTGCAACTGCTATGACCGCAAGTAGTAAAGGTTTATAGTTTGGGCGCCCAGTAACAACACTCTCAACTTTAGCTCCAGTCTGGTCTATCCTTGAATACTTACTTCACATGTCATTTTCCAGTCTCTCCTTAATGTTTTTTCAAGTTCATTTAGCAGCCATACCCCCTTACCACAAGCTAACTGACAATAGGTCTTCATTTACTCTTAATACAGTAAATAGACCTATGAAGGGCCTAGTGATCATCTGGCCTCCAGTCAAAGGTCCATTTCCATTGCAAAACCTTGAGGGTATGTCTGCATTGCTGTAAAAGATCTGTGGTAGGGCTATGGCTGGCCTGGGTCCACCATAGGCACTGACTCCGTGGGCGCTTTGGCACTGGAGCACCTACAGGAAAAAAAAAATAGTGGGTGCTCAGCACCCAGCAGCAGGCCCTGCTGATCATCTGTTCAGTGGCAGGCAGGAGTCGCTGGTGGGGGAGATGTTGGAGTGGGGGCAGGAACAGGTGCAGCAAGGGTGGGGTGTGCTGGGGGAGGGGGCAGAGTTGGGTGGTAAGAGGCAGGTTGGGGGTGGAGTGGGGGGTGAGAATGGGTGGAAGGAGCAGGAGGTCTTGGGGAAAGGGATGGAGTGGGGGCAGGGCCTGTGGTGGGAAAATCAGAAAGTTGACATCTGAAGGGCTCGCAGGGCCTGGGCAGGGCTAAAAATAGCAATGTAAATGTTCAGCCTCAGGCTGGAACCCAGGCTCTGAGACCCCATGAGAGGGCGGGTCTCAGATTTCAGGTTCCAGCCAAAGGCTGAAGGTCTACACTGCTATTTTTAGCCCTTTTAGGGCTCAGAATCGGTGCTGTGGCTTTATTGTGTTGTAGACGTACTCGAGTCTTTCTTTACTCCATTTATTAAGCCTCCCATTGAGCCTCTGAATGAAGGTTTGCTGTTTTACCTGTATCAATCAGTATAGATTTTGATTACCTTTAGGACCAATGTTATGGTTATAGTGAACTGCACTCACTGATGGCTGATCCAACCTTTTTTCCACAAGGACAACATGGTTCTGCATCCCCACCCTAAATTCTTACCCAAAGTAGTAACTAATTGTGATAGAAATCAGTTTATCTGCAATATTCTTTCTCTGACACAACGCTTGTTTAGGCAAGGTAAAACTGCATATACTATATGCAAAAAGGGCTTTAGCTTTGTACCCAAATAGGGCCCAAGGGGTTAGAAAGTCCACCAAAACTTTTTATTATTTATGCACAAAATAAGTTAATTAAATCACAAACACTAAATTGGTTCATCCAGTAGTCCCCAACCTTTTTCATCTGGCGGGCGCCAGATGACGAGCCATGGAGGACCGGGGCGGCAGATGAGCATCCGCCAAAATCCCGCCGACAAGCGGTAATGTCACTAGGCATTACCACCGAAATGCCGCCGACAAGCAGCTTCATCCAGCGGTGTCGCTGCCGAAATGCCGCCGAAAATCAGCGGTATTTTGGCGGCGACTCCTCTGGATGACGCTGCTTGTCGGTGGCATTTTCATGGATGCTCGTCTGCCGGCCAGTCTGCGGGCACACTTAGATGCCCCGGTGGGCGCCATGGCACCCACGGGCACCGCGTTGGAGACCCCTGAACGATGCATTGAGGAGAATTAGAGATTAGATAGGCATTAGGTCACATTCCGTAAGAGCAAAGGAGGCCTCATGGCATGCCTTCAGCATATTACCACTGTAGAAATTCACAGAGCTGCTCCATGGAGTACAATGTTACAAAACATTATGCACTAGACCTACCTTCCTCAATGGATGCTCAGTTTGGTAGAGTGGTGTACTTCAATCTTTAATTACAACGCCACATCTCACCTTCCTTAAATGAAAATATTGCTTATCACTGTCTTTTTTTGAGTGGAACTGTGTACAGGCCACTTGAAGTTTACACACCTGTAACCAGAGTTGTTTGAAATAGACTCTGCACACTCACCTTCCCTTTCCACCTCTTCTGTTCCTTGGCAGTGGCAGCCAAAGCCGTATGCAAGTTAGACATAAAGAAGGAGCAGCACGTGCTGCCCCCTCAGGTTTGGCCCACCAGCCTTTTGTCTGACCATAATCACCAGTGCAAAGGAAGAAGGGAAAATGGGAAGGGAGCATGACCAGCATGATTGAGGGCTGTGGCCATAGTGGGCAGTGTGTGTGTGGAGGACTGCTGCTTCTGCGGGGCTGGCCCCAGGGGCCTGCCAGGTCTGTGTCCCCTCCCTGGGGTTTGAAGTGACACTAAACGTGGCAGGCTGGGCTGAAAGGCAGAGGCAGGGCATTCGGTGAGGGAGGTGCTGGGGCCAGGAGCTGCAGCACGGATGGCTACACAGGGATTGGCAATGCATACTATCAGAAAAAATTCAGGGGAGTCTGTTCCTTGGAGTCAACTCTAATCTTGGGCCAGAGGAAGTTTTGGAAGGAGCTTTGGTGGCTGGAGAGCCATGCCTCAACCTCAGAATATTTAGGAACAATAAGGGGAGAATCAGGAAGGGATGTGGGAGCTCTTAAATGAACACTATTAGCAAATATTTCACTGACAGAGCTGCATTGCTCGCATGTCGCATATGCAGACTCCATTTCTAAGAATTCTGGTTCAGATTAGCAACCCCATGGGCAGTGGGTATAATAGGTCAAGGAGGGCTTAGCCTTCCCTGGCACTGCTGCCAGACTCCCAGTTACTGGTTTTGGCAGTTTCCACATCCGCGGGAGGAAGTTTTTATTATGTGCTATGCAGGTTCTTGGGAGACTGAGGAGGCTGCCTCAGCCACCCCGGAACTTGCATGGTGCATATAAAAGCTGAGGCAGCTCCAACCTGCCTGCTGCTGCCTGGCTGCTCCTCTCCTCCCCCATGGCCTCTGCCCTGCTGGTCCCTCCTCCCCAGGATCTGGACACCAGTCCTCAGATGTGTACCATGCCCCTTAATATGGGGAGATGAAGCTGCCCATGACCAGAGGACATGGAGCCCCTGAGGAGCAGGTTCCGGGGCCAGGGGGCTATAGTGCACTGGAATTGGTTGGCGCCTCGCTAGGACCCAGGAGGAGTTGGCTGGAAAGAATGCCCGGACTCCCTGCATCAGGGCAACAACATGAAGTGACTCTTACTCCCTGCTGCTTCCTTACAAAGTCACCTGGGGCTGCTGCTAGGGATCCTTGAGCCCTGGCTGCAGCTGGGAGAGGTGAAGCTTGAGCAGTAACATTTCTGCTGCTCCCCAGAAGCCTCTCCCAGTGCAGAGACCTCAGCCTAGCTAGGGCACCCCTTCCCTGACCCAGCCCGTGCTGCCAGGGAGGGCACCACTTGGAGGGAAGGTAAGAGACCTTCCCTCCACCACTGGAAGTGGTGCCTCCTGGTTCCACCCTATCGATTGGTGGAGGGTTTGGCCCCAGACTGCTCCCAACTGGGTTGCCTGAGATTCCCTCCCATGTGGCCACCAGCTCCCATTCTTTGCAGGATGTGTGAAACCAGCCTGCGTAGTGCTGCGGGCTGGGACAGTGATGTGCGGGGGGGGGGGGGGGGGGGGGGGGGCAGAGAAGGGAGAGCAGGCAACTGCATGGGAGCTTTGTGCTTTTTGTTCCTTTTGCACACATGTGGGCTTGCTTGCATGCCCCTTGAAGCCTAAGCTATACCTGCGGACATGCATGTCACTCCTCTGCAAATAGTTAGTGTATTCTTGTATATGCCTGCCTGCCTCCCTATCATCTGAGTGTTACTTATTACTTGTTCTGAGATCAGTGCACTAGCGGCTTGGACAGCGAAGTGCAGCATTTGTGCACAAATACCCTTCATGTGTCATTTAAAAGAAGAAGCCAATAATGATCCTTTCTAACACAGTTTTACTGCCCACCTTGTCTGTTACGAGAGTGGCTTTATTGGGTTAGGTGAAGGAGGAGACTCTAATTGAAGAGATTAATCCTAGGTATCAGAGTTTTGCTGATGAGCCTTTAATTTTCTCCCTCAAACCCCCTTGCTCTGAATCTAAACGAAAAGTTGCTGCTGCTTTTGAAAGTGGTATTCTTGAGCTTTCTCTGTGTATAGGGCTAATATTGCATTGTCTGTGCCCTGAAGCAGGGCAGCATGGTGTAACTCTTGCAGGGACAATCTGCATATCAGCTGTTCGGGGGTGTGGGCAAGAGGAAATTGAAGGGGGAAACGGGGATGTGTGAAGGGGCAGGAGGCGGGTGAAGGGAGATTCAGGGAGCAGAATGGGATGGGAGTGGGGGCAGGGGCAATGGGTGCACTGTTTGGAGGATGGGGCAATACAGGAGAATCAGGGAGAATTGTGGAGTTCTGGTGGGAGCACAAGCAGAGGGGAGAAGGAGCGGAGGGATGGGGTGAATGGGTAGGGCCTGGGGTGGAGTATGGGTGCGACTATGGATGGAAGAGGAGGAGCTAGCCTCCCCAAGGTGAAGCGTCACCCGCCACCTATGATTAACCTTCATTTTCCTCATTGTTATATTTTCAGTTTGATTATTCATTCAGTGTAGTTTGTGTATTTGTAACACCAGCAGACCTGGTTGTGACGGGTTGGATCACAGAAACCCCCTTGGGAGCTGCCACCCGATGTGCAAAGACTACCCCTGCTTCTGCTTTCCCTGCCAGCTCAGGACTCCAGCACCCTGTCTTGCTGAGCCAGACACAGATCCAGGGTCCGAATCACCTGTCCCAAAGCTGCAAGTTACCTGTAAACAGCTCACAGTAGTGTGCTTGTCTTTAGCACTCAGATGCCCAACTCCCAATGGGGTCTAAACCCAGATAAATCAGTTTTACCCTGCATAAAGCTTATGCAGGGCAAACTCATAAATTGTTCGCCCTCTATAACACTGATAGAGAGATATGCACAGTTGTTTGCTCCCCCAGGTATTAATACATACTCTGAGTGAATTACTAAATAGAAAGTGATTATATTAAATACCGACAGTAGGATTTAAGTGGTTCAAAGTAGTAACAGACAGAACAAAGTAAGTCACCAAGCAAAATAAAATAAAATGCGCAGATCTATGCCTAATCAAACTGAATACAGATAATTTCCTCACCAGTTCCAGAGTGCTCCCTTTTACAGGCTAAGCTCCTTTTAGCCTGGGTCCAGCAATCACTCACACCCCCTGTAGTTACTGTCCTTTGTTTCAGTCTCCTTCAAGTATCCTGGGGGGGGGGGTGTGGAGAGGCTCCTTCTTTAGCCAGCTGAAGACAACCTGGAGGGGTCTCCCACAGGTTTAAGTAGACTCTCTCTTGTGGGTGGAGACCCCCCTCCTCCCTCCTATGCAAAGCCCAGCTCCAAGATGGAGTTTTGGAGTCACCTGGGCAAGTCACATGCCCCTGCATGACTCAGTCTTTGCAGGCCGACGCCATTGTCCACATGGCATCTTGCATGTCTCCAGGAAGACTTCTCATGTGGATTGGAGCATTCCAAGATGCATTGTTCCCTAAGTGTCTCCTGATCAGGTACTTAACCTGGCAAATTCCTTCCTAAAGAAGCTGACCAAATGCCTCACAAAGCTTACTTAGAAATCAGGCAAGCATACAGCCCATATTCTTAACCTCGAGTAGAAAATGATATATGTGTACAAATAGGATGAATAGATATAGTAGACCATAACCCTTACGGAGATATGTTACATGGCACAGGCAGCACAAAACATATTCCAGTTATGTCATACATACATTTATAAGCACCCCCTCCCCATAAAGCCTTATGGGGTACACTGTCACACTGGTCATCTGCAGGCAGGTTTGAACCTGGGACCTCTAGACCAGGTGGTCGGCAATGTTTGGCATGTGGCTTGCCGCGGCTTCCCGCCACCCCCATTGGCCCGGGACGGCGAACTGCAGTGTGTGGGGGCCGCGATCAGCCAAACCTGCCACGTCAGCAGGTAAATAAACTGGCCCAGCCCGCCAGGGTGCTTACCCTGAAAAGCCGCGTGCCAAACGTTGCCGACCCCTGCTCTAGACTTTAGTGTATAGCCTCTACTGCATGAGCTAAAAGCCAATGGGCTGTTAGCTAAGGCTGTAGAGCAGACTCATTTCATCTCTCTCTCTAAGTGGTCTTGGTGCCACTAGATGGGACAGAACACCACACCCAGACGGTGTGTGGGTTACATATTATCTTTACATTGTTACCAAAAATCTTCATTTTTATCCTCTGGGTACTGCCAGGTAGCAAATATATCATTGAGAATGTGGAATTGGTTATTATGAAACATGAAGTGATATTCTTGACCTTTTTCTTGAGCTCTGATACTGTTGTCTGTTTTCTTTAATATATTAATCTTCACAAAAGGTGTATTAGTTTAACACACAGTAAACTTATTATTTGTACTTATACAAACATTACTGTAAATTTAAATAATCTGAAGTTAAACCTTGATTAAAAACCTTGCTCTGCAAAAATTGTGTGTGTGTGCACGTGCACAATTGATCAAAATGGCAAATGAGGGACAAGTTTATTTCCTTTGAGAATGCTGAAATTATTAAAACTGAAGCTCTGGCTCTGCAAATCCAAATATTAAATCATATTAGTGAATCTGCTAATGTAGTGTTCTAGTTGATTTCAATTACAGTACATAATCATTTTGGTAATTTAACCCTGACATTGAGCAGAAGGTAGCATATTCCCCTTGGGAACAACCCTGGTTGTAGGAGACCTGTTCTCTTCTCTCCACCCTCCAACTTTCTTGTCCAACTATCCAGCCAGAGTGGTGAGCTGTGGAGTGAGGAAATCAACATGAATGTGCTCTTTTCCCCATCACAACTGCATTCCCTCCTGCTGCCTGCCCCAGCCCCATTCAATTCTTCATCTTAAATAGTAGACATCTGGTGGCAACACTACTTTGTCTCTTGTGATAAGCACTTGGTCAGGGAAGCTGCTTAGAACCACTTTCTCCATAGTACTGCCACAATAGGATGAAAAGGGAGGGGCAACACACAGCAATAACAATAAACACCAGTTGGGCTAAGAAAAGATAGTGGGGTAAGTGTGTGTTAGTTATACTCTGTACCCCAGAATAGCAATCCAAAAGCACAAAAAAAAAAAAAAAAACCACAAAACCCTAAGAAACAGGCAGGTAGGTTGTCAATCAAAACATGTAGTAACTATGAACCAGTTAGGGTCAGTAACAGTCCGACCAAAATATTGTAATAGTCCAGACAGCAGATATATAGCAACTGGCCAATGAGTAGCTGTACCTACCAACGCTATGAGCATGTGCATATGTACATATACACCCTTGAACAGGAGCACTGAGGTCAAGAAGCAGGAGAAAGCAACACACACACCAGTCATCACAGTGTGCAGGCCAACTTTTGCAGGTTGGTGGCCACTGAGTTAGTTTATATCCTTGAAAACATAAACCAATGTAAATCAATAATTAGAATTGAAGGCTTATCATTATTTTTCTGCCTAAATATCGCAAATTATCCACAACTTGCTCATTTATCCACTCAAAGATTCTTTCGAGACTATGGCAAAAACCATAGTAAGAGCTCCCCAAATTTTCTGGTGTACTATGAATTGTTCATGCCAACAACATCATTTTACAATACCTTTACAAAAAGTAGAATGTTCTACATAGTAACCATGTAACAACCTCCTTCATGAGGAGGCAGTACATAAATGTTTCATAGTTTCAATTTTGAATGGGCCTGGTTACTCAGTTATATGTTGGTTAAAACATTCCTATTTCTTTACAGGTGGAATAACTATACAGTGTAAAAATGTTTACAAATAGAAACATGTGAAGCTGATTACTGTTGTAGTCAGTGATGAGTTATCAAGTTTTCTTGGCTCTTCAAGATTTTTTTTCCTGTACTTCTGTGTCTGAGAGCTCAAACAACAGTAATCAAGAATTTCTGGATTTCCCTTCTATTTATGAAAACTGATACAGCAGTTAATTATGGCTTCTCTATTCTAAAGGGCATTTTCCTCTTAAAATGGAGACAGAAAGGTAAAGGGGGCATATAACATTTTGGAGGCTCTGATTGCTGTTGTAATTTTTTCTCAGAAAGCATTAAAGTGTAACAATAAAAGTTCTATGTTACAGTAACTCCCCACTTAACGTCCTCTCGCTTAACATTGTGGAACATTGTGTAATGAAGTGAAACAAACT
The DNA here is from genome assembly GCF_013100865.1 of Trachemys scripta elegans. Lineage (NCBI taxonomy): Eukaryota > Metazoa > Chordata > Testudines > Emydidae > Trachemys > Trachemys scripta. The sequence continues at coordinate 167,371,969 of NC_048298.1, read as the reverse complement.
GACCATATCCAGAGCCTGCTTTATTACGCCAGGTATACACTATAGCCCTGTATCGGAAGAACATCAGTCAGGGGTTTGAAAAATCCACATCCTTGAGTGATGAAGTTATACTGCCCTAACCCCCCCTATAGATAATGCTGTGTCAACGGGAGAGCTTCTACTACCAATATCACCTTCTCGTGAGGTGATGGGTGATTAACTATGCCAATGGGAGAAGCTCTGTAGTGTCTTCACTAAAGCGCTACAGCAGCACAGCTGCGGTAGCACTGTACATGAAGAAAAGCCCTTAATGCTTTTGGTTGCATCTGCATTAACACCTTGTCTCTTCTTCTCTAGACTTAAGTTCCTTCTTTCCACTGTAATTGTTATTATGCTGGACTGGCTTTTTAGATTTTGGGAACCATTAGTGAGATGAGTTTTTCCTCTGTTTACCAAATATAATGGACCTATTTGGAGGGGATGGGGGACGGGGCGGGAAGCCGGAAGCCGGAAGCTAAATTCTTGAGTTTACCATCATCCCTACTTTGCTATAAGAGAAGTGGAACTCAGCTGATTCTTTTGTGGTCAGAACATAATTGCCAACATGTGTGCAAAGGTAATCCTTTTCTGTTTTTTTTTTTCTTTTAATAAGCGGTATACCTCTAACAAAGTGGGGATCGGTGGGATATTTTGCCCCAATCCACAAGAGATTTGTGAAGCATTCTGGTGAATATTATTGCTTTTTCTCCATTTATTTTTGTGCTCTGTTTAATGGTAGAATCCAAATTAGCCAACAATATAAATGTAATTAGCAAGCACTTTAAATAACTAAGCTATATTTTTGAAAATATAAGATGTCTTATTCTATCCTTTTCAAAAATTTAGGATGTCTATCAGGGATGTACAATAAAATAAATTAGAAAGTAAATGCATTATGACTTTCTTTTTTATTCTGATCTTCCATTTTATTTGCTTATTTTCTCTTCTATGTCAGTTGCATTCCATTCCTCTCCAGACATTTCCCCCTTAATTTCTGCTATTTTCTCTTCTCTCTGAAAGCAATATCTCTGTTGCAATGATGCTACTTAAGAATAACCTATGATGCTGAACTGGCTCTGACTGTAATTATTATAATTACAAACAATAATTTTGCTGAATGATAACCTAATTTCTTCAAATGTGCCTATTCCCAAAGTTTCCAACTACATGAAAAGTATAAAGAGTTATTAAAAAGACATGAACTAGGTGCCCCCCCAATCTTGAAATAGCTATTTATTTTTAAACAAATTATACAGCTAATTTTTCATTAGTTTTAATCAATCTAACTTTAAGATTTTTCTTGAAAACTCGTAGAAAATTGAGTCTGTACTCATAATGTGCTGTAAATTTTGGGAAGATACATGGTCTTTTTCATGCAATGAGTGTTCAAACAGTGCTTTAAGAGAGAAACTGTACTTATCCATCACTATGGAGTCACTACTAGCACCACCATAATTATGCACTGTGTGCATATACACGAGTACCTTGACTTACAATTAGGGAGTGTGAGAATTGGTCTTTGGCGTCCACCAAATTGAAGCCTTGTGCTTCTAGCTCCTTCTCTGATTTTGAGGATTCCATAAGTATGATCCTAAGTATTAAAAAAACAACAACAACAACAACAACAACTAGCTGCTCTTGTTGATGGAGCAAACAACTGCTAAGGTAGAAAGTTTGTCACTGATACTTTTTTCCTAATCTGATTATTAGCCATTATCTACCTGCCAAGGTAAGAAAATAAGAATTCTCTACTGGATTTCTGCTCACCGCTGCCTACTGTTTAGCTGATGTGTCTTTTGATGTGGTATTTGTCAGTCCATTTGGAAGGGGTTTATGTATGTGTTAATGGTTGAAAAATAAACAAACTTCTTTGGCAGTGGGAACTGTATAATACAGCTGAACAATTATTTTCAGAGAAAGTAGCAGCAGTTTTCTGTAATCACATGGATATATCACTATGTGTATGCATGTATCTATGTGCCACATTATAAGGCTTAACAGTTGCAACTATGAATATTTCTCTAACTTCTGAAATTTAGAATTTAGATAAATGATCAATCACAAGCATTCATCCATTAGAACAACGTAACATTCCCCTTTCTTATAAAATGATAAAAATGTTTAATTATCAAAAGATAAATCTAGTTTCAGTTGATTGTAGGTTAGTGTTTTTTTCCTTCTGGTTCTTGAAATACACATTTCTATTTTTCTTTGAATTCTCTGAATGACAAGAAAATAACTTCCTGTGGATTGTCAAGTTTGCCACCAAATCTACAGATGAGTTAGGGTTTTATAATCAATTTAATATTTTCATTTACAGCATTAGTGTCAGCCAATTTTTTGGGGGGAGGGAGGGAATCTGTGAAACTGAAAGTATGCATACTCACTGATTTTTCCACTTTCTCCTTCTCCCCCCGCCCCCCAAAAATTGTGTGTGAAATCAGTGTAAAATCAGCCCCGCTGTCACTGATGTGTTGGTAATGATTGAGCAACTCTCATTAGTGCATAATAGAATCATAGGACTGGAAGGGACCTTGAAAGGTCATCTAGTCCAGTCCCCTGCACTCATGGCAGGACTAAGTATTATCTAGACCATCCCTGACAGGTGTTTGTCTAACCTGTTCTTAAATATGTCCAATCATGGAGATTCCACAACCTTAGCAATTTATTCCAGTGCTTAACCACACTGACAGTGGGGAAGTTTTTCCTAATGTCCAACCTAAACCTTCATTGCTGCAGTTTAAGCCCCTTGCTTCTTGCCCTATCTTCAGAGGTTAAGAAGAAGAATTTTTTCTCACTCCTCCTTGAAACAAACTTTTATGTACTTGAAAACTATTATCATGTCCCCTCTCAGTCTTCTCTTTCCCAGACTAAACAAACCCAGATTTTTCCAACTTCCCTCGTAGGTCATATTTTCTAGACCTTTAATAATGTTTGTTGCTCTTCTCTTGACTTTCTTCAATTTTTCTAATCTTTCCTGAAATGTGGCACCCAAACTGGACACTCCTCATCTTTCCTCAACTGTGGCATTCCAGTTGAGGCCTAATCAGCGCGGAGTAGAGCGGAAAAAGTATTTCTCGTGTCTTGCTTACAACACCCATGCTAATACATCCCAGAACGATGTTTGTGCTTTTTGCAACAGTGTTACACTGTTGACTCATTTAGCTTGTGATCTGCTATGACCCCCAGATTCCTTTCCACAGTACTCCTTCCTAGGCAGTCATTTCCCATTTTGTATATGCACAATTGATTGTTCCTTCCTAAGTTGAGTACTTTGCATTGTCCTTATTGAATTTCATACTATTCGCTTCAGACTGTTTCTCATAAGAACATAAGAAAGTCCGTATGAGTCAAACCAAAGGTCCATCTAGTCCAGTATCCTGTCTACCGACAGTGGCCAATGCCATGTGCCCCAGAGGGAGTGAACCTAACAGGCAATGATCAAGTGATCTCTCTCCTGCCAGCCATCTCCACCCTCTGACAGGCAGAGGCTAGGGACACCATTCCTTACCCGTCCTGGCTAATAGCCATTAATGGACTTAACCACCAGGAATTTATCCAGTTCTCTTTTAAACTCTGTTATAGTCCTAGCCTTCACAACCTCCTCAGGTAAGGAGTTCCACAAGTTGACTGTGTGCTGCGTGAAGAAGAACTTCCTTTTATTTGTTTTAAACCTGCTGCCTATTAATTTCATTTGATGACCCCTAGTTCTTGTATTATGGGAATAAGTAACTAACTTTTCCTTATCCACTTTCTCCACATCACTTATGATTTTATATACCTCTATCATATCCCCCCTTAGTCTCCTCTTTTCCAAGCTGAAGAGTCCTAGCCTCTTTAATCTCTCCTCATATGGGACCCGTTCCAAAACCTTAATCATTTTAGTTGCCCTTTTCTGAACCTTTTCTAGTGCCAGTATATCTTTTTTGAGATGAGGAGACCACATCTGTATGCAATATTTGAGATGTGGGCGTACCATCAATTTATATAAGGGTAATAATATATTCTCAGTCTTATTCTCTATCCCCCTTTTAATGATTCCTAACATCCTGTTTGCTTTTGTTTTGCCGCCTTTGCACACTGCGTGGACATTTTCAGAGAACTATCTACGATGACTCCAAGATCTTTTTCCTGACTTGTTGTAGCTAAATTAGCCCCCATCATATTGTATGTATAGTTGGGGTTATTTATTCTAATGTGCATTACTTTACATTTATCCACATTAAATTTCATTTGTCACTTTGTTGCCCAATCACTTAGTTTTGTGAGATCTTTTTGAAGTTCTTCACAGTCTGCTTTGGTCTTAACTATCTTGAGCAGTTTAGTATCATCTGCAAACTTTGCCACCTCCCTGTTTACCCCTTTCTCCAGATCATTTATGAATAAGTTGAATAGGATCGGTCCGAGGACTGACCCTTGGGGAACACCACTAGTTACCCCTCTCCATTCTGAGAATTTACCATTAATTACTACCCCTTGTTCCATATCTTTTAACCAGTTCTCAATCCATGAAAGGACCTTCCCTTTTATCCCATGGCAGCTTAATTTACATAAGAACCTTTGGTGAGGGATCTTGTCAAAGGCTTTCTGGAAATCTAAGTACACTATGTCCACTGAATCCCCCTTGTCCACATGTTTGTTGACCCCTTCAAAGAATTCTAATAGATTAGTAAGACACGATTTCCCTTTACAGAAACCATGTTGACTATTGTTCAACAGTTTATGTTCTTCAATGTGTCTGACAATTTTATTCTTAACTATTGTTTCGACTTATTTGCCCGGTACCGACGTTAGACTTACCGGTCTGTAGTTGCCGAGATCACCTCTAGAACCCTTTTTAAATATTGGCGTTACATTAGCTAGCTTCCAGTCATTGGGTACAGAAGCTGATTAAAAGGACAGGTTACAAACCTTAGTTAACAGTTCCACAACTTCACATTTGAGTTCTTTCAGAACTCTGGGATGAATGCCATCTGGTCCCGGTGACTTGTTAATGTTAAGTTTATCAATGAATTCCAAAACCTGCTCTCGTGATACTTCAATCCATGACAGTTCCTCAGATTTGTCACCTACAAAATCCGGCTCAGGTTTGGGACTCTCCCTAACATCCTCAGCCGTGAAGACTGAAGCAAAGAATCCATTTAGTTTCTCCGCAATGACTGTATCATCTTTAAGCGCTCCTTTTGTATCTCGATCATCAAGGGGCCCCACTGGTTGTTTAGCAGGAGATTACTTCTCCAGTTTCTTCAGATCATTTTGCATTATTATCCTATCCCCCAAAGCACTTGCAACCCCTCCCAACGTGTTATTGTCCACGAACTTTATAAGTGTACTCTCTATGCCATTATCAAAATCATTAATGAAGATATTGAACAAAACCGGATCCAGAACTGATCCCTGCGGGACCTCATTTGCTATGCCCTTCCAGCATGACTGTAAATCACTGATAACTACTCTCTGGGAATGGTTTTCTAACCAGTTATGCACCCACCTTATGATAGCTGCATTTAGGTTGCATTTCCTTAGTTTGTTTATGAGAAGGTCATGTGAGACAGTATCAAAAGCTTTACTAAAGTCAAGATATGCCATGTCTACCACTTCCCCCTTATCCACAAGGCTTGTTATCCCATCAAAGAAAACTATCAGGTTGACAGGATTTGTTCTTGACAAATCCACACTATTACTTGTCACCTTATTATCTTTTAGATGTTTGCAAATTGATTGCTTAATTATGTGCGCCATTATCATGTATGGTTTGTTGCAGATTACTTCTTTAAATGCTCCCTTTATAAAGAGGAAGAACTCAGGTGGGTTGATGGGTTTTAAATTCAGATAATAGTTTTCTTAAGAATAAAACTCTCTCCAGAAATATCTACAGCATCTGTGGCTAGCTTGGGGCCTTCTCTTCCTTGCAGATCAGTGAGTGCTTGTTTATTACAATTTACACTTTAAATTATTTTGACTGAAGTTTAGATAACCCTTCATACAACTGTCCTTTTGTGAGGACTGTGTTCTATTTTTGTAGTCATTGAAGCTATTTAAAAATTATGGAGAATATGGAATAACAGAGATTTAAGTCTAAGTGTTATAATATTCATTTTCATTTTTCTCCCAGTGAAGGAGAAGAAGTCTTTCCCCCATGATACCGCAGACACACTTTTTTTTTAAACACGATTTGTGTCAGGTTTTCTGTTTTGTTGAAATTTACATGGAACTTCAAAGTAAATTGAAAAATTCAGCAGCTTGATTTATGCATTATAAACCTGTTCCAACATAGTACTGAAAAGGCAGTTGTGGCATAGAAATAATGATATTAAATAAATATATGGATTTTTCCAGCAATTTGCAATGCTGAAAGTCCTAGAAAGCCCTTAGTTATTATTTAAATAACTACAGTTATATTTGGTAATAAAATGGCAATCCGTATGGGTGAAGATTAAATTCCTTTTTATTGTCTCTAGACCATTTGAGTTTTACTTTATTATCAGATAAATGGAGATGCATTACCCTTTCTTGCATTATTTTTCATCATTTCCATGTTTCCCCCACATGCCAGTTGTAACCCTGAAAATCTCCTTATTCTTCACTCCTGCTCCTATTATCCCTCATCCTTGTTATCTTGTATGTGTGATTTTCATACTTTCTATAACAGGAATACTGGATGGGTTTTGTGTAACCTTAGTTTGAGCAGTTGGTGGACACAGGTCAACCATTCAGAGAGTTTATAATTTTGGTTTCTTCTGGATATTGGTGACACCTCATTTCAACTCCACAATGTCTGTTCTACCTCATAAATACATGGTTGAGGTTTGAGATTCAAAACAAAAGAGGTCTTTAGATATAGGAGCTTTCAAAACTCAAGAGAAAAGGCAGAAAAAAACTTATTTTTGTTAATCTGTGTAATAGTGGCATGTTTCTTGTCAAGACCGGGTTATCTTCAGCAAGCTGATTTCTTAGTGGGATAGATGCTGAGTATCGTGGGACACATTTCTCCCTCACTAATTATCTTATTGCCTCTAGAGCATTCAGAGGGCCAGATTCTTTGCACTCCAAAATTTGGTTTAGCCAGCTGCTGAAGGATTTCTATGTCCCCCTCCCTGGAAAATCCCCAACTGTGGTAGGTCTATTGTAGTGGCTCCTACACTAGCTCCATAACCCTCAGTTCAGACTGTGGCCAGGTGATAATGCACCATGGCAATCCCAGTCTACTGGAACAGGCTCCTGGGGCTGTGGACTGCTGGGGATAAATTACAGCAATGCTGAATTAAGGAAGTGTAAATGTAGGTTAAAGCTGCCTTTGCTGAACAGAACTTGGTTGTGGTTGGACTGAAGAATCAGTGCCCGATTCTCTACTTGCCAAGAGAACAAGAGACTGCTACCACTAATCCAAAGTGGCTATGATTTTTCAAATTACATGGCACTATTCACCAGCATTTCATATTAGAGTTTCAGGACACTGTTTCAACCAATGTTCTGCTAAACTCCTTAGTGACATATTCCCCTCCTTAAACTATGATATAAATGCACGTTTTAAAATAGTCCTGCAATTTTATTTGTATTTTAAATTATATTTATTAGATCAATATAATTAAGTTCTGCTTGCCTGCATAACAAATCAGCCATAGATAACTGCATTAACCAGGGCAGGGTAATTCTTTCAAGCAAGTAATTGTTATATTTTTTCTTTTAAATCTATTCCTGCATACTGAATCACTGATGTCACTGGAGTTGACGCTTACAAACACTGGTTTGCCAGGCTTGTCAGGTTAAAAACAAAAACCTGCATTTAGCTCTGTGTGGATGTTTTTGAATTAATTTCTACTGGTAAAGTGTTTAGTAGCAAAATGTCAAATTCACATATTTGAAGTACCTGTCATATAGGCATCCTAGGGCACCTTGCAACATTAAAATGAAAACACTAACATTTTATAAAACCCATTTTCCCCAAACTAAATAAAACAGTTTAGTCATATTCATATTTCTAAAGACTTTGGGTTCAATCCTGATTATGTTAAAATTAATGGCAGAACTCCCATTGTCTTCAATTGATGAGTGGGCCTTTTGTTTGAATATTAGAAAATTTTCCTTATTGCATCACTGACTAATAACATGATTTAAACTTTGTATGTAAAAAAGTTGTTTGAAAAACTTGAGATTTAAATAAGTTTTATTGCCTCTTACATGATAAAATAAATTTTATATTTAGTAGTTGGTTACAGGAAAAATTAGTTTTAAGTAGTAATGGGACAGAGGAGCCAAAACCTCAGATCCAAATCGTCCAAACATTCACACTGGCTTTTAAAAGAAGTTCATCTGATAGAGTGATCCTGAAACCTCACCTTCACTAGTTTAATCTCAGTTAGGTCACCTTGGCACTGTTTATTGATGGCCTGTGACAAATGAAGTGTGAGGGAAGGTGGCTAGAATATTCATAGCAGAAGTCTCCTGTCTAATTTGACTGATTATGGCATATCCTTTCTATCACAAGGTTGGGGAAAAAATCTTCTATTAGAGTAAGGAGAAGTGTGTTAAATCGAAGAAATGGCCTTTCAGTAAGAGTCTACAATTTTTCTCATAAGATTTTGAAGCAAGCTTTATCAGTTGCTGAGGTATCAAGCATCTACTTTGTGAGTAGTGAGACCCTTTCAGGAGTACACAATTGTCCAGCATCCTCTGTCTAGATGGGCCCAGAAAGCCTAGTAGAATTTAGCCTATCCAACAGATAGCTCTCACTTGTAGGCTGATTGTACTCTAGTGTAGTCTCTTTACAGTTCTATTTCCCCTCTTGAGCCTATAAATTAAGGAACTTTGTTTCAAATTTCCAAATTTTGTTTGTTAGCTGTTGTCTCTGCTTACTGAATTTCTAAAATAGCAGCTGTTGCTTATAGGGATTTTTTTGTAGTTTTATATATGGACAAATTTATTGTATGGATTATGGCATCCTTTTGTGCACAAGTTCCCCATTTATCTTCACAAGAATTAAGAGACTGTCCTTCCTTTCTTATCTTCTCTTTTCAGTGAGACTGAGAGTTGTTTACACACTTCAAACATCATGAAATAATATCGGAGTAGAAAATAAAGTTTCCAGGTTGGAAAAGTTTCACTCACTATGAGGGTCCAAAGAAGGAGCATAAATCAAGAGAGAACACCTGCTTCTCAAGGACAGCCATTTTTCAATAGGATCTCAACACGTTTCTGTGCGTGCACGCGCACACACACACTTATGCTAGCTTTGCACACATGGTTATGCAGATGCAGTTTTCAGCAGAAGTGTTCTAGCCTCTATTCTCAAGTTGTCCTCTATTACTTCTAATGCTTCACAGACCCTGCCTGTTATACACTGATGTTCACTTAAAGAATAGATATTTTAGCTTCATGGTAAATATCTCAGCATTGTCCAAAGAACATTACGATTAAATTCAGATAAATTCTTCTAAATTACCCCTCTAGAAACAACATCATTAAGAAACACTGCTAGAAGTCCTATGCTCCCTGACCGCCCCTCCAAAAAACATTGAGCATATACCACTGGGGGAGAAAAGGTGGGGAAAAGGGGTTTTGTTCCAGTTACTTCCTATTTCCATAAAAGATTGGAAGGCTAAGGTTCATGCTGGATCTAAGATCTTAGATTTTAGCCAGTAGTAGACAAATTTAAAAGGAAGGAATTATATTCTTTTCAAAGAAAGGTAAATAGATGTGTGTCCTGGGCATTGTATATGCTTAAGTTTGGTAGTTGGGAAGGTATCCCTGTATCATATTTCTGACTGGAGATATAGCATTACCTATTTTGAATGTTGCTTTTAGAACTGGGCATCTGCTTTACCGGTGAGGTTTAGTAAAATTCCTATTGACGTCAAAAGGAGCAGAAAAAGGTCAATGCTGAGTGTTTTTGAAAAACCCACCCAAAATGTGTTCACAATTCTTAGCAGTTATATTGTCATATTTACACAGGATGGTAGTGCATGTTTTACACCATTGGGACAATTAACTGATTACAAATCCTTGTCAGATTCTTGTATTCCTTACAGTCTTATCACCACAGGGATGCTGAAATTGCATTCAAAACTCTATCCAGCTTTCCTACAGAAACAAACTAAAGACATAGTAACAATACTTGTCACTTTGATTTTGAGGATGATGTAGACAATCACAGTTTATACAAATGAGTCTTTGCATGGCCCCACAGACCAATCTGGGAAGAACAACATTTACCACAGTGACCATAGAGTTATTTGCTGGGCTGCATTAATTGAGCTGCACATTGTTTTCGTGCCTGGTGCTTCTATCTGAGCAACATAGTTCTTCTTATAGTTGTGGACAGTCACCCATATGTCCCTGGCACTCTGGGATACAATCAGTCACCAGTTGCTCGAAGGCAGAATCAGAAATATTCACTGAGGTGCGACCAAATTCTTGACCCACCTGAGTATGATTCCCAACAAAGGATTCATTGTATTGTCAAAGGTTGCATGGGAATTCATTTAGTGGATGCACTTGCATACCAACTCTCACTCACTCTCAGCCAACAAGACCACTTACAGTGGCAGGGTAAAGCTGAGACAACTGAAGGACTTGCTAGCTGTAGGTTTATTTTTGGAGTGACTATCTAATAAATCAATTGCCCAGTTACCAGGCTAATGAGCCTGATCTGCCCAGCCAGTGTCCCATTAACCAGGGAATTTCGGAATAAATCCTTGTAGGCCTTCATACCAAGAATAGCTCACAAATCATACTTCACCCTACAAAGCAATCCCCTACTCACTCCACTATTCTACCACATGGAGGAGGGGTTCGACTCATGGGCAGTAAATACATAGTGCCCTGCAAAATAAAATTTCATCTAAAGACTTTCCTTCCCCAAGACAAGATGTGTAACACTAGAGATCTGACAGAGCATATCTGCCAGAGCTAACATATTTCAACAAGGGAATTTTAGATGTTGGTCCTGATAGTTTCAGCAGTATTGGTGGAACTCATGTCATACCTTGTCATGATGAGGCAGCCTCAGTGGTCAGTCACATACTGACTTCTTACCCATGTGACAAATAACCTGTGTGATGCCATGGCTTGGTGGCAATTAAGGGGGAAACTGTAAGTGCCCACTAAAGTTGAGGACCAAGTTTGCCTTGATTAGTAAAGGACTTAAGGAAAAACACAGTTTCTGACAGCCTCAGCCAATTCATGAGGCCCTTCTCAAACTTAATTTGAAAAAATGCTTGATTTCTATCTGAAATGTACTAAAACTCTTAAAGCCCATCCAGTTTTCTGAAGTAATTAATAACAATACAAGAGGTTCTCCTGTGTTCAGGAATCATGCCAATGCATGTCTTATAGCTAGACAGATTTACAGCTTCAAGGTAAGGCACACTGGCTGGAGGAATCTTCTGCAGCCAGACATCTTTTTTTCTATCCAGGGAAATTCCAGGTAGATAAATGAGGTGTTTCTTATTTTTTTTAAACTCACTCATCTTCAGTCTCATTTGATTTTGTTTTGTTTTCAGGATGTCTTATTTGGTTTGTAACATTTGTGATGTACCGTTGACTTAAAGAGATATTTTGATGTGATATCTGATTCAAAATGCATTTCTGCCAGGTAGTGTGTGTGTTGCTGCCTATTTTGGAGATTTTTTTCACTTCTTTGTTGAATGCAGTGGTTCCATACTTAAAAAAAAAAAAAAAAACATTTAGGGGGGTTCTGAATTTCCAAAATTGGAGAATCTGTTATAACTGTCATATTGGGAAGAAAAGAACATGAAATGCCTGCTTTTAATTCAACAAGAAAGGTTTGGGTATATTATGTTACCATTTTTCCAACTCTTCTCTACTAAGAGTTGAGGATTCTGTTAACTTTTTGTTGTTCAATTATATAATAGTTCATCTCTACTTTAGAAAGTAACTGTCAGAGGGATAAAATTGTTACAGTTCCATGGCTGAGAAAAGGAGGGAGCATTGTCTAGAGCAGGGGGTCTCAAACTCAATTTACCTTAGGGCCAGTGCCAGTCCTCAAATCCTTCCAGCGGGCCAATAATGTCCCTGAAGATGGTGTTCAGAAAAGAAAACGTTTATATTGTATTTTTATTTCGAATTTCTTAGAAATAATAAAACTGTCATACAACTTTATACAATTCTTCGCCTGCCAGAAAGTTTTTAGTGTTTGCCAGACACCTGGCAATGAGTCAGTTCTGTCAGTTTGTTGATGTTTGGCCTCAGTGACTGAGCAGTTGAAACTGTCAGGATTGCAGCAAGGTGTGCATCAGATAGTTGTGTTTGGTATTTTGACTTGTTTATATTCATTGTGGAAAAAAGTGACACCGCCTCCATGGCTGACTCTGCCCAGCAACTAATGATGCTGCCTCCATGGCTGACTGCTCGGTGATAGTATCTCTGTCCCTCTCCCCCAGACAATGGGAGCTGCAGGGGGCAGCGCCTGCAGCAGACGGTGCTGGCAGCATGGCTGTATGCATCTCTCCTCCATGGGCTGCAGTGGGCAGGTTCTCGGGCTGCAGATGACCTTTGGGCCGGGACTTTGAGACCCTGGTCTAGAGGTCCCTACTAGAGCCAATGATTATAGAATTTTAAGTTCTGCAAGTTCCTTCCCATCTTAAGCTAGAAAGGAACACAAACACAAGACTTGTCTTTACAATTTGCAATAATACAGAATAAGAGCTGAAAGTACTTTTTCTGTTTCAAGGAGCTTTTACTTTTATTTGTTTACCATGTAAACATTTGTTTGACCACTAATTTCAGAAAATAATATAGGGCACTAATCATTCTGTCAACAAGATAACTCCTACATATTTTGCAACTTTGAACTTACTGGCCATGTGGTTCTGTCATTTAAAAAAAAAAAACTTATGTTGTAACTCAGATGTTGATGTTCTTAAACAATCTTGTGAAATAGAAGCACATAACTGTAAAAGTTGAGCTTTAAGCATAGCATCATTTTACAGTTGCAACTCAGATGATGACTATTAAGACTATAATAGTAATTGCAAAAATCTGAAGTTCAGTACATGTAAATCTTTTCAGGTGGAGATTTTGAATGCTTTTTTTTTTTTTTTTTAATTTCTGAGTAGTCTGAGTTATTTAATGGGAGCAAAAAAATGGAAAATGTTAATACCTGGTCATCTAAATATGGAGGATAACTTCCAATATTTTCATACCCACAGTAGTATCAGTATAGTATATTTAACACCTTTAATGAAAAAAACTTATTGTAGTAACTTTTTTTCAATTTGATTTTTATGTTGCTATAGGCTAATTTCATACGAAGGGGGGAGGGATAGCTCAGTGGTTTGAGCATTGGCCTGCTAAACCCAGGGTTGTGAGTTCAATCCTTGAGGGGGCCTCTTGGGGATCTGGGGCAAAAATCAGTACTTGGTCCTGCTAGTGAAGGCAGGGGGCTGGACTTGATGACCTTTCAAGGTCCATTCCAGTTCTAGGAGATGGGTATATCTCCATTAATTATAATTAATTCTGGAAAGAAGTTAGACAATTCCCATTTGGAGATAATAAATCAACACACAAAGGCAACTGGACCAAATTTGCGAATAATCTGTGATGGTTCAGTTTTGATATGGAATGTCTCCAGAATAAGGGGATTGATAAAATCCATAGACCTACTATAGCTGAATGTTTAGTACAGTACTGTTAGTCAGTGAATTGGCAGAGGTTGAAGATGACTATATAAGTAGATTGATCAGCTGTTTGTAGTTTAATTCAGTATTCAGTAATCTGCTTCAAAAGATTTGGAATAAGTTTGCCATAAAAATGTAGGTAAATTGTTGAAGTGGAGTCAGTTAAAAAGGAATAAAATTATTTTTTTCTGCGCTTTTTAACTTTAACGTTTTAGAATCCCTCTGTTACTGCCTGAAGGGTAACATCCCAATTTAAGAATCCCACATGAAATAGTACTCTACCAAGACCAGCAACATCAAATAGTCTTATGAAATAGTTCTGTTGTGCAGGAGCCTGCTGATTTCCCACAGACATTTTCAGTAGTGATATTATTGCCTAATGATTCAAAATCCACAATCTGCTTATTAATTAATGCAGGGGTCGGCAACGTTTGGCGCACGGCTCACTAGGGTAAGCACTCTGGCGGGCCGGGCAAGTTTTATTTACCTGCTGACGCGGCAGGTTCATCCGATCGCGGCCCCCACTGGCCGCGGTTCGCCGTCCCGGGCCAATGGGGGTGGCGAGAAGCCACGGCCAGCACATCGCTCGCACGCGCCGCTTCTGGCTGCCCCCATTGGCCCGGGACGGCGAACCGCGGCCAGTGGGGGCCGCGATCGGATGAACCTGCCACGTCAGCAGGTAAATAAAACTGGTCCAGCCCGCCAGGGTGCTTACCCTGGCAAGCCGCGTGCCGAACGTTGCCGACCCCTGAATTAATGTTTCAGTTCTTCACCTGACTTGAGCTGCTAAGTATTTGAATCCTACTGAAATAACTATTGCAAGCCATTATTTAACCACAGTACATTATAGTGATATGAGAATTAATGCTATTTCTCCATATTTGGAATAGGAAACAAATGTGATATCTTGGATATTATGTGGTAATTGTGAGTGATTACTGAATTCTTAAGGATAATAACTGAATGAAACAATCCACTAATATAGGCTGCCAAATTAGTAAGTCACTTGGGTTTTTTCTCTGTGTAGTATTTTTAAAATTTTATATAAGAAAAACCAAAAAATAAAATACCTAAAATTTTTCATAAACAAGCAAGATGAACAGGCACTGTTAGCCTATTATAATAAGGCACCCTTAGTCTCATATTTGAATAGCTTTTCAAATAGGGAATACAGGCTGTGCAATCATGAATTCAGTAGGTGACCAGAACTTCAAATAGTGTGTCTTAGGGATGTTAAAAACAAAACAAACCCTCTTACCATACAGTACAAATATCTGATAGCCCATAGATCAATGGATTTGTTTTCTAGTTTGATCACCACAGTAGCATAGTTTTATAATATCAATTTATAATGAAATGTCTGAACTGAATTTTCTACCAATGATCAGTTTACACCATCCAAACGATTCTATATAATATTTTTGGTAGGTCATGTCCTATACAGTGCCACATGGTATTCGAAAGCCCCATGTACACTATTTTTCTTTGCTGAAAAGTGGTATACTGTATTCAAGCTCTACACTTGTTCCTACCCACATACTCTAACTTAACACTTGTGCCAACAAAGGACTTTCCACATGCTCCCTATAATATTATAATAGAATATAAATTCAGTATATTTACGTATTAAAATCTCAGCTGCTACAGCATAATGCTGCTTATTTGAAAATTCCAGTGAAATTATGAAACCTGCTTTGACATTTAAGAGCAATAAACTTGTGATAAAATACATTCTACTAGGAAATTTTATGGCAAGAGTAATAAAATATGGAAGATTTCTCTAACATTTCTGTATTCTTTATGCTTTTGTATATATGTAAATCATTGCAAACATAAAGGAAAGTATGACTTACAAGAGATTTTTTTCCTCTAATGTCTACCAATTGGTATTTCTTGCACGCTTACATGCATTTATATATAAATTATAATTGGACTGGTGCAATCTTGCAGTGCTCTGATGGAACATCTAATGTCAGTTCCTTTTAATATTTTTAGCATCTCAGTAAACTACTGCAAGCCACTAAATAAATGGTCAGCTCTCATTTTAATCTTAAATTCAAGAGGTGATAATAGAGTAAGTGTTCTGTTTTGGATATATGCTATTTTCAATCTTAGCACCACTATTATTAATGTTAAGTTATATTTAACAGTCTCACACTTGATGCTCAATTGACCAGTGATTCAGCTTGTAGTATAAAGACTTTATAGTCTGTAAGTCATCCTTGAAACCGCTAGTCATCTTAACTGGCAAAATACTAAAAATTAATGGGGGGTTACCTGAGTATTTGTGATTAATATGTATAACTTTCAGTATGGGACTCTCAACTCAAGTTTTACCCAGTGAGAGGAAGGATAATCAAGTGACTAGAGGGCTAGCTTAGGACTCAGACTTAATGTCAATTCTCTGCTCCAGCAAACAATTCCTGTGTGACTTTGGGCAAATCCATTAGTCTCTCTGGTCCTCAGTTCCCTCTGTAAAAGGGGAATAATTGTACTTTCCTACTTGACAGGGTATTACTGAAAGGATAAATACATTTAAAGATTGTGAGATGCTCACAGATTATGATAACAGGAGACCTATATTATTTAAAATAGATACCTTGATTGAGGAAATCCAGGCTACTTTAGGATTATCATATTTGTTCAAACATCTGACTCTCCAAAACTTAGATTCAATGTCAAGGTATTTTTGGAGGTATTGGGAGGATAAATAAAAACTGCGATACTGTGGTAATGGGGACCATATAAATAATTGGAATAGATGGATAAATAGGAGTTGGGGGAATGGGGCTAGGAGAAGAGATTGAAGAATAAGTCAGCAAGCTAGAAGAAAAGGTGAGAGATGTGGAAACCAACAAAAAGGACATTGTCAGAGGAGAGAGTCAGGAACAGAATGAAAGGCAGCAGATACATAAAGAAAATTGAGAGAGCATCACCCCTTTTCTTTATTGAGGCGACTATTAGTGACTGTGGTCATTGTGTTTGCAGTGGAAAGAAAAAGACTGCAAAATTGGAGGGGAAAATTTGATAAAGGTGTAAGAAATGGTCACAGGGCTCACAAATCACTGAACGTCAGAATTCAAAATGTTCCTAGTAGCTATTCTTTGCTGAGGAGGAGAAATCCCTTTGCTAATTTGTCAAAAATAAGAAGATAATCAAGATATATGTATTTTCAAACTTTCACATATGTAGGTAACACTCCTGTTAATTTAGGAAGCTATCGTACTAAACATTAAAACATTATAAATGTTACGATACAATACATATAGATGATATGTTTTGTACATATTGAGTTTAAAAAAGTCCATCACTTTTGGGGTGAGTTGGAAGGTTGCTCTGGTGAGTGGAAAAGTGTGTAGTAATCTGCATAATCAAGTCACGCAGAGTTTGAAATTTCATTTAAAATGCATTCCTGTCCTTATGGTTAGAAATTTTCTCAAATTTAAACTGTGAGTGTAAAGTAAGCTGCGTCATTTCCTGGGTTTACAGACAGACCACTTTTGTGCCTCTGCTACTGCTCAGAGCTTTACCACAGTACAGTGTAATTAACAAGGGTCATTGTCAATCGTACAACATTTAGTCACAACTCTGTGGGTAGAAGTGAAATTTTACAGAATCATGGTATTTTTAGTGTTGATTGGGAAAGTTATGAGAAGAATCAGAGGTAGGTTCTATGGCTATTTATTGTAAAGAGACAGGAGAGCACACAGAATAAAACTGGGGGAAGGATGGAGGAGCTGACACCCTCCCCCTACAAACACACCCGCTTGCATCTTCCAGAAGGCTTTAGGGGAGGTGTAGCAGAGCAGAGGTGCTTCCACTCTCCTGCTCATTTGCAGGTAACCAGAAATACAGTAGAAAGTGTCTGAGGGGTGTGGTGGGAAATAAGACAGGAAGATTCTCCTTGCTTCCTGTAGCCTTGGTTGGTTGGAGCTTTATATTTCAGACCCCTGTTAATCAGAGGCTTATATGAAACATGAAGCCTCCAAACAGGATACTAGGAAAAGCGGAGGAGGGGTGTAGAAATTCTTACTTTGCAGTAGCTAGAACATGAAGTAAGGAAGCTGGACTTCTTACTAGGTCTGTGTGAATAACTGATGTTTTTCATTTAGTGCCCAAACTGAATAATCAAATAAAATTATTTAATTTTGGGTCAACCCAAAATGATTTTTCCCCAATTTTTTTGGTGAATTGAATGGTATTTCCCTGTTTAAAAAAGAAAAACTTCCTCTCAAAATATTGGGGGGGGGGTCACATTTTTTATAAAATTGCAGTAAAATTACAGAAAAAATGTATTTTTAATTTTGAAATAAAAAAATCAATGTTTCATTTACAAAATGTCAAAACATGCTTTTTGATTTTTTTTGGTTTGTTTTTGTTTGACTGAAACAATTTGACAAATTCTGTCCAAATTCACAAATTATTTTTGTTGATTCCTGTTTTTTGGTGCAAAAAATGGTTTTTAATGAAAAAAATCACCCAGTTCTATTTCTTATCAAGCTATTATTGCCCTTGAGCATTAACAGTGGGGCTTCCTTAACTTCTGCATGTACGTCTGGATTGGAAAGGGAGGATTTCTGGCCTTTGACTGGTACAGAGTTCCTGTGTTTTTTATTCTCTCCTGGTCCAAGACTGACCACCGCTTGACCTCCACTCTAATTTATTTTCATGGGTGATCCATGTGTTGGCAGAATGTTTAGTTTTGTTTTCATTAAGACTGTTGGAAGCTGTTCAGAGGCTTGGAATAGTCTTCGTATTCCTGGCAGAGGTGATTGTTAGAGAGCAGGTGAGGCAGTCAAGTCTGCATGAGAAATACAGTTTACCACATGGCTCTATAATTTATCTGTATGGATATCACCTCTAAATATGTGATGTGCATGTGTGTGATACGGATATGAAACTGGTTTGAATAGAGAACTAGGAAATGATAAAATTAATGAGAGTAACTATACTTGTAACTGTACTTGATATGTAGGTGAAGAGATTGGTTTATTTTAAGTATAAAAGGAAGTTTCTGTAGGTTAATTGGAAGCAGAAGTTGTTGCAGTTTCTTGATTTGAAGAGCAGTAATGTATAAGCTAGAAGTTTTTAAATATATATCTATTGTGCTCTCAAGACATTATCCTAACCTTGGACTAGCCTGGTTGGAAAGATCCAACATTAGTTTTAACCCAAATGCTAAACTAGCTACACTTTTTAACACAGGCCTAGACCTGATATTCTTTCCCCAGGCTAACTTAATCACTAGTTGCTTGTTGCTAATTTAGGAGCTCCAAGAATCTGACTCAGCAAAGCACTTCAGCATGTGCTGAAGTACTTTGCTCAGTTGGGGCCTAACTGTAGAAGTAGATCACTGTATGGTGGAGAACTTCCTAACTGTAATAAGACAAGTTGGTTAATGAGTTACTGTAAATTAGATCTTTCTTGCCACCAGTTATATGACCTGAAGTGAAGTTAGACTGAAATTGATAAAACAATGTTAAAATGTAGTAATTGAATACTAATGTTCATTGAATAACTAGAAGCTCTATATTAAGCATATCTTCCATAGCTTGTGTATTGAATTAATTACCTTACCAAACTGACAATGTTTTTATCGTTATTATTATTATTTTCATTCATCAGTTTACATCTGGTCAATGTTTTCAGGTGAACTGGGGACAAAATCCTATTTGTTTTATATACTTTTTTTAATCATAGGCAATATGTGCTTGGAAGAAAGCTGAAGTATCGAAGCTTGAAGTATGAGTGTGGCTGTCTTAATTAAAAGCCATTTAACATTGTTATTGTCTGTCTAATAGTTTTAGAATGGCAATGTCATGAGCCATCAATTATGGATTATTGTTAAAAAGAGAAGGGGCTGCCTGGAACTTGGTGGAATGGTGCAAGAAGCCTCAGGCTTGTTTTGTTTTTGTTTTTCCCTTTGTTACTTTAATATGCAGTATATTTATCAGATTAAAAATGACAAACATAATATCCCTAATTAACTGTTTTTCACTAAAAACTGGTTCTAGGGTGTTAGTGTGGATTGGGGCAATTTTTCCTCAAGTACCTTCTTTTGATGGAACCCAAAGAAGTTAATTAACCACACATTTTATTGGCAGTTGTAGACCTATAAAAATTCTTTACAAAGTGGAGCATATGTAGCAAGCAATTGACTAATATTGCTAGTGGGGATTTGTGAAGTGAACTGTTAAAATAACTTTTCACTTTCTGAATTGTTAGATAGAATACACTTCTTACATATATGCCTTCCAGCATGAAACTCAGGTGATATGTAATATGTGCATATTAAATCCTTTTCCTCTCCTGCTCATGATCTCCCCAACATTTCCTCTTGTTTGAAGTACCTTGTTTAGGCTACTTCTGGCTCCAGCCACAATGGCAGCTTCTTGCCTCAGAACTCCTGTACATCTTGGATATATTGGCAACCTCTGGCTCTTTTCTAGCTGTCATTAATAGGTGTCCAGGCTCTTCATATGTGCATGGATGCTGCATGTAGAAACAGCTAAGTGTTCTGTGAATCACATTTTGAGAACTATTGGTTTAAAGGAGCCAAATAGAATACTTATTGGGTTAAACCAACTTTTCGTTATTTGCAGAAGTTAAAAATCATAGAAAGGTGGCTATACTTTCATCTTGTTATGAATGAAAGTATGCTGAGAACTCTGTAAAAGACATTATTTCCAAGGGAAAGGGCTCGCACTACTATTGCTTATGAAAAAGGAGTTTGATCATCCTTCAGGAACAGTAGTAGTTGAGATGCTATTCCTAATAGGAGAGGGAAGAGAGGTCATTGTTTCCATTTTCTGTGGTCTGAACAACCTCTGTCACAGATGAAGTACTTTTAGAAGTCTAACATGAATGCATGTTGGAGACACAACCTGAGCTATTCTCCAAGTTTGCTTTGAGCCTTTCCAACAGCCATAACAACTCTCACTGAACATGAGAAATATTACAATTTTACCATGTTCACATCTAAATAGCTTTTTTATTGCTAAAACTTTTATTGCTTTTTTATAAGCAAAAACTGCTTATTAGTTGCTGCAGATGATCGGAAAAAAAAAGTTCAAGAACAGATTGCAAAATACCTGGATGATGAGTATGTTATACTGCTGTAGTTGTGTGTATTAAGCAGTTTCAGTAAAGGGTTATCGCGGATCTAATGCTTACCTATGTGTGCATTTGGTTACCTGGATAACTGCCCATTTTTTGCACTGAAGGCCACAAATCTGCAAATGTATTTAATTATTCAATTGGTAGTATCTATTAGAAAGTATCTAGTATTTTTTGTTAGATTTTAATGTCGTCTTCTGGCAGGGTCCTTGGGACTCAATTTCTTATAAACTGTAGCTGCATCTCAAATGTTTTTGTTTACATAAGAGTTATTGAGCACATGCAAATCAAACACTACTTGATATAGGTATGTACTTGATATAAAGTTCCTCTTTAAACATTTATTTTTTCCCAGGTTAGTAATATGGTTTGCAGGTAATACGTAAGTAATATGTGATGCAGGTTTACTTTGATTTCTGCATCTGCTTTTTCTGATGTTATTTGGATTTCTCCTATGTTGGTCTTGAATCTCAAGATTATTACAGAGGCAGCAATTCTACTTGAAGTTTTAGGTGACATTTGAATTAGCTGGCAATGGCATTTTGATCTGCAAAGTCATGACACTTTTTTGTTAAGTCAGCTATCTTAAAACCTTTTTACTCTGACTCTTTTGTTGGTCATACTTTCAAAGAGATAGTTAGAGCATATTTAAATGTGCTGGCTATTGCTATCCCTAGGAAATAGCCATTTTAGGGTAATTTTTCAGAATACTTTGTTGATTTTCAATTATACTTAGGGTATGTCTACATTGCAATTTAAAATTGGGCTTGGACTCAGTCTTGAGTCCAACGTCTTCTACCATCTACACACACATTTCTGACTCAGAACCTAGGATTTTAGGACCCTTGCAAGGTTTGAGCCCAAGTCAAGCCAGGATTGAGGGTTCAAGCACTATTGCTTTGCAGTGCAGATGCAGCCTCATCACAAGGGTAAGCTGCTCATAAACATGCAGAAATGTAGTTTTCTTTATGCAAAAGATCTGGACCCACTGCTGGTCAGACCAGGTCTATATGACAATCTCGTCTCACCAGTCTTTGCTTGTGGCACTGCTCCAGAAACATGATTCTATGCAAGGGAAATCAGTGGTTGTACTAAGTGCCATGAGCAGTATCAGCCAGTTGGTCTGCCATGTCAGTGTCCTCTACTTCTTGCTCCTGCTGCTCCATCATAAGCGCCATCAGGTGCCTTTGTCTTTAAATTTCCTTTTTATAAAATACAAATCAAAACCTTTTTAGGCAAAGCTAAGCCTGAGCCATCTCTCAGTACATTAAGTGTCTGTCATCTCTGAAGAATGTTATGATTAAGAAACCTCAAACTTTAGAAACCTGGGACAGTCATGGAACATAAGTGCAGTTTCATATTTGTGTAGATGCACATTGGTCATCAGCAAGTGTAATTAGAGCAGTGGTTCTCAAACTAGGACTGCCGCTTGTTCAGGGAAAGCCCCTGGCGGGCCAGGACGGTTTGTTTACCTGCCGCGTCCGCGGGTTCGGTTGATTGCGGCTCCCACTGCCTGCGGTTTGCCGCTCCAGGCCAATGGGGGCTGCAGGAAGTGGTGCGGGCCAAGGGATGTGCTGGCCATCTCCATCCTCTGACAAACAGAGGCTAGGGACACCATTCCTTACCTATCCTGGCTAATAGCCATTTATGGACTTAACCACCATGAATTTATCCAGTTCTCTTTTAAACGCTGTTATAGTCCTAGCCTTCACAACCGCCTCAGGTAAAGAGTTCCACAAGTTGACTGTGCGCTGCGTGAAGAAGAACTTCCTTTTATTTGTTTTAAACCTGCTGCCTATTAATTTTATTTGGTGACCCCTAGTTCTTGTATTATGGGAATAAGTAAATAACTTTTCCTTACCCACTTTCTCCACATCACTCATGATTTTATATACCTCTATCATATCCCCCCTTAGTCTCCTCTTTTCCAAGCTGAAGAGTCCTAGCCTCTTTAATCTCTCCTCATATGGGACCCGTTCCAAACCCCTAATCATTTTAATTGCCCTTTTCTGAACCTTTTCTAGTGCCAGTATATCTTTTTTGAGATGAGGAGACCACATCTGTACGCAGTATTTGAAATGTGGGCATACCATTGATTTATATAAGGGCAATAATATATTTTTAGTCTTATTCTCTATCCCCTTTTTAATGATTCCTAACATCCTGTTTGCTTTTTTGACCGCCTCTGCACACTGCGTGGACATTTTCAGAGAACTATCCACGATGACTCCAAGATCTTTTTCCTGACTTGTTGCAGCTAAATTAGCCCCCATCATATTGTATGTATAGTTGGGGTTATTTTTTCCAATGTGCATTACTTTACATTTATCCACATTAAATTTCATTTGTCACTTTGTTGCCCAATCACTTAGTTTTGTGAGACCTTTTTGAAGTTCTTCACAATCTGCTTTGGTCTTAACTATATTGAGCAGTTTAGTATCATCTGCAAACTTTGCCACCTCCCTGTTTACCCCTTTCTCCAGATCATTTATGAATAAATTGAATAGGATTGGTCCGAGGACTGACCCTTGGGGAACACCACTAGTTACCCCTCTCCATTCTGAGAATTTACCATTAATTCCTACCCTTTGTTCCATATCTTTTAACCAGTTCTCAATCCATGAAAGAACCTTTCTTTTATCCCATGACAGCTTAATTTACATAAGAGCCTTTGGTGATATGGGGACAGAGTAGGCAATAAGGTTTGCTACAGGGATTCCTGGGTTGGTGTTTCTGTGGTGTGGTGTGTAGTTGCTGGTGAGTATTTGCTTCAGGTTGGGGGGTTGTCTGTAAGCGAGGACTGGCCTGCCTCCCAAGGTCTGTGAGAGTGAGAGTTCATTTTCCAGGATAGGTTGTAGATCGTGGATAATGTGCTGGAGAGGTTTTAGCTGGGGGCTGTATGTGATGGCCAGTGGTGTTCTGTTATTGTCCTTGTTGGGCCTGTCTTGTAATAGGTGATTTCTGGGTACCCGTCTTGCTCTGTCAATCTGTTTCCTCACTTCCCCAGGTGGGTATTGTAGTTTTACAAATGCTTGATAAAGATCTTGTAGGCCTTTATCTCTGTCTGAGGGGTTGGAGCAAATTCGGTTGTATCTTAGGGCTTGGCTGTAGACAATGGATCGTGTGATGGGTCTTGGATGGAAGCTGGAGGCATGTAGGTATGTATAGCGGTCAGTAGGTTTCCGGTATAGGGTGGTGTTTATGTGACCATCACTTATTTGCACTGTAGTGTCCAGGAAGTGGATCTCTTGTGTGGACTGGTCCAGGCTGAGGTTGATGGTGGGGTGGAAATTGTTGAAGTCCAGGTGGAATTCTTCAAGGGCCTCCTTTCCGTGGGTCCATATGATGAAGATGTCATCAATATAGCGCAAGTAGAGGAGGGGCACTAGGGGTCGAGAGCTGAGGAAGCGTTGTTCTAAGTCAGCCATAAAAATGTTGGCATACTGTGGGGCCATGTGGGCATAAGCAGTGCCACTGACTTGAAGGTATAAATTGTCCCCAAATCTGAAGTGGTTGTGGGTGAGGACAAAGTCACAAAGCTCAGCCACCAGGCATGCTGTAGCAATCCCTGTAGCAAACCTTGTTGCCTACTCTGTCCCAATATCTACTCTGGCGACACCATCAGAGGACCCAACCACATCAGCCACACCATCAAGGGCTCAGTCACCTGCACATCCACTAATGTTATATATGCCATCATGTGCCAGCAATGCCCCTCTGCCATGTACATTGGCCAAACCGGACAGTCCCTCCGCAAAAGAATAAATGGACACAAATCGGACATCAGGAATGGTAACATACACAAGCCAGTAAGTGAACACTTCAATCTCCCTGGTCATTCTATTACAGATTTAAAAGTCACTGTCATTGAACAAAAAAACTTCAGAAACAGACTTCAAAGAGAAACAGCAGAACTAAAATTCATTTGCAAATTCAACACCATTAATCCGGGCTTGAATAGGGACTGGGAGTGGCTGGCTCATTACAGAAGCAGCTTTTCCTCTCCTGGAATTGACACCTCCTCATCTATTATTGGGAGTGGACTACATCCACCCTGATTGAATTGGCCCTGTCAACACTGGTTCTCCACTTGTGAAGTATGTTCTCCATGTGTCTCTCTGTTCTCCATGTGTCAGTATATAATGCCTGCATCTGTAACTTTCACTCTATGCATCTGAAGAAGTGAGGTTTTTACCCATGAAAGCTTATGCCCAAATTAATCTGTTAGTCTTTAAGGTGCCACCAGACTCCTTGTTTTTGTAGATACAGACTAACACGGCCACCCCCTGATATTATATCAATACCCTCCTTTATCACAAGGCACTCTAGTTCACCCATCTTATTATTTAGACTTCTAGCATTTGTGTACAAACACTTTAAAAACTTGTCACTATTTATTTGTCTGCTCTTTTCTGATGTATCAGATTCTTTTTTATGTGAATGTTTATCATCTGATCTGGCCCTTACATTATCCTCTTCCATCCTCTGCTCCGGACTATAACCTGGAGATTCTCTATCATTAGACTCTCCCCTAAGACAAGTCTCTGCCCGATCCACATGCTCCTCTGCAACAGTCGGCTTTCCCCCATCTCCTAGTTTAAAAACTCCTCTACAACCTTTTTAATGTTTAGTGCCAGCAGTCTGGTTCCACTTTGGTTTAGGTGGAGCCCATCTCCCCTGTATAGGCTCCCCCCACCCCAAAAGTTTCCCCAGTTCCTAATGAATGTAAACCCCTCCTCTCTACACCATTGTCTCATCCACACATTGAGGCTCTGAAGCTCTGCCTGCCTACTTGGCCCTGCGCGTGGAACTGGGAGCATTTCTGAGAATGCCACCATAGAGGTCCTGGATTTCAGTCTCTTCCCTAACAGCCTAAATTTGGCCTCCAGGACATCTCTCCTACCCTTCCCTCCCTATGTCATTGGTACCTACATGTACCACAACCACCTGCTCCTCCCCAGCATTACACATAAGTCTGTCTAGATGCCTCGAGAGATCCGCAATCTTCGCACCAGGCAGGCAAGTCACATACGGTTCTCCCGGTCATCACAAACCGAGCTATCTACGTTTGTAATGATCGAATCGCTCATTACTAACATCTGCCTTTTCCTAGCAACAGGAGTTCCCTCCCCCGGAGAGGTAACCTCAGTGCGAGAGGCAACCCCAGCACCATCTGGAAGGAGGGTCCCAACTATGGGAAGGTTTCCCTCTGCTCCGTTAACTGCTCTGCTTCCCTAGGCCTTTCATCCTCCTCAACAGCGCAGGGGCTGTCTGACCGGAGGTGGGACAATTCTACAGTGTCCCGGAAAGCCTCATCAACATACCTCTCTGCCTCTCTTAGCTCCTCCAGTTCCGCCACCCTGGCCTCCAAAGCCCGTACGTGGTCTCTGAGGGTCAGGAGCTCCTTGCACCGAATGCACACATATGCCACCCGCCCACAGGGCAGGTAATCATACATGCTGTACTCAGCGCAATAAACTGGATAGCCCCCACTCTGCAGCTGGGCTTCTGCCTGCATTTTCTCCTAGTTAGTGAAAGGGTTGTTTAAAGCAAGAAGTTTTGAATGTAGTTTGGTTTATAGGTTTTCAGGGGAATAACAGGAAACAGATAGAACCGGCAAGGGACCCTCGCTCCCTTCCCAACTCCCTTGCAAAATTCCCTGTTAGCAGCCCCTGGTCCCTTGTACGCTGCTTTATAAAGCCCTGGCCTGTGTGAATGCCCCGCCCACTGTGCTCAGCCAATTACCCAGAGGCTTCTAGCTTTCAGACCTTCCTTTGAAGCTCACAGCTTCCAACTGCCAGCCACAGCACACGGTCCTTCAAACAAACAAACAGACTGACAAACACAAGCTCAGCACACAGCAAGTAACCCCCAAACACAAACAAACACACACTACAGACAGTCACTTACCCCAAGGGTCCTGTATTTGCTCCTCCTTCACCTGGAGAACTCCCTTGCGAAACTCCCTGTTAACGCGGCAGGTAAACAAACCGGCCCGGCCTGCCAGGGGCTTTCCAAGCGATGGCCCTAGTTTGAGAACCACCAAGTTAGAGTTTTATAATGCTTCAGTTCAGATTCCCATCATCTTCATCAGCTGCTCCATATCAAGTGGCAGTACAAGATCAGAAATGAGGATATTAGTAGCCACGCCCAGAAACTGCCTCCATCAGTGGTTTTGTTTGTGTCTTTTTAGGTATAGACATATTAGATGGAAGACCTATTAATTAAGGAGTGTGCATATCAGGGAATGATGCCACATGGTTGGTAATCATGTGGTCTCCAAAATCTTCAGTGATAAGATCAATAGAGATTGATGTAGACTGAAAATCCAGCCAGAGCCTCTTAAGGAGCTAAATGGAGATTGATTCTGGTCATGATTGATCTGCAAGGAGGGTATGTCCCTTTGGGATTTGACTTGATTCAGATGAACAAAAAGGGCTGTGGTTAACTTACTTGGCAACTGAATGCATTGCAAGTCCAGTTTCTATACATAAATAAAGACTAAGGGCAGATCCTCCAATGGTTTCCATGGAACTATGAGAATTTTCACCACCTGAGGATCTGACCACAGTTTATATTTGAATTTGTGGTTATTGAAGGTGGGAAACATTTTCAAATAAGACATAAGCTCTGATTGTTTTAAAGAGTTAAAGATTAAATGGTAGAAGCATGAATTTAATTAACATAATTAAGTGCATAAAGGAACATTTTAGTAACACTAAACAGAACAGCAGAATTTTCAAGGCCTTTTTGAACTATGTTTGCATAGTTAAGCCAAACAGCATTCCTCTCATTACAATAGGTCCTGTTTATCAAAACAAAGAAACAAAAACAGATGTACAAGGGAAGCACATAATTGGTTCATAAATCAAGTTCCTCTTTAAATGGGGAAGAGGCAAGAACCTTCTCCTCACCCCCCCCCTCCCCCTGAAAATATTGCAGACTGAACATCAAATTAACAAATATTCTTTAATCTCCACTGTAAAAAGAAGAAACTTGTGCAATACTTAATCTTTCATTATGATAATACTACGTGGTTTCAATTTCAACTGTCCTGGGTCAGTTAGGTATTTGACAGTGAATTTGTGCCTTGTAGAAGTAGAACCTTAACTCTGAATTGTTGAGGTTTTTAAAGCTTATTTTTCATCAGTTTTTGAAACAACTGATTCATACACACAACTTTAACACAATTTCACCTTAACTTTTTTGTTCTTATAGAAGTATACAGTGAAATAAGATAAATCTCCATGTTTATGAAATACTTATCCCTGATTTAATTAATTAAAAACAAAC
This sequence comes from Trachemys scripta elegans, assembly GCF_013100865.1. Taxonomy (NCBI): domain Eukaryota; kingdom Metazoa; phylum Chordata; order Testudines; family Emydidae; genus Trachemys; species Trachemys scripta. The sequence goes on along the minus strand of NC_048298.1, from coordinate 167,343,905 downwards.
CAATCTTGGCCTGCGTATAATAGAAACAAAGTAACAAACTTTTTTTCTTTGTAATGTTTGTTTAGGAAAGGTAAATATAGATTACCCATTTCAAATTAATTCATTGCACTTTTTATATTTGTGTTTCAGCCATCCTTAGTTCATCATACATGCAAATGGTTTTGATAACTTAGCCTTGAAGAACTACATTTCTTTCATGAATGCAAAAAATTGCATAATTCTTGAGTACCAAAGGCAAAAATGTATTCTTAGGAATACTCTTACATGAAAGAAATGACCATCATTCCACAGAGGTGAACAGTGTGTTTATTCCTTGAGAAACTTTTTATTTTTATATCAAGGTCTCTGTTCTGGGTTTTTGTGTTATAGTATCAGTTAATAAGTCAGAATCTGTATCGACTGATGCTCACTAATTTGTACTAAGACTGTTCTTTCTTCTATGGTTTAAGTGCCAATATTTTGACAGCAAAGCATCCGTTTGTTATCAGAGAAGAAAATATAACCTTCTGTCAACCTTTAATGTCACTTTGAATTCATTTAGTCTCCTGATAGTGCCTTTGGTAAGCTTACGTTGGTCTGACTTGTGTTATATTTTTGTTGATGGTGATAATGCTCCTTTGAAAGGCAACCTTGAGTTACCAAAGGTCAACCTTTAGATAAGCATACCTATGACCATTTATATCAGATTGGAAAAATCTCTGTTGAAAATATAACGCGATAGAATGAATAGATAATATCCATGTCAATGTTGAATGATAGCTATTCAAGACAATTATGTTAAACTCCAGCGGGCCCAAGTAAGCTGCTTTTTAGAAAATAGAACACATCGCAAATGGAAAGCATTTGCCACTTATCTCGTAGTAGACAACCAGCCCCCCTTGTACTTACGTATTTGTTTACATGCTAGTAAAAATAGGATAGCTTACATTTCTCAAAATCATATTCAGCAAAGCAGGCCTAAACTATGCTAGTAGAATTTTGATTTGAAAATGCATTCAGCAAACGGGAATATTTTCATAGATTTATAGTCAGTGGAGGAGAAAACTGCAAGTTGTTATCCCGGTTGTATTGATTTTATTTATTTATAGCCAAATTTATCTTACTGGGGGAAAACTGCTGTGCCATACAGTTCAGTGTAGTGGAATTCCATTCATGGTAGCCCACCAACTGCAGGGATACACTATTTGACTTTCTAACACATCAAGGATTCTAGGGCAACCAGAGGGGTAACAGAGAATTCTGTAGGTAACATCACTCCCTATCTTGGTAATTGGGGGCTTCCACAGAAAGGGCTGTGTATATACCTACTTCAAATTATGTACCTAAACTATTTGACACCCTGAGCCTTATCATGTCAGAGGAAAATGTTTGTGAATGAAAAAATGCTCCTTTTTACCAGAGAATATGGCAAAAAACTCATTTTAGACCAAGGATCATTTATCAAACTCAAATGCTTAATAAATGCTTATTTCTGAACCATAAAATAAAAGAAAACATCCAGAAACATAACATGTACAGACTAACAAAGAAACACACTTTACTGTGTAATACCTCTTTAGGAAAAATGATGGGGAACAATATATGGCTCTATAGTTGACAAATAACTACAGTAAACTTAACCTCGAATTAAAATTATTAGGTAACAAGTAATATTTTAAAACAGATACTTAAACTCATAAGTCCACAATCCTGCATACACTTCCCTGAGCACTTGCCTTTACTCATTCAGTTTGCCATTGAAAACAAATGTTACTTATAAATGTACAGGTGTAAGTCTTTCTAGAATTGAGGCCTAAGTGCATAATTATTGGGTAAGAGGTGTTTATTAAAATTCTTGAGAGTTACATTAATTTTAATGATTGTATACTGTTTTCTTGTTTGATCATACTTTGGTTTTCTGGTTATATAACGTTTCTTTTGGTTGCCTTAGGTAGGCAAATATAATGAAAAAGAAAAACATTTATTTTCAAAATCAAATCTATTCCTCTTTAATGACTGCTATAAACAGAAGTATCATGAAGATGAAGATTTTAAATAAATCAGGATTACACATGCAAGCAGATTAACAAAGTTTGGGTATGCAATTAGAAGACTAATTACATTTAACATAGACCATCTATATGATTAAATAGAGAAGCACCCATCTCCATTCTGTTTTCGGGGACCTAATACAAAATCCTTTAAAGTCAAAGAAAGTCAGAATTGCCACCCTGCACTTAAGGATGGAGGCATTTGGCTAGCCAGGAGAAGAAGGCAATGCTCTCTGGCTTGTGGGAGGAGGGGAGACGTAAAGCTGCTGAATGAGCAGTCAGCATGGTGGATGACTCGCCACCTAGGAATGAGGGGTTTAAAAGGGTCAGCTGGGCCTGGCCCCTCCCCTCTCCACTCAGAGCAGGGTGGGCAGCATCCACCCTCCCTCCCTAATTAGGTCACAAATATGCTGGGTGTTTAGCTATATCTGCTGTGGGCATTACGCTAGCCACCCCACTAAGGGGGGGCTGGGAAGGAATTTTTGCCTTATCACCATATTGGCCAGGTGCAGTTTTCTTCTCCTGGCTAGCCAAATTCCTCGCAGCAGGTTCAGGTGGGCTCTGTTCATGCATAGCATGACGAGTGGTAGGCCATATGTCGCAATTCTTTATTTAAGTGTATAACGGATGTTCAGTGTAGGTACTCCATAAATTAAGGTACAAAAGAACGAAAAAATGGCTTGGAAAAGGAAGTCAGGAGAGGCGCTTCAGCAAGCCGGGGGGCAGTTTGATACTCTTATGATTAGTACAGCAGGGAGCCAACCTCCCCATCATTATAGTCCACTCAACCCCTCCTACGAGGGGGCGTGGTCAGTAAGGTCCCAGCAAGGGAATTGCTGGAGGGACGTGGTCCTGTCAAGAAAATTGCTGGAGGGACCTGGATGAAAAGGGGCGGCGGAGCTGGTGAAAGTCGTCCCTCTCATCCCCCCCAAAATGGCTGGAAGTGATAAGGTCCCGGAAAGGGAATTGCTGTAGGGACCTGGATAAATAGGGGGGGAGCAGTGGAAGGCCCCCCTCCCAAAAAAATGGCTGGAATCGATAAGGTCCCAGCAAGGAATCTGCTGGAGGGACATAAATTTTGCATCTGCACTGAGCACATTTTATCCACCGGGTTAGTCGCAGACGTCTGTCTAATAATAAAGTTGCGGCCTGATTAAACCCATATCTAACGTCTCCTGTCATTCTTTCGGCATAGCTAGACAAAAACACAATATTTGTGGTAAAATCTTATGAAAGGTGAATACTAAAATTTTTTTGCTTGACTGACACACAAACTACAAGAAATTGCAAACATTATTTTAAAATTATATTTTTGTATATATGCACATTCCTAATGGAGGGTGTGTGTGTGAGAGAGAGAGAGAAAGAGAGAGAAATATTATACATGCATCTCTCAGGGAGAGGAAAAATTAATTTTTTTTATTTTTCATATATTGAATAGTAGCTGTTCGTTGAATTCAGTGAATATTGAACCTGAATACTTAATGTCCTTTAGATCAGAGAGTTTGCAAAGGAAGTGAGATTTGCAATCAGCTAGCGGTGTGCATCCCATAAATAGGGTTGTCAGAGCATGAAATCCAACAGTGATCTGTGCATGTTTGCGCAAATAATAAACAGCTGAAAATAGAGTATATAGTTGAAGGATAGTAAATTCACTTTTTAAATATATAGTTTGGCATTTTGAAAATATTCATAGCTTGTTGTTTTTCAGTTCTCTGTCAATTATTTTACTCTCTTCTCTCCTGTTCCTGACCCTAGAAGACAAAATATAGCCTGTCCCCATTTTTCTTTTGTCAACTTTTCAGGTCAGGAGGGCTTCATATTTAGTGGCTTCTACGGCTGTTGGTGGGAACACTTGAAAAATGAAGAGGCTGCTGTAAGTAGTGTAGCCATCACTCATATATTAAACAAGTAAGCAAGTCCCCTACATGATGCACCTACTGTCCAGCAGTTTTGGAAGCAGGAAGTCTTAAATTCCTTTCTGAACAAAGTGTCTCTTTTCTAGTAGGAAGAAGGTGCAGCACTTAAATTATTAAAAAAAATCTTTTTTTTTTAACCTGGCCTTTTAAATAAAAAGCAGTAGATAACAAAATACTTTACACTTATCATGCAGATTATTTAAGCCTTGGGTCTATGGAATATTTATAATCATTACACACAATGTAAAGAGTCTAACAGGAAAATATTTGAAATCTTGAAGACTTGATTGTCCTAGTCCTATGATTCAGAGGTGCAGCTTGTTTTCTCTGTCTGTACTACTGATACATATTTCACTTATTTATACTAGACCAGGGTTTCCATTAAACCTTCAGTGAGACTGATGATAATCTTTATCAGCATTCACATGATACTTTTACTAGAGAGCTTAAAATAACTTTTTTTATAAAAATTAGTTCATGAAAGATACTAAGATGTTTTTACAGACATCTTTAAGGTAAAATCCTCATACTTTAATAAGGGGTCGTCATGAAACATTTTTAAACAGTTAAGTACTACAACAAGTTTAAAGTTGATTGTAACAGTAAAACATTTTCATTGAGGCTCAATAATGTAGATTATACTGTATTCCAGAATGTTTTAAAATGAAATACCCTTTTTATCCAACCAACCCACAAAGACCATAACATGTTTTTATAAGAGAGCCCATTTTTCTGTTTCTGTCCTTGTATATCAGTCTTGGAACTGCCTTCAATCAATACCACACAGTTTTCTGTGTAAGAGAATTTTAGACTACTGCTTTATTGGCTTGCCAGTAACACCAGTTGGATTTGATCTATTCATTTAGCAATAAATAATCTTAGTGTTCTATGTTCTCACTAAAACCCAGTTCTAGGCATGATACTTAAAGATGTTTTTCAGAGACATACACATCAAAATTTCAAGGTCAGTTACTGTAACTAAATGTAGTCTTGTCGTTACAGAAATAGTGGAAAAGGAAAAGAAATTCTGACCTATATAAAAGTATACAGATATCGTTACAGAAAGTGACTGTTATCCTTTCACTTAAACTGTGGTGGTGGGGTGATCTGAAAGGTACTTAGATTTTATGATGAATGCTTTTTCCAGCTTAAAATTACTATAGTTGCTATTTCCAGTTTCACAGATGCATGGTAGCTCTAACTCCAGCTTGTGTCTTGTGCATACTATGATATAATTTAATAGAAGTGACAGTAAACTGTGAGAAGTAAGAACAGTCAGTAAGTGTCATTACCCTGATAAGAAGTGGGCTATGGAGTTTGTGCCTCATCTCCTGGCAGAATTAATCTTTTTTCCTATTTTAAAAGTGAACAAATACTCTTGATATATTAGATTTTTCAGTTAATAAAATCTTTGCTTTTTGAGCTTTGTTACTGAAATACTACAATAGCTTTAGTAAATTCTTGAACTTACGTGTACTATAGTCAAAATCTAAAATAGTGACAATTTTGATCTTTTTTACCTTAAAAAAAATTTAGTTATCAATGCTTCACTGTCTAACTGCAAGGATGGATCTAGAGGAGACACTCAGGGATCTGTCCTAGGTTTGGTACTATTCAATATTTTTAGTGGAATGGACAGCATGATTATAAAATTTGCAGATGACACCAAGCTGGGAGGGGTCTCAAGCATTTTGAAGGACAGAATTAGAATTTAAGCAATCTTGGAAAAATTGGAGAAATGTTCTAAATTCAAGATTAAATTCAATAAGGGCGAGTGCAAAGGACTACACTTAGGAATAAAAAATCAAATCCAAACAACAAAAAATGACAACTGGCTAGGTGGTAGTACTGCAGAAAAGGATCTGGGGGTTAAAGTGGATTACACATTGAATATGAGTCAACAATGTGATTCAACTGCGAAAAAGGCTCATATTCTGGGGTGTATTAACAGGAGTGTTGTATGTAAGACATGGGAGATAATTGTTCCACTCCACTCAGCAGTGGTGAGGCCTCAGCTGGAGTACTGTGTCCAATGCTGGGCACCACGCTTTAGGAAAGATGTGGACAAATTGGAGAGAGTCCATGGGACAGCAACAAAAATATTAAAGCTCTTGAAAATTTGACCTCATAGGCATGGGAACTGAGGGTGCGGGGGAGGGGATGCTGCATGCGCCCAGGGTCCCGGCCTCAGCTCTGGGGGGGAGAAGGGGTGGATAGGCATAAGGGGGGCTAGCTTTCAGCACTCCCACTATTAACAATGTTCCAGCGCCACTGCCTGACCTATGAGGAAAGGTTTAAAAAACAACAACTAGGCACCTTAATTTTGAGAAAAGAAGGCACTGATAATGTTCTTCAAATATGTTAAGTGCTGCAATACAAAGGATGGCGATCAATTGTTCATGTTCTCATGTAGGACTAGAAGTAATTGACTTAATTTGAAGAAAAGGAGATTTTAGGTTATATATTAGGAAGAAACCATTCAACTGTAAGGGTAGCTCTGGAATAGGCTTTCAAGGGAGATTATGGAATCCCTCTGTAACTGGAGGTTTCTAAGGGATGGACTAGGTGTACTTGGTCTTGCCACAACATGGGGGGATGAATTAGATGATATTTCATGGTCCCATCAAGCCATACATTCTATCTTTACAGAGTAATAGAAGTGGGATATGTTTAGCTATGATTAAATTATCAGATTATTGGAATGATTATCAGGTGATGGTTCAATATAGGCATGTTTTTAGTATTCTGCACTTTTATTTTACTATAAAAAATATTTTAAAACAAAACAAAATTCCACAGCAGAACCACATTATAATGTGTGAATATATAGTTTGGCTGATGCCTAAGAAACTTGAGTATTTCCATATGTAATATAGTTTGTATTTGTGTAATGCCCTCATCTAAGGACCTGAATGGGCTTTAAAAGCATTAGTTAATTGATCTTTATAATAATTGTGTGAGGTAAGTATTATAACTCTCTTATAGGATGGGAGATAGAGGTGGAGAAAGATTGTGGCTGGCCCAAGTCCACATAGTAGCAAAGATGGAACTAGAATTCTAGTTCTATGCTTTAACAACTAGACTGAATGTCTTCTCTATTCTGTTCATAGTTGCTTTGACAACTGCCTGCGGTTTGACTAGAGTGCACAGGATCTCACATTTGAGTTGTTCCTTTCTGTCTCTTGGAAATACTTCATAATGTGAAGTTGTAATTTGGAGGGAAGAGATTATAAAGCTAGTTTTAATGGGCTAATGAGCAAAACAGTTCTCTAGTTCATATCAAGGTCTTCCCCAATGTTCATGCCAATTTTATGAGATGAGGCTTAATTTTACTCTGTACATGAGTTTGTAATGAAAATGCAATGAAAATGAATATGATTTTTCTTAACTTATACTCATACTCATGGGTTGATAGAGGTGTGGAACCATGTTTTCCTTTCTCTCATTAATTTTCTATTCATTATGCTCCCATTTTCCTGTATTCTTCTTTTCACTTATGCTACTTATTAATTTATTTATTGTATTATGAAAGCCCCAGTGAGCACTGGAGTTGATTTTGCTAAATGCTGGAAACCCCATCAACGCTCCAAGGAGGTGTTGAAGGACCAGAACTCTGACAAAAATATAGACAAACTGACTAGTACAAACATAGGATAAGATCAATTTAAACTCTTTTACGCCAGTACAATCCCATTCACTTCAACCCATAACTGAAACAAAATTTGGTCCATATTTTTTCAGTTTCTCTGTGTGTAGTTAGTGCACCTATAGTTTAAAAAGTTACATGTATCTTTTAAAAACATGCAGTGTATAAAACCCTAGAGCTTAGTTTTGCAAGGATAACACATTGTCTGGCTATACCGAAAGGAGGACAGGAGACATTTGACATGGGTTTAATCACGCTGTAACTTTATTAATAGATGTCTGGGACTACCTGGTCAATAAAAGTGTACAGTGCAGGTAACCCCATGTTTATTCCATAATTATCCAGGGGCTTTTACCAGCTCACCCTCTTTTTTTCATCCAGGTCCCTCCAGCAAATCCATTGGCAGGACCTTACCATCCACCCTCCTTGTAGGAGGATTAAGGTGGGCTACCAGAATGGCCCACCTACCTCCTTGCCGTACCAATCAAGTGTCCCCAACCTTCCCCTGTTTAAAAAGAGTTGTTCATTAAAGGATCAAAGTCCTTTTCCAAGCCATTTATCCAGTTGCTGTATACCTTTCCTATGGAGTACCTCCACTGGATATCTGCCCTACGCTTAAATAATGAGTTGCAACATATAGCCTACCACCCTTCTTGCCATGCATGAACAAAGCCCTTTCTGAACCCTCTGTGGGAGAGGTAAAAAAAAACCCCAACTTCACCCATGCCAATCTGGTGGTAAGGGAAAAATTCCTTCCCAGCCCCCTTAAAAAAGGGGCAGCTAGCGTAATGTCCACAGCAGGTCTTGACCAGACCTGGTATTTTACCACCTGCAAGGTGGGCCCTGCTTCAGCGTACTCCGTGTATAAGAGAGGCTTCAAGTGCAGAGCTGCTCCTTTTAAATCCTGCATTCTGGAATAGCTAAGAAGATAGGTCAGAATAACTGTGCTGGTCAGTTTCTCCCATGTAGACATTCCTAATGTATGAACTCTGAGACCATCTAAGGAGAATGATATTATATATTATGAGCCTGGAATTTTGATCAGACATAACGTACTGGTATCAGTCTTAGAGAGACAAGGTGGATAAGGTAATATCTTTTATTGGACTAACTTGTGTTGGTGAGAGAGACAAGCTTTCAAGCCACACAGAATTGTTCTTCAGGTCTGCAAATAATACTCCAAGTATCATAGCTAAATGCAAGATGGAACAGATTGTTTAGCCTTAGTTACCACAAATTATCTCACTCACCTTGTCTTTGTAATATCCTGGAACTGACACAGCTATAACTACACTGGTATCAGTCTTCTAAGTTTAAAAAGAAGTTTACTGATAAATTTAAAATGTGGCATGAATCAATTAAAAAGGTGCAGTCAGAAGCAAAGCACATAGTTTTCAACTGCTGATCAAAAATACAAGTACTCTTAACCTTAAGATAGCTTTATTCAGGAAGCCAGAAGTTCAGAGATTGTTTGATAATGAATAAAGGAAGGAAATTGATCAAAAAGCCTTTGGAACTAAAAACTGCAATTAACTTTTGAATGAGGTGAATAAGATTTCAAAGTCACGTGGCTTGCATATTTTTTGTTATTGCATTAACAGGAGTTAATGGGTGCAAATGTCAAATCCATTGGAGATGCATGGGCTATGTTGATGAGGTTGGATGGCATATATTAGAGCTAACTAATTATTTTGTGATCTGACTGCCACTGCAGTAGATTGCCTGGTTTCTCCATCCTCTTTGTCATTTATCCGTATGGCTGCCAATGGATTCTTAACATTTGGGGCTCCATTGTTTTCCTGGGACTTACCACCAATCTCTCCAGTTTTGCCTTTCTGCTTCACAGAAATAATCATACTGATGTAAAGTTCTGTAGTAGGACATTTACTAATCTTTTAGTAGTTTTTACTCATTATATTCTTTTTTACCTATATTTTCCTGTAACCTGTTGTTTAAAACAATGTGGACTCATGAGGGGAAAAGCCTCAGGTCATCAGAGCCTGAGTTTTCCTCTCATGCTGATTTAGGAGAATGAGGGTACTTCTTTGAGCAGGTCCTGTATCAAATGTGCTCTTTAAATGCTCAGACTCAGTGTTCACATGCTCCTGGTGTTGGCAGAGTGACAGTCAATATGATCAAGTATCAGAGGGGTAGCCGTGTTAGTCTGAATCTGTAAAAAGCAACAGAGGGCCCTGTGGCACTTTTAAGACTAACAGAAGTATTGGGAGCATAAGCTTTCATGGGTACAGCTGACGAAGTGAGGTTCTTACCCACGAAAGCTTATGCTCCCAATACTTCTGTTAGTTTTAAAGGTGCCAGAGGACCCTCTGTTGCTTTTTAGTCAATACGATGAAACCCCTTCCACAAATTCATGCTTGAGAAACTCATTGTAATTTTTTCTTCAGTGAAGAGGAATAGAACAGGGAGGAGAAAGTAGAATTTGAAGTACCATACATATTCCCTCCCACGGCACTAATGAAGTACTAAGGAAACAAATTATGCAAAGCTTGAGCATTGTAGGCAGTGTGCTATGGCAGAGATGTTTCTGACTTGCTAACTTAGTGCAACATCAGAGATTTCCAGCTCAGTCTACTGATGTATGGTTCCTCCTCAGATTGACCTTTAAATACACACATCATTTTCACCCCAAGAATGAAAAGAATGTATAGTTTTAGGGTGTTGGATATTTGCATGATTTGCTGTTATCCGCTGAATGGCTGATAACCTCTTTTAACATTGCTTTATCTGAATTTTCTGGAAGTGACTAATTCTGGATTGCTGTAAATCCTTCCCTCAGAGCGAGAGAGAGAGAGAATAGGGAGGGGGATTGGAAGTAGAGGGAACCCCTGAAACTCATTTGATAGTGATTTGTTTTTGCATGGTGAAAAGCATCTTTGTGCTATATATACTGCATGTTGGCTGATCTATTGCAAAAGAGAGTAAGAGTTTAAGAGGAAAAATTAGGTTGAAACCTCTGCTAAGAGCAAATTCAATGGAGGCAAGAAAAAAGTGAAATCTCTGTAAGACACGGAGTTGGATGGAACTTCTGATAGTATGGACTAAGTTCACACCACTGGCTGAAGTCCTCTCATCCCCACAAGCTGCATCTCCGACCACCCCTGTACCCACTGATGGTTCTTTCCCGTATATGAATCTTTTCACCTATAACTACAGTGTTTAGTAACACAAACAGATAGACTATATCAACATAGGTGGCATCTGGATCACAGAATAACAGGTCGTCTTCTTTTTAATTGTTTTTGCTGATATGGCTATATCAATTCAGAAAACTTTGATTCAAGAGTGGAGGAGCTATCAGTATTAATTTGGATTTCCCCCTTTGTCCTACACTATCCCTTCCTTTAATAACAGTAGGATACTTCACATCTTTTATATGCATTTTGTAAGAAAATCTCAAATTGTTTAAAAACGCTCACACATTCCAAGATATAAGTAATATTTTACAGAGGGGGAAACTGAGATACAGAGTGGTAAAGTGATTCACCCAAGGTCACACAGTGAGTTAGTTCTGGCTCTGTTGACTGAAATAAGCCAAGGCCCTATGGTGTTTGCAGCCAGGCCAAAGGTAAAACAGGAAGCAAAACAAAAGAAAAAACAAACAGCTTGCAAAGTTTTAATTACTAAAGCCTATTAAGAGATAGTTACCAGATAAAGAATAGACTTTATCAAGGTTTGTGAAACTGACTCTTGTAAATAAAATATATTAGGAAAATAGCTCTCACAAACAGAACCATTAACCAGGAATGTAAATTGCTTTTTGCTAACTAATGGAAAAATAGATTTGTTCAGCTCACATGCAAAATGTATTAATCTAATTATGTTGTAGCGCTATGTGTAATTAAAAAGGAGAGGTTATGTGAACAGAATAAGAAAGTAGCTAATAGTGAATAAGTATAGTATATTCTATTTAGAATGTTTTATTTTCATGCTAAAACTGTACAGTAGTTAGGGGTTCTCACCTTTGCATGACCCTTGCTCTTTATACAGGAGGAGAATACAACAAGGCTTGAGATATACTCAATCTGCCAGTCACTAGGTATTCTGCTGTTTGGCTACTACATATCTTCTGTATTGCAAATATATATGGAGCCAGATAAGAGAGAGTCTGTAAGGTTTATAGTCTTAACCAATATCCTATATAATAATTACATACATGAGACATGTTTTGGTATAACTGTGAATTTGATTAATATTAAGCTCTTCTAAAATGTGTTTTACTTATGGTTAGCTGTTTAACCAAGGAAAGATGTTAAGTATTGTAATATTCGTGTGAAGTATAGACATTCCAGAGAACAGGAACAAAAATACTTTTCTTGATGCTCAACTAACATGCCCTCTGTATGATGCTATGACTGGTGAAGGATCTGTCTAAAGTTTTGCTGACTTTTGTACTACTGTGGTCAAAGCAAGATGATAAACTAGTTACAAACTTTGTCCTGTTTACTGGAGGGTCTGTGCAAACCTATCCAAAAAGGTGTCAAAACACATAAAAGATTAGATAAGAAGTAATTCAAAGAAATGGTGAAACCCTCAGCCTAGTATATATGTAGAGCCAGAGTGCAGCTCAGATTTGGAGGCAGTCTGACCGCTGCATTGCTGCCTTCCAGATGGGTGGTAACATATGTACTCTTCCTTTCTGTATTATGCTGTATTAATCTTTGACTAATAATCTTTGATTAATTAAGTTGATTAAGCCTAGTTGTTTGACATGTCTTGTTACTGAATTTAGTTGAACCTATAACATTACTAACCCTACTTTAGCCACTAGATAATTTCTCCATTTAGGAAGAAGGTACAGTAGGGAAATAAAATTCATTCTGTATTGCTTACAATTTACTCTTGGGTAGAATAAGTGATTCACTTGTTTCTTGTTACATGTGCAGGGGATGAACTAAGGCAAGTGACCAGTGAGAAGCCCTACAAATACAAAGGACAAAGAGAAACAGAGTAACCTTCAGCTGCAAGTTGCCTGAATGAAAGAAAGGAGGGACCAACACTTCAGTGTACACTGGTGTAACTAGAACAGAGAACACAATTAGCAAAGAATTATTTTAAGCTCTACTTAGAGAGAATATATGCTAAAATACAGTAATGGGCTTACAATTAATTGTTTGCTATAAGTACTTCAGTGGAAGGAAGTAATTTTAAATGAACTCAGCTGTCAATATAAAAAAATCTTGGACATACTAAAAAAGAACATTTCAGGAGGACAGATTGTTGGATGATGTTTACATGACAGAATAATTTGCCACTTTTTTGCGATGTATCATATAATGAAGAGTGACGGATAAGACCATCAATGTATGTTATCACTATGACATGGGTCAGATATATCATGAGTTTTAGTGAATAAAGTACTGAATAAAGTAGCAAAAATAATAAAACTATGTAAAAAAGTTGTCTCTAGAGTAACCATTCTCAGTAGATTTGCACCCTTGAGTCAGGCGTCCTTTTGTGTGAGTCTCAAGAAAGCATTAAAGTTTTATATGGTCCTCTGGGATGTACTTAAATAACCTGTCCTAGTCTTAATATTGAGCTTCTTTAGTATGGATATGCCTGAGTTATCACTAAACCACTAAAGTATTTTTTACTTTCTTTGGCAAGTTATTTCTCCTTTTTTAATTTTCCCCTTCTATTCCTGTTTTGTTTTTGTTTTTTAATCTACATAACTAGAATATAATATTATTTTTTTGTTTGAAATTAAATCGATTATTTGACATTACTTCATTTTCCAATTTAATTGTGAATTTATTTTTAACAAAAAATAACTCCAGTTAAATAAGGCAAACCTCAATTGTCAGGTAACTGGATCCACTGGTATTTAGAGAGACGCTGCCTGTGTTAATCTGAATATTTTTTTAAACCCATGTTTGAGAAAGAGAGTTTTAACACAGAAGCATTTTATTGTAGTGTACCTCATCAGCTAGAGGGCATGGCAAGATTATATGTGCTACCTGAGTGTCACTATTACCATACACCCTCTACCTTGATATAATGCTGTCCTCTGGAGCCAAAAAATCTTACTGTGTTATTGGTGAAACTGCATTATATTGAACTTGCTTTGATCCACCGGAGTGCACAGCTCCCACCCCCACCCCGGAGCACTGCTTTACCGCCTTATATCCAAATTCATGTTATATCAGGTCACGTTATATCGGGGTAGAGGTGTACTTTGTTTTTTCAATACTTTTATTTTGCAATTGGAATTTTGGCACAGGCACAACTTGACTTTTCATTCTACAATCAGTGGAACTTCATTGGTGTAGTCTCAATGCTATAGAATATCAACAAGTTTGGTATGTTATGGCCCTCTTATTTTTATAGGTATTCACATGCCTTTTCATTGTATGTCCAATTATTGCTTTTAGATTTTTTTTCTTGGCATGAGAGTTACATTGTCAAAGATCTCCTTGGTGTGTGTTAAAAAAATATCGTGTCACAACATTCCTGTCTTATTTAGACGGTACACTTGTGTCAAAATATAATCAGCTATTAGGAGATTCATATACTGTAGAAGAACCTGGAATACTATGTGTGGCAGAGTGAGAGAGAACTGTGTTGAATTATGGAGTCTGTTTTGTATTGTGTAACATACCTGAGTTGAAAAGTTGGCACTGTGGCTGCCCTAGTTTAGACTTGACCAGGGCAATCTGTTTTGCTGCCTTCCACACAGCTGCTGTGCCTCTAACTTTTATTAAAAAGAACAGGAATACTTGTGGCACCTTAGAGACTAACAAATTTATTTGAGCATAAGCTTTTGTGGGCTACAGCCCACTTCTTCGGATGCATAGAATGGAACATATATTGAGGAGATATATATACACACATACAGAGAGCATGAACAGGTGGGAGTTGTCTTACCAACTCTGAGAGGCCAATTAAGTAAGAGGAAAAATAACTATTGAAGTGATAATCAAGCTAGCCCAGTACAGACAGTTTGATAAGAAGTGTGAGAGTACTTACATGGGGAGATAGATTCAATGTTGTAATGGCTCAGCCATTCCCAGTCTCTATTTAAGCCTACGTTGATACTATCTAATTTGTATATCAATTCAAGCTCAGCAGTTTCTCGTTGGAGTCTGTTTTTGAAGCTTTTTTGTTGCAAAATTGCCACCCGCCGGTCTGTCATTGAATGACCAGAGAGGTTAAAGTGTTCTCCTACTGGTTTTTGAATGTTATGATTCCTGATGTCAGATTTGTGTCCATTGATTCTTTTGCATATGGACTGTCCGATTTGGCCAATGTACATGGCAGAGGGGCATTGCTGGCACATGATGGCATATATCACATTAGTAGATGTGCAGGTGAACAAGCCCCTGATGACATGGCTGATGTGATTAGGTCCTATGATGATATCACTTGAATAGATATGTGGGCAGAGTTGGCATCGGGCTTTGTTGCAAGGATAGGTTCCTGGGTCAGTGTTTTTGTTCAGTGATGTGTGGTTGCTGGTGAGTATTTGCTTCAGGTTGGGGGGTTGTCTGTAAGCGAGGACGGTCTGTCTCCCAAGATCTGTGACAGTGAAGGATCATCTTTCAGGATAGGTCGTAGATCTTTGATGATGCGCTGGAGAGGTTTTAGTTGGGGGCTGAAGGTGACAGCTAGTGGTGTTCTGTTATTTTCTTTGTTGGGCCTTACTCGTCTGGCTCTGTCAATCTGTTTTTTCACTTCAGCAGGTGGGTATTGAGGTTTTAAGAATGCTTGATAGAGATCTTGTAGGTGCTTGTCTCTGTCTGAGAGATTGGAGCAAATGTGACTGTATCTTAAAGCTTGGCTGTTGACAATGGATCATGTGGTGTGTCCTGGATAGAAACTGGAGGCATATAGGTAAGTATAGCGGTCAGTAGGTTTCCGGCATAGGGTGGTATTTATGTGACCATCGCTTATTAGCACAGTAGTGTCCAGGAAATGGACCGCTTGTGTGGATTGATCTAGGCCAGGAGTCGGCAACGTTTGGCACGCGGCTTGCCAGGGTAAGCACCCTGGCAGGCCGGGCCAGTTTATTTACCTGCTGACCCAGCAGGTTCAGCCCATTGTGGCCCCCACTGGCCACGGTTCGCTGTCCCAGGCCAATGGGGGCGGCGGGAAGCGGCACGGGCCGAGGGATGTGCTGGCCGCGGCTTCCCGCCGCCCCCATTGGCCCGGGACGGTGAACCGTGGCAAGTGGGGGCCGCGATCAGCCAAACCTGCCGCGTAAGCAGGTAAATAAACTGGCCCAGCCGCCAGGGTGCTGAGGTTGATGGTGGGATGGAAATTATTGAAATCATGGTGGAATTCCTCAAGGCTTCTTTTCCATGAGTCCAGATGATGAAGATGTCATCAATGTAGTGTAAGTAGAGTAGGGGTATTAGGGGACGAGAGCTAAGGAAGCGTTGTTCTAAGTCAGCCATGAAAATATTGGTGTACTGTGAGGCCATGCAGGTACCCATAGCAGTGCCGCTGACTTGAAGGTATATATTGTCCCCAAATGTGAAATAGTTGTGGGTGAGGACAAAGTCAGAAAGTTCAGCCACCAGGTTAGCTGTGACATTATCAGGGCTACTGTTCCTGATAGCTTGTAGTCCATCTTTGTGTGGAATATTGGTGTAGAGGGCTTCTACATCCATAGTGGCCAGGATGGTGTTTTCTGGAAGATCACTGATGGATTGTAGTTTCCTCAGGAAGTCAGTGGTGTATCGAAGATACCTGGGAGTGCTGGTAGCATAGGGCCTGAGGAGAGAGTCCACATAGCCAGACAATCCTGATGTTAAGGTGCCAATGCCTGAGTAATGGGGCGTCCAGGATTTCCAGGATCTTGGACAGCAAATAGAATACCCCTGGTCGGGGTTCTAGGCATGTCTCTGTACAGATTTGTTCCTGTGTTTTATCAGGGAGTTTTTTTAGCAGATGGTGTAGTTTCTTTAGGTAATCCTCAGTGGGATCAGAGGATAATGGCCTGTAGAATGTGGTGTTAGAGAGCTGTCTAGCAGCCTCTTGGTCATATTCCAATTTATTCATGATGGCAGCACCTCCTTTGTCAGCCTTTTTGATTATGATTTCAGAGTTGTTTCTGGGGCTGTAGATGGTGTTGTGTTCGGCTGAAGTTATGGGGCAAGTGATGTTGCTTTTCCACAATTTCAGCCTTAGCACGTTGATGGAAGCACTCTATGTAGAAGTCCAGTCTGCTGTTTCGACCGTCCAGAGGAGTCCACGCAGAATCCTTTTTTTTTTTTTGTTGTGCTGGTAGGGGGGATTTTGTGGGTTAGTATGCTGTTCAGAGGTATATTGGAAATATTCTTTGAGTCGGAGACGTCGTAAGTAGGATTCTAGGTCAACGCAGAACTGTATCATGTTCGTGGGTCTGAAGGGACAAAAGGAGAGGCCCCAAGATAGGACAGACTCTTCTTCTGGGCTAAGAGTATAGCTGGAAAGATTAACAATATTGTTGGGTGGGTTAAGAACTACTGTAGTGGCTCCTTGTGGCATGTAGCAGTTTAGATAGTTTAGTGTCCTTTTCCCTTTGTAGAAAGGCAAAGTTTGTGTTGTAAATGGCTTGTCTAGTTTTTGTAAAGTCTATCCATGAGGAAGTTTGTGTGGAAGGTTGTTTTTTTATGAGAGTATCCAGTTTTGAGAGTTCATTCTTAATCTTTCCCTGTTTGCTGTATAGGATGCTGATCAGGTGGTTTTGCAGTTTCTTTGAGAGTGTGTGACACAGTCTCTCAGCATAGTCGGTGTGATATGTAGATTGTAATGGATTTTTTACCTTTAGTCCTTTTGGTATGATGTCCATCTGTTTGCATTTGGAAAGTAAGATGATGTCTGTCTGTATCTGTACAAGTTTTTTCATGAAGTTGATGGATTTCCACTCCATACGGTTAAATGCAGTGCCTTGCATAATGACAGGTTTTAGAGTAGCAGCCGTGTTGGTCTGTATCTGCAAAAAGAACAGGAGTACTTGTGGCACCTTAGAGACTAACAAATTTATTAGCATAATGCATAATCTTTTTGCAGATACAGACTAACACAGCTGCTACTCTAAAACCTAACTTTTTATTGAGGGACCATTACTGAGAGCTGTCAAGACTGCTTTGTGGGGGTCATTGTCTTTCAATGACACTTAAATGCTTGCCATTCTCCATGAAACAATAGACTTTCCACATAGGGGTCCACCAAGGGGAAGGGGCAAGCCTAATCAATTGACATGGAACTTCAAAGTCTGGATTGGGAGTTTGGGTACATGGCTGAGAGACTGATGCTCTATTTAATAGCAGAGTTCTGCTGTGTATGGCATGGATGACAATTATTGTATGCACTTATGGGAGAAAAGAAGGAGTGAGCTCAGTCTTAAAGGGCACATTTCAGGATTTTTATTTTTTTCAAAGTTTATAGGTCTCAAATGCTTTAAGAGTAAAGCCAATGCAATTAAGAAATTCCCCCGCTGACTATTTCTTGCTTTCCTGCCATAGTGTCTCAGAAGGGGTTAAATTAGCAAGTCCTGAGTGCCCATAGCCAAAATGGAGCTCTGAGGGAGTGTGTATAAGTGATGGGGTAAGGGGAGTGGGAGTGGTCAGAGGAAAGTTGAGGAGTCACAGGGCTGTGTAGATAAGCCCTGTGAGTCACAGGGCTTATCTACACAGCCCCACTGTGTGGACTACAGGATGTGAAATACAGAGCACACTGAAGTGTTGCGCTGAAACTGCCCTATGTAGACCCTGCTACAGTAAATTAGAAGGTAACTAGAGCTGTCTCATCAGGGGGATACCAGGGAATTGAGTGTAACAAGGGGTTGAAGTCTGCAGGGTTTTCACAAGTGAGAGATCCGTGGGTTGGTTGCAAGGGGATTCATAGTCTGTAACACTTTGTAATCTGTTCAATCTGGGAAAATTCCTGTGACCTGAAAACCCAAGACAAATTTTTTAAGTGGTAACTGAGTGAGTAAAATTATCAGGTTTTCTGCCCATTGTACAGGGACAACATGGGGGAGGCTGATGGCTGGCATTGTTAGCTGCCAGTCAGAAGGGAGGGTGGGTTTTAGAGTGGAGTGAGAATGAAAGAAAGAAAATTGCCTCATGTTTAGTGGGGAAGAAAGGCTTGAGCAGAGCAATAGAGCCAAACTGCTAGTAAGAGGGGAGAGTCATGGGTCTAGTACATGTTAGCTACAGACACAATCATTTGACAGAAGTAGGTAGAACTAGAAAGAAATGCACTCCTGAGTATGCTTCCTCAGTTTGAATGTGTTGTCTGAGTGTTAATGCTCTGTGATAACTAAGTGTTGCCAATTCCTGTAAATAGTGTAGTTTTGTCTTCTGATGCTGGCAGCCTCACAATAATACACAAAGTTCCAGCCTTCATGTGTTTTTTGGAGAGACCCGATTCATCCCCCCACCATACACAGTAGCCTAATTGAGGGTGCACTAAACTTCAAACCCAGAGACTTTTGATACTAGTTCTAGACTTTCCACAGACTGCTGTTAACCCTTCTTATGACCCTTTCATATCTATGGGGGTAACGATCATTTACCTATTTCACATTTAAGGTAACTGAAAGCGTTTACAAGGTCACTTCAGGCAGAGCTGGGAATGGAGCCAAGTTTCTTCTACTGTGCCACACAGCCTTTCAAATAGATTATGTCAGATGATGTGCTTCTCTAATCCACACTAACAAAGTGTAGCTATTTGTCACCCTCTAACAGCTAGACTACATATATAGAAGTATATGACAGCTATTGTTTCCATACTACGAAACCTGGTTCTTTAGCTCAAGTTGTTGAAGCTAAGGCTTTTACATGGTAGGATTACTCATGCCCAAACAGGGAGTGTTGTTACATTTAGCTATGCATACTCTACTCATTACACCACAATCTTCTCCTGGTGTTGGGAAGGAAAAACCAATAAACCTGATGCAGGAATACCACTGCTTTCTCACAAGTACTTGTTTCTCACAACCACCTGGAGAGGTGTGTTGTGTCGACTGAGCTATACAGAGATAGCATGGTTTTTCTCCCATCATTTGCTCATATAGCTGAAGTGGAAGATGTCTGTGCTATCAGTCTGAAGGCTTTGGGATTAAATGCTTCTGATGATTTTTGTGGTGGTGAAAAAACTAAAATATGCATATATGTAAAACGATTAGTGTAAGGACCCTGGAGAATTTGTTGGGATTATTTTATATGCCACAACATTCTATTTCCTAGAAGTGAATTTAGATGTGTTCTTATAATATGTATTGGTTAATGGGAGCTTTCCCTTTTTAATAACAGAGTGTGGCAAACTTAGGGTACAATTTGAAAATGGGAGCAATGTTGATGTGATTTTTGTCTTAGTGTGCAGAGAGTGGAAGACTACCTGTTAAAGTTCCAAAGAGATCAGAACTTGTTTTAATGAACTTGTCTTTCTGGAAAGCAAGCTTCATTCTCAAAAGATGTAACATAAGCACTTATTGGAGACTGGATGCCTCAGGACATTGCTAATGAGCTACAGAATCCGTTTTACTTATAGGTCACCAGTTTGAATCCTGTCCAGATCATCAGGGGTTAATAATTGTTGCTATCTAACAAAATTTGGCAACTCTTTCTGGAGATTAGTTTGAGTCCCAGTTCAGTGTCACAGGCTTGCTTCTGTAAACTCTTCAGGGCAGGGAGTTTCTCTTATTATGTGGTTGGAGAGTGCCTAGCACAAGGTGACCCCAAGCTCAGCTGGGTCCTGTGTCAGGGGCCAAAATCAACATTTTATAAATTTGAATGATGGTAACATTGTCTCATGCACTCTGGGGTGGGCAGGGAAATTTAGAACAAATCAGATGACTGATCAAAAAACAAGATTAAATCTATTCCAAAATACTTCAATTTTTTTTTATGTCTGATTTATGATTTTGGGACTTCTGCAGATGACAATTCTGTAATTGAGGCGATTCTGGCTTCCACATTACATTCAGGTAGTTTAGAGTGAATTTCCTTTTCCAATAAGGAAAACAACTGTTTAATTCTCCAGATAAACTAGATTAGGCTGTGTGGAGCTAATTATTGACCCTATTACATTTAAGTACATAGTAGAGCTGATTGGAAAACATAATTTTAGTATTATAAATTTTCTTCCCAAATCAAGTCAAAATTTCCCCTGGAACAGAAATTTAAAATAAAAAAAAAAGTAAAAAAAGAAAACCATTTAGAAACACCAAAACATTTAATTTCAATAAAGTTGAATACTTTAGTTTTATGTTCTTGTCCCTGCATCACTGTAGGAAAACGTGCAGTTTTTCTCGGTCATGGTCCTGTTTGGCTTACCGATATGTATCATTGCTCGGCTCACCTACAAGGAGGATATCAGCTGCAATTATTTTCACCCCAGGAACTCCTTCCTGCACTTGAGAGAATCTTCTCTGGAACACCTCTAGTGCTTGACTTATACCGATGGGCATGCACTGACATCTGTAGTGTACAAATGTTGTTGCAAAGGTTGTTAATATGTGATCTCTTTATCCAGGCTTATGTGCCAAAACCTGTTCCTCTCCTCACAGGCTAAAGGTTCTGGCTTTGAAAAGTTCTGGCAGATGTCGTCGTCGTCATCATCATCAGTGGATAGTGACATCTTTTCAATTTCTGGTTCAGTAGTTTTGGGTCTATGCAGATGTATAATTTACCTGATAGCTTCTTTACCATCACTATGCTGCTTACCCAGGATGTACTGGCCTTTACAGGTGCTCTGATAACCCTGGTCCGCAGTTTGTCAAGCTCCTTGTGTACTGGATTACATAGTGTCAATGCAATTTACCTTCATGGTAAGCACACAGGTTTCACTTCCAGTCAGAACTTTCCTTTGAGGCATCTGTCCTCTTTGAAAACATCCCCACAGGCTTTTAAAATTGTCTCCATTGTGCATGGAACGCCCCCATTTTGCTTCCAGCACTGCAGCTATACAATTCTGACATTGCACCCTGATCAGATCCATGGCTTTTATGTCTATATTCCACAAGAGGGGTCTGTGGTGTTGGCCAACCAGCATTACAAACTTCAGTTGGTACCATCTTTTATTTATTTGAATTAGGAAAATATGACCCCATAGTAATTATGGGCTGCATTGTGCTCTCATTATACATTATGAGAGGACACCTGCTCTTTGCAATGGGTGTGTTCAAGTCCAATTCACTCTGAGGAATCACACTGCCAATGGCTCTGCTATCCAGCTGAAATCACAGAAGGTGTTTTTTCTGAAGCCTGAGTTCCATGGCTCACCCTGCCAACTGCTGCACTTCAGAAAACTCACAGGTCAGACACTGCTACTGAGTTTCATTAGTAAAGCTGAATGCAGGTCTAAGTTGAATAAGTATAATTTCATTCAACTTCGTGTACCATTCTGTCCATTTAGCTGAGTTGCTTCCAGCCTAACTCCATCCATTCTCTGTTCCTCTGGTGTCTTTTCAATAACAGTTTCTCCAGGGAATATGGGCCCTCTGACTCCAGTTCCATTGATCATGATATAAATTGTAGTTGGAGCCATTTGAGCCAATGGAGTTTAACTAGAGAAAGATTGTAGAAGGAGAAAAGGAGGGGACCAAGGCCTGAGAAAAATGCCTTGTGTTTCTAGTACACTTCTATGATGTTGCTGGGCAGAATACAATGTATGTGGTGCATAGCTGATAAGAGGAATAAGGTCTGCATGCTTCAGGATCTGTATCAGTTGATTGGCGGGGGGGGTCAGATGATCACAGTAAAGAGATGTGATGAGTGACAACCAACAAATTCGTGGGGAGTTCAGCTAAATTATGGTTTGAATTTTCAATCCTCTAAAGTGGCTAAAGGTGGAGAGTTTTTCTCTAATCAGCTTGAAGGGGATTGATGTATGGCGATCTCTAGTCAGCTTCTCAGAGAAGTTATAACAAACAAGAGCAGTTGTAAATTTGGCCACTTGCTTTTAACAGGGTGGTGCAATCAACAAAAGATAGATGCCTAGATTTTCCAAAGTGCATATATCTGATTTGAATGCATAAAAACAGATGCACTCTCAGAAATGACCCCACTCATCAGGATTTGTGCATGCATTTACATTTGTGCATATTCACATAAGAGCATCCACTTTTGAAAATCTGGCTCAAAATATTTTATTTAAATTTATTTTGTTTGCTTTTGTTTTTTAAACAGAGTGCTTTCATATGACATTCTCTGGGATCAAGTTTAATCAATAAACAAGATTTGTACAGCTCTAATGTGCACCTTTTATGGGAAGGAGAAAGGGAAGGGGACATTTATTTAGGATTTTTAAGAAATTGTAAGGTTGCTTAATCTCAAAAGTATAAAAGCATGTTAGATTGGCTTAAGTTTGAGTCTGAAACTTTCTAATTTGTTACCTTATTGTTCAGTTTTCCTAGATAAACTTCTAGGATATTTTGAAGTGAAATGGTAGCTCAGAAAATTATACACTGAGTAAAATCTGCACTCAGATGCCCATTTTTAGCTGTCATTTGATTAGGTTATTAGGCACTCTCTCTATTTAAATGTATAACTTGACCAGAAGTGTAAATTAGAAATCTAAGGATGTGATCCTGTCACTGCATCCCACATGGGTCCAGGCCCATAGCCACATAGGTGCAATTGCAGTATGACGGCCTAAATGACTAAATGTCGCAATTAATTGTTATCCAGTGATTCTGGTAGTAGTATATTTCAAATTATTCAAGCATAAGTAGACAAGTAATACATTTATTGACATCATATTAATAGATAGTATCTGTTGACATAGCAATATATCACTTAATTCCAAGATAAAAAAAAAACCTCATTAAGATGGTGTTAAGGCTGAGAGTACATATCAGTCATTTAGTGTAAAGTACATTACAGGAATGTTGTAGTTATCCTCAAAGCTAGCATTAATAAATCCAGGAAATTTAGAGTTTATTTTTTACTTAAGAGAAATCTACACATAACTGTGCATTTCTGTATCTTATTAAGGTATCCAGACAAGGTTAACACTGCCCTGTTATGGGCACCATGTAATATCCATATGGCTATGATTATGACATTTTAGTACTTATTCGAATGTGTCTTTATAACTCAGTTTCATCTTATCTGAGAGAATTTTTATTTTCCCTCATGGCATTTACCTTAACTCTGGATTTCCAGAATTTAGAATCCTTAGCCCTATGGATAACAGCATGCCTGTAATGAATTTTACTGATGTATTTTCTCATTCTTTGCTCAGTCTTACAACATTTTTTGTCTGGGACTTTCCAGTGGGAAAGTGAAGTGAATCTGCCTTTAGGGAACATGATAGCCTAAATTCTGTCAGGAGATGGAGAGGAACACTGTGAGGTGCAGAAGCCATCCTTATTAAGAGCAGCCTCTTGCCTCAGAGCCTTTAAGAACAATAGATGGCAGCCATTTTGAGGACAAAGCAACTCTTTATGGAATTATCAAAAGATTATTATTCTTCAATCTTTGATGTAGGAAAACCTTCAGTTAAAAAGAAGAGCAGCAAAAGTTACCATTAATTTTGTGGGGTGGGGGAAGGGAACTCTTCAGATTTACCCTATATACACAATATCAGTGAGTTTGAAATAATGGAAATTTTGAAGACACTGTTGTTCCATTATTAAGATCAATATGGACAAACAAAAATTGGCAAAGGGTGGTAACTTTAATAAGCACACTTTTAAATTATTTTTAACTCCTCATCTAATATACAAATTTACTTGTAAATTATCAGAGAATTCATTCCATACTCAGAGTAAAGGAGGGGATAAGTTGTATTGTTCATATATAACAGGCTGAATCCCTGCTTCAGCTGCAAAATTCAGCTCACCAAAATAGGCGCCCCCCTAATTAATTTTTCAATAAGATGTATAATAGTCCGTAAGTAGGGCGATTTCTCTCAGTGTCCTTCTTTCTTATTAGGAAATTCTAATACTTTACAAAAATGCCCTTTGTGGTTTGGGGGTGAGGAGCTATTTGCAGTAGGTCAGTTGTATATGTCCCTGCGTAAAATGTGACGCATAAGTTACAATGAGGAATGTATTCTTATAGGAGTTATGCTTGTTTCAAAAGGAAAATATACCCTTAAGTTTAAAGAGGGATCTGTATATTTTAGCAAAGTGGACCTTTTATGCATTTCAATAATTAGAATATTTTCTGTAGTGGCATTTAGTGTGTAGGTGTTAAATCTTTCCCACAACAGCACTTAAAACCACTTTAAAAAAAAAATGAATTTAAAGAGCTTGCATTATACACCACAGTCTCTTTAACATCCAAGTATTATTAAGTAATAAGAAATGCCTGTGATGCTATTTGACTTGTGAGAAGAAAGAAAATTGTTTATTTCTGAACCTAATTAGATAATGCCAAGCAAATTAGGAAACCACTTAATGGTAAGTGAGTATTCTGGTATTTAAAGTGAGGTTCATGTTTTTAGTTTTAGCTAAGAGTGGGCTTATGAAAAAGCAATCTTCAGGCACATTTTAAAGTAATTTTATCTACTTGATTTCTACTGTATCTCTGGATTCAGAGAATATGTTTAAAAAATTGCATGCATTTCCGAAACAAACATTCGGTTACTCATGTTGGAGAATTTTATTGCTAGTTAAGAGTAACAAAACTCTTTCCTGTATCTGAGTTATATGACTTTCCAAACCCTTGTCAAACCCACTGCTTTTCAGTTTGCACTGCCTGTATTTTATCCCCCATATCCCTCTTCTGCCCCCTTGGGTCTGTGGATGGCACATGACCTATCCCCACATTCTGTTCCCCCACTGTGATCTTGCCCTATTGCTCGGGCGAAAACAGGCTGGGCCCCAAAGCATGTTTCACAAGTGTGTCTGAATTGCACAAGCTATGAAAACAACTGCTTTCACTGAATATGTTCACTAACAAATGTCATTACACACCTCAGGCGTCTGCCAAGCTTTCTGTGGAATGAACAGACCAGTAACTGTGTGGACTTTGGGCCCCCATCATCCACTCCAACCACAGTGTATGATGTAGTATGTCCCACCAGATCCTAGTTTGTGCTGTCTCTCTCAATCTAAAGTGTTCATCATAGTTAAACCTAGTCATGCCTCCACATTTATTAGATGCCTGCCTGAATATATCCATGTATTAAAACAATGCTGTGCTTCTGTCTGGGTAAGCCTATAGAATAACTCCTGCACAGATCAGGAAGGCAGCCTCCCAATTTTCCCATGTTCTAGCTACCCTTGGCTGGGTGGGTATTTCATTACCCCGCTTACTATGTCCTGGCTTACTGTCTGTCAGCACCTCCCTGTGCAACAATGGTAATATGTCTGCCTATTCACCTCTCAAAATGTTATCCCTAGTAGTACTGAGAAGGTGACTTTCCATTGGGTCAGCCATCAAAGCATAACTCTGACCTTTGGGGAACTGTCAGTGCCCTGTTGCCCCAAGCTACCCCTAGGGCTGCAACTCCTATCCCTCAGAGAAATCTGTCTTCCATTAAGGGCTGCCATTGCCTGGCAGGAGACTGCTCCACCTGACTATTACCTGTCTCCCTGTCAAGGCTGGATCCCCACTTTGAACTTTAGGGTACAAATGTAGGGGCCTGCATGAAAACTTATAAGCTTAACTACCAGCTTAGCTCTGGTTCCGCTGCCACCATTTCCCAATTAGATTCCCTCCCTGGGAAGCCCTGAGAAACCTTTCACCAATTCCCTGGTGAATACAGATCCAAACCCCTTGGATCTTAAAACAAGGAGAAATTAACCATCCCCCCTCCTTCCTCCCACCAACTCCTGGTGAATCAAGATCCAAACCCCTTGGATCTTAAAAACAAGGAAAAATCAATCAGGTTCTTAAAAAGAAGGCTTTTAATTAAAGAAAAAAAGTAAAAATCATCTCTGTAAAATCAGTATGGAAATTAACCTTACAGGGTAATCAAACTTAAAGAGCTCAGAGGACTCCCCTCTAGTCTTAGGTTCAAAGTACAGCAAACAAAGATAAACACTCTAGAAAAAGGTACATTTACAAGTTGAGAAAACAAAGGAAAACTAACACGCCTTGCCTGGCTATTTACTTACAAGTTTGAAATAGGAGAGACTTGTTTAGAAAGATGTGGAGAACCTGGATTGATGTCTGGTCCCTCTCAGTCCCGAGAACAAACGCACAACCAAACAAAGAACACAAACAAAAGCCTCCCCACCGCCTCCCCCCCAAGATTTGAAAGTATCTTGTCCCCTTACTGGTCCTTTAGGTCAGATGCCAGCCAGGTTACCTGAGCTTCTTAACCCCTTACAGGGAAAAGGATTTTGGAGTCTCTGGCCAGGAGGGATTTTATAGTACTGTACACAGGACAGCTGTTATCCTTCCCTTTATAGTTATGACACTCCCAAACTCAGGCCCATAC
This sequence comes from Trachemys scripta elegans, assembly GCF_013100865.1. NCBI lineage: Eukaryota > Metazoa > Chordata > Testudines > Emydidae > Trachemys > Trachemys scripta. The sequence goes on along the minus strand of NC_048298.1, from coordinate 167,316,966 downwards.
TGGGCTTCCATTACTATTCCTTCTAGACCCCCACATCCATGGGTGGTCCCAGGTGCTGCAATAATTGCAGGTTACCTTATAGCAGATGTGTAATACTATTAGCATCCATAGAAGATGTGTGTACTCCTAACATCTCTGATTCAGCTGGGACTCCTGATCCTCCCCCTAGCCTATTTATTATCCTGCTAGGTCCATCCTCCCCTACACCATGTAAGTCCCCTGAGGCCAGATGCCTGACCCCCTACCCTCACGAGGGACCCCCTACTGATACCCATTTCCTCATTGGGTGGCTAGGGCTCACCTGGGACATCCAGCCCTTGCAACCTCCATTCCTCTGGTGCCAATCAAACTCACCCCTGCCAGCAGTGTCATCCTCCTCACCTACAGCCTGTTGAATTGGATAACCTGGCTCTGGGCTACCCACTACACCTTGCAAGCCATGCAGTGCTATGGAAATAATCTCATAAGCAACTGCCTAGACCACTTGAATCAAATCTTTCCTGGCTGTCCCACCCGCAAACAAAGCCAGCTCACCCATGGGGTGTTTGTTTCCCCTGGATCCACCTTACCCCTCAGCTAAAGGGACTCTGTTTTGATAAACAGAAAGAACATCCTGGGATCCAGCCCTTTGCCCAAGTGGTGAGGATCCATCCCTTGGTCCCCCATGGCCCTTCCAGCCCCACTCCATTCACGCTATGCTGGGTTTGAAAATCCCTCCCCTCTCTGTTTTGGCACTCCTGCAATGGGGCAACAGGGCACTGCCCAGCTGAAAGGGGGAAAACATCTTCCCGCTTCCTCTTGCACACCTGTTGCAACTTGAAGCAAAGCCTGAAACTCCATCGCTTTTATTCTCTTCCTCAACCTGTCTGCTACAGCAGCTGGGAGGGGAGGGGCTCCTTTCCACCATCTCGCTATCCCCACTGACCTGATACGGCTCTAAGCTTTCTCACTAACTGGTTCCCCTTCCTCTTCTGTTACCACCCGCCTGCTTATCCTTCTGTGAAGACAGTGGGGAGGATTTGCCTGCCTTTCCTGGCTCTCACCATCCTTCCCCCCCATGCGTGCCATGCAAATTGGAGAGCTGGAATTCTTGCTGCTCCATGCTGTTGCTCTTAAGGTGTGGTATGGTCATTGCCAGTTGTTGCTCCTATACATCATATATTAGAGTATTTGTATAACTTAAAGGTTCTGGGTGTGTCAGTACCATCTGTAAAAGTTCACTTGGCTCCTATATTGGTACACTATGTGTTGGTAGGTAACACATTTGTCTTTGCACATGGTATAGTTAAGGGATTTATGAGTATTTCCTATTTATATCCACCTGTAAAATATCCATTCTCATTGTGAGATCGGAATTCAGTGTTACAACCATTTTTAAATCCTGTGAGCCCCTGGTGGAGTACTTGTTGCTATATTTGCCTATTAAAACTGTTTTTATTGTGGCCATAATATAGGCTAGAAGGGAGCGTGAGCAAGTTACCCATCCTAATAACTTACCTAATGTCTACAGACTGGGAACGTGTGGAAGGGAGGATGATATGCTCATGTTGACCTATCCCATTAAGGATAGAAGTTGCTGCATTCCGGACCAGCTGGAGCATCTGCATTACTTCAACTTTCTGCCTCAGATCCAGCAAGTTACAGTAGTCTGGAGGTGACAAATGTGCTGTAGGAAGATCCGCATCAGATGGGAAAGGACAGTCTCTTTCCCAGAGAACGTGACATTTGGGGGCGGCTCTCTAAAAGGAGATTTTACTTTAACAATGCCTTCACATTCACATGATTAACTGTGTTTTGTGATAACAGAAAGGAGCCACCTGGTATTTTCTCATATACTGTACCTCTCTGCACATCTCTGAAGGAAGCTTAAGGTTAACTTGATTTCTCACAGGAATTGAAAATCAATTCTGCCATCCTTTAGTCATAATCCTATAAACTACAAAGAGAAACTGCTCTATTCTCAAATTATATTTGAATTTGCTCTGGGAATTAAGTTCTAGTTTTCTGAAACTGAGGGATTTTATAGGATGACAAGCCCTTTTTGTCAGTATGTACTTTAATAATAAGTAATCCTGAACTGATAAAGGGGTGTATTATTCTCAAGAATAGAAAAAGAATATTTTTAACTTAGTGGGCCCCAGCCCAACTAAGCACTTAAGTACATGCCTCACTTTAAGATGTCAGTTGTCCTACTGACTACATGTACTTAAAAATGAGCAAGTGCTGAACTTTGATATGCTGGAAAGGGAGTCACTGCTGTCAATGGCCAGTTCACTAAGGCTGTGGTGACATCCTGAATGCATGGAGAGAGATTTTGCACAGACAAAAATGCAGTCATTTGCAGCTTTGGTATTTTCAAATTGTGCATTATAAAGCAATCATTCAGGTTTCTTCAAGGAGAATTTTATGTGACAATGCAGTAGGCTGTAGGTTTTCCCTGTATCAAATGCTTTTCAGAAAGTTTAGTCAGTCATTTTAGGTGTTTTCATCTATACTCTTTTTTTTTTTGTTTATCCAGGCTTTATGTTGGCTTGCTGCTTCTTGTAAAATATCAGTTCAATAAGACTTTTAAAGTATTGGTAGTATTAGGACCTATATAATAGAGCTTTGAGACTGTTAAGGTGCAGCATGCTTGGACGTGGAACCAGGGTATCCCTTGTCCCAAGTGAGTGCTCTTACCACTAGACTAACAGTAATTCTCACTCTGTGGTCCAATGACTGTTCAAGGATTTCATACAAAGAGGAACATCCTAAACATGAGATATTAAGAGTCAGAATTAGGTTGCATCAGGTAGCTGAAAAGACACACATTTAAAACTTTACACTTGGGTCCTGTGGTGTATTGAAAACTATGTTGGAATTGTAGGCTATCACATTAATATGTAAGGACATGAAAACTTGCTTGCAGGTTATAACAAGCCACTCTAGAGCAAGGTGAGGTGAGTTGTGCCTCTCTGCCATAGGTAGCAGCCTGCTCTTCCCCCTCTGTGTGTGTGTGTGTGTGTGTGTGTGTGTGTGTTAAAGTTGTATATTGCAACCTTCCTAAACAATATTTTGTGTTTTACTCTAATTTCTGTTTGTATGCTATGAAACATAACAGACTATTAGAGCTCCACTGCTGTTAATAGAACTCGAGGCCATAGTATGTATTTAATCTTCAGTTTTTGGTAATTAAGTTAGAATATCATTTTAATTTGTTTTTTATACTGAGGGATAGATTTTCCTTAGGATATTCTGCACCGGGATTTTTCGAAGGAGGTCATATTTTAAAGTAATGGTTTGACTGATTCAATTTAAGCTATTACAGTTTCATATAAATTTTATTTGTAGAGTCTAAGAGTTGTTTATTAAAGTAATTCTATAAACATGCCATTTCAATCTCTGGTAGTGATAGGCACACTTTCTTTATTTAATCCTCGTGTCTTTTTTTAAAAAAATTTCTAAAACTTTTTTTTTTAAAAAAGAATTTGCAAATTAAAATTCCTGTGAGTCTCGCAAAGGTTTTTTTAATTTCCCAGAGAACGGTTTTACAGGCTGGGCATGAAAACCACTTCTGACTGTTCCTTTTGTGACCCCTCAGAGGAGACATTCAGTTTGTAACCAGACCAATAAACAGGCAAAAATCTTACTTAGGTCCAGATATGTCCCAGCCTTGTGCAGCCATGCAGGGGCATAAGAGAGAGCAAGACCACTTATCCTCACTGCTCCACTACACAACCTCCCCAGATTGCTACTCCAGGTGCTAGGAGTTGAGCAGACTGCAGGGCTGCTACTTCCCTGCAAACAAGTAGGCTGCAGGGGGACAGAACCTTCACTGCACTGGCCAATGGCATTAGCCAGTGAGGAGGGGAAGTAATCTATACCTGTTAAGCGGTTGTAATGCATGAATTCCATCTGCTCCTCAGGAGCAAGAAGGAGGCAGGAAAGGAATTTTCATTTTCTTTGACTGTATCATATCTGTAGGTGTCTCCTTTTCATAGTGTCTGAGTGTCATATAATCCAACAGGGAGCTGGTCAATTACAGATAGAACTGTTCTGATGCCTTTAACTGGACAGGCTGTATATGTGTATGACAGTCTCAAAGCCTACGGGCAACCTTGTTTCATTCTGAAACAAGGCATGGAGACAGTTGGGGGTCAAGTAAATACTGAGGCTATATCATGTAGGTGAGCACCAAATAGACACGATATTAGGGCTTCTATAAGAAAAATCTGACAGCTATTTTATATTTTCCTATTTTTAGTTTCAATTTTTTCGAGCCCATAAAAACTACCACAGTGACAGCCTTGAGCAATCCAATGCTTTTTTATTAATGCATAGACAGTGTACAACACAGTGACAGTAGTAGTTTGTTTTCCTGATTTGGACTTTCTTTTGCTAAAGCCTTGATCCTTCAGTTCACTGTGAGAGAGCACCACTGCACCCACACAAAGCCCCACTGAGTTCAATGGGGTGCTGTGTGGGCACAATAAATTTGAGAGGATAGTTCAGTCTTCATGTCATTTCAGCCCTAGGCCTTTTACAGAGATTACCAACAGGGATACCAAATGACATCAATTATGATGTTTTTGTGATAAGGACAGCTGTTTCTTAGGAACTGACTCACTTTACAAAGATATAGGTTTCAGATGGTCATGATTTTTAGTCTCTAACAATCTGAGGTGGGTTGACTCTTATATCCATTACCAATCCCTTGAGCCATCCAGACTCTCAAATCAGATTTTTTTACTGAAAGTTTCCTCTGACTCAATTTTACAATTGAGTGTTGAGGAGAATGATGTACTTCCAAGTGGAGTGGCAATTCTTAAAAAGGAAGCATTGGAATCTCATTAAGTTAACATGAATCTTATTCTTCTACCCTTTGACTTTCTTGATTATGTAGATTGTAATCCCATATGGGCAGGAATCTGTATTTTATTGTGTGTTAGTACAGTGTTCTAGAGAACAATGGGGCTTGAATTTTGAATATAGCCTTTAAGTGCTACTGTAATTGAAATAACATACAATCTAAGAAGCCAATGTTTTTGCCAGCAAAGAACAACAGGCTTTTTTTCATTATCTTTTTCTAAACCTGAAACTTTTTTCTGTTTGGGAAATATAGGTTTAACCTTGAATGAAAAAGCATTGCTAAATGAAAGGTCAACTAGTGGGCAGGGCCAGCTCTAGGCACCAGCCTGGCAAGTGGGTGCTTGGGGCAGCCACTCCGGAGAGGGGCGGCACATCCAGCTATTTGGCGGCGATTCGGCGGATGGTCCCTCACTCCCGCTCGGAACGAAGGATCTCCCACCGAATTGCCGCTGCAGATTGCAATCGCGGCTTTTTTTTTTTTTTTTTTTTTGGCTGCTTGGGGTGGCCAAAAGCCTGGAGCCGGCCCTGCTAGTGAGTTAAAGAAATTTATCCTTTCTATTTTAATTGTGCATGCATGAGGAGAGAATCTAATTGCTTTGGCACTCACTGTACTACATTGTTTGTTATATATGATGATTTCATAAAATGTAAGAGAGATAGTATTTTCTTCTTTTAAGCACATATGTCACCACTTTTACTAGGACTTACGTTGGCATTACCTATTCAAATAATGTTATATCTTTTCTTGAACTGGGAAGCATTCTATCTTTTTTTTTTTTTTTTTTTTCCCAAATCTAGGTTAGTATGAATCCTTCTAAAATTATTTTGAACTATGATATGTCTCAGGACATTTTTTTAGGATATGGACTGCAGCAGGCAGAAAAATAAATTCTGATGAAATTTTAGAGAGCCTCAAATTATAAGAGACTAGAAGTCTGTGCTGGAAAAAAAAATGAACCTGGCAACAGTTTGTGGAAGAATGTCAAAATCTAGAATTTGAGGAAAGATACTGAAGCTAATTATTGTAGTGTAGGGTTACCATACGTCCGGTTTTTCCTGGACATGTCTGGCTTTTCGGCAATCAAACCCCCGTCCGGGGGGAATTGCCAAAAAGCCGAACATGTCCGGGAAAATGCCGGCCTGGCACTTCCCCTCCCGCAGCTGCTCTGCTCCTCCCCTGACTCTTCGGCTCTGTTTAAGAGCCGAGCTGCCCGAGCGCTATGGGCTTCGGGCAGCCCCCTTGCCTCCGGACCCCAGCCGCCGGAGCCCAGGAGGGGAAGTGCCCGGCTGGGGGCGCAGGGTCCGGAGGCATAGGGGCTGCCTGAAGCCCAAGCGCTACTGGCTTCATGGTTTGCCGGGCAGCCTCCAGACCCTGCACCCCTGGCTGGGTGCTTCCCCTCCCGGGCTCCAGCTGCACTGGGGAAGCCCGGCCGGGGGCGCAGGGTCTGGGGGCTGCCCGGCAAACCGTGAAGCTGGTAGCACTCGGGCAGCCCTTTTCGCGTGGCTGGGAGTGGGAGGGAGGAGGGGGCGGAGTTAAGGCGGGGTTGGGGCGGGGAAGGAGCGGAATTGGGCGGAGCTGGGGGTGGGAAATGGGTGGGCCCAGGGCCCCGTGGAGCGTCCTCTTTTTTTATTTGTTAAATATGGTAACCCTATTGTAGTGATTGCTTTTTCTTATTTGAGTTTTTATTGTACAGTTAATACAAATATACAGAATCAAATCACCTCACAATGGATATGGAAATGTTCTCAGAAAAAATATGCAATTTTTCAGATAATATACAACCCTTCATTTTAATCTGTTCTGAGATAAAGGGATTTCTTAGACTCTGATAGATAATATAAAATAATTCAGTTAATCTCTGACTGGGTAACTTGTCTTCGAACTGTACTTAAATGAGCCATAAAGACAGAGTTGATTGACTCAGTTTTGTGCCAATGACTTCGCAGTAGTCATGCTGCCATAACTTCAGGAAGGAGAAAAACAAAATCAGAAAAGATTCTTAACCAGTTGCAAAGAAAATAATTATTTTAATAACTCTAGGTTCATGTTATTGATGATATTTGGTTCAAGGTTACTCCAGTTATGGCTTTAGAGAATATCACAAGCAGAATAAATTAAAGATTACAGAAATGCTCTATACATCAATTTTTTTCTTAATGCTTCCTCTATCCATCTTCCTGTTTATATGATTTCTTAATCAAAATATTTTCTCAATGGATATGTTGCTCTGTCTGCCACTTAGTATCCTAGACAAGACATCTACCATGGAAGCCAAAGAAAAGATTATAAACCCTTTAGGGGCAGGGATTTTCTTCAAGGGTAGGGCTTGTTTCTTTGTCCCTAATTGGGACCTGTGGGTGCTAACATAAATACTTAAAGGTCCTACAAATTAAAAGGTTATATGAGAGTTGCACGTAATATGAAAAATAGTTTGAGTGCAACCAACACATTAAAATGAGCCAATCAGTCTGCTACATGTCACTTACTACACGGGAATGAGGCTCCAATGAGAGAAGATAGTTTCTGAATCTCCTGGAAGACTAGGTTTTATGGGTTTAAACCTTTAAAGAAATGTGACTGAAATGTGTTTATTTCTTCTGGCTTATGCAGCCAAGAAGTGTATAAAGACTTTTTAATGATATTTTCTTTCTTTTCGGAAAAACCTATAACATGCGTTTCTAAGACATTCTAGGAGGCAGGAATTTTCACCAATACCATTAAAAGAAGAGTGGGGCACTGTTTCTATTCTCTTGAGCTCTAAAGAAAAAGGGAAAGACTTGTGTTTCAAAGTACTCAGGAATTTATATAGCTCTGTTGGTCAATGCTGTATTAAAGACAACTTTTTTGACATAGTCGTATTAATAGTGTTGCTTTTACAGAAGTCAAAAAGTGAACTTTAGACAAAACAGTTAAAAACAAAAACACATACAATTACCACAGATGGGAAAAAAATAATCCACCTTCTGTTGCAAGGAGGCTCAAACCCAGTCAGCTATGTGTAAGGAAAACCACAAACCTGAGGCTGAGGACTTGTCTGCATGGTGGGGTCATGTGCTGTACAGAGATGTGATTTCTAAACACACAAACATGTTATGCATGAATTAATCCATGTAGATAAGACCCCGTCCTCTGAACACTTAAGTAAGAGTTTTACTTTATTCATTTGAGTAGCTCTAGTGACTTAACTGGATCCACTCCCATGAGTAAAGTTAAGCTCATTCTTAAGTACTTGAAGGAGTGAGGGAACAGATTTTTTTTTATTTTCATTCTTTTGATGGGCTTTTAATACTGTGTCCAATTTTATATGGTGAAATCTAGCCCTGTTGAAGTTGGTGGGAGTTTTGCCGTTGATTTCACCTATTATATTTAAAGTATAAGTCAAAGTTGCTGTTTTCTAATGGGCAGACACATTTTATTACACTTACAAATACTTTTAGCAGTTTTGGTTTTCTGAGGCAATATAAATCTGATAGTCTTTTTTTGTTTTACATTTTTAACTAGGAAAAACGGGGAATGATATAGTAGAATATGGCACATGGGAGTGGAATTTGCCTTTTTTCTATCACTTAATTGCAGGTTTGGAAGAAAAGTGGAAGTCAGGTTTGGGTATTGTATTAATTTGAATAATGCTATATACACTGTGTTTCACTCTCAGTATCATGAGTTCTACCTGGAATGAGTAAACATATGAACACTAATAATGAATATGAAAAAAAATCTCTGAAGCCTCATAGTCTTTGATTTAGAGACCTATGCCATTTAGTAACATTCAGTGAGTCAATACCAGTCAACAACGTGTGCTAAATTCAATTCAAAGCACCAAAATGAAGTACTGTATGAATTTTATGTCATACTCTGTCTTCTAATTTATTAGACAGCACCATTTAACACCATCTTCCACATATATATAAATATGTTCATCTATTAGATATTTGTATTAGAAAAGTTGCCAAAGCCTAACATGAATACTTAGTCTATTTTTGGTATGTACATATATATTGATAGTTATTTTCCAAAAAAAGGGCTCAAAACAGTCCTATATGAGAGGCATGCTGACAATGATACACTTCAGTGTTGACCAAACATGCCAAATGTACACTTCAGTGTTTACCAAATATATTTTCTTCATTTATCAACAAAAAACATATTTTCTCCTGTCCATTAATAGCTGGCTTACACAAAAGTTGCTACTCACTAGTGGTAGGTATGCTGTATATACTTTTCATATTAATGTGAACCCATGCAGAAGTGATTTTTTTGAACATATGTTTAGGATTCACCATTCATTCATATTAAAACATAAAATGAATTCAGTTCAATGATATAAGCTATTAGTAGAAATACATGGCTTTAAAAATTCTATATAATGGCAATTTACGAAAGATAAGCCATGAATCCTCCTTCCCAGATGATGTAAACAAAAATGATACCCTCAGAATAATATTTAGTTTTGCAGAAATTGCTTCAGTGATAGCAGTGAAGGATTAAAACATTAGAGGCTAAAAATCTGTCAAGTCTAGTTATGTGTCTCAGACTCATTATTGAACCATGAACACATTTTTATTTTCCATGGCAAAGTCACTCATTAAAGTGGTTATTTCACATAAATATTCAAGCCATTCAGATGAAAATAGTGAATGTTTGTCCAATATGTTCTATCTTTTAATTAGCAATTGTAGCGTTCTGGTAAATATTGGAGGTCACAGTGTATCACAGAAAACCATATGGTATCACATTGAGTTTTAATATTTATTATCTGACAAAATTTAGGAATGGCTCCAAGACTTGAAGCCTATCATAGAGATGGATTTCTTTTTAAATAAGTAAAAAATATTGAATGCTGGAATATTTCAGAGAGAATAAAATATATGGTAGGTAAACATAAATCAAATTGTTATTGATGTCCTTAACTTCCATATAAATCATGTCTCTTCAAACTATAGGTGCCTATTATTAGTTTGCTTTTTATATTTGTGAAATTAATAAATGTCCATCCAATTGTCTGAGGCAAATTCCCACTGCTGAATCCCAATCCACTAATAAAAACTAATAAATAATAATAAAAGACAATGCCCCACAAATATTCCAATTATAATAATTCTGACACCTTGAATATTCCCATATCAATCACCAAAATCTCCAGGAAATCTTGTATATTATTAAAAAACATGATGGAAGTCAATTTATTTTATTTTATGGTATTTTATTATTTTCCAAGTGAATTAAACTAAACCTAATTAAAGCCACTTCAGTTCTGAATAACAGCTTCCACACAGGGATTTACTGTGGTTTAACTAATCTACTTCAGATTCAGACCTTTAGTTGATTTGGATTTTCCTGGATGCTTCCATGTAGACCAACCCTAAGTAACTGATTCTTACTTTTTAATGTGAACACAGTAATTGAACATTGTTAAAATGCCAAGGTGTAATTAGTACAATTAAAGACATAACAATTATCAGCATGCCTCTTATATAGGACTGTTTTGAACCCTTTTTTGGAAAATAACTATCAATATATATGTACATACCAAAAATAGATTAAGTATTCACGTTAGGCTTTGGCAACTTCTCCAATACAAATATCTAATAGATGAACACATTTATATATATGTGGAAGATGGTGTTAAATGGTGCTGTCTAATAAATTAGAAGACCAATTATGACAAAATTCATACAGTTCTTCATTTTGGTGTTTTGAATAAAATTTAGCACAAGTTGTTTGACTGGTATTGGCTCAATGAATGAATCTGGTCACCCTAGCACTCACCCAGGATGTAGGACACCTCAGTTTAATTCCTCCTTCTGCCCAATAAAGATAAGGTATTTGAACAGGGGTTTCCTACCTCTCTGGCTAGGACACTCACCTCTAGGCTATGGGATGTTCTGAAGTGGGTCTCTGTCTCTCCCGTTGCAGGTGTTCCACTTTGTATAAATAATTAAATATGCATTAGGCCAGAGAGAGAGAACATGAATGACTCTAGCCCCAACTGAACTAAAGACTATAAGGAAGACATCCTCCTCCTCTTCTCTCCCCCAGCCATTTTGTATGGAGTTGGACATGTGACACTACCTTTCTTGAAAGAAATGGCTTAGGTACCTAAGGACACCTGACTCCAGGAAGAGCGTTCCCAATTGTGGACCTAAAACAGTATTAGCTGCCTCCCTCCAATTTGGATTTAGGTGCTTAACTCACTGAGATGGACAGACTATAGGACATACCCCTCTGTTCAGCACCTGCTAGTGCAGGGGTGGGCAAACATTTTGGCCTGAGGGCCACATCAGGGTTGCAAAACAGTATGGAGGGCCAGGTAGGGAAGGCTGTGCCTCCCCAAACAGCCTAGCCCCCACCCCCTATCCAACTCCTCCCACTTCCCGCCCCCTGACTGCCCCTCAGAACTCCCCAACCCATCCAACCCCCCTCGGCTCCTTGTCCCCTGACCGCACCCTCCTGGGACTCCTTGCCCCTTATCCAACCCCCCCCGGGACCCCAGCCTCTATCCAACCCCTCCTGTTCCCTGACTGCCCCGACACCTATCCACACCCCAACCCCCCCTGATAGGCCCGCTGGGACTCCCATGCTTATCCAACCCCCCACCCCCCATTCCCTGACCACTGCCCCCCCCAGAACCTCCGCCTCATCCAACTGCCCCCTTTTCCCTGTCCCCTGATTGCCGCCCCAGGACCCGCTGCCCCTTAATCCAACCCCCCTGCTCCCCGCCCCCTTACCATGCCGCTCAGAGCATCATGTCTGGCAGCCGTGCAGTCTGGCCAGAGCCAGACACGCTGCAACACTGCCTTGCTGAAGCGTGCAACCCCACCACCCAGAGCGCTGCCAGTGTGGCTGCAGAGTGTGGGGAGAAGTGGGGGAGGGGCCGGGGGCTAGCCTCCCCGGCCGGGAGCTCAAGGGCCAGGCAGGACAGTCCCACAGGCTGGATGTGGCCTGCGGGCCGTAGTTTGCCCACCTCTGTGCTAGTGGCTAGCTTATGTGGCTTCCGACTTAATTCTGGCTTTTGTGATTTGCATTTGTAGGTGTCTATGGTCCTCTTGCATTGTATAAGGTCCCTAGCCCAGAGTTTGTGGATTCCACTTCGGGGGTTGTCTACATTGTGTTTTAAAACCCATAGCAGTAAGTCTCAGAGCCTGAGTTGAGAGGTTCAGGCTCGCATTACAGTGCTAAAAACATGTGTATACACATTGCAGCTCAGGCTGGAGTGTGAGCTCTGAAGCCTACCTCCCTTCTCTGGCTTTAGAGCCCAAGCTCCCACTTGAGCTGCAATGTCTACACACAGCTGTTTTTACTGCTGTAGCATGAGCCCAAGTTTGTAGACCCAGACTCTGAGATTCACTGCATCAGGTTTTAAAATGCATTGTAGGCATACTTTGGGTGGCTGGGTGGCTAAAAGTTAGGCAAGTAAGTCCTTTCCCTAATCATGAATGAAAGCTACAGTTGTTCTATCCTGTACTAATATGTGTATTTCCAGTGCAAAAAAATATTAGGGCCAAATTTTCCTTTGGAATGAAGCTGGGAGATCCCATTGAATTTAGTTTGAGTTGAACGATGAATGAAAAAATGCAGAGCTTGACACTTTTTGGTAACACTTGAAAAGCTTAATTTCTGTGGCATTTGTTACAATGTTAATCAGGATTAAATAATAGAATCATGGAATATCAGGGTTGGAAGGGACCTCAGGAGGTCATCTAGTCCAACTCCCTGCTCAAAGCAGGACCAATCCCCAACTAAATCATCCCAGCCAGGGCTTTGTCAAGCCTGACATTAAAAACCTCTAAGGAAAGAGTTTCCACCACCTCCCTAGATAACCCATTCCAGTGCTTCACCACCCTCCTAGTGAAAAAGTTTTTCCTAATATCCAACCTAAACCTCCCCCACTGCAACTTGAGACCATTACTCCTTGTTCTGTCATCTGCTACCACTGAGAACAGTCTAGATCCATCCTCTTTGGAACCCCCTTGCAGGTAGTTGAAAGCAGCTATCAAATCCCCCCTCATTCTTCTCTTCTGCAAACTAAACAATCCCAGTTTCCTCAGCCTCTCCTCATAAGTCATGTGCTCCAGCCACCTAATCATTTTTGTTGCCCTCCTCTAGACTTTTTTCCAATTTTTCCACACCCTTCTTGTAGTGTGGGGCCCAAAACTGGACACAGTACTTCAGATGAGGCCTTACCAATGTTGAATAGAAGGGAAAGATCACAGCCCTCAATCTGCTGGCAATGCATCCACTTATACAGCCCAAAATGCCATTAGCCTTCTTGGCAACAAGGGCACACTGTTGACTCATATCCAGCTTCTTGTCCACTGTAACCCCTAGATCCTTTTCTGCAGAACTGCTGCCTAGCCATTCGGTCCCTAGGCTGTAGCAGTGCATGGGATTCTTCCATTCTAAGTGCAGAACTCTGCACTGGTCCTTGTTGAACCTCACCAGATTTCTTTTGGCCCAATCCTCTAATTTGTCAAGGTCCCTCTGTATCCTATTCCTACCTTCCAGCATTATCTACCACTCTTCCCAGTTTAGTGTCATCTGCAAACTTGCTGACGGTGCAATCCACGCTATCCTCCAGATCATCAATGAAGATATTGAACAAAACCGGCCCAAGGACCGACACTTGGGGCACTCTGCTTGATACCGGCTGCCAACTAGACATGGAGCCATTGATCACTACCCGTTGAGCCCAATGATCTAGCCAGCTTTCTATCCACCATTTAGTCCATTCATTCAGCCCATATTTCTTTAACTTGCCGGAAAGAATACTGTGGGAGACCGTATAAAAACCTTTGATAAAGTCGAGGAGTAACACATCCACTGCTTTCCCCTCATCCACAGAGCCAGTTATCTTGTCATAAAAGGCAATTAGGTTAGTCAGGCATGACTTGCCCTTGGTGAATCCATGCTGACTGTTCCTGATCATTTTCCTCAAAGTGCTTCAAAATTGATTCCTTGAGTGCCTGCTCCATGATTTTTCCAGGGATGGAGGTGAGGCTTACTGGCCTGTAGTTCCCTTGATCCTCCTTCTTCCCTTTTTTAAAGACCGGCACTACATTAGCCTTTTTCCAGTCATCCGGGATCTCCCCCAATCTCCATGAGTTTTCAAAAATAATGGCCAATGTCTCTGCCATCACATCCACCAACTCCTTTAGCACTCTTGGATGCAGTGCATCTGGCCTCATGGACTTGTGCTCATCCAGCTTTTCTAAATAGTCCTGAACCACTTATTTCTCCACAGAGGGCTGGTCAACTCCTCCCCATACTGTGCTGCCCAGTGCAGTAGTCTGGGAGCTGGCAAATCATGTAATGTAACTGTTAAAATATGCAGAAAATTTATCTGTGTGGCAGCTGAGTCTCTAGAAATCCAATTTCCTAGTCTTAGCAGCTACAAAAACAGTTTGTCTTTGAGAAAGATTCAGTCCCTGCACTAGATTTCACAGAATTCAACATTACGGATGACCCCAAAATACCCTTTCCTCTGTGGCTTAGGCTGACTCTATCCAGCCACGTTGCCATGCATGCACAAGGTCTCCTGATCATCTTCTGTGGACGTGCTTTAGCTTGCTGACTTTTAGGTGCCAGCCACAGAGAAGAATTGGGCTATACAAAATTAGCATCCCAGCAAAAACCGCACAGAAGAAATAAATAAACCAGCCACTCAAGCTCTCTAAAAATGGAAGAAGCTCCTGCAATACAATGTGTTCAGTGGAGGGAGAGGCTCCTTGTCATACTTCTTAACTGTGGCCTAAAATATCCTTCCTATTGACTCATCCCTCACTTCACTCTCCAGTATTAGTTCTGGTATGTTTTCCATATTCCTCACCATTTGACATGAGACAGAACTATCATTGATTCCTATTGACAGCCATGAAGGGGTTGGCACAAAGCTGTGCTAACTCTCAGAAGTTGCACAGTTAAGGTGGGTTTGGCTGGATGGAATGACTGAGAATAGATAACTTTTTGGAGACTGAGGCAAATTGTTACATAAATTAAATAAACAGAAATTAAGATTCCTTGGAGTTGAATAAGTGGGCAGCATTAACAAATCATTAACTTGATTAATATAACTACGAGTCCAAACCTTTGCATTGGCACAGGTTGACATGCCACAGAGCTAGTATCTGTCAGGGAAGAAGGTAAGATATCTTTGGAGGGCCTGGAAGCGGCAGAGAGATGCAGCTGGATTGGGTCCTTTGACAGGATTTCAGCTTCTTCTCAGCATTAATATGTCAATATTTTGAAATGTTCCAAAAGGCTAGCTCCGGGTACGTCAAATCAGCTCTTTTGAATTGTGTTTTCTCAGCTGAAAAAGTCTTAGAAACGAATATTTGAATTAGCAACCACATTTTAAAAAACACCATTTTTGTGTGTTAGGTGAAATATTGATTTCCATTCATTTGGATCCCATTCATATGGCTTCTGTGTCATTTAACAAATGCACTAGTTACTGATTTATAAGAATTGACCTCTTCAGACTGAAAGATCCAAGACAAATTGCAATTGACAGTACTGTAAAGGAGTCTAAATTATTTTCTTTCATGAGCAATCTGAAAAATTGATGCACAGTTGATGTTAGTTGTAAAAGGAACTGGGTTTTTACAAGAGCATAAATAGGAACCAAGTAACAAAATAGATAGTTGAACAAAAGTAATTTTAAGCACTTTTTTATACAATGTTTAATTAAATCCCAATAATTTTTATGTTTTACACAGGGAGGTCTTCTAAAATATCATTTTTTTACAATTAAGATGTCATTTAAATGCATGAAACAAATTCCCTGCTTCAAAGCTGTGACTTTGTCAAAAATATTATGCTATGTATATGACCTTTGTTTTAAAGCACTAATGTATTGGTAGAAAATGTGTTTAGCTCAGCAACCACTTGAGCCACTTGGTAAGATTCCATTTAAGCTTAATTTCCTAATTGAATTTAGAGATGGTCCCTGCCAAGCAATGTTTGGAAACTAAATATGTTTTAAACATTTTTTCAGAGTTCCTAATGCTGAATTGACACATTACCGTAAAAGGTAACTGTCTTTTTTTAACTCTGGAGTATCAAATCTAAGCAATAAAAATATTCTGTTTTTTTTCATACTACGACATAAATGTGTGAGGAATATACATGTTAACAATTTAAAGTTAAGTATTTGATCCTAAAGAGTTTAACATAATAACCATTTTGATTTATATGGAATTTTGTATGGTTTCTGTGTTATGAGCATACGTGGTTGCTTTAAGCTCACTATAGGTATCTGAGCCTTATGGAATCCCAGTAGGGATAGAGGTCTGTCTGTCTGTCTGTCTCCTCTCCCTCCGCTCCCCCAGTACATATACACATACCAAATGAAAGCATCCATCATGAAACTCTTTTAAATAGTAATTTTAATCTTAGGATTCTATAGGAATATCAATTAAATGTAAAGCATAAAAATCCTTTTAATTATCTTTGTTAAATCATCATGCTATGGGGTTTAAACTTTTAATTTAACAGCAAATAAAGAAGCTGGATTTTGTGAGTTAGTTATCAAACCAGAAATATATTAAATTTCTGGGTACAAAATGGCAAAATAGACATAGTTGTGATGATGATATTTATGGAATTTAATTTTTCAGAATGGTAACTACATTTTATGGAAAATATAGCAAACTGTAAAGAATGGGATGTGGAGTAGGAGACCTCACCTAGCCCACCTCCAGCCTCCCTAGCACAAATAAGCAAGGAGAAGAAACCATTGCAGTAAGCTATTGGTAGTAGGACACTGCTCCAGCTCATGAACTTGCCCTTCTCCCACTCTGAGGTAAAGGGCACAGGAATTGTAGTATGACAGTGGAAAGGAGAATCCAAAGTACCTTGCCCTGGGCTTGAGCACTCTTCTATTCCAACCATTGGGAAGCAGGAAGGAAAGCTGCAAAGATCAACTAATGGCCCAAATACTAGGGAGACTATTCTATACTTGGACTTCTCTGGGATTATTTTGAATGCCTCTTTCTGTTTCTTCAGATGTGTTTCGTATCACATCTGATGAAGAAACAGACATGGACTGTTGGCCTGTTGTAGTTTGGGGATGTGTCATCTACAGGGCCAAGTTCCTGAAATGAAGGAAGAGGTAGAGGAATGGTTTTAAAACAAAACAACAAAAAATACAGGAATTGAACAAACATGCTGTCATGCTGTCTGAAATGGCTCACAACTTAAAGTGTCAATCTCAGGTCAGACTGTCAGAAAACAGTCACCCCAAAACTGGTGGTATATTCTATAATTAGATTTCACCAAGCCAGTAACACGTGTACTCCTGGATTACTGTATTAGCTTTACGATAGAGTCACAAACAGTGCCCATAGGCTCTCCAGTGCATGTTGCCACCCAGACAAACTAGACTTTGTGATGAAAGGTTATTAAAACAAAAAATCATCTCACATTAGGCTACTCCCAAACCCAAAGGATTGGTCACTTACCCCAGATCAATGGATACTCTCAATCTCACACCAGAGACCGCTCTGGCAGTCACTTTCTCTAGTAAACTAAGTAAATATTAATTAGCTAAGAAAATAAATGAGTTATTGAGAGATTAAAAAGTCAGTTTGTTAGTACAAAATGTTAACAGAGTCCTAGTAATACAGATTTCCAAAAGTTCCTCAGGGTAATCCAGAGAAATTCTGGGGATCTCTGTCCAATTCTTCAGTATTCATTCTTGTTAGCTACAGGTTTGTTCCCAGCATCCGTTCTTATAGCTGACTTCACTAGAAAGCAATCTGGCAAGTGTTTCCATCACAGCACAGGTTTTTTCCTCTGACTAAATGCAGACTGGGTCTATGGATTTCCCATTGTCGAACACAATGACCCATGCTTTGAAGTTAGTATGCTTCATTTACAGTTCCAAGGCTTCAATCCTGTTTGATGGGCAAGCCAATTAGAGATATACAGGATGTGTTTGTTTATATTGCTGTAACTAATCTTTCATTAGTTTTCAGGCAGTGTACCCATTAAGTAAATTCTCGCTAACATATATTTTTGATCTAGGGTTAATTAAGTACAGGATATACATAATGTAATGCGATAGTAAACAGGTTGTAGGTAAGCGAAGACAATAACATTAACATTTCTTTGATATCGACACACAAGTGAATTGGCCTTTGGCTTTGATTTGGGCTGGTCTGTCAGCATCACACATACTATAAACTATTAAAAAAACAAAATAAAGACAAACAGGAAATGCAAACTTATTTAGGAAAATAAAAACAAAAAGTTGGAGCTAGAAATAAAGTTAATATCTGCTGAATTACTTTGGTTCTTCAAGTAGATGCAGCTATGTATTTTGCTTAGGTGTATACATATTTGGTGCACCGGAGCCAGAGAACTTTGCCTACCAATACCTGTAGAGGCAGCCTTCATGCCTTTCGGTCCTAGCCCCTCACCTGGCCATATAAGAATGTTGCCACCCCAAACCCTTCAGTTCCTTCTCACCAACGGTGACTTGAGTTGGAGCTCCATGTGTTGTTTTTCACCTTTCACTTTTGGTCTCAGTTTCTGATACAATTTTCTTGTATGTATTATTTAGTGCACGGGTCAGCAACCTTCGGCACGCAGGCCCTCAGGGTAATCTGCTGGCAGGCCGTCAGACATTTTGTTTACATTGACTGTCCGCAGGCATGGCCCCCCACAATTCCCCGGGGCCGCGGTTCACCATTCCTGGCCACTGAGAGCTGTGAATGGTCAACGTGAACAAAATGTCTCATGGCCCACCAGTGGATTACCCTGATGGGCCGTGTGCCAAAGGTTGCCAACCCCTGATTTAGTACTACTAGGTTAGTATTACTTTAATAGTAATTAAATAGTTACTTTAACCTCACCAGGGTTCAAACATTGTCCTGTGTGTGTAGGGGCATCCCTAACAGTGATCCCCACATAAGACGCTTGTTGTGTTTTGGAGAAGGACACATTAAAGACCATGGCTGACTGGCAGCTGTTTAGGATGAAGACAGTCTCTACTGGGTGTAGGGGCAGGAGCGTCGTCAGCTTTTTTGCCGCCCTAGGTGGCGGAAAGTCCCGCCCCCGAAATGCCGCCCCCGACAGAGTCCCGCCCCCGAAATACTGATGACAACCAGGGTGGCCGAAGATTCGGCCGCCGCAATCGCCGCCCCCAAATGTTAGCGCCCTAGGTGACTACCTAGATCGCCTAATGGGTTTCAGCAACGGGGGAAGGTTTTCTATGCATGGTATTTCCTGGTTCCCAAGCCCAAAGGAGGGATGAGACCTATCTTGACCTCCACAATTTCAACAAATACATCAGATATGTGAACTATCCTCCCCAGCTTAAATCAGAACAAGTGGTTTGCCGCCCTGAACCTTCAGGAGGCTTATTTCCACATAGCAATTCTCTGAACAGGAGATGTCTCCAGGTTGTTGTGGTGGATCAGCACTACCAGTACACCGTGCTGCCTTTCAGTCTGTCTTCTGGTTGTGGTGACTGTGAACCTCAGGAAGAGGGGAATTCATACCTTCCCATATCTGGACGACTAGTTGCTGAGGGGCAAGTCCAGAGAGCAAATCCTTTTGTCACGTCCAGTTGACACTACGCCTACTTGATTTTCTAGGCTTCATCCTAAACATCTGCCAGTCAACATTGGTTCCAACTCAGAATCTAAGTGTTTGAGAGCATTTCTCCTGACCTAGCCATTCCAGGTGATTCGCCTCCTTGTTAGGAACTGCAGTCTCAACCCTCAACCACAGCCCAGGTTGCTAGGCCACATGGCTGCATGTACTCAGGTAGTCCAATATGCTAGGCAGAGCCTACGTCCTCTTCAGATGTGGCTGAAGTTGGTCTGTCATCCAAATGGTCAACCCTTGGACACACTGGTCCATCTTCCTGCACCGATTGTGGACCGCTTCTGGTGGTGGATGGTTCAGGATGATGTGTGCCGGGGCATTTCCTTAACTCAGTTTCCACTGACCATGACTGTTGTCACCAATGCTTCCTTAATAGATTGGGGAATGCATCTGGGATTGCTAGAAGTTCAAGGCCAGTGGTTGGAACAGGAAGCTTCTCTGCATATCAATGTCCTGGAGCTTTGTGCCACCTACAATACCTGTCAGACCTTTAAAGATCACATCAGGGACTCAGCAGTTCTCATACTAATCATAGACTCATAGACTTTAAGGTCAGAAGGGACCATTATGATCATCTAGTCTGACCTCCCGCATGATGCAGGCCACAAAGCCGTCCCAACCCTTTCCCTTGACTCTGCTGTTGAAGTCCCCAAATCCTGTGGTTTAGAGACTTCAAGTAGCAGAGAATCCTCCAGCTAGTGACCCCTGCCCCATGCTGCGGAGGAAGGCGAAAAACCTCCAGGGCCTCTGCCAATCTACCCTGGAGGAAAATTCCTTCCCGACCCCAAATATGGCGATCAGTAGAACCCCGAGCATGTAGGCAAGACTCTCCAGCCAGACCCTCATTGGCCATTGATACTATTTACCAGCGTTGGCACACTGTTCATTTGACTAAAATCATGTTATCCCATTAAACCATTCCCTCCATAAACTTATCTAGCTTAATCTTAAAACTAGACAGGTCCTTCGCCCCCACCGTTTCCCTCGGAAGGCTGTTCCAATATTTCACCCCTCTGACGGTCAGAAACCTTCGTCTAATTTCAAGCCTAAACTTCCCCACGGACAGTTTATATCCATTCGTTCTCATGTCCATATTAGTACTGAGCTGAAATAATTCTTCTCCCTCCCTGGTATTTATTCCTCTAATATATTTAAAGAGAGCAATCATATCCCCCCTCAGCCTTTGTTTGGTTAGGCTAAACAACCCGAGCTCCTCGAGTCTCCTTTCATACGACAGGATTTCCATTCCTCTGATCATCCTAGTGGCCCTTCTCTGTACCCGTTCAAGTTTGAGTTCATCTTTTTTAAACATCGGAGACCAGAACTGCACACAGTATTCCAAATGAGGTCTCACCAGTGCCTTGTACAACGAAGCAGCACCTCCTTATCCCTACTAGATATACCTCGCCTAATGCATCCCAAGACCGCATTGGCTTTTTTCACCGCCACGTCACATTGTCGACTCATAGTCATCCTGCGGTCTACCAGGACTCCAAGGTCTTTCTCCTCCTCCGTTACTTCTAACTGATGCGTCCCCAGCTTGTAACTAAAATTGTTGTTAGTCATCCCTAAGTGCATCACCTTACACTTTTCACTATTAAATTTCATCCTATTTCTGTTACTCCAATTTACAAGGTCATTCAAGTCTCCCTGCAGAATATCCCGATTCTCCTCCGAATTGGCAATACCTCCCAACTTTGTGTCATCCACAAACTTTATCAGCCCACTCCTACAATTGGTTCCGAGGTCAGTAATAAATAGATTAAATAAAATTGGTCCCAAAACCGAACCTTGAGGAACTCCACTGGTGTTCCAACCTGACAGTTCACCTTTCAGTACGACCCGCTGCAGTCTCCCCATTAACCAGTTCCTTATCCACCTCTGGATTTTCATATCGATCCCCATCTTTTCCAATTTAACCAATAATTGCTCATGTGGTACAGTATCAAACGCTTTACTGAAATCAAGGTATATTAGGTCCACCGCATTTCCCTTATCTAATAAGTGTGTTACTTTTTCAAAGAAGGAGATCAGATTGGTTTGGCACGATCTGCCCTTGGTAAAACCATGTTGTGATTTGTCGCAATTGCCATTGACCTCAAGGTCCTTAACTACTTTCTCCTTCAGAATTTTCTCCAGGACCTTGCACACTACAGATGTTAAACTGACAGGTCTGTAGTTACTCGGGTCACTTTTTTTCCCTTTCTTGAAAATAGGAACCACATTAGCTATTCTCCAGTCCAACGGTACCACCCCCGAGTTTAAAGATTCATTAAACAACAATATCACCGTGATGTAATGGGAACAGATGAGGGAACACACTCCAATGTGCTGTGTGAGCAGGCAATCAGGCTCTGGCCATTTTGTGTCAAAGATAACATTATCCTTGTGGTCAATCACTCACCAGAATCACCTGATGGATCACCTCAGCAGAAATTTCTTCCTGAGTCACGAATGGACCCTGAAGCCCAGTATACTGTGGTCCATTTTTGCAGTTTGGGACATCCCAACAATTGACCTGTTTGTCATGAGAAACAACAAGCAATGCTGACTGTTTTGCTCTTGAAGAGTTCTCACTCCTGGCTCCTTGACCAATGCTTTTCATCTGAGCTGGGAATCACCACTCCTGTATGCTTTTTCTCCAATTCCACTTATCCCACAGGTCATTCCCAAGCTGGAATTGGACTGTGCCAAGCTCATTCTCATTGCTCCAGCATGGCCGAGACAAGGTTGATTCTCTGTTTGTCCTTCCATATCCTTTCCTCTTCATCCTGATCTTCCGATTCAGCATCACAGTCAGATTTTGCATCCAGCACTTAGATCCCTAAATCTCACAGTGTGGATGCTGCATGATTAGATGATGAGGAGGAAAGATGTTCTGAAGTGATCTGGCAAGTCTTGCTCAATAGTAGGAAGTCCTCCAGAAGAGTGACCTGTTTGGCCAAGAGGAAGCAGTTCTTGATATGGGCATTAGCCTGGCTCTGTGATTGGAAGCTGACTTGTATCCAGGGCATCTTGGAATACCTTTTACACCTTCAGTCTTCTGGTCTCATGCTTACTTCATTGAGAATCCATTTGGTGGTGATTTTGTGTTTCATTTGCCCATCCATGGGAAGTCAGCGTTTTCAAACTCCATGAAACTGAGATTCTTGAAAGGAGTCACTCATCTCCACCTGCCAGTTAAATTCCTGCCAGATGATTCCTTTGTGGGATCTTAATCCTATCTTAGCGGCTCTCATGGGGCCTCTGCCAACTCTTTTTTTCTCCCTTCTGTGTCAAAAAACTGCCTTCCTTTTGGTGATGATAATGCCTGCAAGGATGATGAATGATTTGCAGTCTTTGAAGGCAGAGCCTCCTTACATGCAATTTTCTAAGGACAAAATAACCCTGCAGCTGCATCCTAAGATTTTATCCAGAGTGGTTTCCCAGTTTTGATAGAGCCAAGCTGTATATTTACCACTGTTCTTCCCTAAGTCATACTGAACCCCAAAGGCACAACCTCATCACACAGTGGATGTTAGGCAATGTTTAGCTTTGTAGCTAGATAGGACCAAACCTTTCCACTCCTCATCCCATTTGTTTGTCTCATATGCAGATTCAGTGAAGGGTGAAGTAGCCTCTCAAACTGTCTTCAGGTGGATAACTTACTGTATTATGACAGCGTAAGAATTAGCACAGACTATGCCTCCTTAAAGTGACCTCCTACAATTTTGAAGCACTTAGAGGAGAGGAAAGTGATCAGGAACAGTCAGCATGGATTCACCAAGAGCAAGTCATGCCTGACTAACCTAATTGCCTTCTATGATGAGATAACTGGCTCTGTGGATGAGGGGAAAGCAGTGGATGTGTTATTCCTCGACTTTAGCAGAGGTTTTGATATGGTCTCCCACAGTATTCTTGCCAGCAAGTTAAAGAAGTATGGGCTGGATGAATGGACTATAAGGTGGATAGAAAGCTGGCTAGATCGTTGGACTCAGTGGGTGATGAGCAATGGCTCCATGTCTAGTTGGCAGCCGGTATGAAGCGGAGTGCCCCAAGGGTCGGTCCTGAGTCCGGTTTTGTTCAATATCTTCATTTATGATCTGGAGGATAGTGTGGATAGCACCCTCAGCAAGTTTGCAGATGACACTAAACTGGGAGGAGTGGTAGATATGCTGGAAGGTGGGGATAGGGTACAGAGGGACAAACTAGAGGAGTGGGCCAAAAGAAACCCAGTGAGGTTCAACAAGGACAAGTGCAGAGTCCTGCACTTAGGACGGAAGAATCCCGTGCACTGCTATAGACTAGGGACCGAATGGCTAGGCAGCAGTTCTGCAGAAAAGGACCTAGGGGTTACAGTGGACGAGAAGCTGGATATGAGTCAACAGTGTGCCCTTGTTGCCAAGAAGGCTAATGGCATTTTGGGCAGTATAAGTAGGGGCATTGCCAGCAGATCGAAGGACATGGTCATTCCTCTCTTTGACATTGGTGAGGCCTCATCTGAAGTACTGGGTCCAGTTTTGGGCCCCACACTATAAGAAGGATGTGGAAAAATTGGAAAGAGTCCAACAGAGGGCAACAAAAATGATTAGGGGGCTAGAACATATGACTTATGAGGAGAGGCTGAGGGAACTGGGATTGTTTAGTCTGCAAAAGAGAAGAATGAGGGGGGGTTTGATAGCTGCTTTCAACTACCTGAAAGGGGGTTCCAAAGAGGATGGATCTAGACTGTTCTCAGTGGTAGCAGATGACAGAACAAGGAGTTATGGTCTTAAGTTGCAGTGGGGGAGGTTTAGGTTGGATATTAGGAAAAACTTTTTCATTGGGAGCGTGGTGAAGCACTGGACTGGGCTACCTAGGGTGGTGGTGGAATCTCGTTCCTTAGAAGTTTTTAAGGTCAGGCTTGACAAAGCCCTGGCTGGGATGATTTAGTTGGGAATTGGTCCTGCTTTGAGCAGGGAGTTCGACTAGATGACCCCTGAGGTCCTTCCAACCCTGATATTCTATGATTCTATGATATGAGCTTATTCCATGAGAGCTCAGGCAACATAGTTGGCATTTCTATGTGACATTCCTATAGTGAACATTTGCAGGGATGCCCCTTGGTCTTCTGTGCATAATTTTACAAACCACTATTCCATTGCTGCTGCATCCAGATCAGGTGTAAGCTTTGGAAAGGTAATCCTGCAGTGCTTGTTTAAATAGACTTCAAGCCCCACCACTTCTGAGTACTGCTTGTGAGCTACCTAAGTAGCAAGAAGAAAAAATGGTTACCTACCTGTAACTGTTGTTTTTCGAGATGTGATGTAGACATATTCCATAGGCAGTGATAGTGCAATGTTCCCTCATGCTGCTCTGCTAATCTGTTTGTGAGATCTCTCCTGAGGAGGCAGGGTATGTGAGATACTGCAACTGCATGCCAAATCTTTGGGGACCATATTGTATTAAGTGTCTGGATATTTTATGTATGCAATTCTGGGGGAGAGATTGCCAGAGCTCCACCAGGAACTAAGAAAAGTACAGGGTGATTAAGGTAAATCACGCAGGTTGTCACACAAGCCCCGCCCCCCCCCCCCACACACACAGAGGTACCACCCTCTAGGAAGGCTTGCATATACTGGTTCTAACTGGATTTTCGAGAGACAAACAGGCAAAAGAAGTGCTTTTGGCATGAAAAGACTGGGTTTAAAAAAACTGACTCACGGCCTTCTTTCTGACCCAGTAAATGGATAGGGTTTTCTGTTTAAGTAGGGCCTCAACCCTTGTGGAAGGGTTGGAAAGACTTTGGCCTCCTAGGGCCCGCATAAGACTGATGGGTAACTTCTGGTATGTTTAATATGTGTTTAGATCTGTTTATTGGTTTTTATGTTATCTCTGTAATGCTTTTGCCTTACAAATACATGTGCTTGCTTGGAAAGAGCTGTGTAGTAACTTGTAAACTGCAAGCAAACACACTGTTCGTAGGCATCAGAGAGAAAGCAACATGCAAGTTCTGGCAGAGTTGCTTGCTGGGGGTATCAGAGGGAATGGTAGGGGGCTGTGCAGCCTTAACACATCCAGTCAGAAATGAGTGGGACAAGGGTCCCTGCCCAGACACAACTGATGGCTGGAAATCTGAGTGAGAACTCACGTAGAAGACCACGGAGGAGGGAAATACACGTGCAGTTACTCTGAAACTGTGACAGGGTAATTTTGTCTTCTGGCCTTTTTAACGCTTTCCCCCCCTCTTTGTGATGGTGTGTTTTTTGTGGCAATTACTGTGAGGTGTACTGAAATCCTTGGAACTAACCTGGTATCACCAACTCATCTCACATAGCAAAGAGCCATCAGTTATTAACAATTTTCTGTTATTAGTGAGTTAGAATGGTTTCGATTTAAAAGATTCTATGTTTCACTGTCAGCCTTTACACAAACTTAAGCATTCCTTTCTGCCTATCCTTTCATCTGTATGAAATTTTAATATTGTTCTGATATTTAATAGGCTGTAGAAGTTCCCCTTTTCTGTACACACACATTGTTGACCCTGTTTTTTAAAACCAGTTTCTCTCACCTTCCCTCTACTCTAGTTTTTTTATTGTCTCTGTTTGCCATTTTGTTGTAGTCTTTGTACATCTGTAATATGTGTGTGTATTGCTTCTGTTTTGTGAACTCTGCAAGAGACCAATTGAAACAGAGATGGGCCTGAGCTGCAAAGTTTGCATCTGCATTAAGAGGCAAACTTCACAAAAGTCTAGGAAATGGCTGGATCAGGAATTTTTATTATCTGGTACCAGTGTTTCTTGTAATTTTCATGTATTTGTTAACAGTTCAAAGCACAGTATAAAAGAGCAGGGGGTAGCTGTGTTAGTCTGTATCCACAAAAACAACAAGGAGTCCAGTGGCACCTTAACAACTGACAGATTTATTTGGGCATAAGCTTTCGTGGGTAAAAAACCCATTTCTTCAGTGCATGATCTTATGCCCAAATAAATCTGTTAGTCTTTAAGGTGCCTCCGAACTCCTTGTTGTTTTAGTAAAAAGCAACAGGGAGGTTAAGGCGCTAATTTGGTCAGAAAAAGTGGCCTTAGAAAAGATAAAGACTACTGTATTGATTTCTGATGGCCAAATTCTCATTCTGCAAGTAATGCCCAACTAAAATATTACCCCAGCAAATATATAGGGACTGATAAAGAGAAAATTAAGTCCCTGCAACTCAGAAATTGGGCCTGGGGCACTCTCACAAATGAACAGTGTGGTGGGAAGGGAGCAAGCAGATGAGTCCTCCTGTTTTCAATGCTGCCAACAAGCTACATAGAAGATTGTGGTTCAGTGACTTTGCACTGCATAGGGACCCACTGGCTGCGCCCCATCATACCTACTTCCACTCTGAGGACTGGAAATGTGGCATCCCTTCTTTGTTTTACATAATCAATGTCTGTGTAAGATGGCAGCATTTTCTCCTGACTAAGTTGGCTTTGAAATTTCACTTTGGTTTTCTTGAAAATTGCAGGGTTCTCTGCATTTAATGTTTATAATCATTGCTTTGCATATTTATATTTTCATAGTAAATACAGAATAAAGCCTAGAAATCACCATCAAAATTCAGATCTCAAACTAAACTGTTTATTATATAAAAAGTAACATCCTGACAATTGAAGTTGTAAAAAACACTAACATATAATTTATTAGGAATTTACCATTTGGAAAATTGCTGGGGGGAGGGAACAGCCATTTCTTTGAAGAAATAATACTTAAATAGTGTTATCTAAAACACACACACCTCTGCTGGATGAAAATCAACTCCGGAGAGGCAGTTCTGCACATGGCTTTCCATTATTCTGTAGTACTATATCCCCAGCAGGGGGGTTGCATACAATTAATGAATAATAGTATTTGAATATTCAGATTGGAGAAGGTATGAAAGTTTTTAATTGCCCAATTCTCTTCTATCCCATATATTGTTATTACAATCACAGTTACCAGACAAACTGCATGTTTGACCCCTCCTGGTCTTATTGACTGCACCCCTTATCAGGATCCTAGCTGTAACCTGGCTCAGGGTAGAATTGTGCAATTCTCCCACTCTGGGACTGTGGCTTGCATTGCAGTACATTCTGACCCTGCAGTTCTGTTCCCTTTGGGATAATGACAATGGTAATAAGTGACCAAAAAGCTTCCTTAAAGCAAAGTATTGTTTATTTAGAACAAACATATTTCAGAGAAAACTTTTATTAAAAATAATAAAACAGACTGGATACAAATCTAGCTTTTCATTATGGCTTACCATTCCCTGGGTCTTAGAAGGCCCAAGTTCTTTAGATTCCCTCCATGGGATCGGGGCGAGGGGGGGGGGAGGAAGAAGGAGAAATGGAGAGCTGGTATACCTGTCAGAACTCGCTGACAACAGTCTGGACATCTCCTGGCAACTCACCCCCTTCACAGGAATCAAGATACTTTTTAACTGTTTATGGCCCTTTGATCTGTTAGGTCCCAACATTTTCTTTCAAGTGTATGTAGGGATTTCCTTGTCTGTAGCCTTTGTGTTGCCTTCCTCTTTATTCTCCCCACTGCCCCCTATTAAACTAGGTCAGTGTATTCATAGAGGAAAGCCTTATAATCCCAATGTGCAATAAATTCCCTATGCTGACCCGATCACGTACAGTAAACATCAAATTGTTATATCTTGTTTCATAGTATTAGTAGATATTATTACAAAACAGCTCCACTTCTGTAACAGTTATGGTCTTGCTTTAACTTGCTCCCTCAATTTGATGAGTTTAATGTCAAAAATTGTTGGTTAACTTCAGCAGAAGGATTGAAATATGTTGATCTGATGCAAAACTATTGTATGTTGTTTACACAATTGCCTCAGTTACAGATTTATGGCTTGAGTCTGCATATAATGACAAAGTTCTTATTGACTTTAAGGGTACAGGATTAGGGTCTTAAACCTGAATACAGCCCATCGCTGTTTGTCTGATTATACATTTGGTGTATTTGTGCTGACATTGGCATGGTGTAGTATTTTACTTTTATCATTCACGTCACAATTTTTGAGATGGTATATATACATTATTTATAACTTGGACAAGCTATCTCCCTCGTGTGCTTGAGCATTTACATAGATTAAGCTATTTGCAGTTGCTTTTTGAGTTCTATTTTTTTAAAAGAATTGCTTGTTGACATCTAAAATAAAATTATTCTTATCATTACTTTCTACAATACCTGGGTTCAGGTTGAAGAGCAATTCTCAACAGTATATACTGTTAAGATTCAATTTGAGTTTTTCATTATGGCACATTCCTTAAATGTAGCTGAAGCAATGCGTTAGGGCCAAGCAATAGAGAAAAATACAGCTTGCTCCAACCATTCTTTGAAGATCAGGCTGTATTTTTCATATTGACCTTCCCTTTTTCTCCATTAACGCTAAGTATCTCAGTTCAACAAGGCTTTGTGTACTTTGAGTGGCAGCACATAAAGACTAGGACAGATAATGCTAGAGGGGAGGGGAGGTCTGAAGCAGGTGGTAACAAGCACTTCATTGTCTCACTTAATTTACCACATAAGCTAGAGGGGAAAAAATGATTTTTCATTAAAGGTTCTAAAATTTAGAATCCTAAAACAGAGTCCACTAAATAAACATGAATGTAGCCTTAGGCCTTGATCCTGAAATTCATTGTATGGGTGTACTGCTGTGCCCATAAGGAGCCCTGTTAACTTCATTTGGGATTCATGCAGGTGTAGCAGTGTGCCAATGTTTAGCAAACTGCAGAATTAGAGCCTTAATTTCTGCCTCTTCATATAGTATCACAAGAAAGCAGAGGGAGTGATTGCACCAAGAGTTCATACAGGCAACTTTATAAACATTTGATTACGTTATACAGTAACTCCTCATTTAACGTTGTAGTTATGTTCCTGAAAAATGCGACTTTAAGCAAAACGATGTTAAGCGAATCCAATTTCCCCATAAAAATTAATGTAAATGAGGGGGTTAGATTCCAGGGCAATTTTTGTCACCAAACGAGACTATATTATTTTTATATACACACACACACACACACACACACACACACACACACACACACACACACACTGTATAAGTTTTAAACAAACAATTTCATACTGGTACAGAAGCTTGGTTGAGGTGGAGGAGTCAGAGGGTGGGATATTTCCCAGGGAATGCCTTACTGCTAAATGATGAACTAGCAATTGGCTGAGCCCTCAAGGGTTAACTCTCACACTCTACAAGACAGCAGGAATGGAGGGAGGGGAGACAGCATCACAGCAAGCAGGAGTCTCGGGGAGCAACTGCAAGGCAGAGGTCAGGAGCAACACATGGCAGTGGAGGGACAGCTTAACTGCGGGCAATTGATAGCCTGCTGGGCAGCTACTGCACAGGGAACTTAGGGGAGAGGGGAGCTGATAGGGGGGCTGCCAGTCCACCCTGGTTCCAAGCGCCCATCAGCTATCTGCAACGGGCTTCTCTTCCTGCAAGCAGTGGACAAAGCAGGAGGCTGCCAAATGACGTTAGAAGGGAGCATTGCACAACTTTAAATGAGCATGTTCCCTAATTGATCAGCAACAAAACGTTAACCGGGATGACTTTAAATGAGGAGTTACTGTACTGTGTTTATAGGTCATGTTCAGAAGGTTGAGTATTATATCAATGGCAGGTTGGCAACATTCTACTCACACAAAACCAAACACCCTTGCCCTGCCCCCTGCCCTGCCCCACCTCCGAGACCCTGCGCCCTGCTCACTCCATCCCTCGGTCCATCTGTCGCTCGCTCTCCCCACCCTCATTCACTTGCTCATTTTCACCAGGCTGGCTCAGTGGGTTGGAGTGTGGGAGAGGGTGAAGGCTCTAGCTGGGGGTGCAGGCTCTGGGGTGGGGCTAGAAATGAATTCAGGTTGCGGGAGGGGGTTCTGGGCCTAGGCAGTGGGATGTGGGAGGGGGTCAGGGGTGCAGGATCCGGGCAGCACTTACCTTAGGCAGCTCCCAGAAGCAGCGGCATGTCCCCCGTCTGGCTCCTACATGGAGGTGTGGCCAGGTAGCCCTGTGCACTGCCCTATCTGCAGGTGTGCCCCCACAGCTCCTATTGGCCGGGAAGTCGGCGCTTGGGGTAGGGGCAATGTGCAGAACCCCCTGGTGTCCCCTATGCATAGGAGCTGGAGGGAGGACATGCCGCTGCTTCCAGAAGCCGCACAGAGCCACGGCAGTAAAGGGAGCCTGCCTTAGTGCCACTGACCGGACTTTTAATGCCCCAGTCAGTGGTGCTGACCGGAGTTGCCAGGGTCCCTTTTTGACTGGGCATTCCAGTCAAAACCAGACACCAGGCAACCCTAATCAGTGGGGGAAAGTAAGCATATGCAACCAAGGTGGTTGTTATCTGTATGCAGTTATCTTGAAGAGTCTGAGTTATAATTGATTACATTCAGTTTGTGCAGTTTGTACATTTTATTCCCAAGTCACTTAACACAATAACATCACTACACTATGTAAATGGAAAACACAACTTATCTGATACTTTGTAAGGATCAGAAGGGGCCAATAACCAACTTTGGTCTGAAATGCTCCGCTATATTTTAACCCTTCAGTTGTGATATACCACTAAAATCCTAGTGCAGGCTTAAATGTATTGTCTTCTACAGATTTTAGTGTATCCAATCATAATCTAAAGCAATTGTTATGAATGTTCATTATTTTCTAATGTTGTAGCCATGTTGCTCCCTGGATCTGTGAGACACAAGGTAGGTGAGGTAATATCCTTATTGGACCTGTCAAGGTTCCTTCCCCACTCTAAACTCTAGGGTACAGATGTGGGGACCTGCATGAGAACCTCTAAGTTTAATTACCAGCTTAGATCTGGTTTTGCTGCCACCACCGAAATTATTTATGAGTCATTTGGGAAATTCTGTCTACCTCCCCCCAGAATATCTCCCTCCCAAGTACTAATACCCTTCCCTGGGTAGCCTTGAGAGACTTTTTTTACCAATTTCCTGGTGAACACCGATCCAAACCCTTGGATCTTAAAACAAGGAGAAATTAACCATTCCCCTTCCTTTCCCCCCACCAATTCCTGGTGAGTCCAGATCCAACCCCCTTGGATCTTAAAACAAGGAAAAGTCAATCAGGTTCTTAAAAAGAAGGCTTTTAATTAAAGAAAGAAAGGTAAAAATCATCTCTGTAAAATCAAGATGAAAAATAACTTTACAGGGTAATCAGATTCAAAGAGCCCAGAGGAACGCCCTCTAGCCTTAGGTTCAAAGTTAGAGCAAATAGAGGTAAACCCTCTAGCAAAAGGAACATTTACAAGTTGAGAAAACAAAGATAAAACTAACATGCCTTGCCTGGCTGTTACTTACAAGTTTGAAATATGAGAGACTTGTTCAGAAAGATTTGGAGAGCATGGATTGATGTCCAGTCCCTCTTAGTCCCAAGAGCGAACAACCCCCAAAACAAAGAGCATAAACAAAAGCCTTCCCCTCACCAAGATTTGTAAGTATCTTGTCTCCTTATTGGTCCTTTGGGTCAGGTGTCAGCCAGGTTACCTGAGCTTCTTAACCCTTTACAGGTAAAAGGATTTTGGTGTCTCTGGCCAAGAGGGATTTTATAGTATTGTACATAGGAGGGCTGTTACCCTTCCTTTTATAGTTATGACAGGACCAACTTCTGTTGTTGAGCAAGACAAGCTTTCAAGGTCTGGAGAAGGAAGAAGAGCTCTGTTTTATCTCAAAAGGTTGTACGTTCCCCCAGCAGAGGTTTGTCGTAGTAAAGATGTGTCTCTCATTATTGTCTACGAAAGTTATTCTGTCATTTCATAAGCACAGTTGCCAACTTTCACACAGTAAATAAGCACCCCGACTTTCACAATAAGCCAAAAATCAAACTAATCCCATTTCAAAACAGGGCCAAAACAAGCCAATCCCTAAGAACCCCAACACTCTGACTAGATTCCCCCAGCATGCAGTCTGGGACTATGATGGGCCCACTGTGCACCCCGACTCTCTCCCCCTCTTGACTCTGCTTGCCCCCCCTTGTCCCTCCTTGCTGGGACCCGATCAAAAAAACAAACAAACAAAAAAAACAGCAACAAGCTACAAGGTAAAAACTAGTCAACAAGCAACTCACAAACCAATTAAGCCAAAAACAAGCCCAACAAGTGACTGAAGCTAAATACTGTATAATTCCACCTTTTATATAGTCTCTTAAATATATAAACCTTTTTTTTTAAAATGATTGACATTTTTCAGGTTATGAACTGCCTATCCACAGACACATTGGTTAAATGAATAATGAATATAAAAAATTTAAAATAATTCTTAATTTAGTAAAAATTCCCAGTGCAGGCTCCGCCAAACATTCCAACTTTACATTTTACTGATTCTTAAGTATATCTAATTTATTAGAGTCCAGTGTCTTCTAACTTTTTTCCCGTCATATGTTGATGATATGAAAGTGGAAAGGGGAGATGATAAACACAGTTCACTGGATCAGTCTAGTCAATATATAGTTTACAGGACTAGTTTTCTGTTGACTAGAGTGTAATTTTAAAAGTTAACATTTTCAGTGGGATTTTCAAAATAGTAGACCAGCTTTGATAGTTTCATGCATGAAAGGTCATTTACCTGGTATTAATGATTTCAGCTTTCAGATGAGTGAGTGAGCTTCAGGCGTTAGTAATAGATCAACTATATGTGTGTTGTGGATTCATCCTAAATTTGTTCCACCTTAGTTCCCCATTAATCAATCCTTCATCCTGAAACAATCCCCTTTGTAACAAACTCAATGTGAAAATGCCCATAGGCTTTTATTTGCCGACTAACGTCCCTAGAAAATCTACCTTTTGACACCAACAGGTAAGTGCTAATGTTTCCAATAACAAAACCATGTCTACCTAGCTGACTGAGTCTTGTTCTGCTTTGGCATGTTTGAAATTTCAAGATTATGTCAAGTCACATTTAATCTGAAACACATCAACTTCTGCAACCATTCTCTGATCAGTTTCAGTCCAGGAGACTTTCAGGCTGTCCACATAGGCTTCCATGTACTCATTTTTCACATCATTAAGCTTTGGACTCAGCCTCAAGGAAAGAATCAAGGTTTGGCTTCGTATTTATTACCATTATACTACTCATTTTTTTTTCTTTAAAAAATATTTATTTTGGGTAGTGCTCATACCATGGTAGGAACTATACATAAAATAAAGGAAGGCATAGTCCATTGCGCTTAAGAGTTTACAATCTAAAAGTCAGAACAGTATTCTATTCTGTATTCTATCACACAGTATTCTTGCCAGCAAGTTAAAGAAATATGGATTGGATGAATGGACTATAAGGTGGATAGAAAGCTGGCTAGATTGTAGGGCTCAAAGGGTAGGGATCAACGGCTCAATGTCTAGTTGGCAGCCGGTATCAAGCAGAGTGCCCCAGGGGTTGGTCCCAGGGCCGGTTTTGTTCAACATCTTTATTAATGATCTGGATGATGGGATGAATTGCACCCTCAGCAATTTCACAGATGACTCTAAGCAGGGGGAGAGGTAGATATGCTGGAGGGTAGGGATAGGGTCCAGAGTGACCAAGACAAATTGGAGAATTGAGCCAAAAAAAATCTGATGAGGTTCAGCAAGGACAGGTGCAGAGTCCTGCACTTAGGAAGGAAGAATCCCATGCACCGCTACAGGCTGGGGACCGACTGGCTATGCAGCAGTACTCCAGAAAGGATCTGGGGACTACAGTGGACAAGAAGCTGGATATGAGTCAGCAGTGGGCCCTTGTTGCCAAGCAAGCCAACAGCATATTGGAATGTATTAGTAGGAGCATTGCCAGCAGATCGAGGGAAGTGATTATTCCCCTCTATTCGGCACTGGTGAGGCCACAGCTGGAGTATTGCAGCCAGTTTTGGTCCCCCCACTACGGAAGGGATGTGGACAAATGGGAGATAGTCCAAAGGAGGGCAACGAAAATGATTAGGGGGCTAGGGCACATGACTTATGAGGAGAGGCTGAGGGAACTGGGGTTATGTAGTCTGCAGAAGAGAAGAGTGAGGGGGGATTTGATAGCATCCATCAACTGAAGGGGGGTTCCAAAGAGGATGGAGCTAGGCTGTTCTCAGTGGTGGCAGATGACAGAAC
Source organism: Trachemys scripta elegans (assembly GCF_013100865.1). Lineage (NCBI taxonomy): Eukaryota > Metazoa > Chordata > Testudines > Emydidae > Trachemys > Trachemys scripta. The sequence continues at coordinate 167,282,415 of NC_048298.1, read as the reverse complement.
AAGAAGCAATGGTCTCAAGTTGCAGTGGGTGAGGCCTAGGTTGGATATTAGGAAACACTATTTCGCCAGGAGGGTGGTGAAGCACTGGAATGGGTTACCTAGAGAGGTGGTGGAATCTCTATCTTTAGAGATTTTTAAGGCCCAGCTTGAGAAAGCCCTGGCTGGGATGATTTAGTTGGTGTTGGTCCTGGTTTGAGCAGGGGGTTGGACTAGATGATCTCCTGAGGTCTCTTCCAACCCTAATACTCTATGATTCCATGATTCTAACAAAGAAGCCATTAGGCAAACAATATAAGGAGGAGTGTAAAGTACAAGTAGCAGGGTCAGAGTACTGATTGGCTACATTCTGATAATGGGGTATTAGTTTACATATATATATACGCACACATGTTATCAAACTCAACACCCCAATTTTGCCATTGTTAGATAAATTATTATATAGATCACCTATAAAATGGGTTTTAAGGAGACATTTGAATTCAGAGAAGGGAAGTGGCCTTAAGAATGAGTTCAGGAAGAGTGTCCCACACATAGAGGGTGCTAGAGTAGAAGACAAGAAGGTTCTTTTAGAAAAATCAGACAAATTGTGTCTCAAGGCTGGCACAACTTGTGAGTCAGAGGAAATGATACTGACCTGGAACTGAAATAAGGGCAGAAAGGAAGAGAGAAAAAAATCTTATGGTAGTGCTTTAATGCAAAGATGAGAAACTTGAACTTAATGCAGTGAAAGAGTGGGAACCAGTGTGGTGATTTAAAGGGAGGGTAGCTCAGTGGTTTGAGCATTAGCTTGCTAAACCCAAGGTTGTGAGTTCAGTCCTTGAGGGGGCCTGTGTGCCTTGGGAGATGCCAGGATGATGACCATTGGGGATGATGGTGAGGAGGAAGGTGATAACGAACACTTCAGGTTGTCTTAAAAGGATGGTGTAAGTATATGGATGCTTACAGCTACAATCATGAGTATTTTTAGTAAAAGCCAGGGACAGGTCATGGGCAAAAAACAAAAAATCACTGCCTGTCCATGACTTTTACTAAAAATATTCATGGAGTTTTGCAGGGGGGGGGGAAGGGAGGTGCTGCGGGGGAGGAACCCTGGGGAGGCCTGCCGGCGCACCTTCCTCCACTGAAGGGGGAGTCCCGGGGGGCCTGCCGCTGCCAGGGAGGAGGGAGCCTCAGGGGGCCCACCGCCACTCCAGCCACTGCCTGGGAGGAGGGAGCCCCGGGAGGAGGGAGTCCCAGAGCACTGGTTGGCTGTGAGACCACCTAAGCGGCTGGCTGCAGAACTGCTCTAGCAGTGGCCAGTGTGGCAGTCCCGAGGGCTGTTTGAACAGCTGGCTCCAGGGCTAGCTGCTTGGGTGGCCCTGGGGACAGCCACAGTGGCCGCTGCAGAAGTCAGAGGCTGCAGGAAATCATGGAATCTTTGACTTCCGTGACCTCCATGACAGACACGGAGCACTATGGATGCTCAGCTCATTCTGTATTATCTCTACCTGTCATGTCGGGTTAGAGCGTTTGTGAATTCGCTATGTTAAAATTATTGTAAGTATAATGTGATTTCCTAAGTGTGTGTGTCACAACCATGCACACTGGGGCCCCAACTGAACAGTAATGGCAGTGATGCTGGAACTAAGTGTGCTGGGGGTCCAGCTGCACCTCCTAGCTTGAAGAAGTAGTAACAATCATTAAATACATGGTTTCCTTCAGCAGCACCCCCACTATAAAAATTGCTCCAGCTCCCCTGAGTAATGAGCTGGATCTTGGGACAAGAACTTGACAAATTTTAGAGTGCTAATTGGGAAACTAAATCACTAATACACAATCAGTAGATCAAGCAACACTGGGCTAGGAGTTTTCCCAACTCCTCTTCCCACTAGTAATTTTAGTTTATTTTGCAGGATATTCATGGCTTGTCTTTTCTGACAGGTATCTTAGTTCAAACCTTATACTTGTATCCTTTTCTTAGCAAAAAGTTCTATTCCTGTTGATTCAAGATATATTTACTGTGTGGAATTTTAAACTAACGATTCTGTATTGTCGACTCCATCATATAATGTTGCAAGTTACATGTGACAAATTTGTTTGAAAAATTTGTATTAGAGTAGAATCAATATTAAGAACGCATCACAATCATAAATGCTGCATTTTAAAAGCATGCTAAGTTGGTTTCAAGTTTACATTTCAACCTACTTAAAATGTTCAGCAAAAACAGGAAACAAAGTGTTTGTACCATCCTGAATGAGCATGGGACACAGATAATGGAAATGAAATGAGAGGCTGGGGAGCACCACTTTGTGGGGTGTGTTTATGCCAATAAGTTGGACTCCTCAAAGGACCTGAAAAGTATAACAGTGTTGTGAGGTCGGGAGAGAGGAATAAAAGAAAACATTAGATATCTCGAAAGAAGGACAGGAGACACTTGATATGGATTTTAATTAGGCCGCAACTTTATTATATAGATGTCTGGGACTACCCAGCAGATAAAGCGTACAGTGCAGGCAAATCCATGTTTGTTCAAATCATTACCTAATAAACTGGGGAGAAAACCTTCAGACCCATATGGTGCAAGAAAGGTTGGTCCCCACAGAATCCTCCATGCACATCAACCTAAAACTACAAGCAGTTCACAACATGTGCCAACATTTCCTTTCACTGATAGGCGTTGGACCATAAAAGTAATGACAGACAATATCACCTGCATGTTCTACATCAGAGGTGGGCAAAATACAGGCTGCAAGCCACATCTGGTCTGCGGGACCCTCCTTCTCGGCCCCTGAGCTCCTGGCCTGGGAGGCTAGCCCCTGGTCCCTCCCCTGCTGTTCCCCTCCCCCGCAGCCTCAGCTCACTGCACCGCCGGCGCAATGCTCTGGGCGGCAGCGCAGCTGCAGAGTCGCGGCCTGACCCGGTGCTCTGAGCTGTGCGGTGGTGTGGCTGGCTCCAGCTGGGTGGTGCAGCTGCCTGTCCTGGTGCTGTGGGTGGCGCAGCTGTAGCACCGCTAGCCACCGGCACTCCAGGCAACGTGGTAAGGGAGCAGGGTGGGTTGGATAGAGGGCAGGGAAGTTCGGGATGGTGGTCAGGGTGTGGGGGTGTGGATAGGAGTTGTGGCGGTCAGCGGGTGGAGAACAGAGAGGTTTAATGGGGGGCAGGGGTCCTGGGGGGGGAGTGAGGAAGGGAGGGGTTGGATGGGGCAGCGGGGTGCAGCCAGGGCCAGGGGTTCCGGGGGCGGTCAGGGAGAAGGGATGGTTGGATGGGGCAGAGGTTCCGGGGGGGCAGTCAGGAATGAGAGGAGGGGTTGGATGGGGCGATGGGGGGCAGTCAGGGGTGGGGAGGCTGGGGGCGGTCAGGGGATGGGGGGTGGATGGGGCAGGAGTCCCTTAGGGGGCTGTCAGGGGGCGAGAAGTGGGGGGAGGGTCTGATAGGGGGTGGCGGCCTGGCTGTTTGGGGAGGCACAGCCTCCCCTAACCAGCCCTCCATGCCATTTGGAAACCCGATGTGGCCCTCAGGCCAAAAAAGTTTGCCAACCTCTGTTATACATCAACAGAAAAGGCAACGCAAAGTCCCCCACCTTATGCTCAGAAGCATTGTCAGTGCTTATTCTGTTCTTATTCTTAACTCTTAGTCTGTTCTTTACTATAGTTTCAGCCAATTTACCTGGTACAGAATTTAGGTTTAGCAGCCTGTAATTGCCAGGGTTGCCTCTGGAGCCTTTTTTTAAAAAATGACATTATATTCGCTATCCTCCAGTCATCTGGTACAGAAGCTACAATGGGTTACATACCACAGTTTGTAGTTCTGCAGTTTCATATTTGAGTTCCTTCGGAACTCTTGGGTGAATACCATCTGCCCTGGTGACTTATGACTGTTCAATTTGTCAGTCTGTTCCAAAACCTCTACTGATACCTCAGTCTAGGACAGTTCCTCAGATTTGTCACCTAAAAAGCATGGCTCAGGTGCAGGAATCTCCCTCTCATCATATGCAGTGAAGACCAATGCAAATAATTCATTTAGCTTCTCTGCAACAGCCTTGTCTTCCTTGAGTGTTCCTTTAGAACAGGGGTGGGCAAACTTTTTGGCCTGAGGGCCACATCAGGTTTTGGAAATTGTATGGAGGGCCGGCTAGGGGAGTCTGTGCCTCCCCAAACAGCCAGGCATGGCCCGGACCCGCCCCCTATCCTCTCCCCCCTGCTTCTTTCCCCCTGATGCTCCCCCCCAGGACTCCTGCCCCATCCACACACCCCCGACTCACTGCCCCCGCCGCCCCATCTAACCCCCACCCTTCATGACTGCCCCCTGGACCCCCTGCACCCATTCAACCCCTGCCCCCTGACCACCACCCCGAACTTCCCTGCCCTCTATCCAACACTCCCTGCCCCCTTACCACGCTGCCTGGAGCACTGGTGGCTGGCGGTGCTACAGCCGTGCTGCCCAGCTGGAGCCAGCCATGCTATAGTGCAGCACAGGGCACCGGGTCAGGCTGGGCGCTGCCCGGCCGCCCAGAGCATTGCGCTGGTGGTGCGGCGCGCTGAGGCTGGGGGGAGGGGAGACAGCAGGGGAGGGACCGGGGGTAGCCTCCTGGGCCAGGAGCTCAGGGGCCAGACTGGAGGGTCCCACAGGCCAGATGTGGCCCACGGGCCGTAGTTTGCCCACCTCTGCTTTAGAATGTTGATTGTCCAGTGGCCCCGCTCATTGTTTGTCCTGCTTCCTTCATCTGATGTACTTAAAACAAAAAAAATGTTGTTAGTTTTTTGAATCTTTTGCTTGTTGTTCAAATTCTTTTTTGGCTTGCCTACTCATACTTTTACGCTTGACTTGCCAGTGATATCCTGCTTTCTATTTTTCTCAATAGGATTTGAATTCCAGTTTTTAAAGGATGCCTTTTTGCCTCTATCTGCTTCATTTATTCTATTGTTTAGCCATGGGGCATTTTTTAGTCCTCTTACTATTCTTTTAATTTTGAGCCTCTATTATGGTGTTTTTTAAAGATTTCCATGCAGCTTGCACGCATGGCACTCTTGTGACTGTTCCTTTTAATTTCTGTTTAACTAGCTTCCTAATTTTTGTGTTCCCCTTTTTAAAGTTAAATGATACTGGGGTGGGCTTCTTTGATATTTACCCTCCCCCTACCAGGATTATTAATTTAATCATATTATGGTCACTATTACTGAGTGGTTCAGCTGTATTCACCTCTTGGTCTAGGTACTGTGTTCAATTTAGGAGTAAATCAAGAATTATCTCTGCCCATGTGGGATTCAGGACTAGCTGCTCCAAGAAGCAGTCATTAATGGTTTCTAGAAACTTTATTTCTGTGACACATCCTGAGGTGCCATGTGCCCAGTCAATATAGGGATAGTTGACATCCCCCATTATTATGGAGTTTTCTGTTTTTATAACCTCTCTAATCTCCCAGAGCATTTCACAGGTGGTCAGTAGTATATTCCTATTGCTATACTCTTATTATTCAAGCATGGATTTCTATCCATAGAGATTCTATGGCACCGTTAGATTCATTCCCCCACCAGCATGACCTATTCTGTCAGGCCTGTATATTTCGTACCCTGGTTTTACAGCCATTGATTGTCATTATTCCACCAAGTTTCTGCGATATCCTCATTTAATCGATATCCTCATTTAATACTAGGCACGCAAGTTCACCCATCTTAGTTGTGTCTTGGACCAGCTGGCCTGCCAAAATGTTCAAAGGGGAGAAAGAATCCATTCTATAACAATGCAAGATATTTCTTACTTCACTGTAATTAAACCTAAGGTGCACCTGTCTAGGAAAGCCTATGCAGAATTTAAGACTAGATACGCTATATATAAGTGGATTCCACTTATTAGCAACTTCTCGGTTCCCAGCAATCCCAGTTGCCATTATATAGAAGTTGTCAATATGCAGAAAGCAGGTTTGCAGGGTTACCCCCAGGGAAGGAAGTACTGGAATGTGCTGTCTGTTTGCAGCCTTGCAAACCTGCATGTGAGCAGGGCATCAGCAGGGAGGGAAGCTGCTGCCCAGATGGAAGGGTTTTTCCTATGAGAGTGGGGATATTAGGAGCCTGTTAGGAGCTCCACAGTACGTCTTTCTGCATTCCCTGTCCTGCCACCTTCAGTCTGGGCTTAGCATGTTCCAGCACTTCCTTTCCTGGCAGCAGCCCCACAGTTCTGGGGAAAGGCGCAGCCTGGAAAGTACAGGGAGAGGTACTGTGTAGTTCTGCAGATCCCTAGCACACACACACACACCCTCCGCCTGTGGAAAGCTGCAGGATCCAGGCTGCAGCCCCTCTCCCTGCTGCTGCCCTGCCCACAGTCTTGCCTCCCAGCCTGCAGGTCTAAGACTTCAGCAAAGGCTCCCCCATTTGGCAGGTATGTGGGCTCCCTAGTCTATTAACTCCTGTGCAGGTGGTGGGTCCCTAGGCATAGGCAGGTTTATGTGGCTGCAAACAAGGAAGGAGGTACTGGGATGTTGTGAGCACTGGGCCAAGTAGGTTTGTGGGGCTGCAGTCAGGAAAAGTGCATTCCAGCACTTCATTCCCTGGCTTCAGCCCTGCAAATCTGCCTGTGGCTGGGACCTTTTTTAAAAAAGTTCTCAATAAGTGGCATGCCATTGCCAATGTCCCAATCCCATTAACATTAAAGTCAATGGGATGGGATTGGTTCCCAGCAAAATGTTGCAATTAATTGGAAGTTGTTAATATCATGATGGCTATTAAGGGGAATCTACTGCACTATGTGAAATCCCTGGATGGAAATTTGAATTGAGTGTTTCCTCCATTTATGGGACAAATCTAAAGTAATGATCTGTCACAACTATGTACAAAACACAATTATAATTGGTAAATAGTTTAATCTTGTCCTTGGCCTACCTAAAATTCTTTAATAAGCATGCACTTAAAAACCAGCAGGGTATGATGCAAAGAGCTGGAGTTGGCATGTCTGGGCCTGCTACACTTTGGTAACAGAGAAAACAAAGAAAACAGCTTTGGTATACACAAAAGGGTATCAAGCCAGCAATGAAGTGAAAAATAGTTGTGCTGACAAAGTTGCATGGGAGAAAGGTTGTTAGTGGGGTGGTGGTGGTGAAGGTTTTGCCAGTTTAATAATAAATAGGTATACATAAATAATTACAGTTTGTGACAGTTTTAATGACAAGCCTCTCAGGGAAGACGAAATCTGCATATTGAGAAGTGAAAAATGTCAGGTTATGAGATGACAGAAGGAAAGGGGTTATTGGGAACAGACAGGCAGCTTGTCTAAATATGCCTAATATTAAATACAGGTGATTATAATATTTGAAATTAAAAATAAACTGTGATTGTTATTTTTAAATTGTTAGGTCCTTTCAGTGTCAAATTTCACCAGCTGCTAAGAACAGTTGTAACATCATGCATAGCCTAGTATTTAAAATATAACATTCATAGGTAGGGTTACCATATTTACACAATCAAAAAAGAGAACACTGGGGGGGGGGAGCCCCACCCTAGCCCCGCCCCTGCCCCACCCCGCCCCCATCCACTCCTTCCCGCCACGACTGCCCCTCTCAGAACCCCAAGCCCCCCTGCTTCTTGTCCCCTGACTGCCCCCTGCTGAGAACCACCCACCCTAACTGCCCCCCTTAGGACCCTACCTGTCCCCTGACTGCCCTGACCCTTATCCACTTGCATGGGTGGCAGGGTTGTAGAAATTTAGGTGGTGCCCAGAACCCACCCTCACCTGTCTAAGGCTCTGGAAGGAGGGTTGGGTGGGGGGAGGAGGTCTGGGGTGCAGGTCCTGGGGTGGGGATTAGGGTGCAGGAGGGGTGCAGGGTGCAGGTTCTGGGATAGAGTTTGGGTGCTGGGTGCAGGCTCCAGGCTGGTGTAGGGGGTAGGTGTGCAGGAGGGGGTGAAGGGTGCAGGCTCTGGGATGGAGTTTGGGGGTGGGAGGCGGTGCAAAGGGAGGGAGTGTAAGCTTTGGGAGGGAGTTTGAGGGCAGGAGGGGGTGTGTGGGAAGGGGGGAGGGGATTTGGGAGGGAGTTTGGGGATAGGAGGGGATGCAGGGGTGAGGGCTGTATGTCTGAGGATGAGTGGTTCATGATGCAGAAGGGGGCTCAGGTATGGAGCAGAGGACTAGGGTGGGGGGGATGAGGGCTGGGGCTGAGGAGTTTGGGGCGTTGGAGAGGCTCAGGGCTAGGGTGGAAGGGCAGGGTAAGGGCAGCCTGTCTTCCCATTAGTGGATGGGGGACACTAGGACTCGGGGGCAGCAGACAGCAGTTGCTGCTGGCTCTGGCAGTACAAGCAAGGAAGGGAGAGGCAGGCAGGCAGGGAGGGAGGGGGATCCACGGGGGGGGGACGCGAGGAGGGGGGTGGCAGGTGGAGGCCGGGGACCCATCCAACACTCCCTTGCTCCCTGACTGCCCCCCCCCGGACTCCCCTTACCATTCTGTCTCCACATGTTTGCAAAACACGCTGCCCGGTGGGTCGGTTTGTGTGTTACACAGGGCTGCAGAGGGAGGGGGGAGCAGGGGAGGGCTCTGGCTGCTGGAGGCCAATGGGAGCAGTTCAATTGGCCGAGCCACCCAATCAGCAGCCGTATTCTGCATGGAAGGGAGGGAGAGAGGCGAGGGAGAAAGAAACCCCGGACATTTTCACCTTGTTACCAATTCCTCCCGGACGGCTATTTAGAGACGCAAAAGCTGGACATATCCGGGGAAATACGGATGGATGGTAACCCTATTCATAGGTGTCACTTGATGTCATTCTACAGAAGAAATACGGTACCTCAGTTGGAAGCAAATACCTCTTTCTCCCTTTTAATGTAACTTGAATTCTGAAAATGTTTAATTCAGAGGCAGTGACAAACTTTAAAATGAAAACAGTTTTGAAAGTAATACATGGATGAATTTGTCAATTGCAGTATAATTTATGGATTTTTTATTTTATTTTGGGGTGGGGAGTAGGCTGTATCTAAAGCTATGTGAAATGATCCATTTTTACTTTTAAAACATATTTAAAATATAATCATAAATGGAATCTCTTCTTTTTGATCTATCCCATAGTTTCTATTCTGGCTTAAACTAAGAGTCTGATCTTACACCATTGAAGTAAATGGGACATTTAAATTCTCTTCAGTGAGAGTACAGATGTCCCCTGGGTTACGCAAGCCCGACTTACCCAAATCCGCACTTATGGAAAAAGTTCCGTAAGCTAGATACAGGTTTGTTTTTTTTGTTTTGTTTTGTTTTTGGCATAATGGTTGGGTATATGTTTCCGACTTACACAAAATTCGAGTTTTGCAAGGCATTCCGAAATGGAATGCTTGCGTAAGTCGGGAGCGTCTGTAATGAGACTTGAGTATGAACACCATACCCCTTCTCACTTGGGTGAGTTGGAATTCCCTCTCTGCTGGGTCCTGTCTTGCTTGATATTATTTTGGCTCCAACTCAAAGTGCTGCCTATATGTTAAACATTACAAGCCAAGACTTCCAAAAATAGATGCCAAATTTTAGGCTTCTAAATCCATCAAAAGTGTTAAGCCTCCAGGAATTACTGTTGACTTCAGTGTGAGCTGCTCGGTGCTCTGTGCATTTGAAAACAATTACTCCTGTTTAGGTTCCTATTATTGTTTGAGGAGCATAACTTGTGCAAGCCTAATTTTGATAATTTGGGCCATTATTACTGTTTTTGCAGAATCCTTCAAGGTGATGCATCTATATACAAATAAATTTTAATACTCTGCATCCCAAGTCTCAGCAGCCATTAGTTTCAAGTACATTAAAGAATTTAAAAATGCACTGGAGGCTGTGGCATCACTAGAATCTGTTGGGTCTTCCGAGAGCAAAACGTAGGCAGGAAGGGTGCTATGAAACCCCACATTAGCTCTTCATGGTATCAGAATCAATGTTCAACAAGGTAAGGACCTGCTAGTAGGTCAGAACATAATGGGCTTTGTGTTCATCTTCTCGCTGGTCTCCAAAAATACTAGCTGAGGGGAAAGAGGTAGCTTGCCACTTCCCACAATATCTGCTATCTTCCATGTTTTTGGATAACAATAATTCAAACTTTGGACCTGCTTATCAAGAAAAAACTTTGGTGTGTATATCTTAAGGTTATAGACTTTGGTCTGAGCCTTACTATATTTAATGGCTTCAGTTTCTTCAGAAAGAAGGAGAGAAACTTTGTTATATTTCCAAGTCCAGTATGGTACAAAATCAGAGAGATCATGAATATGAGGATTTTTTGTAAGTAAAGAATATCTTATAAACACTTTCAAATTTCATAAAAGACTGAGTTTAATTGAATATTAGGGTCGGTTCTCTCATTATCCGAAACCAGCTTTCCATCTCTGGTTTTGACTGACAATAAATATAGAATCTATAATATCTCATTTGGAAATTGTTTATTTGTAATTATTTTAGAAATAGTTGAGCTCAAATTAAGTTTATTCTGTCGTCAAGTGCATCTCAGTACTTCTGATAGCATAGCATCTGTTAAAGGATTATATTGTTTTTGTTAAGACAAATATCATGAAAGTAGTTTTTAAAAAAGCAAACCATTTGTATATTCACAGTATATGTATATTCACAGTTTTAATCTATATTTGAAATATTGTGTATTAAAATTATTAAACAAAACTGGGTTTCCTGATGTTTTGTGTGGTACAGAACAAGCCTAAGCCCAGGTCTGTACTACAAAGTTTTGCTGACGTAGGTATGCCTGTTTATTTTGCCAGTATAGTTTATCATTCAGGGACATGGTTTCAACTATATCAGCCAAAGAACTCCTTTGGGTGATATATACTGCCTCTTTGCTAGGGAGGTTTGCTGGTATAGCTTTCCTGGCATACCTATACTGGCAAAGCCTTTGTAGTGTAGGCTAGCTTTAATACTGGCATTTTCACTTTTGAGACAGCAAAAGCTTTGATAAATCCAAACAATATATTTCTTTACTAAAATGGTCATGAAATGAAATAAATCTTTCTGTATTGTTGGTGGCATTCCAAAGTGAGAAAATTAGCTTAATGGTAACATGCCTTTCAGTATATTAATATAAATGTAGGTATTTATTTTACATCTACTACTTAGATCTGGTACTTTTACAGGAGTATTATTGTGTTTGTGTCTGTGTATGTATTGTGTGTATATGTGTATGTATATATATATATATATATTTGTATTCAGAAAGCATACAGTAAATTTTAAAATGTTTCACAATGAGTGTAAATAGTCACATGAAGTACTTTCATTCTATCATGTCTTTGATATTTTGATAATTACAACTACTTTCTAGTGTATTTATATTTATAATTTGTAGAGTTGAAAGAAACAAATTGTGTTTGGAAAAGAATACTCAGAATTATTTTATAGCTGTAAAGAAGATTATGCAAAATCAAAATATAAACATTTAATTATTCACAACATTTTATTTCTAAATAATTCTGTTAATTGCTCTTCAATGATTGTTGAAGGGTTTTTGTTTAGAAAATGAATTCCTTTCAGCTCAAACACAAAACTCGCATCTCTGCTTCAAAAATGCTATTGCAAGTGTCTGTTAGTTTCAACCACAGGTATGTCAGAGTAGCTTCTGTGCTACATCTGTGGTGGATTAAGCCTTCTCCAGCATAGCATCTGTGAAATCCCAACCAGTTGTCATCTGTATTTATATTATAATTCTAGGTGATTGGTTATCTGAATAACCTGATTACTTGTACCAGGCCTAAGTGGATAGGCAGTTGATAGCAGAGCCTTAAGTCTAGCATCCCCTAGTCCAGGGGAAGGCAACTAAATGTTTCAGTGGCTTTAGATTCTTCTGATCACAAGGCTCTGGTGCCTCCTGTGCGAGACCTGGCATAGTTGAATAGGACAGCATCTAAATAAGTCTGACTCATTCCACTTGGAAACAACACAGAGTATAGTGATGGGCTGTTTCTCCTGCAGGCTGTCACAGTTTCTTCTTGTTACCAACATCATTCTACATTTATGTGATGCTGCAGAGTCACAAAATGGCAGTGGGATAATTTATGAGTCATCATGGGGTACAGAGAATACCTCAGATGGAGCTGTTTTCAGGCTCTCTTAGTAACAGAGAGAAAGCAGGTTTCAGAGTGGTAGCCGTGTTAGTTTGTGCTGTATCAGCAAAAAGAATGAGAAGTACTTGTGGCACCTTAGAGACTAACAAATTTATTTGGGCATAACCTTTCATGGGTTAAAACCCACTTCATTGAATGCATGCAGTGGAAAATACAGTAGGAAGATATATATACACAGAGAAGATGAAAAACTGGGTGTTACCATACCAACTCTAACGAGACTAGTCAATTAAGGTGGGCTATTATCAGCAGGAGAAAAAGAAACTTTTGTAGTGATAATTAGGATGGCCCATTTCAAACAGTTAACAAGAAGGTGTGAGTAACAGTAGAGGGAAAATTAGCATGGGGAAATAGTTTTTACTTTGTGTAATGACCCATCCACTCCCAGTCTTTATTCAAGCCTAATTTAATGGTGTCCAGTTGGAAATTAATTCCAGTTCTCATTGGAGTCTGCTTTTGAGGTTTTTTTGTTGAAGAATTGCGACTTTTAGGTCTGTAATTGAGTGACCAGGTTGAAGTGTTCTCTGACTGGTTTTTGAATGTTATAATTCTTGACTTCTGATTTGAATCCATTTATTCTTTTGTGTAGAGACAGTCCGGTTTGGCAATATACATGCGGGGCATTGCTGGCACATGATGGCATATATCACATCGGTAGATGTGCAGGTGAACGAGCCTCTGATGGTGTGGCTAATGTGATTAGGTCCTATGATGGTGTCTCTTGAATAGATATGTTGACAGAGTTGGCAATGGGCTTTGTTGCAAGGATAGGTTCCTGGGTTAGTGTGTTTGTTGTGTGGTGTGTGGTTGCTGGTGAGTATTTGCTTCAGGGTGGGGGGCTGTCTCTAAGCAAGGACTGGCCAGCCTCCCAAGGTCTGTGAGAGTGAGGGATCATCCTTCAAGATAGGTTGTAGATCCTTGATGATGCGCTGGAGAGGTTTTAGTTGGGGGCTGAAGGTGATGGCTAGTGGCATTCTGTTACTTTCTTTGTTGGGCCTGTCCTGGAGTAGGTGACTTCTGGGTATTCTTCTGGCTCTGTCAATCTGTTTCTTCACTTCAGTAGGTGGGTATTCTAGTTTTAAGAATGCTTGACAGAGATCTTGTAGGTGTTTGTGTCTGTCTGAGGGATTGGAGTAAATGTCGTCGTATTTTAGAGCTTGATGTAGACCAGGGGTTCCCAAAATTGTTCCACCGTTTGTGCAGGGAAAGCCCCTGGCCCTCGGCCTGTGCCGCTTCCAGCAGCTCCCACTGGCCTGGAGCAGCGAACCGCGGCCACTGGGAGCTGCGATTGGCCGAACCTGCGGATGTGGCAGGTAAACAAACTGGCCCGCCCACCAGGGGCTTTCCCTGCACAAGCGACGGAACAAGTTTGGGACCCACTGGTGTAGACAATGGATCCTCTACTGTTACTCACACCTTCTTGTCAACTGTTTGAAATGGGCTATCCTGATTATCACTACAACCTTTTTTTTTCCCTGCTGATAATAGCCCACCTTAATTGATTAGTCTTGTTAGAGTTGGTATGGCAACACCCATTTTTTCATGTTCTCTGTGTATATATATCTTCCTACTGTATTTTCCTCAGCATGCATCCGATGAAGTGGATTTTAGCCCATGAAAGCTTATGTCCAAATAAATTTGTTAGTCTCTACAGTGCCATAAGTACTCCTTGTTCTTTTAGAGAAAAAGCAAGCTCTGGACAAAGGACAGATGGTTTAAGATCAATGTGGATAAGTGATTCTCATTGGCAAAGGCAAGGATTCTGAGTGTGTCATGAAATCTGACACTTAATTCAGGCACAGCAGATCTATTTGTTAATTTGGCAATCTCAGTACTGTAAACAAGTTGCTAGGTTGACAGTTGCTATAGTTGTAGTGGCAAGTAGTACTTTCTATATATTCCAAGACAAAAACTGTATTAAAATGGAGATAAGCTTGAGAGTACATAGCAGTAAGTTATGGTAAAATAAGTTACAGGATACTAGTATTATCCTCAAGCCTAACTTTATACACCTAGCAAATTCTTAATTACAATTACACTTAATCACATTTAGGATTATTAAATGTCAGCCATTTTGGAAGAAGGCAGATTTTCATGGAATTCTCTGAAGAAGAGCATTATTCTTCAGACTTTTCTGAAGGAGAAATGTTTGTTAAGAACAACCACAAAAATGACTGTTCATCCTTTACTCTCCCCACCAAAGGAAAAAAAAACTTCAGTGAAATTTAACTGTATGGGAAGTTTGAAGGGTCTGCATTTTTCCATTTTTAAGTTAATTAGGAACAAACAAAAGTACAATGCTAGGTGCAAAATTTCCTGAGACTCATTATATTAGTTAACATTAACTCTTTAATTATTGGATTTACTTGTAAATTCTCAGTAAATTGTGTAATCAAAGAACAAATGTTGTAATTCTCAATAATTAGAGATAAATAATAAATCGATCTTCACCTCCTGTGTTTCACTTTCACTGGAACAATATCTGAGCCTTGCCATGGTTAGAATGAGAAGTAAGACTAATGTCTTCATCCAACATACTCATTAACTGATGGGTGTTGAGTCTCCTGCCATGTATAAGTTTACCAAGTTTGCTTCTACAAGGATCCTGAAAATATGCCTCTTTTATTGTTTGTTTGATATTGTATCTAAAGTTTATAAAAAGTGTTCAGTACTAGGAGGAGGAGGATGGGTGTCTCATAAATGCCCATAGTGTAGTTATACTACTGCTAATGTTATACTCTGCATTAAAAATATGTCGAAAGGGTTGAAGCTTTGCTTTCATTGAGACAACCTGTAGAATTCATGGTTGCAGGGGGAAATATAGTTTTGTGACTCCACATCCTTTTCTAAGAAACAGTTGAAAATGAATATTGCTAATGGTTAAATATTTTATTGCTTAATTTTTATTTTTTTTTGTAATATAGATCAGATTTTTTCTACCAAATAATAATGGTAGCATTTTCATGCAGTCAACATCCAGTTTGCATTGGGGTAAATTACAAGAATAGGTTCAAGGCAGTGCAGAACCAAGCTTAGACTGTTCTGATATATACCAGATTATTGTCTTAAAACCAGTATCTGCTTTCTTACAATGATCACCCCCCTTCATAAGAGCTACCGTACCAAAGTATAAATTAGTTACATAAAAAAGAAAACTTCTTTCAACAAATGTTTCAGTTTATGCTGATATCCTAGTGAGCAAGCTTTTTAAGCAACTGTATTTCATGATGTTATGCTGTGTTGATTACCCAGTGTCATGCTATTGATGTGACAACAAATTGTAGCCATTGGTCAAAAACAGTGAGTTGTACTATAAAGTGACCTTGAGACTGGCTTCTAAAATATAATTATAACTGGCATGGTAGCCAATACAATTGTTGTTTCATGACCCCTTCTGACTAAATGATAATATGTCATGGTTTTCTTTTTTAAAATGACACATTTTTCACTTATTAAACACAATAACTTATTCCCTCAGTTAATGACACATTATGCCACTAGTATTAAAAAGTAAATAAGCTGCATGGAGAAGTTGAACATATACAAGTCAACCAATCAGGAGGATGTGCATCCTAGGGAATTAGCAAATAAACTGACAGTTATGTTGGAAAAGTATTGGATAGTTGGGCAGTTAGAAAACTGGAGAAAAGCAATGCAGTACTGATCTTCAAGAAAAGCTTGATCCCCACAATTATCCACTTGTGGTGTTTGTTATTTAACTATGGCAGCACTGAAAGGCCTCAATCAGAAACTGGAGCTATGCAAAGTTTTTGGCTCAAATTTTCCATGTTTGGTGTTGCCTCAGGTTCAATTTTTGTTTTGTTTTGTTTTAAGTTTAAGCAAAAATGATTCAGCTACTTCAAAGAATGAAGTATTTTAAAAATAGGCAGCTTTACCAATGTTCAAAACATTTCTTTGATCTTTCTTTTAAAGAAAATAATATTGCCTCATTGGCTTGGAATAGGAAGTTGAAATTAGCAGAGACATAATCCTGAAGTAGGACTGATGCCTGTCATGTTCCTTGTGAAAATACAACCATAGTAATTGTTATACGTTTCTTGAGCATTTTATGTATACTGCAACAGCACTGCACATACTCTGCTGAGCTTCCTTAGCACATCATACTGCTGCTGCAAATTCCCCCAACAAATATCCTTTGGGTTAGGGGTAGGAACTAGGTGTCTTAGATTGGGCACCCCAACTTAGTGTATACTTTTGAAAATTTGGGCCTTAATCACCCTGCCTCAGATCCCAATGGTAAAAGAGGAGTATTAACTTGCCTCCTAGGCATAATGATTAATTGGTTAATATGTGTGAGATAGGGTAAGCACCTCTTCACTGGTGAAAGAATATTGCACACAAGTGAAGATGGAAAAGATATTTCTCTGGGGTGGAACAATGCCATGAAGCCACAAAAGTTTTAAGTTCCCACCTTCTCTTCTAATATCCATCCTCCCTTCAGCATTTCCCTCACTGTCACCTTATTCCAGTTTCTGGTCTTTCCTTCTTTCACTTTGGCCTCCATACATAGCCCTCATTCTCCTCTCTCTCCACTCAATACCCCCAAAATACTTTCATTTTCCTTTAGTTCTTCCCACAAATTCCACATCTTTCTTCCCTCATCTTCATGTTGTCAGTGTCTTTTTAATTACTCTGGCTCAATTTATAGAACAAGAACTGCATTTTTGGTTATCTGGTGAGGGTCGTCCTTTGAATATATTTTTAGCCTTTACACAAGTCATACACATTAATAATTAAATACCACAATTAGTCTGACTATAATTTCATTCAGTGAAGATACTAATGTACATACTAACTAGCACACTCTGTTGAGTAACTCATGCCTTGAAGGTAAATAGCTTTAGTCCCAATGATAGTGGCACTCAATTAGGGTTCTACAGTTAATCTCACTGTTGTAATTATAAATCCCCACTTTCAGGAATATGTAATTAACATTTAAAGGAAAGGGACATCATCAGGTAGTTTAAGCCCAAAATGTCTTTTTTTATTTAAAGGAAAAATAAAACAATTTTATAAAAGTTAGTATTAATAAGAATAATTGAATGACATTAAAAAAAAGTCAGTGAAGATTTACTGTGTGGATTAAGAGTTCCCAACTCACATGTAACTCAGTAGTCTCAACCCAAAGTAAAACAAATAGAATTTGCAAACATTTGTACAGATATTTGACTTGCAGCAAAAAAATTGTCAGTTTGAATTTTATAGCACTACTCCCAAGCTTAAAGTTAAGTACATGCAGAAGTGTTTACAGGATTGGGACCTCCGAACGGAACAGATTTTTGCTTTTAAATCAAAAAGAACATTTCTCCAGTAATTTTAATAACTCTCTTAAATCCCCCTACATGTATTCTCTTGTGCTGTTGGGTAGGATGGCCCCAATCATAGTAATATCATTGCTAAAAGTTATGAACTGTGGCCCTGATCCAGCAAAAAAATACATCCTTAATTAACTTTCAGCATTCAGTTCGGTGGGACTAACCTGCTTAAAGCTAGTATGTGCATAAATGTTTGCAGGACTGAGACTTTGAAAACAATAGTTACAGTAACTCCTCACTTAAAGTCATTGTTACAACATTGTTTCGTTGTTACGTTGCTGATCAATTAGAGAACATGTTTGTTTAAAGTTGCGCAATGCTCCCTTATAATGTTGTTTGGCAGCCGCCCGCTTTGTCTACTGCTTGCAGAAAGAGCAGCCTGTTGGAGCTAGCTGGTGGGGGGTTGGAACCAGGGTGAACGGCAGCCCCCCATCAGCTCCCTGCTCCCCTAAGTTCCCTGTGTGGCAGCCGCGCAGGCTATCAATTGCCAGCAGTTCAGCTGTCCCTCTCCCCACTGCCATGTGCTACTCCTGCCCTCTGCCTTGGAGTTGCTCCCAGAGACTCCTGCTTGCTCTGTGGGGGGGGGGGCGGAGGGAGGGAAGAGGGGTGCTAAGGTCAGGGTGTCCACCTCCCCCCTGCTCCTGCCTCCCACTTACCCCATCTCCATAGAGCATGGGGAACACGAAGGTAGGGTTACCATACGTCCGGATTTCCCCGGAGGTGTCTGGCTTTTTGGTACTCAAATCCCTGTCCGGGGGGAATTGCCAAAAAGCCGGACATGTCCGGGGAAATAGGGAGGAAGCATAAGCCAGGGTCCTCCCGGCCCCAGCACGATCCGCCGGGTCCGCAGCACAGCCCAGCCGCCCGGCTACATTGTAGCGAGCTCAGGTGGGGGAAGGGGGGGGCACAGCCACAGAAGGCGGCGGAGGGGCCGCTGTTGCCCCCGGAGGCCAGGAGGACTGCGCGCCCCAGCCGAGCCCGCAGGACCACGGGGAGATCAGGCCCAGCTAGCGGCTCGGGCTTCCCTCACGGGTGGGGACTCCCCGGCCATTGGGGGGGACCCTTCCTGTGGCCCCATCACCCCGCACCACAGGAAGGAGGCTGCAGCGTGGGGCAGGAGTGCGGTGTGTGCCGGGGCTGCAGGGACCTGCACTGCCCTGGTCGCCGCTGAGCATCTGAAGCCCCCGCCAGGCAGAGGCTGCCGGGAGAGTGGGGGAGCAGGGGGCATAGAGGCTGCAGGGACAGGGGGGTGCAGGGGCAGGGCAGGCATGGGGGTGCAGAGGCTGCAGGGGCAGGGCAGGTGGGGGGCGCAGAGGCTGCAGGGGTGGGGGGTGCAGGGGCTGCAGGGTGAGGAGGAGCAGGGCAGGCAGGGGGGCGCAGGGGCAGGGCAGGCGGGGGGCGCAGAGGCTGCAGGAGCAGGAGTTACAGGGGCTGCAGGGCGAATGGGGAGCAGGGAAGCACTTAGCAACCCCCAACCAAGATCAGAGCGGGAGGGAGGAGGGGGAATGTGGGGTGCTCAGAGGAGGGGGCAGAGTTGGGGCAGGGACTTTGGGGAATGGGTTGGAATGGGGGCGGGGAAGGGGTGGAGTTGGGGTGGGGCCGGGGGACGCCGGGGGCGGGGCGGAGTTGGGGTGGGGCCAGGGGTGGGGCCGAGGCCCCATGGAGTGTCCTCTTTTTTAAATGTTTGAATATGGTAACCCTACACGAAGGCTCAGCATGGAGGAAGCTTGCTGGCAGCAGCTGCTGTCTCAATTTGCTGATCTACTTAAAAAGGCAATGTACTTAGAGTGGGCTCAGCATACTTAAAGGGGAAATGCTCATCTCTCTCACACATACAGTGTGTGTGTGTCTCTGTCTCTCTCTGCCATGCTGTGTCTCCTCCCTCCATTTGTGCTGCCTTGTAGAGTGTGAGGCTACATTAACAACAACAGCTTAACCCCTGAGGGCTCAGCCGAGTGCTAGTTCATCATTTAGCAGTAAGGCATTCCCTGGGACATATCCCACCCTCCTCCAGCCTCTCACTTCACCACCTCAGCCAAGCTTCACAATCATCATTGCTGTGTACAGTATTAAATTGTTTGTTTAAAACTCAAACTGTGTGTGTTATATTATATTATAAATATATTCTATTATATGATATTATAAAATAATAATATATACAAAATATGAGGTGAAAAAAATTTCCCTGGAGCCTAACCCCCTGCATTTACATTAATTCTTATGGGGAAATTGGATTCACTTAACATCATTTTGCTTAAAGTCATATTTTCCCACTAACATAACTACAACGTTAAGCGAGGAGTTACTGTACTCAGAATTATAAGCATAATTTTCTTAGGTCCCTCGCGAGCGTATTTGGCAGGTGTTTTCATAAGAAAAACTTTTTATTCTGTCTTACAGAGACAAAGGTTTAAGCCATAGCCAGTCACTTCTGACAAGTTTATAGACCTTGTAGGAGCAGTTTATGAAAACACGTCAGTATTTTGCCATCATTTCTGAAAGTGAGATACAGGAGGAAATCTTAATGCAACAAGAGTAATATGTCTAGAATTCGAACACTGAAGTGATTTGTGGTGCTGTGAGGGTTAGCAATAAAAAGAAAAACAAAACACAACCTCCATATGTTAAATTACTACTTAGATTATTTAAATTGGAATCATTGTATTTTCCAAACAGAATAAAAAAAAATCCCCACACAAAAACTAAATTATGTCACTTATGAGGAAGCCTCCATGTTATCTATACTAGCGTGCTTTGAAAATTTTATTCTTTAAATCTGCAGAAGAACTTGGTATTTTTTAAAATGTTCTTGGTTTTCAAATCTTTATACAGCATGAGTTGTTTTAAGAGGGAATAAAACAAAACATGTAAATATATCAGTTCATAAAATATTCTAAAATTGTTAGTTAAAATATGGCATATCCCACCAGAGTTCATGGGAAAGGTTGAAGGCCTTGATGGCTAGTCATAAAAGTTGATTAGTTCTGAAACTGTTTTATTAAATCATTGCTGTAGGCAGTACATTCTGAACAGTCTTCATCTGCTTAAATTTGGTTAAAAAAGCTTTGAGGCTGGCTTCCTGGTACAAGTGCAATATTGTATCATCACCAGGGAAAAATCACATCATTTTGTTTTTTGCTTGAAAATATAATTTCACTCATATTTTTGTTATGCACGTCTGCCTCAACTTTACTTTATTGCCAGTGTTTTTATATCTTAACATAATCAGCACTAATTTTTTAAATCAATCATGTTAAATCTATGAACTTATCATATGCAATATACATGAATAATATCTTCTCCAATAAACAGATTATGCTTATGTTTTTATTTTTCTCCCCTTAGGTGAGTAACTGGAATTCCTGGTTCTCAAGTATACTGTATGCTTTTCTGTAGTGTGCTGTGGGTAAGTAAGAAAACTATTACATATTGTATTTGTTGTAAAAAGGAATGATTGCTGATAGCAACATTATAATGCAGTGCTCTAATCGCTGGAATAGTTAGTAGCTATATTATGAATACTATCAGTAGCTTCAGCAAGTGTAACTCACTTGGTGATGTGGAGATGCTTGTATTATAGGAATTATCTAGATTTTACATTCTGGGAGTTCTATGTGTAGGCCTTTTTGTCATTTGTAGTAATAAATTTTTGGGTGAACTGAATCAAAGCTTCAGGACATTATAGACTGTATAGAATTACAGTAGTTTACATGGAGAAAAATAGGATGAAATAGTACATGGAAGTTTGGTGCAATCCACAGTGCTGTGTAAATCATATCAATTTGGAAGTTTTATTTTCAAGTCTTTTATTTCTATTAATGAAATTGAGCTTGTATTGTACCTTGACAAAATTAGCCTGTACCTTTTGTGTAAAATGAGGTCAGCCTGAGATTTTAAGTAAAGTTTATGTTTGCAATGTCATTTTGCCACTTTCTGGTTATTGTCTACATCCTAAATGTAATTGTTGTAATTGGAATAATCTATAGTAGTTCACATATTCTTTTTCTAAAAGGCTTTAGATTAGACAGAATGAGTGAATTATTTTTCTCATATGTATTATAAAATACTCCTCTTTGGTCAGAAAAGCCAGAAATAAAGAAAGTAGATGAACTCCTGGCCCCACTGAAGTCAATGGTAGTTTTGCCACTGACTTCAGTGGAGCCAAGATTCACCCAGTGTGTTGAAAATGGCTCACATAACAGTCATAAATTAAGCTGAATGGTAATATAAATGTACATAGATACATTAAAATATTTTAATTGTATAACAAAGTCAACTATTGCTTTACTTATATTGCCATCTACATACTAACTAGAATACATAGTTTGAGACTACATTTTTAAAAACTGATGCTTTGCTTGAGACCTTTGGAGGAACTCAAATATGAAATTGAAAAACTACTAACTGTGGTAAGTAACCTGTCACTTAAATCAGCATATGTACCAGATGACTGGTGGGAAGCTAATCTACTGCCTATTTTTAAAATAGTTTCCAGAGGTGATGCTGGCAATTGTGCCAGTAAGCTTAACTTCAGTGCCAGACGAATTGGTTGAAACTGTAGCAAAGAACAAAATGATCAAATACATCCCCTAGATAAACTGGGGAAGAGTCAACATGGCTTTTGTAAAGGGACATCATGCCTCAACAATCTATTAGAATTTTTATGGTTGTCAACTATCATGCAGATGAGGTTGAACCAGTTAATATACTATATTTAGGCTTTTAGAAAACCTTTCACAAAATCCCTCACCAAAGGCTCTAAAGCAAAGTAAGCAGTCGTGGGATAAAGGGAAGGCCCTCAATAACTGTTTAAAAGATGGGAAACAAAAGGTATGAATAAATGGTTGTGAAGGGTAAATAGTAGGTTCTCCCCCAGACCTCTACTGGGACTAGGGCTGTTCAACATATTTATAAATGATCTGGAAAAGAAGGTGAATAGTGAGGTAGCAAAGTTTACAGACAATACAGAATTACTCAAGATAGTTACATCCAAAGCAGACTGTGAAGAGTTACAAAGGGATCTCAAAAACTGGGTGAGTGGGCAACAAAATGGCAGATGAAATTCAGTGTTAATAAGTGCAAAGTAATGCACATCGGGAAGCATAATGCCAACTATACATACAAAGTGATGGGGTCTAAATTACCTGTACCACTCAAGAAAGAGAACTCTGAGTCATTGTGGATAGCTCTCTGAAAACATCTGCTCAATGTGCAGCATTAGTAAAAAAAAAAAAATAATAATAATAATAAGTGAACAGAATGTTAGGAATCATTACGAAAAGGATAGATAAAAAGATAGTAAATATCATAAAGCCACTATATAAATCCATTGTGCACTCGCACCTTGAATACTGCATGCAGTTCTGGTCACCCCATGTCAAAAAAGATACAGTAGAACTGGAAAAATGTGTGATGACATGTAGCCAAAGAGCCAGCCCATGGGAGCGGAATGATACCATGAGGCACCTGAAGTATAATTTCTATGAGGCAGCTCAGGCAGATGCAGTTCAATGTCTAATTTCAAAATGTTCAAAAATATTTACTTTTTCAGAAATTTATATTCCTCAGAAAATTTCAATATTTCGACTTTTCAGCCCAATTCAGTATGAAAGCAAATGCTGAGATATCGGAATTTCCAGCAAGTTGGCAATTCCACTTTTTGATCTGCTATTGATTGCACTAGTGCCTCTCCTTGTGGGTTACCCACAGGAAAGGGTATCTTCTGTTTTTTGTTGTGGGCTACAAAAAGCCCTGCCAGAAAAATCTGCTGGAGGTTGGGTTGAACCAGTATATCTTTGGTTGCCCTCACAGTGTTCGGTCACAGCTAGTTGCACCCACTGTTGGGTTTGGCACACTCTGTAGCACAATCTGCTGGTTTATGCGAGGAGAAGCCAGAGTAAACCAGGGAAATATATAGTCCAATATTTAAAGTAAATAGAGTTACCATGTTTGGATCACAAACAACTTTTTGTTACTTGCTCTTTTTCTTTGAGCTGTTTATTTCCAGATTACCAAAATTGAATCTTCATTTGTGAAGAACAATCTGTATACTGAATACAAAATATCTGTTAATTACTCTTGAAATAACTTTCTCTGCTAATGCAAACTCACACAACCTTTGACATGCTCTGGTAAAGATATGCTATCAAATATAACAGTCTCAGAGTATTACTTCCTCAAGTTCCACTCTCCCAGATGTATGCACAAATATTAAGCAGTAGTGAACACTCATCAACATCTGTTTAAAAATAAGAGCTATCTATATGAAGATGTGCTTGCCTCCTGACTGGACCAAAAGATTGACTTCTAATGCTTTTACTATGACATATCCATTTAGGAATACGTTTTGCCAGAAATAATTGTACTGAATAGATTTTTACTCCTTTTAGAATTGTTCCCCAGTTTAGAATTAAGTCCATATTGCTCATGGCTCTGTCAGTTGCTTGGTGCTATATTATGCTCCAGGAAATCTCCAGTCCCGTGTTGTTATCAAATAATCCATCAATTCACCATGCTTTTTTAATCTCTTCTCTGCAGTTAATTGTTTTGTAAGATGTATTTAAAATTATCATAATTAGCATCTTCTAAGACTCAGCTTCTTTTCAATGTGAATCTCTTTTTTTCTTTTGTTGTTGATACATTTGATTAACTTGTGTATGGAAGAATTATTTCAAAATGGTGCTTATTTATTTCTCATGGTTCTGTGGTGGTCTTGATGGACTATTCATTCAACCTGAACTGTTGCTATGAGAGTACCAAGTCGTCAGTTTCTTTTTTACCTGAGACTTTCATTGCAGCTTCTTGGAGTTTATAGTGCGCTTTCATAAGGCATTAATACTTAACACACTGTGTCATAGCAAGTCTAGATTTAATTTGACCATGTCACAAGGTCTGTTTCTTCCTTGAGAACTCAAATGCTTGCACTTTTTCCTGTGTTTTGGCATGTGATGTATTTTTGTTTTTACTTTATGGTGTATATCACAGACTTACCTATTATTTTTGTAGATTTAGTATTGTATAAACCTAAAACAGTGGTTTAAGGATCTCTTTCATTGTAGCTCCCCTTAGACAAACTATAATTTCTTGTCTGTTAAAATTTTTCTGAAGCTGATACGTGCCATAGTCTTCCCAAGCCATTTTTTATATATGTATAACACTATTACAAATACTTGACAGTTTCTCATTTTTGAGACATGCACAATTCAAAAGAGAATTTTTGCAAGAAAATCTGGCAAGTGTATGCTTCAGAATGTGATCTAACTTTTTTATTTTGACATGTTTTTAAAATAAGAGTTTTTGCTTTGAAATGTGGGCACTCTACATCCATGCTAATGGCTATTTAAAGATGTTTTCCAAACATTTTTTATTTTTATTTCACACTATAATTATGCATATGTAGTGGAGTATAGCATGAATTTCTACATGAATTTCTAGAAATAAGTGATGTAGGGCCTAGTCTACCCCTAAAAGTTCTCCTGCTATAGCTATATTGGCAAAACCATCCTAGTGCTTATACCTGCCCCCCCAAAAAAGTTCTTTGACCAGTATAGCTTATACCAGTTCAGCCAGCAAAATAAGCTATACTGATAAAAGCTCTCTTTTGTCTGTATCAGTTGCATCTACACTAGGGCCTTTGCCAGAACATAAATGTTGCAACAGATAAATAAATAAACCATCCTACTAATAGATATTGCTATGCCTTCAAAAGTTTTTAATGTAGATCCGGGCTCAGATTCTTATACACATTTTCAAAGTAAGGAGTCTGACCCTATGTTCAGTGCCAATACTGCAGTGCCTCTGTTTTTAAAGGATGGTGACAGTCTTGCACTGAAGTGTTATGGACTAAAAAAATAACAAATTTTGTTGCTGTTAAAAACAAGGACATGTAGCAAGTTTTTCCTCTTTGTATATTTGTTTTATTTGGGTAAAACTGTTTATTATGTTCATTAGAGTTTAAAATCAATGATAATTCACACAATTTGAATCAACATAATTTGAACATTTAAAATAATTTAATAGCTAAAATATTGTCTGTAAAGAAGTACCACAGTAGGTCTTGTTTTAAACTCATCCTCAGGCTTGTTGATTGTATTTCAAATTCTCATGTATCTAAAACGATAAAATTAATTTAGGGCTCAATCATAACTTCGCCAAGATTCTTGAATTAGGGCCAGTGCTGTATGGTATGATACACCATTCCTAAAGCATCACAAATCACATTCCCAGAGTTAATCTTCAGCCTGGTTCTACTGTTGCTCTGGGGAGGAAATGAACTGACCCAGGACAGCGTGCTTTCCCCAGTGCAGTGGCTCAGCTATGCTGGTGAGAGTGTTGCAAGATGGGAGCCAAGGTGGAGGACCTACCAGCTTTGCAGAGGCTGCTTTCTTTCCTTTGCAATGGGACAGGTAGCCAACACAGAGGCAGAAAGCCTCACTACCCAGGCAATAGTTTGGCTTTTAACAGATACACCATGCAGAATATGGAGAAGATTGTAAACTAAGTATATGGTGTGATTACATATTTTTTTTATTTTTACAGATAACATTTCTCATTATTTTATTATTTGAGGTCTCCAAATAAAATATAGATATTTCTATGTATTAGGTGGGTGGATGAATTCATGTTTATTAAAGAAAAATATAAAGATAAAAAGATTGGGTTTTGTGATGTTTGTATATAAAGCCTTCATATTTACGGCTTGCAGCTTTGTACCATATACCCTGTGCTAAGTGTTTTTCCATATCAGAGCTACTATGCAATGACAGCCTGCGTTATACAGAGTAATTTCTAGTAGAGGGGGGAAAGGATTTTTCTGTTTGTAGCATATTCCTATATAATATATGGTAATTGTTGCTGGGGCAGGATATATAGGACTCTGGACTGAGTTTTAAATTAACATGCTATGTTGTGGTTTTATTTCTTGCAGTGCATAAGAGATAATGTTGTATGCTACACGTGTGCTACATGCCTCCCAATACAAAGAAAATATATTACCCTGTTTCAAAGAGACATGACATTATGCAGCAGTAAGATGATAACTGCGGGGTTGGGGGAGGTGGGAGGAGGACAGGCCACATCAGCATGATGATGTATACTCATTGAGGAGTGGTGGTAAATAGTGTGTTGAAGTAAACAGGTTTTTTTTTTTTTTTTTTTTTTTTTTTTTTAAGGAATAAAATAAGTAAATGCATTAGTTGGCTTGATTCTTGTAGGCTTCATGAGATAAATGGGCCTTACAGAAGGACTTGAATTAAGAGAGGGTAACAGCCTTGTGGACTATGTCAGGAAGGACAGCTGGGCAATTGAACCATCACTTGATGTATTTAAATCGAGATTGCATGTTTTCTTTAAAAATATAGCTCTAGTCCAGTCAGACATTGTGGCAAGTATTCTGCTGAAGGATGGACTAAATTATCTTAATGGTCCCTTCTGACCTTAAAATCTGTGAATTTACCCAAAGGGCCTCTTCCTTCCTCCAGAGTCACTCTGCTCTGTTCCACAGTCCCCCAGTGCCCATTCCTATTCAATAGGGACCACTGGGGAACAGGAATAGGTAGCACACTGCCCCTGCTGGCTCACTGTTCATTTCTGTGTTAGCCCTGCAGCGAAGCCTGTCTCGCCTGAACTAACACATCTCCCTAACTTCCTGTAGCTGCCTTATTACAAGCCCAAAGTTCTTATGCTCTGCTTTCCCGCAGCTTGCTCATGTGGCTGGTGTCAGCCGCCTCCTCCTCCTCCCACCAATTCCAGTGTTTCACTTTTTAGGGGAATAGAGGATTACCTGCTTCCTTATCGGGAGAGGAGGGGAAAGAGCACAATGAATATGGTAGTCCTTTTCCTAAGCAAGGTGTAGTAAAGGGACTTAATTCCCACCCCCCACCTCCAAGGAAAGAAGTTTGCACCAGCATCAAGAAATCTCACTCTTCTCTGTAATGGTGGTGGGTTGAGTGGTGAGTTGGGGGGTGAATTGTGGGTGACTGAAGGGTGTGAGGTAACTTGGTGTGAGAGAGAGACAGACTGACTCTATTGGGATTTCTCAGAATGAAATGAGGAAGAGAAGAAAGGAATAGTAAGAAAGATTTTTTCTCGTCTGATACACTGTTGTTGTTTCCCCCCTCCAGCAGCTGAATGAGTAGAACAACTTGACTTAATTATGCTTTCTCAGCACTGGCTGTTTTAGGCAATAATAATGTGTTTCAAATATTAAGGTGATACTATAGCATAGTCAATTAAACAGAATTAAAAACAATGTCCTTTCTAATAGCTTTGTATGATTTATTAAAAAACTTCTAACCTCTGATTGTGAATATATTCAACCATGTAGTAGGTAAAAATTCATCTGGTTGAATAAGCTGTTGATGTGCAGACAAAGGAATTCATTTAATTGGGCTCAGGACAAGGAACTCGTGCGTTTTTTCAAGTGGGGACAAATTCCTTCGTATCCCTGGTAAATTCCATATTATATAAAGAATTTCCACATTCCACAAGTGCTAATATAGCACTCTCAAACTCCAGTAACTGGTAGGTAACTTTTCCATGTCCATTTTAAAGGTGTTATCTTTTGATTTCAAAAAGTGTCACCTTGTGTTAAAAGAGAGAGGGTAACTAGGTGTAACAATTTGGCGTTTACTTTGTTACTCTTTTTTTATATACTCTTTTCTATTATAACTCTTCTTACTCTTTTCTTTTGAAACTGATTAGTTCTAGTCTTCTAAGTATTTCCTTGCATAGTAGCTTCTATCTCTAAACATTCAGTTTTTCTCAAAGCAAAAATAGTTTAAATCTTTTGAAATGAAATGAATACTAGTGAAGCCAGCATTAAACATGATGCAGTATAGTGAATGTATATAACACACTTACGGTTTGCAGTCTTTTTTGCTATAACTTCTTAATTCATGGCCCTAACCTATCCATGGGAAACCTTTAACAGCAAAGCTATCCTTGGTTGCAAATATGTGATGCTGTTGCCACTTCTTTCCCTACAACCACTGACATCTTGGATGACAAGTAGGACCCCTGATGGGGGATCTTTTCTCAATCTAGTGCTCAGGTTTGTTTGCTTTCAGGTGCTGTGTTTAGGTTTCAGCAACAGATCAGACATTTCTGCCCATTCTCTACTTGAGGACTTAATTCTGCTTCCATTGAAGTCAAACTCCTATTGCCTTCAGTGGAAACAGGACTGGACCATTGAAAAAAATAGAACAGGTAAGCGAAATACTGATGAGCCATAAACCCAAGAAAATTCTAATTGCTAACTGAAGGTGCTATATAGGTAAGACTGTTTCTTCTGCGAGTGCTTGCTCATGTCCATTCCACTTAGGTGTGTGTGCTCACCACATGCACCGGTGCCAGAAGTTTTTCCCTCAGCAGCATCTGTAGGGGACCAACTCCGGCAACCCTTGGAGTGGGGCACACATGCTGCGGTATATAGGGTGCCACCGGATTTCCACAGCCTCAATTCCTTCTTGCCTCCAGTGACAGTGATGGAACTGTTGCTGTTCGTTCATACGAGCTAGTTCTCTTGTATTATAGTGGATATAGCTTTCTGTTACTGTTTATAAATCCCTTAGCTATAGTTAGAGAATTCATAGGTCACGAATGGGACTTTTGCATCAGGTTAGGGCATGCCTCAGTCCCCAGGCTTTAAGCTTTGTGATCGCTGCAAGAGGCCCATGCCCATTAGTGAGCCACACAGCATTTGTCTGCGTTGCTTGGTCGAAGGACACGTTAATGAGAAGTGCAAAACTTGTAAATCCTTCAAGCCAAGGACTAAAGAGGAGCACAATATTCGTTTAAGAGCGCTCCTTATGGATCCAGCCCTCACCCCAGCACCGGAGCAATGGTCCAACTTGACACTGAGTACCGTGACCTCGGTACGCAGCATCCCACGTCCACTGGTGGAACTGGTCCCCATCTGTAGCTCTGACCAAGACGCTCAAGAAGGCAGCACGAGGCTGGTCTCCAACTTCCCACAAGGGAAAGGATAAGACTGGGTGTGAGCAACTTTTCATCCATGTCGGGATCTCGGGTCTGAGCTCCAGTGGAGCAATATAGCCCAACCCGCTCCCCACCAGCTACCCCAGAAAGTGGCAGAGACCTCAGTCAGCTCCAGGTGCCATCCATGCCAGAGGCCCTGCAGGCAGTGCTACCCACACCAGCTCCTGTGGTTCCCCGGTCATGAGGTAAACCTGCATTTGGACTGCTTCAGTCCCCACCTCAGCGGCACCGTTCCCCATCGTGGGGAAAGTCCCACCAGCGCTGTAGCCGCCACACATCTGACTGTGAAAGGCAGACGCAGCACAGCCCTATTTGGTCCTCGGACCTCGGGCATGGGCAGAGAGGCTCGAGGCATAGCTCGCTGGCCACCGAGTGCAGACCTTTGGAGGTACGCATCCCCAGCAGGAGTGCCGGTCCCAGCATCCGGTATCTCAGAGAACACAGTACTACTCCAGGGAGTTGTCACCATTCCTCAGACCATCACCAATCCCTTAGGAGGGCATAACTGCGTGCGGGCACTTCCCGGCACTGGGCCTGTTCTGACTCCCGGTCCTGCTCCTCATCCCAGTACTACTCATCAAGCTGGCAGCAGTGAGCACCCACTCGATTTCCTGCTGGGACAAACTGTTTACATGTATGATGTTCCAGAGGGAAAGAAGCCAGGCAGCGGCCTTTTCTGTTTTAAAGGGACCCAGCTCATGAGCCAGCATGGAGATGTTCGCCAGGCCCAGCGGACTCTGAATTCTGGCTGTAACATGCTGAGGTTGGACCCAATTCCCCTCCTGAAGTTGTTCAGTGGACCTCTCCTCGGTCTTAATGAGGGCCGCCATGGGGGCACAACAAGGGCTTGCCCACCCTTGGAGGTTCTCACAAAGGGAGAAATCAAAGCCCCCACAAGGGTCACTGGACTCGTCCCCCAAAAGGCTCGCCACCTGGACCAAACGCACAGCCAATTGACATTTTAATTGCTCAATCTCCTTTTCATGACGAGCACATTGTCGTTGTGGTGTATTATGGGAACGGATACTCAAATCTTTGACAAGTCCCTGAAGGACTGGTACCTGCTTAGCCAGTGTTTCTAGGTGGGTGCGTTCTGCTTTCTCTGCTTGGAAGTCCTGTTTCAGGGCTTGCAACTTGTCCTGGGCATAGGCCTGGCTTGCTGCCTGGTTAGTAATCTGCGCTTTCAGTTGCTCAATTTCCACCAGCTGTCGGGTACACACCTCTTCCCTTTTCTCCAACTCCTCTTTCTGTCCCTACAACATTTGATACCACGTGGCAGATGCAGTCCAAATTAATCCCACAGCTGCTCCTAGGTTTTTACCCTTCTGCTTTTCAAACAGTATATAGGTCCAACAAATCCTGCCAAGAATACACACGTTTCTGAAGCTCCGTCACGGAACCCCAGGGATTGTATCCTACCTTGGTGAGAGCCCTCTCCAGCCGGGAGAGGTCTTGACCCCACTTTGTAAGAGGCAGCCGGGTCCTGTCCCTTTTTGCTACCTCCCCTGTGGCTCAGGCATCAGGTCCACCTGCCTTCTGTGACACCAGCTGATCGGGCAGCCAGACTACTGTGTCTGCACTCCCTAAGGCCCGTATGTCCAGGCTTGAACCCATTGCTTATTGCATCGCCCACGATTGCGGGTCTCCCGAGTCTTCAGCTGCATTCTTTTGTTTCCTAAACATGTCGTTACAATCCGCAAATTCCACCCTTAAGATTTAAGATCCTTTAATCACTTGAAATTTCACGCTGGAACCAGGACTTACAATGTTACCCCTCTGGGCCAGAGGGAGGAGCGCTATGCCTCCCCCGTCCTGCTCGGCCTTCTACCACCAAGGGCCTGTACACCAAATACAAAACCCCTCCCTGGGGCAAAGCAAGAAACCTTCAGTTCTCCTCTTCCACTCAACGTTTCTATGACTGAACGTATGCAAACCAGAGATTCTCTCCTGAGCAAGGATCTCTAAGTCCTTATCCTAGCACATAGCACTTCTACGACCGGGGGTTGACCCACCATCACCCTTCCCCCAGGGTGGAGAGCGGAATGCTAAACCCCTCTCCGGTTTTCAGCCAGACTACGACTGAGGGTGGGGCACACCTGTAATCATAAAATCCTCAACATGAAATACCAACTGTGTCGGTGGCGCAAACATTAAATATCAAAGGCCGAACAGTTGGTGCACGCCGCAGGGCTCCCACCCTCCGCAATTTTCCACCAAAACTGTGGCAGATTTCAGTTACCATTCTGTGTGAGGCGTCAGGTGATCAGGCTGAAGCCACAGGATCGTTTGGGGAGGAGCTGACGAAACACACTAAGTGCTATATTTTAAAGCTTTATTAATAAAATAATAAAATAACAGCAGAGAGTGCTGTGAGTGCTCCCAAGTCACTCAGTGGAAGAAAGAGAGCATTAGTGCCCCAAGCCCTAACCCCCTTTCATATTCACACACGCACTATCCAAGACCGGCCAGCCCTGGGTGTAACGTCAGAAGAAGGTGCGGCGGGGTGGGGGTAGAGGATGGACTTGAGTGTTGTCCTGGGCCCAGGCCATCCAGGTCTGCAGTTGATCTCCAAATTGCTCCAGCTCTCAGGTGGGTTTTAAGTCCTGGCTCCTCGGAGGAGGGGGGTGCTCCATTCGGGGACCTCTGCTCTTGGTGCCCTCTGTGCCAGTCCAAACCGGCTTTCCGTGGTTTCTTCAGCTTTCTCAAAACACCTCGGATTCCGGGACACAAGGCTTGGCCCTCACGCTTGTCATCTCGTCTGTGTTTTCAGTCTCTGTGGCCCTGAACTTTGTTTTCTTCTTCGCCGGCCTTGCTGTCTTGCAGGTCTGTATAGTTGATTTTTTCTTTCTCACGGCTGCTCAGGCACATTCAAACCCCTGTCTTTCTTGGCTGACAGCCAGCGCTGGCTGTGAGCTGTGGCCTTGGGCAGGGGCCAGCGTCTTATCTCCGACCTGAGACTGAGTGAGCTGAAGTGTTGAGTTAACCCGTTCTCTGCTCTTCTCCTTCCTCAGCCTCTCGAACCTGCAAAGGAAACTTCCACTTCCCACTCACACACCTTTGACCCTCCCCAAAATGCCTTGCCATACTTGCAACAGTGTTAGCAATATACAATGCTGATCTGCCTTGGGGCTCCCTGAGGGGTGTGACAGTGGTACCCATGGGGGTTCACCCAGCCCTCCAAGGTCCTGCTCGGTGTCCGGAGCCTCAGAGAGACCAGCTGCCTCTCTCTCCTGCCCTCCTCTGGTGCACAAAGCCTCAGATGCAAGGAACCTGCAAGTTCAAGAGGGAGCAGGGTAACAAGCCACTGGATCACCAATGGTTGTGGAGGACTCTACAGCACCGGCACCAATGGTTGTGGAGGATCCTACAGCACCGGCATCTTCCTCATCGTTGCCAGATGAGCCTATATTGTGGCCCTCTCCCACGGTTCCTCCAGATGACACTAAAGCGCACCAGGAACTACTGAAGAGGGTCGCTGCCAACCTAGGTCTTCAGGCGGAGGAGTTATAGGAGCCCTCGGACTCTCTCTTAGATGTTCTTTGCTCCGTAGCAGCGTCCAGAGTGGCTCTGCCCCTTCATGATGGGGTTTTTAAGATCACTAATATCCTGTGGCAATCTCCCTTCTCCCTGCCCCCCATCTCCAAGAGGGCTGAGTGCAATTACTTTGTGCCATCCAAAGGCCATGAGTACCTGTACACCCACCCTGCTCCCAACTCACTAGTTGTAGAAGTGGTTAACCACAGAAAGTGACAGCGTCAACCTGGGGCTACCCCTAAGAACAGAATCCAAGAGACTAGACTAGACTAGACTTGTTTGGGCATAAGGTTTATTCTTCCTCTAGTCTCCAGTTGAGGGTGGCCAACCATCAAGCCCTCCTGGGATGCTATGATTTTAACAGGTGGCAAGCCATGGCCAAGTTCAAGGGCTCTCTTCCTGAGGCTTCTAGGAAGGAGTTCCGGGCTATTATGGAGGAGGGCACGACTGCAGCCAGGGCGATGCTTCAAGCGGGGTTGGAAGCGGTGGACACTGCCACACGAACCATGGCCTCAGCCATCGCCATGCACCATGCATCCTGGCTGCTACTCTGTGGCGTCTGTGGAGCTCGTTCCTCTGGAGTAGAGGAACCAGGGGTTCTATTCCCGTTACTTTTTAATCCCAAAAGCCAAGGGCAGTCTGCAACCTATCCTGGACCTGCAAGACCTGAACCGCTTCCTAGCAAAGCTGAAGTTCCGCATTGTCTCTGTGGCCTCCATCATCCGCTCCCTGGATCCGGGACACTGATACACTGCTCTTAAACTGAAAGATGCATACTTTCACATTGCCATCTTCCTCTGGTTTATGTAGGTCCCAACCACTATCAGTTTGCGGTCTTCCCATTTGGCCTAGCAACAGCACCATGGGTATTTACCAAGTGCACTCGACCACAGCGCAGTCATCTTCAGTGGCCTTCCTGGCATGCTTCCCGATCCAGGTCATCTGTCAAGCCACAATGTGATCCTCAGTGCACACGTTCATGGCCCACTACACTGTGACTCACCAGACCTGGGACGACACTGGGTTCGGCAGAGCGGTGTTGCAATTGACACGTCCATGAACTCCTATCCACCTCCAAAGGGGTACTGCTTGGGAGTCACCTAAGTTGAATGGATATGAAGAAGAAAAGACAATTACCTTTTCCATAACTGGTATTCTTCAAGATGTGTTGCTCAAGTCCATTCCACAACCAGCCCTCCTGCTACTGTCTACTGACTATTGTCGAAGTTTCCGGCAAGAAGGAACTGAGGGTGTGGGGAACCGGCAGCGCCCTATATACCGCAGCATGTGTGTGCCACTCCAGGGGGTGCCAGAACTGGTCCCCTACAGATACTGCTGAGGGAAAAACTTCCGGCACCGCTGCATGTGGTGAGCACACACACCCAAGTTGGATAGACATGAGCAGCACATCTCGAAGAATACCAGTTCGGAAAAGGTAACTGTCTTTTCAGTTGGGTTAGCAAGTAAGAGCATGGCTTGCCTAACAGTCTCCCTACTTCGGGGTGTGTGTTTTAATAGGAAAGCTCATAATAACATTGAGTTGTCAAATTTTAAAAAGACAAAATACTGGTTTTCTATATAGTATAGTGAACTGTGGGCACCATATTCACTTTACCACTGTGCCTAAATGATTATCGACACTCATAGATTCTACTGCTGGACATTAAAGTAAAGAGATGCATACCTCCAAAAGGGGGGAAAAACAAAATCTTTTTGTAGGCTCATACATGTGGTGCTATACAGAATCATACTCTTTTTTTTTTTTTTTTTTTAATGTATTAGTCCCTAATGCTGAGGTTTCACTGCATGGCTACTCTTTTGATTGGCCCTTCTGTTACTAATGTGGGACAAGCACTAAGTCCCAGAAATGGACCTCACCTCTCCTTCTATTTCATTTCAAGATGCTTCAAATACATAAGGCAAATTCAGACAAGAATTCTCCTGGGGTCCCAGGGTGATTGACAATGTTGTTAGTCACTCTTCTCACAGCATTTCAGATTAAACCAGACATTAGAGAAGTGAGCAATTTTTAAACTTTTCACTGGCTCAGGAAAAGTTCACCTTGCAGGCTGAGGTGTTCTGTTGATGAGTCTGGGAGCAATGAAGACACACCCCTTCCACCTGGATTGGTGGGGAGGCAGGGAAGATCCCAGACATAAACAGTTGGGACACTGCTACACATGTTCCCTGGCTTCCCCCTCCTCCTCCTCCTGATGACCTGTAATGCACATGTATGGAGAGGTGTAGGGCTCTACTTCTTTCTCTTTCCTCTTTCCCCCATTTCTCTCCTTCCTCTATGCTGCAGAGAGCGGACTCTCTCACATGACATTAAGGTAAAGGAGCCTGCCCTGCCACTCCTGCTGCCATTGGAGCGAGGAGTTAATATGGGATGGTTGATTGGCTCTTGTCTGCTGGGGTGAGAGGAGAGGTTTCTTCTGGCAAGTAGCCAGATTGGTTCTGTTCTAGCCCCACTCTTTTCCACCCTTATCTAGTGTGCTGGATCTTTGATGATGGTAGAAGCTAGGTTGATCACCAATTTTGTTTAGGGGCTGGAGTTGATTTTTGCCAAACTGCTTTTAAGAGTTTTATTTGTTGTTTTGCGTCCCTCACCCTCCACCCCACCTTCTGGTATCTGGTATCCTTGGAGGTCTGAGCTTGGAATTTAAATTACATTCATCACAACTTTGAGTTTCAGTATGGTTGTGGATTAAAAGAGATACAGTGTGAGATTCTGATAACCTGATGGGCTGCTTGGTCTTTGGTCCTAAGCATGACACTGCAAGAGAAATGGATGTGCTTCCGTGTCTCTCTCACCATGAGCTCCTCTCACCTCATTGCCTTTTCCTCCTGTGTGGAGGGAAAGGGTTTGCAACTCTGCCTTCCAGCCAGGGTCACTGGGAAGGCCTGAGGGTATAGAGGGGACATTATCCTTATATCCATCCTCAGGTTTGTAGAGGCTAGGGTCATTGCTGCCTAGTTGAATTCTTCACTGGAAATGCCCTGCCAGGTTTCCCATTGGTGAATGGTTTTAATAAAGTTGCAGCTTTTGCATTTAATCAGATTGTGGCATGCTTTTTCCATCTTTGTTTCCACATCATATGTAGGTTTGAATTTGGTTCAAGAAATAAGTGAAAAATAGTCACTTTTTATTTTATTGGACTTGCTCCCCTTCCTTACTTTAAACTACCTTCCAGTTACTTTGTAAAACTCTGAAATGTCAGCATCATCCTTTTTCTGCCTCACAAGTAGTATTCATGTGACCTATTTTCAGAATCTCATTTAAAACCAAGATAAGTCAGCAAACCCGTACAGGCTTAGGGTTAAATACAATATTGCCACATAATAACAAAAAAAACTAAATAATTTAAATTTATTATTCAATATAATTTCAGCTAATCTCATTTTCCTGAGTCTCTGTGGAAGTGTAGAAAAAGATAATTGAAAATTCTTTAATGGCTTGAACAGACATTCATCATTAATATATTCAGACATGAACAAATCTAATTCTATGAACAGGATTTTCAGCAATCAAGTGAGAGTTAACTTCAAATAATGCTCCAGAGACCAAATATAATCAAGACAAACTTCTTTCTAAATGTTATGTTTATTGCGTTGACAAAAATAATAATGTACTCAAAATACATTGACTTTCTTAGAAACTTAGTATTATGCAATCACTGTTAAAAATCAGCCCTTTCATGCTTTCTGCTTCTTTAACTCACTCAACGAGAGTTGTAGCATACTCTTACTGTATATGCTGATCTCTGTGGGCAAACCCTTACATCCTTGCAGAGACCTATCAAGGCAATAGGGCTTCTCTTAGGGGCAAGATCTCCCTGAGTGAATCTGATTGTAGAAATAGGGCCATGATGTATAAAACAACATGCTATAAACTGCCAGAGCGATGATCTCAAACCTAGTATTCTGATAGTTGATAAGCAGTCCTTTTCTGAATTAGTAAAGTCAGTTTAAAATTGCTTTATAAAATTAGAATAGCAACAGGGACCTGCAGATTATCATTCCTTGAAGCACCAATAATATATTGGGTAGGGTGGTGATGGGATGTATACTTCATCTAACATGCTTAATCTCTTGCCCCGTACACACTCAAGCTAGATGGTTATTAGCCCTCATTGTGTCTTCTCCCACTTGCTTCTCAAGGCCTTCTTCCATGCTGTCCCATCAGAATGGAAGACCCCCATTACTGACCTAGTCTGACACGTCTCCTTCAGGGAGCTCTACAACCTCAGTCTATGCATTACTAAAAGCTTACTGAAATAGATATCTGCGGGAGTGTTCTCTGCTCTCCTCCTTCCCCTGATGCACATGCAGTGTGTGCACACATACATACTCTTATTTAGTTAGATTATAAAATTTTTCACTTTAGCATCTTATCTGTCAATTACCTTACACAGAGTTATTGCTTTACAAATAATAGATAACTTTGCCCAGTGGTCCTTATTAGATTGATAGAGGATCACTACATTAGCTGTTTTCAATTCTACCCCTTAGAAAACACCACAGGTACAGCTCAGAAACTGCAATAACATCAATATATGATGTCTTCATTGCACTTCTGGCTTCTCTTCTGTTTTGAGTACAATTATTTATATTTGATTTTTTTATTTTTTGTTTTTATAGAGAAATTTAATTTTCATAAAAAGAGTGGACAGGAAAAAGCAAAAAAAAAGTCTATTCATGAATGTGTGTTGTATCCAATTAAAATGAAACTATCTTCCCAATGAAAGGTTAATAACTCGACATGGAAGTGTGATGCTCACAATAGCTCATCATTACATGGTAGATCCCACTAGTTCTTTTGTTTAAAATAATTGTGTATTTAGAGAATCTTTAATGCATAGCTCATTAATGTGATACACCACAATCTTGCGAAGAGAGTTTTTGATTAGTGTATCTACATTTAGGGTGGGCTTTTCTCACATGCTGCACATTAGCTTGTGTCTGCTCTCTTTGAAGTCAATGATGGAATGCCCTTTGACTTCAGTGGGAAGAGAATTAGGCTAATGCTGAGTGCTTTAGAAAAGCCCACCATTAAAGAGTAACTGCAGACTTCTGGCATTTCTTGTGAAAAGGAGCTAATGCCATACCCAAGGCCCCGTCCCAAATTGAGACTAGCAGCTCCCCACAGTTTTTTTTTTTTTTTTTTAAAGTAGCTTTCTCCTGTAACTTAAATATGGGAAAATTCAGCATCTCCACTCCATCACATTAAAGCAGTGCTGTCCAACATATGAATGTAATTATCAGTTTCCTTAAAAGGATCAAGACACAGTCACTAATGTGATTGTCTTCCATTTAAGGAATGTGACTACACGCTAACAGAAAGTGCAACAAAAAGTGCTGTGTTTGTTGATCAAGAAACAAAGCAAAAAAGCAGGTAACAGATACAGGATTGGAAGAATTGCATTTGTAAATGTATACTAGGGATATTTCACTACCATCAGAAATATTAGTAAATATTAATCTTCTTAGTCCTCTTTTCCATGTATATTAATTTCATGTGCATATTAACTAGTATCCCAGAATCTTTGATTTATTCCAAGCCTCAGAGAGGTGGTTCTTAACCTGTGAGTGATGTGAATTCAGGAATTTCATGTGAGCGAGTATTGGGCTGTACCTCATTATTTGTGATGTCTCCGAGTCTATGGAAATCTAGATGTCTAGGGAAAAGACCCCTCAAACTAATAAAAAGTGTCTACAGTAATATATTGTAAACATGACTGGGTAATTGGTAAAGGGTGCCTATGATCTAAATGTGTTCTGTGGCTGATAAGAGGTACTTGTTACTGCAGACGTTTTCTGTAATGAATTAAATAAGTATCCACTGAAAGATGATTTTAACTCATTAAGAACTGCCAGGTGTCTCAGCTGTCAGTAATGACTGGATTAGAGTTCCCTTTAGCAAATGGATCATGTAAACTAAAGACAGGCTGTCTTTAGGCATATGAAGAATACCCGGCTGTGTGGGGCACCTGAAAATTTGGGGCACCACTGGGTCTTAGTGTCCACCCTGCCGGAATTCCTATCCCTGTTCTGACCCTTCCTGCAGGTTCCCACAGCTGACAGCTGCAGCCGGGTGACTCTTACTCTAGAGGGGATCTAGTAACTTAAAAGTGAAAAAGCATTCCGGCCTGCCAGATCTATTAGCACAACACTGAAACTGTTAAAGAGCCATTCAAGTGGTAATGAAGTCATTTAACAGGCATTTGCCAAACCCTGGGTATATACTGTCAGTTTCTGAATTTACTGACAAAAACAGTTGTGCATTACTCTAATATTTACTCAGAACATATTAGTCTATGGGATCTTAGTTTAAAAGTTGCTTTAAAAATATTTCATTAGTGAGTTGATGAAGATTATAAAATGACATCTCTAAAAAATCCTAGCATAGATTTTTAGATGCACAATCATCTAGCATTAAATGCTTGGATCTTCAGACATATTTTTTTTTAAATAAATCCTTCACAGGACCACCCTGATCTAAAATACACGTTTTAATTTTAATTACTAAAGTAAAAAAAAAAACTTGCTTCCAAAGTCTTCCTGTCCTTTCTGTCCATCCCTTTCTCCATTCACTGCCCCCATCCCCTAGAAGAGAGCCCTTAAAGGGACAACACCCCTTTCTTTCCAGATAGCTGGACAAACCTTTCTTTACTTCTATCTGATGAACTAGTTTTAAGAGAACTCTCCAGCAAAATCAATACTTTAGTAAGATATAAAATCCTTTGTTATGCCTAAAATCTTTGGAAACATATTTTTTTAAAGTTGGTGAAATTTCATAAACATGTCTATTGTTATGGAGATCACACACAGTAAATTAGTGTTCCCTTTTTCTAAAAGCAATGAACATTGTTATGAACACACTAAACCTTTGTGACTGATTTAAAATAATGTCTTTGTTTTAGTGAGTTAAATATGTAGTAATCTGGAATGATTACTTTATGAAGGCTTAAGAGTACATTTAAAATATAAAATCAGCTTAGAAATATTGATTAAGAAAATGTGAGACAGAGAAGAGCTGCATCATGTATTCCATAATATTTAATGTTGTATTCAGCAAGACAGCTGACTTGCCCTTACTACAAAGTTTTTGCAAATAAATGTCTGACAAACTTCAGGGCATGTCAAAAATCCTGTGACTGACATTTTTTATTCCCAAGTTTAGTGCTTTTAATCAGGTACCTTCTGCATGTCCATTCTGCATGAGGGAGAGGGTACTGGTCTCTGTGTGGAACTCTGACTCTCTGCTGCTATGAGGTGGGCCGGTCAGCTCAGTATCCTTTTTTGCCTCGTCCCGCCTCACATCTGGGCTGCAAGCCTGGTCTGCCATCGGGCATGGGGCACCAGTTTAATAATACTGTGTAGGGTCCCATAAATCCTAAGGACAGCCCTGACTAAAGA
This sequence comes from Trachemys scripta elegans, assembly GCF_013100865.1. Classification (NCBI taxonomy): domain Eukaryota; kingdom Metazoa; phylum Chordata; order Testudines; family Emydidae; genus Trachemys; species Trachemys scripta. Next base: position 167,242,078 of record NC_048298.1, on the reverse strand, counting down.
TACCATAAAAGAAATTCCATACATAATTAAGTAAAATGAAAATGTCAAAAACAGTACACGTAGCAAAATTAATTGTGGAAAAGCAATTTTTTCTTCCAAAAAGGAGTTTTTGTCTCTCACCCTATATAAGACAGAGAGCTTGAAAGTTAGGTTCGGAAATGCAGACTGCCAGCATACCAGTTGCAGAGGAGAGAAACACAGAAGCCAGTTCCTTACCTTACACCAAGGATAAAGTATCTGTTCTTTCTGTATTCTGTGTAGTCCTGTATTAATCTTTGATTATATAATTCCATTTGAGCCTATTTGACAATCTCACATTGTAATTAAATTCAAATATGCAATAGAATCAATTTTGTTTTTACAGTAATCTTTGAAAATCAAATATTACTTTATATTAAAAGATATTTCATTACATGCAATGCCCAGGCAAATTTTCTTTTTCTGAAAAATACCTAACCTGTACATTAGGTCACTTTTGTACTAGTCTCCCAGGAGAAGCTGTTTTATAATAAGAACAGTTGTCTCTTTTTGGATTCCACCTGACTAGGGGGATCCTTGAGCAGCATTGAATAGCGTTAGTGGCTCCTACATTAAAAATCTGCTAGCCCATAGTGTAGCAAGTGTGATAAAGAGGAAGAGCATGTTTCTGCGACATTCCTATGCCCGGTGATCTTCAACTTCCAAGAAGGACAGGCAGCCAGCACTACTTAGAGAACCTTCTGAACAGGCCACTAAGAATGGACCTGAAAATCTGGGCTTCGTCCCATGCATGACATATTTTTCTCTTTCCAATTGTTTTCCAATTGTTTTCCAAAATAAATCAAACAAAGAAATTGTTCAGTTGGATAATTTAATACCAAATTTTGGTTTGTAGTGAATTTTTTGAGCTTTTATAATAGGCTTTTATATATAGCTTTATAATAGCTTTTATATATAGGTGTCCCTAGACTCTGTTTGCCAGAAGCTGGGAATGAGTGACAGGAAATGGATCAATTGATGATTATCTGCTCTGTTCATTCCCTCTGGGGCACCTGGCATTGGCCACTGTTCGAAGACAGGATACTGGGCTAAATGGACCTTTGGTCTGACCCAGTATGGCCATTCTTATGTTCTTATAAAACTGTGAAACTAGGGTTTCAAAGCAGTAAATGCTCCCAAATAAACTCTCAACTCTCATAGCACTAGGAAAATAGCTTTGTACTTCCACGAAACCTGTAAAAATGTAAATAAAATCAGTAATTTATTCTAGGATCTAATCGGCAACCCTTTTTCACACAGGTGTTGTTTACATAAGTAATTCTATTGACCTCAAAGGGAGCATTTGCATGAGTAAGACTTGCAGGATCAGCCCAATAGCCCTTAACAATTAAAGGTTAAAAGTTGGGCAAGAACATTATTTCTGAATTGTACTAAAAGTCTTGTTACTCTATGAAAATGATCTTTCTGCATAGAAATGGTGGTATAATTTATGTATGGCTGAAAAACATGAAATATGCAATTTTGCAATTTATGTGCACCAACTCATGTGCTCTTCTCTCCTCCAGGATGTGGAGCTGATAAAAGGGTTGAAGTTGCTGGGAAAACGAGATTGCTAGAATAGCTCTAACATGTATCATTATAATGGTATCTCCTGGTACCACTTCATGGACTATAAAATTTCCATTACTTTTTTCTCTGCTGTAGAAATTCACATACTAGGTTTTCTGTTGCTGTAACTGGTTTGTTTTTTATTTATTTTTAAAATACATATTTCCATGTTTAACTTCTCTGTATAAATTGAGCCCTTTATCTTTCCCCCCTTCTATTTAGTCTTACAAAGGAATTACGTCCAGGCATGGTAACTTTCTTCATATGTTTGCAATATTTAATTGGTGAGATGAAGAAAATAATATATGCAATTCTGATTGCCCAGCAGCTTTAAAGTGCCCCTTCATGCCCCAGACAAGACATTTAGAAATAATTACAACTTTATAAAATATTAAAAACTGCAAGTGTTGGGGATGGGGCAAATGTGTGTGGGAAGGAATGTTAACTATTTTATTTTAAAATGGGAAGAATGAGCTAAGCTGGATATCCAAACAGATATCTTTCATATTCTGAGGTCACCACAGGAAAATCTGGCTCACTATTGCTTTTGTTGTTGTTGTTGTTATTTCTAATAAGGGCTAAGGACCCCAGCAACGGATCAGAGCTCATTTTTACTAGACATTGTACAAATTTAATAACATAGGCAGTTTCTGCCCCAAAGAGTTCACCATCTATTGTCTTTCAACCATACACAATAAACTAGCAAAGCAGGGAAGGGTGAGAGAGGGCAAAATAAGTAGACGTGTGTATTTGCATAAATCTGCAATGGTCTCAGTAGTAACAGGTGGACACCAGCTTAACCAGAGTGGAGTGGTATTGATTTGTTGCTATCACAGTAAATATAAGTTTTGAGAAATGATTTCAGAGGATAAGGTTGTGATGTTTGGAAATTTGACAAACTGTTCTTCCCAAGCATAAGGGACACTATGAAAGAAAGGATAAAGGTGCTGGTGGGGAAACTGGAGAAGCAGGTGATAAGGGTTGTGGCAGAGAGCAGATACCTCTCAGGAGGATAAATAAATACTCAAGTAGTGACAGCCTGAATTGCAAACTTTTCCAAAGCTCAAGGTCTTTGGATACAGACCCAACAATCTGGGAAAATGCACAGAGGGCATTGGAAGAGAAACCTCTAGGCTACCCAACAGCTGTTGAGCAGTTCTATGGAAGCTACTCCAACCCAGTGGCTAGAGTGTACCTGAAGGATCTCATGTCTCCACCTTCCCTGTACCTTCTGTCCATGGAAAGCTTCCAGGTATGGGAGAAGGAGAGAGAATGTATACAATGCAAGTCTACTGACATACCCATCTCCATCTCTTCATACACTCTGTATGCTGATGTATCAGCCTCCCTCTTGGCTAGCACACCAGGGATTGACATACCAGAGGCTGACACCCCAGAAATAAAAGCACAAGCTCCTACAGTTTGATCTAAAGCTTTCTAGCAATTCCCATTCTCTGTGGACTGACACAGAGGGGGCTTATAATGCACACTCACCAGAGGGTCACATACTTCCTCTGCTCGAAGGAAGCTCATCCACAGCATCTGATGCCCCACCATAGTTTGAATTCTGGATCTCCAGAGCTAAAAGCACTAGCTGCTGCAGTTTTAGTTAAACAGTCCAGGCTGAGTAGCTGGGGTTTGTAACACCACATACCTTCTATGGTCAGCAACTGTAACACGTTCACAGGTGGGTTAAACTGGCAAACAAAACCTGGTAGAAAGTGGGGCTCCAAGACATACAGGTGATATACATCCCCTTCCTGGACTTTCTTCCCATTGTTGGAACTGCACTACTGCTGTTTGTTGCAAACGGATCCACTGTGAATGAAAGGTTTGGATTTCCACCAGTATGTATTCACAGTTTATATCATAGTGGAATATTCAAAATATAACTTCTTAAGTGGGGCTCTACAATTAATATCATGGATCTGAAAGTGACTTTGATCTATAGCATATGTCTTTCTCTTTGCCTGTTATCATAACAGCAATGATAATTAAACAGAATCTACCTTCAGATAAAAGGATGCCTCTAATTGAAAATATAAAAGGAAATTCATGGTCATTTGCTATGATGCTATAAAAAGTGCTGTTTGAAAGAATACCGAACATGAGATATTGATATTTAATGAAATGAATAAAAATATAAATTAAAGTTTTGATTGTGTGATTAACATCCCATCGTGGGATGCAAAGTGGTACTATCTATGCAGATCTTTACTGTATCTCTAATCAGATGTCATTGCTGTATGTATCAGCATATAACTGACATTTTTGTACGTTCATTGTATGTATGAAATGCTCACCACAAAAGACAATAGCTTGACTGTAGTTCCCTTTTTTGTTCTTGTTGCAGTTTATTATGACTAAGTCTTAAATGTAAATACAGGTCTAATTATAGATAATCCCAGGAAGCAGCCCTCTCAGCTGGCCCTTTCTGAAGTGTCTAGCGAGCCTAGCTACCATTCTCCTTTTCACGTGAGAATTTCGGTTTACAGCTTTGCTCCTGGCACTTCGCAGTTAGCAGCCTTCAGTCTCCCTGTAGATTCTCACTTTGAAGCGCTTCTCCCCCTGCGGCTCCCAGTTAGCAACCTTCCTTCTCTCTGCAGACATTTTCTTTGCAATTTCTCTTCTAACAGCTTCTTTTAGATTATCCATCTGCAGTTCATTTTAGCAGTTCACAGGCAAGAAACTTGTTTGTCATTTTCATCATCATGAAAGACAAAGTAAAGCTTCCAGATTCCAAGTATCTAAAGGGGATGACTGAAAGCATGCATTTATGAGACGCATAAAGCTTTTATGAGCTGTAAAAATCCAGTCTAAGGGACAGTGCATCAAGGAATTAAGGGCTACTACTCATTAAGGGATGGTAGCTTTCAGTGGAAAGAGCACTATCTCAGTTACAGAAAAAAGTAAAACGGGTACTAGGACTAAACATTTCCGGTATTCCTCTTGCCTATGCAAATGGTAGTGGCTTTCATCAGGAGGGCCCTCAAAATTCTTACCATCTTGACTTTTCCTTGTTTTCACTCCCTTTGCTTCTTGGGAAATCCAATTTGTACCAGCCTCACAAAAGTCAATATTATAGATTATTTTATACAAAAAAGATCAAGGAAAAGATCAAGCTGTATTTTTTTTTTTTTTTTGTGGTGGTGGTAAGAGCTAAATAACTGAATGTGGCCTGGCCTGCGCATTGGAGCACTACAGCAACTTACCACAATAGCCTGGCATTTGTCAATGATGGTCAGTACATAAGGTACAAGGGGAAAAAATGAAGTTGAATAGTAAAACCAATACCAATTGCCTCCAGGAGCAGTAGCAGTGTTTAACACATAATTATCTAAAGAAAAAATAGTTACTTTGATTGTGCAGCCTTCAGCTTTGTGTAATATACATTACCTCAATCTCAATAAATAGTTTTGTTTTTGTTTTTTTTCCCTAGCCAATATTAGTTTAGAGGCTTAGTAATCATGATGGTTTACATAAAGGAAAATCTAGATAATTTTACTTTTCCAAGTAGATAATATTACCACAGTATTTCCTATCCTTAATATACTGAATATAGTTGTATTTAAACTCATGGAATTCTGAATTGAACAAAACTAAAACCCCTCTATTTAATAGTACAGATATGTTGATTACACATTTCATTTTCCTGTGTAGCTTTCTGAAATCTCTTACGGTATCTATTTTTGACCAAAATACATCTTCATCCTAGCTTCACATATCTTCAACCCATGCTATAGTTACTGGATACACAGTTTGCATACCATATTAGCAGTATAAAAGTTTAAAAAAATAAGTCTTGAAATAAGGTAAAAGAGAGGCTGATCTTGTGGTTAGGGTGCTAGCATGTGACTTGGGAGACCTGTATTTAAGTTTTTATTCTGCCATAGAATTCGTGTGTGACAGTGGCAAGTCATTGAACATCTGTGTGCCTCAGTTCCCTATCTGTAAAATAGGGATGATAATAACAATCCCCCACTCACAGTGTTGAGGATAAATACACTAAAAATTTAGATGTTCAGATGCCAGTGATGAGAACCATGTAAGCACCATATATAAACAGACTAGCACCAGTTGTGTAATATTAATCAAGTGGCAATTTGTGATCTTTCTATAAAATGTGTACATTATTTAATTTATACAAATAAAATCTCAGTGAATATTATCATGTTTGGATTTTATTCATAAATAAATTGCATTGCATTATTAAGGTTATGCAGGGCTGCCTCAGAATGAAACCTAAACAGTATTTTTAAACTTAAATATCTGGCTTTGCTCTTACAGGGTTTTGACTAACAGGACTGAGTTGTTTTTCCCTTTGTCCCAAAAGGATCTGTGCTCCATAGTGGTGATATAACCAAGTACATCTAGAGAATCTGTTGACCTTAATGCATGGTTAGGGCTACTGGAAAATGATTGACAGTGCTTCTACAATGGATTACCTTATGAAATTCTTAGTGATACATGTATTTAATAATTAAAACTGTACAGAGAGAGCACCGGCACTCATTCCTATAATAAAGTCTTGATGGGATCCCACCATCAACTAAATATTGAAAGCAAAGCATGCAGAAACAGCTTTTCTGCCACACCCCAATTTGGCAAATAAGAGCTTCCAGTGCAGGTAATCCAGTTCCAAAATGTTCTGCCTTTAAAAAGCTTTGGTAATGTCCCAGGACACAATCCTTTTGGCTAGAAGTACGCAGGAAGATTAATAAGATAATGGATACCTCTTTAAAAATTACTTCAGAACTTTGTGTTTGAATGTATCCCATCATCTTGGAAACTCTCCAATTTATGGAAAGCTTGGTTCTCCAGAGCATTAGTTGTAGCCAAACGACTCCTATTGTTTAGAAGGAATATTAGACTCCTCTAGGGATAGAAGCCTACCACAGTGGCATGATTGACATGGCAACTAAAGAGAGGGAAGAAAGGGATCTTAAAAAGATTTGAAAATATTTGGTCCAACTTTTTTAGAAACTTTGATTAATTCCTAACAGATGGGAACTGAAATGTGTCTCTTCTTTCTTCCTTCCCTTCCTTTCCCTGTAGCTGTTTATTCTTTTGTCTCTCTGTTCTCCCTATATTTGTTCATATATAATTTAATAATTTATATATGTAATTTATGTCATGGTCCCTAAAGCCTAAATAACATGCCCTTAAAACAGGGATGGCACTTCAGAGGATTTTAGACGGCCATGTAAGACGTCCCTACCCACTTGGATTTCTATCCAAGATGTCTACAGAACACGAGAAAAATGGGATTTTGAAGCTTGGTTGAATGTAGTATGGCAATATACTTGAGGAATTATTTGGCAAAGTATCAGAGTAACAGCCGTGTTAGTCTGTATCCGCAAAAAGAAGAACAGGAGTACTTGTGGCACCTTAGAGACTAACAAATTTATTAGAGCATAAGCTTTCGTGGACTACAGCCCACTTCTTCGGATGCATATAGAATGGAACATATAATGAGGAGATATATATACACACATACAGAGAGCATAAACAGGTGGGAGTTGTCTTACCAACTCTGAGAGGCCAATTAATTAAGAGAAAAAAAACTTTTGAAGTGATAATCAAGCTAGCCGAGTACAGACAGTGTGATAAGAAGTGTGAGAGTACTTACAAGGGGAGATAGAGTCAACGTTTGTAATGGCTCAGCCATTCCCAGTCCTTATTCAAACCGGAGTTGATTGTGTCTAGTTTGCATATCAATTCTAGCTCTGCAGTCTCTCTTTGGAGTCTGTTTTTGAAGTTTTTCTGTTGTAATATAGCCACCCGCAGGTCTGTCACTGAATGACCAGACAGGTTAAAGTGTTCTCCCACTGGTTTTTGAGTATTTTGATTCCTGATGTCAGATTTGTGTCCATTAATTCTTTTGCGTAGAGACTGTCCGGTTTGGCCAATGTACATGGCAGAGGGGCATTGCTGGCACATGATGGCATATATCACATTGGTAGATGTGCAGGTGAACGAGCCCCTGATGGTATGGCTGATGTGATTAGGTCCTATGATGATGTCACTTGAATAGATATGTGGACAGAGTTGGCAATGGGCTTTGTTGCAAGGATAGGTTCCTGGGTCAGTGTTTTTGTTCAGTGATGTGTGGTTGCTGGTGAGTATTTGCTTCAGGTTGGGGGGTTGTCTGTAAGCGAGGACAGGTCTGTCTCCCAAGATCTGTGACAGTGAAGGATCATCTTTCAGGATAGGTCGTAGATCTTTGATGATGCGCTGGAGAGGTTTTAGTTGGGGGCTGAAGGTGACAGCTAGTGGTGTTCTGTTATTTTCTTTGTTGGGCCTGTCTTGTAGGAGGTGACTTCTGGGTACTCGTCTGGCTCTGTCAATCTGTTTTTTCACTTCAGCAAGTGGGTATTGTAGTTTTAAGAATGCTTGATAGAGATCTTGTAGGTGCTTGTCTCTATCCGAGGGATTGGAGCAAATGCGGTTATATCTTAGAGCTTGGCTGTAGACAATGGATCGTGTGGTGTGTCCTGGATGGAAGCTGGAGGCATGTAGGTAAGTGTAGCGGTCAGTAGGTTTCCGGTATAGGGTGGTATTGATGTGACCATCGCTTATTAGCACAGTAGTGTCCAGGAAATGGACCGCTTGTGTGGATTGATCTAGGCTGAGGTTGATGGTGGGATGGAAATTATTGAAATCATGGTGAAATTCCTCAAGGGCTTCTTTTCCATGGGTCCAGATGATGAAGATGTCATCAATGTAGCGCAAGTAGAGTAGGGGCGTTAGGGGACGAGAGCTAAGGAAGCGTTGTTCTAAGTCAGCCATAAAAATGTTGGCATATTGTGGGGCCATGCGGGTACCCATAGCAGTGCCGCTGACTTGAAGGTATATATTCTCCCCAAATGTGAAATAGTTGTGGGTGAGGACAAAATCACAAAGTTCAGCCACCAGGTTAGCTGTGACATTATCAGGGTGAGCTCACCTGTATGTGTTCTATCTGTCTACCTACTTATGCATCCATCTAGTTTTATATTATCTGAGCTTTTTCCATTTAAAGCACTAGCGAAGTCTCTACTGGCACTTCTCCCTTTCTGAGGGCAACACTCTGTGTAAGGTAGGACATTTTTTGTTTTTTTGTTGGGTAGGTTGAAGAGGTTTGGTAATAGAATGGGGTGTTCATATCATGAGTATCACATAGGGTGGAAAGGCTTTCTAAAAGAGGGAGGTTTTCCAGTCTTTCATAAAGATAGTCAGATGGTGGCTCATCTTCCACTGGAAGATTGGTCCAGAGTCAGGTCTCCTGGACTGAGAATGCTTTGCACCCAGCTCTCTCATGTTTTCACTCTTTGTGATCTGCAGAGAAGTGAAGCTATGTCCCAGAGGAGTGAAGCTGCTGTGACGGTTCATAGATTTAAAAAATCAGTCTTGGATCCATCAATTAATTGCTTTGAAAATAAGGACCAAGGTCTTAAATTGGCATTGGAAGCTTGTTGGGAGCCAGTAGAGGGACTTTACAATGGGCTTCACGTACTCATGGTGGCCTGAACCGTGAAGAGGGTGGGCGGCCACATTCTTTACCGGCTGAAGCCTATGCATTTTCTTTCCAAATCATAACTGATACTTAGATGCTATACATCTTAATATTAACAAGTTTCACTTGCTTACTATGTAAAACAAATACATTAATACTATTTTATAAGACTTTATTTTATACCTTAACTTTTGCAAATAGTAATCAGTTTTCTGAGTGTTCTGGAACCTTTGCTATTGAGTATGTTTTGATGTTTAAATAAATATTAATTCTATCTATATTCCATGGCTAGCCAGTATCCTGCTTAGTTAAGTGGAAGTGGACATTATTTATGACTCATTTTTTTCTGTAATGTTGTATAGTATAAAGAGATGTTGGTACATATAAACAGGTGTTTCTTTGTAAAGAAAAGTATGTTAAAGATATGATAAATTTATCAAACACCACTACGGAATCTTATGATGTAACTTATGGTGCAACACTCTTTGATGTAACTTAAGGTGCAACATCCTTAAATCATGTCTTGTAATTCCCCCCCCCCCCAGCTTGTATCATATATGTGTGTGTGTATGCATATAGGGAAAGACACAGACATACACGTTATGTTGGATATTTATGCTGGTGTTTTTGAAATGTGTATGTTGAAGGTAAAGTAAAAGAACTGCAATTAAAAGACATTTATGTAAGTGAAAACAAGAAGTTTTCTCTGGACTTTATCATTTATCATTTTTCTTTCAGATTAGAAAGATAGATAAGCTGCATACAGTTCCAGAGTGAAGGCAGTGGAGTGTAGAACTGCATGCCCCTGTCAAATTGATAGAGTGGAGATGCTGAATGAGATAATGGAAACTTTCTATTCAGTGAGGACTGGAATAAAGAAACCATTTCTAGTCATTCATCAGCATTGATTGCCTTAGTGCTTGAGGCTTAGATCAGAACTTACAGTTTATAAACAGAGAGTCAAACAAATATGGTGATCAACTTTGGAACTGCAGTTAGCTTATCATTTGGTACAGAGTAATCACTAAAATATTTAACAAGTAAACTAGATGTAGATCATGAGCATAGTGTGATATGCAAAGGATCAAAATGTGTACAAATATTTTGATAGAAATATAACACTTGAAAAGTAAGCAATGCCTTTCCCAACCTGTTCAACAAATGGAGTCCACACACTATGTAAATACCAAATACCAATTCACCCCATTCATAGGGTTTAGCTTTATTTGCAAAGGAAAGAATGCTAAGATAAATTTAACTTTCTCCTCAGGCTTAATTGTTCATATGATTAATTCCTAAAGATGCCTGAGTACACACCCTAGATTGTCCCTGCCCCACAGAACCATTCCCACTTTGTTTATATCCAGCTGAAGTAACAATCGCCTTCTTCATTTAGGAAAATCCACCAGGATCAACACCTGCTAGCATCACGTTTACACAATCATGCACTCATAGTTGTACTAATCATTGCAAAATATGTCCATTTTATATTAACCATTTAAGAATTGTCTGATAGTCTTCCAAACTCTTTGGTGACATACAGTTCTATTTAAAGTAGTCTCAGAACAAATGTTTGTTGGGGTACACTTTTGTTGTTCAATATCCATGGCATTTTAATATTCATTATTTATTTTATATAGCATAGTCCAGAAGCTACAGGAAGGTTTGCTGCCAAAATTGAGCTATACAGAAGACCATGTCCGTACAATCTTACAACCACTGACACAAAATGGGAAAATGTGGGTGTGTGGGATACTATCAAATAGATAAAATTTTATTGAAGAGATGTGTGTAATTATGAATGTATAAAGTGGCAACTGCTTGCATCTGCCCATCAAGCCATTATTAACTGATTGAAGTTAATTTTTGGCACTAGCACAGAGATGTTTATTATAACAAGAGCAGCAGTGCTAATGCGGTGGTTACATAAAAATAGCATGCTGTGTCACTGTTTTCAGATGTTTATCTGTTTCAGACTTTTTGAGGGATTAAAGCATGTGTTGGAGAATGAGCAGAATGGAAAAACACTTTCCCCAAATAGTTAAAAAAATTATTTTTTTTCAAACCTGTTAGCCCAAAACAGCTGAGAGTAGAAAGATTAAATGGGACAGACAAAGTGGTCTCCCTGAGGAGACTAGACTGAGTGTTTCATTGAAACCTGGATTGGCAAGGTCATAAACCTTGGAAAAGGGCACACCATGTATGCAGAGGAATTTTTGACCAATAATAGTACTAAACTGGTGACATGCCCACCTAAGGAGAGGTCATGTTACCCATCTGTCCTTGTAATGAAGAGGTCTTAATCTGCTACTCCTTCCTGGCTGCCTTTACACTCTCCGACTCCTTGTCATGTCCTGGATTGTCACTCACCCGTGAACTTCTATGGTGAGCTTTTTGGTCTTTTTCTCCTCCTCCCTTTGCCCCTTCAGAGCCCCCTCCTGTAAGTGCAAAGACAAAAAACGTTTGACAGAAGAAATTAAAAGTGTTCTATATTCAATTGCTGGTGCTGTTGACCGCTTCAGACACCGAGAAAAGTGACCTAGAATGTAGATTGTTAAGGGAGCTCTCATAATCCGTCCCCTCTCTCCTGTTGTTAGCCAGTTAACAAGACATTAGAGTTGGACTGGGTCAACCTGATTCTGACAGTGTATTTAAATGATGTTGACCAATATGAGGACAATATGAACTTCAGGTGCTCAACACCTCTGAAGATCAGGGCAATTTCATTTAAATACCTATACATGAATTTAGGAACCTAATTTTATGCACTTTTTAAAAAATGCTGGCTTCAATTTAGTAAACTTTGGTCTATATCTTGTTTGTACATTGGTCTTTTCAGTTTAAATGTCAACATTTGTTCCTCAGATTTACAACCGTTTTTCTCTATGTGACTTCTGGGTCTCCTTTCCTCAAACTTAGTTGAAAATCATAACACTTCTGATAAGATTCAGACTACAGCAAACAAACAGTATTTCCCTGAAAATGTGAATGTTAGGAGGAAGTAATTTCCCATTCAAATCCTTCATTGTCACTAAACTAGTTTTTTTTTATATTATATAGTAAAGAAATATTTTTCACAACTTTATTTTCATGCCCTCAAGTCTAAAGCACTTCATTATTCATTCTCAAGTTCAAAGGTAGCTGTCTGTACCTTAATAGGGCCAAAATTTTCAAAACAGTTACTTGTTTTCAATGCCCTTAAGGATCCAAAGAAAATACACTCATAGTAGAGAAATATAAGATGATACTGAATGTGTAAATGATCTTACTTTTTCAGTGTCTAAACGGTTACCTGGCTTGAGGTATTGGGTGCTTCAGAGTAGAGCAGATAATCTATCTGGTTTATCATTCAAGTTTATCTTTATAAAAGCTTTTGATAGTTCTTTTGTCCTATTTTAGGAGGGATTTATGAATATTCTTGTTCATTTGATTAGAGTTCAGAGTGAGTTCTTTTAAGTCATAGTCCAGTTAGAGGGATAGCTCAAAAACATTCTTTGATATACAAAATGGTTAATAAATACATCTCACATGGCTATGTATATGAGCTTGGTGGGAGGAGGAAAGGGGGTGAAGTAAAGGAAATGAGGATTTGTTTATATATAATTAGTTACTGAATCTCAGTCTTATCTGAGAAGAAATTATTGGAAGTATAAAACGAGCACTTGGAAGCAGAAGCCTTTTTAGAATGTTAATGAATTATGGCTATGAGACAATATAATCAGTGAAGATAAAGTATGAATACTAAGTTGATAGTTATAGTGAAGATAACTAGTATAGCAACTATGGATATCCACTAGTTTTTGTAAGAAATAACTATACTTTCATGAATTTTCCTTTTGTTCTTACAAAACCAATGAAGAACTATTGATTTTAATAAGATATCCGTTCTGTAATAAAATTGGCTATGCAAGGGATATATAGGCTTCACTTGTAGCAATCTCTGTATAAATAATGCCTTGATATGATATTAATATGGCTACAAATATCATAAAGAATACTAGGCATTTCATATTGAACGATGTTTGATAGTGTCCTTGAAGTCATTCCTTAGGGTAATCATCAATTTTATTGCTTTAATATTGTTAAAGTACTAGAAATACTGTTTGAAGGGGAAATATAAGAGAAAAATATCTGGACCAAAGACTTGACATTATACAGGTAACCTTAAAAAAAGTACAAAGAATTAAACCTGTTTGGAATCCTACAAATAGACTTCATAACATGCTGGTAACAACAAAGGTAGTGTGCCTTTTTAATTTTCTTTTGGGTGCAGGAGGAGATTTATAATAGCAAAAGAATAAAAAGCAGATATGTATATCTCAAATGTTGTTTCCTGTTTTGTTTTGTTAATTTGAAGGAATAGTACAGTGTACAAATACAGCATATTAGAAGTAAGGGTTCTTATAAAAACATGACAAATTAAATGAAAATTATAGTAAAACAGTCTATTATGACTTAGTGCAGTTTGATTTGTAACGTAACAAAGATAATCTTATTTTCAGCACAATGACAAACTTGTAATCTTACAGCCGTGCTCTGATGAGGCATATCATAGAGTCATAGAAAATTAGGGTTGGAAGAGACCTCAGGAGGTCATCTAGTGCAACCCACTGCTCAAAGCAGGACCAACCCTAACTAAATCATCCCAGCCAGCGTTTTGTCAAACTGGGCCTTAAAAACTTCTAAGGATGGAGATTCCAACTTCTCCCTCGGTAACCCATTCCAGTGTTTCACTAGCTCCTAGTGAAATAGCTTTTTCCTACTGTCCAACTTAGACCTCCCGCACTGCAACTTGGGACCATTTCTCCTTGTTCTGTCATCACTGTGAACAGCCTTGCTCTATCCTCTTTGGAACCCCCCTTCAGGTAGTTGAAGGCTGCTATCAAATCCCCCCTCACTCTTCTCTTCTGCAGACTAAATAAGCCCAGTTCTTTCAGCCTCTCCTCATAAGTCATGTGCCCCAGCCCCCTAATCATTTTTGTTGCCCTCTGCTGGACTCTCTCCAATTTTTCCACATTCTTTCTATAGTGGAAGGCCCAAAACTGGACGCAATACTCCAGATGTGGCCTCACCGGTGCCAAATAGAGGGGAATAATCACTTCCCTCGATCTGCTGGCAATGCTCCTACTAATGCAGCGCAATATGCTGTTAGCCTTCTGGGCAACAAAGGCACACTGTTGACTCATATCCAGCTTCTTATCTACTGTAATTCCCATTTCCTTTTCTGCAGAACTGCTGCTTAGCCAGTCGGTCCCCAGCCAGTAGCAGTGCATAGGATTCTTCCATCCTAGGTGCAGGACTCTGCACTTGTCCTTGTTGAACAACATCAGATTTCTTTTGGCCCAGTCCTCCAATTTGTCTAAGTCACTCTGGACGCTATCCCTACCCTCTACCTCTCCCCCTAGATGACCTTAGTGTCATCTGTGAACTTGCACACAAGGGAGAAATAATATTGGTGCACTGGAGAATGAAGACAGAAGAGTGGGTGGAATTGAAGGAAGTGCACTTTTTTTTTTTTTTTTGGTGGCTAAGGGAGCTTTTTTCCAACTATGGCAAGCAAGAAGTATGGAACCTTTTCTCTCTGACATGTCTTGCCCCAATTATCTACGCCTTTATCAACTTGTGATTTGATTGCTATAATATGATTTATGTGTGGCTTCACCTTGGGATCCTTCAGAAGACAAAGCTAGAGCAGAATGCTGCAGTCTGTTTATGAAGTGAAGTTACAAGTTGGAAGCATATTAAACTATTGCTCTCATGTCTGCATGGGACCCAATAAACTTATGGTTAGAATACAAGATGTTGGTTTTAACTGATCATTGATCATTTTAACTGAATCATTGATGATCTGATTACCTGAGAAATTATTTTACCTGCAACATATGGCCAGACTTGAGATCAGTAGAGAGGTCTGAACTAGAAAACCTCTTGACATAAGCAAGAGGGAGCTGATAGCAATGTGTTCTCTAAAATGGGTCCTTGACTTTAAAAATTGCTTATGTCCTTGTTCACCAGTGCCCAAATTTGTTAATCTTCTAGGTGCACTGCAAAACTCATCTCTTCCCCCTGCTCCTCTCCTCAACAACACATATGCAAGCTAGGCTCTCTTTTTTGACTATTGAGTCAGTGATCTATAAACATAGATGAATTTTTGTATTTAATTTATGGAATAGCATGTAAGGGTCATCTATGGAAATTTTATAGATTTGAATACATATATAAATATTTGTGTTTTTTTTTAAAGCTCTGTCATGGAGTGACTAAATGGCTTTCCATCTTTAGACTACCCATTTTAATACTGCTTAGATTACACTGGTCTACAATTTTTGAGAAGTTGTCTGCTTCAGAGATAAAATGTGCTATTGATTATGTATTTTGATGTGCTGAATTCAAATATGACAATTAAAACAAGTGATTGGCTACTGTTTCTAGGATATTTACGTTTTTACATTTTATGTCTATCTATATTGTGTAGATAGTAGAGTTTTAATCATAAATTGTAAACCTAGGTCTTTTCATGTGTTTATGGTTGCTTTACATGATAATATTTCACCTGTCCTGTTTATGTAACACTTTAAAAATCAGCAAAAGGGTTATATAAATAAAATGTATTATGAAACAAAAGGCAAAAAACTATTATGTACATAGTTTAGTCCTATTCAGTGTCTACTCGGCGCTTCTTGGCTTGTCTCTTGTATTCATTAAATGGAGCATCTCTTGTCACTGTCCAGCAATAGTCTGCAAGCATTGATGGGCTCCATTTGCCCTGATAGCGTTTCTCCATTGTTGCAATGTTCTGGTGAAATCGCTCGCCATGCTCGATGCTCACTGCTCCGCAGTTCGGTGGGAAAAAATCTAGATGAGAGTGCCAAAAATGTATCTTTATTGACATGTTGCAACCAAGGCTTTTGTATGCCTTGAGGAGGTTTTCCACCAACAACCTGTAGTTGTCTGCCTTGTTGTTTCCGAGAAAATTTATTGCCACTAACTGGAAGGCTTTCCACGCCATCTTTTCCTTGCCACACAGTGCATGGTCAAATGCATCATCTCGAAGAAGTTCACGAATCTGAGGACCAACAAAGACACCTTCCTTTATCTTAGCTTCACTTCACCTTGGAAATTTTCCACGGAGGTACTTGAAAGCTGCTTGTGTTTAGTCAATGGCCTTGTCAAAGTTCTTCATCAGACCCAGCTTGATGTGTAAGGGTGGTAACAAAATCTTCTTTGATTCAACAAGTGGTGGATGCTGAACACTTTTCCTCCCAGGCTCCAATGACTGTCGGAGTGGCCAATCTTTCTTGATGTAGTGGGAATCTCTTGCACGACTATCCCATTTGTAGAGAAAACAGTAGTACTTTGTGTATCCAGTCTGCAGACCAAGCAAGAGAGCAACAACCTTCAAATCACCACAAAGCTGCCACTGATGTTGGTCATAGTTTATGCACCTCAAAAGTTGTTTCATGTTGTCATAGGTTTCCTTCATATGGACTGCATGACCAACTGGAATTGATGGCAAAACATTGCCATTATGCAATAAAACAGCTTTAAGACTCTTCTTCGATGAATGCATGAACAGTCTCCACTCATCTGGATCGTGAACGATGTTGAGGGCTGCCATCACACCATCGATGTTGTTGCAGGCTACAAGATCACCTTCCATGAAGAAGAATGGGACAAGATCCTTTTGACGGTCATGGAACATGCAAACCCTAACATCACGTGCCAGGAGATTCCACTGCTGTAGGCTGGAGCCCAACAGCTCTGCCTTACTCTTGGGTAGTTCCAAATCCCTGACAAGATCATTCAGTTCACCTTGTGTTATGAGGTGTGGTTCAGAGTAGGAGCATGGGAGAAAATGTGGGTCCTGTGACATTGATGGTTCAGGACCAGAAGTTTCATCCTCTTCTTCTTCCTCGTCTGACTCAAGTGAGAATGATTCTGGTGCATCAGGAACTGGCAGTCCTTCTCCATGGGGTACTGGGCGTATAGCTGATGGAATGTTTGGATAATGCACAGTCCACTTTTTCTTCTTTGACACACCTTTCCCAACTGGAGGCACCATGCAGAAGTAACAATTGCTGGTATGATCTGTTGGCTCTCTCCAAATCATTGGCACTGCAAAAGGCATAGATTTCCTTTTCCTGTTCAACCACTGGCGAAGATTTGTTGCACAAGTGTTGCAGCATATGTGTGGGGCCCACTTCTTGTCCTGATCTCCAATTTTGCAGCCAAAATAAAGGTGATAGGTTTTTTTAACCATAGTGGTTATACTGCGCTTTTGTGATGCAAAAGTCACTTCACCACAAACATAGCAGAAGTTATCAGCACTGTTCACACAAGTACGAGGCATCTCTGCTCACTTTGGCTAAACAGAAATGTGTCCCTTTGCAAAATCAAACACTGACAAATAAGAGAGCACGACACTGTATGATTTCTAGAGCTGATATAGGGCAATTTGTTCAGCAGAGTGATGTAAGCTTCGTTATGATTGCATCATCCATGACTTCTAGGAATAACATGATGCAATTCATATCATGTATGACGCAATACCAGCTTCAGATTGCCTCATTCATTGTTTTGCCTAAAAAGCAAGTACTGTCCAAACCCAGTCATAGATTTATTCATTGATCCTGTCAAAGATGTATTTTAGTCATTTCTGGTTTAAATTGAGATCCCTTCCCTTTATAACTCACTTATCCTCTGCTATTCCCAAGTCAAGGGTCGTATATATTGACCCAATAGCATATCTTGAAAACTAGAGCCAATCAACAATCATTTTTTTTCTCAGTGACCCAGAATGAGTAAAGTTTGACTACATTTATTTCAGAAGCATTTTGGCTGTAGAGCAGTGTTAGTAGGGACTGACAGTTGTTACCTTATGATAGCTTCATAGTGACCTATGTGTAATGAGTTGTGGTCTCATTTCATTTCCTAGTGGCCAGGTGTCTAAACTACAAAAACAACAACCAACATAATTGACAGTAATTGGCTGTATATTTGTCAGTCTCTGCATAGAGGTCAAGTACTAACTTTATTGTAGGACATTTATTGAGGTATTTTGGAAGAACAGTATGGGGAAACTTGCATTGCTGATTCCTATGCTCCATCTGTCCTGTGGATTAATAAAGAGCTTCAGTCTTCAGGATTGTCAGTTTTGTATCCTTCAGAAGGACTATGTAACACAAAGTAACACAAAGAAAAACTTTGTGCTGCTTATGAAATGTAAATGTATAGTAGTATATTAGCTCCTTGAGACAGTATCTTCAGTAGAAAAATATATACTTGTAATTCTACAATTTTAAAATAAAGTTGAAAATGATCTTTTCAATATAGGTTTTCTATATTCAATTTTAAGTGAGAAAAAGGAGAAAAAATATTTTATATAATGCATGTACAACAGGTACAATTTTCAAGAGAGAAACATAGTCAACACAGAATACTGTATATGACTAAATTTATGATTCATTATTATAGAATATCATATGATGGGAAACAAAATTAAATCCTAATAAGTCCTTTTATATGAGTGCTAGCTACTTGGGAGATCACCTCCTTCTGTATATATCTGCCCAGTAGTCAGTGAACCAGCAGGCAAAGTTCTGCTTTTGGTTGTAATTTGAACCAGGACTAACATGGAACTATGCCTTTCCTGTATAATTTGTGAATTTCTTTTTTTTTTTTTTTTTTTTGGAGGGGGTGTATGTGTGTATGTGGCTAATGCCATATTTTTCCCTCCTCTGATGCCAGATTTATTGGTTCTTTCTGACTGAATAGGTATGCTTCTTGAATTGCCTAGGGTTGTTCTTTTCTGTGTAATCAAGTAATCTGGAATATCGCACTACCTTGAGATCCTGCCCTCTGCTGCTTTGGTGTGCAAGGCAGTCAGGTGGGCATAAACAGTCCCTTCCTCTCCCATGTAAACTGCAGGATGCAGTCATTCCTCAAGAGAATGCACTAGGAGGCATGGTTAGTTAGCATACTAGCCACTTGGGCACCAGCTATGTATGGTATTATTAAAGGCAAATTCAATCTGGCATCTCTCCTACTGAGAGGAGACATCAAACCCTCCAGTCTATGCATTGGTCAGCTTGCTATAAGTCATTCCTTCCATACTCCCGTTTGCTTCAAATGCTAGTTGTGCAGCTGTGTACCCACTAATTCTCCCTCCTCCCATCATTATTTCTATGCAGATAGGGTTTAGCTCAAGTTATTTAGAAGGTGAAAAGGTAAACATATATTTATTTTTATCCCACTAAAATGAAGTAGATAAGGGACATCAGAGTACCAAATGCTAAGTAAAGTTGCTGTATACCGTAAAAGCAAAATGACTTTGCAGTTACACTATACCAGGGGTCGGCAACGTTTGGCACGCGGCTCACCAGGGTAAGCACCCTAGCGGGCCGGGCCAGTTTATTTACCTGCTGATGCGGCAGGTTCGGCCAATCGCGGCCCCCACTGGCTGCGGTTCACCGTCCCAGGCCAATGGGGGTGGCGAGAAGCGGCGCGGGCGAGGGCATGTGCTGGCCACAGCTTCCGGCCGCCCCCATTGGCCTGAGACAGCGAATCGCGGCCAGTGGGGGCCGCGATCGGCCGAACCTGCCACATCAGCAGGTAAATAAACTGGCCCGGCCCGCTAGGGTGCTTACCCTGGTGAGCCGCGTGCCAAACGTTGCCGACCCCTGAGCTAGAGGGTTCACTTGCACTTTCCTACTCTTACAATGGGAAATACTATGAATACTACAAATATTGAGGTTAGCTAACTGTAAACATTCTGTAGCTATCTAGGGTAAATCACAAGTTTTTCAGTACAACTCCTGTGCTATACCATAGCAGTGTATGCATTTCCCTCTTGATTTGGCTACTGGTAGATTTAGTCATTGGTTTTACTTCTGCCAGAAAAGAAAGTGGGAAGCCTTCTAAACACTAATCACATCAGCCATACCATCAGGGGCTCGTTCACCTGCACATCTACCAATGTGATATATGCCATCATGTGCCAGCAATGCCCCTCTGCCACGTACATTGGCCAAACTGAACAGTCTCTACGCAAAAGAATTAATGGACACAAATCTGACATCAGGAATCATAATACTCAAAAACCAGTGGGAGAACACTTTAACCTGTCTGGCCATTCAATGACATACCTGCGGCTGGCTATTTTGCAACAGAAAAACTTCAAAAAAAGACTACAACGAGAGACTGCTGAGCTGGAATTGATATGCAAACTAGATAATCAATTTAGGATTGAATAAGGACTGGTAATGGCTGAGCCATTACAAACATTGAGTCTATCTCCCCTTGTAAGTATTCTCACACTTCTTATGAAACTGTTTGTACTGGGCTATCTTGATTATCACTTCAGAAGTTTTTTTTCTCTTACTTAATTGGCCTCTCAGGGTTGGTAAGACAACTCCCACCTGTTCATGCTCTCTGTACGTGTGTGTATATATCTCCTCAATATATGTTCCATTCTATATGCATCTGAAGAAGTGGGCTGTAGCCCAGGAAAGCTTATGCTCTAATAAATTTGTTAGTCTCTAAAGTGCCACAAGTACTCCTGTTCTTTTTGCGGATACAGACTAACACGGCTGCTACTCTGAAACCTTCTAAACACTGTTGTCTAGCAACACAATTATGATGGTAATTGTAATAATTGATCCCTTTATTTGAAATAAAACCATATGCCTGGGATTTTTAAACTAACATTTGAAATTCAATGGACATTAGGTCTCTACCTTTCTCAGGCTCCTCTGAAATGCCAGGATATCTACATATGTTGACTTTAAAATAATAATTGTATCTTATAGGGAAGTCAATTCTTTTCCTTTTTTAAATAGGGAGAACAAACAGGATTTCAGCCAGGAGGAAAACTACTTCATTGGCTAATTAAATACTCTGGTATTGTATGATTGTTAGCACTTGACAGAGCCCAGAAATCTCAACTTCCTGTGACAAGTGTGGAGCACTAAAGCAAAGCTGCCAAAATCATAACTATCTCCACTCTACTGTAGCACAACTCCCATCCTTAGTTTAAAATCTGGGCTACGTCAGAAAACAATAGATCTCATTTGATGAATACACCCAATTATTAACTGTCGATTAATCACAGTTAACTCATGCGATTAATTTAAAAAAATTAACTGCAATTAAAAAAAGTAATCACGATTAATCGCACTGATAACAATAGAATACCATTTGAAATTTATTAAATATTTTTGGATTTTTTTCTATATTTTCAAATAGATTGATTTCTATTACAACACAGAATACAAAGTGTACAGTGCTCACTTTATATTGTTTATTACAAATATTTGCGCATAAAAATGATAAAAGAAATAATATTTTTCAATTCACCTCATACAAGTACTGTAGTGCAATCTCTATCATGAAAGTGTAATTTACAAATGCAGATTTTTTTGTTACATGACTGCACTCAAAACCAAAACAATGTAAAACTTTAGCGCCTACAAGTCCTACTTCTTATTCAGCCAATCGCTAAGACAAACAAGGGAGATACTGCTGCCTGCTTCTTATTTACAATGTCACCTGAAAGTGAGAACAGGTGTTCGCATGGCACCTTTTTAGCTGGTGTTGCAAGGTATTTATGTGCCGGATATGCTAAATGTTCATATGCCCCTTCATGCTTCCATGCTGATGATATTTGTTAAAAAAAATAGTGTGTTAATTAAATCTGTGACTGAACTCCTTGGGGAAGAATTGTATGTCCTCTGCTCTGTTTTACCCGCATTCTGCCATATATTTCATGTTATAGCAGTCTCGGATGATAACCTAGCACATGTTGTTTGATTTACAAACACTGTCACTGCAGATCTGACAATATACAAAGAAGGTACCAATGTGAGATTTCTAAAAATAGCTCCAGGACTCGACCCAAGGTTTAAGAATCTGAAGTGCCATCCAAAATCTGCAAGGGACGAGGCTTTCAGGCGTCTTAAAAGAGCAACACTCCGATGCAGAAACTATAGAACCCAAACCACCAAAAAAAAGAAAAAAAATCAACCTTCTGCTGGTGGCATCTGACTCAGATGATGAAAATGAGCATGCATTGGTATTCTCTCCTTTGGATCATTATTGAGCAGAACCTGTCATCAGCATGGATGCATATCCTTTGGAATGGTGGTTGAAGCATGAAGAGACATGAATCTTTAGCACATCTGGCATGTAAGTATCTTGCTATGCTGGTTACAATGGTGCCATGTGAACGCCTGTTCTCACTTTCAGGTGACGTTGTAAACAAGAAGCTGGCACCATTGTCTCCTGCAAATGTAACCAACTTGTTTGTCTGAGCGACTGGCTGAGGTAGGACTGGGTGGACTTGTAGGCTCTAAAGTTTTACATTGTTTTGTTTTTGAGTGCAGTTATTTTTTATACATAATTTGACATTTGTAAGTTCAACTTTCATAATAAAGAGATTGCACTACAGTTCTTGTATTAAGTTAATTGAAATGTACTATTTCTTTTGTTTGTTATAGTGCAAATATTTGTATTAAAAATAAACAAGTGAGCACTGTACACTTTGTATTCTGTGTTGTAACTGAAATCCATATATTTGAAAATGTAGAAAACATCCAAAAATATTTAAATAGATAATATTCTATTATTGTTTTACAGTGCAATTAATTGTGTGATTAATTTTTTAATCACTTGATAGCCCTAACTCCTAATAGTGACAACAGATGTGTATTGGAGTGGAACACCAGTATTGCATTATTGATTTATTGATAGGATATCTAACCTAAGTAAATGCTGATACTCATGTTAATGGTATATATCATTTTGTATTTGCATACCACATCCTATTATTATCATTTATTTTTATATATTTATATAGCACCATAAATGTACGGGGTTATTGTTTTGAAAGGTACTTCTGCAGACCTTGTAGGATATAGATAGGACTGGTTCCCTGCTCCAAACAGCTTAAAATCTCAATAATTCAAACCAAACACAAGACTAGACAGAACAACTGTTCAGAAGGGGTCCATATGGAAGTTACTAATGATGGAAGGAGAGAGTTCTTGAAGAGGTGTATTTTAAGGAGTGATCTGATAGGAGGGAGAGAGAAAGAGAAGAGAAATCTCTTCATTGATGAGAACAGGGAAACATTTATGTGAAGAAGGAGCAATAACACCTAAGACACAAACCTGAGAATAGAAAAATGAACTAAAGTGGTGAATTAAGAGGATTTAGAAGAATGTAGGGAGAGCACATGATGGGAAACGACAGCAGAGATGTAGGGAGGACACAGAATATAAGGGGTATATAGGTGAAAATGAAGAATTTTGTTTATGTGAAAAATGTGGGAAGCCAGTGGAGAGACTTAAGACTGGGGGTCAAAAACTTATTTGGGTCAATAAAATATACATCAACTAATTTCTCCACCTTTTTCAAATCAAACGGCTATGCATTTTTGTCGGTTTCTGTGGAACAAATTGGCATTGCCAGTACTTTTTTGGGAGTGGGGGCAGATCATCTCTTTGCTTTTAAAGTTAGCAGTTAGATGGAGTAAAAGTGTTAACACAAAGTTGGTGTATGCTACTGTTCTGTATTCTGTGATGATTTATATCCATGAATAGATCAGACTTTTTAAATAGATTTTTTAGGCATTTAATTCCATGCCATGATAGTATGTTCTCATCATCTCCTTTCAGTTTTCGACCAATTGATTTGCTACATGCCCATGTGCCAGTGCTTCACTAGACTTAGTGTATTATGGATTCTTCCTTCAGCAAATCCAAGAATATTTTGCCACTAGCATTACTGATATATTCATATCCCCTTTGCATTTGATTCTATATCTGAATGCCATATTCTGTATATAGACCTGTCTCAAGAAATCGTTGATCAATATCAATTTTACTCGATTACAGACTGTGCTGACAAAGGTTGAAGCATTTAAATACATATTAGCTATGTGTATACCAGTGAGTTATTGACATACATGTTTACTCATAAATATTCAAAAGTATGTGCAAGGTTTTTAAATACGTGACTGCCATTAAATTCAATGAGTCTTAGAGTTAAAATCCTATGCAATTATTTTAAATTTTACTCTTCGAGATGAGACATTTTACTTATCTGTAAAATGGATAGCCTAATGCCCAACTCAGAGGGAGTTGTGAAGCTTAATTAATGTGTGTAAACATTTTTGAAATCCTTGAATGAAAGATGCTATAGAAGTGCAAAATACTATTTACAGTGCCCTTGCCTTCTTGAACAAAACAGTATGATGAAGCTTACAAATGTGCATGGTAATATGTTAGCCTCAGGATTTGGAATAAGGCCAAATGTTTTGTATACATTTTATGTATTAGCAATCTGTTATTTATCATGGAAATTGATAAATTATATGATAAATTAAAAAACTATATAAAATAATGTTTGGCCTTACATCCGTACTTAGGCATGATAACAATAGGCTATCGGTGAAAATTTGCATTTGAAATGTGCACAGTTTTTGGAGTCCAGAGAAAACATTCAAAAGTAACAGAAACAAAATAATAGTATGTTTGTTTGATTTTAACTACAATAAAATCTTAATAATTCATACAGGATAATGAGGAAGATGGTTCAGAGCACTAGCTTAGGAGATCCAGATATAGTTTTCTGTTCTGCCACAGATTTTGGGAATGATCTTGGACAACTTACTTAAGGACAGATTTTTAGAGGTATTTTGGTGTCCAACTCCCATTGTGCCTTAGTGTTTCTGGAGCACATAGATACATATTAGTTGCTGTGGCTCTCTCAAGAGTCTTATTTGTGATGAGAAGAGTAGCAAGTGAGCAGCTATCTGCTTGGATTTGGTAGATTGTTTTGAAGTCATTTGTTGGGTTCCTCTTCATTTTGTATTAAGAATGTGTATGTACAATTCCTATTTTCTACCTTTAATTGTTATGAATATGTATAATATGATAACTGTGGGGAAAACCTGTATCACTGTGCAAAGGAAGTTTTGATTTCAGAAAAGTAAATTATCTTGATGAAATTAAAAAAAAACACACACACACAGTTGATGGGAGCTATGGATGCTTCCTTTGGCCCATGAATTCAACCTCTATTGAACCATTTTTCAATTTTCCATTTTAAAATGTGCACAGTTAATAGTCCTTATGTTGTGAGCAACATAATAATATAATCATGCTGATTGCACCACCAAGTGATGCTTCAGAATTTAGCAATATCTGCTTACAAAGACAGCAGGAGGGTTTAATGGTTGCAGAATTTATTCTGTGCAGGCATTCTTACTGATGTCCAGGTGGTTGTTCAAAGAGCACAGACTTTCTCTAGTGCAATTGTTCCCTCTCTTTCCCTACTAAGAATCTGTCATACAGGTTTTTAATCTAGAACAAAGATATCTAGCATGGAATAGGATTTAAAGTCTGATACATTAACTCTTCATCTTTACTCCTTTACAAAAAAATGAGATTATACTACTGTGTTAACTAGTACTTCTCAAAATCCTACTCTATTTTGGTGGTGTTATGGGGGAATTAAACAAGTTCTTTCTCTTAACACAGGACTACTGTACAGTTTTTAAAGAAATGTTGTGTTCTTGTTTGTTTTGTGGCTAGGGTTCTTTAGGGAGAGAGGTTGCAAACAGCAAGAGAGTTTGAGAAGAACAATTTCTCCATCTAGAGTCAATTCTTGGTACAAAGATGTTTACTTGGACCTAAGCTTTTGTGTTTGGGCAGATATTTTAGAAACAAGGAAATGCTTGTGTGCTGTGTGTGCCCACCCAGAGGACTGAAGTAGGAATAAACAAGCTGTGAGGGGACTGCTGGCTCCTTTCTAAAAAAACTTGTAGGTTTTTTTATTGGTCCTGTCCCCTGTATCAGGAGAAAAAGGAAAGGCTGAAGAGGAGTCATGATCCTGTTCCTGAGAGGGCCTCTGACCAATCAGAGAACTCCAGACCATGGCCAATGGCAAGTACCTAGAACTCAAGACAGTCTGACCAGGCAACTAGCCATTCAGGGAGCTCCAGCTCAGGTCCTGGCCTCTGTGTAAGCTGCGGGAAGGAGGGACAGAAGGAGCAGTCCCAGGCAGGATGAGGCAGCTGTCGTTGCAGGAGCTACATTCCACTTGAGTTACTCTCATCTGTTCCTGGGATTCCTATTCATTGCTGGTGGCAAAGCATTTTCAGGGGAGAGGCTTCCTTACAGTACTTGCCAGTAAAATTTTGGAAAGAGGTACTGCAAAGGACAAGAGAGTTTGTCCTCTGCCTTAATCTAAATTAGTCTTTGCTGCAAAACTGCTTCCTGGAAATCAGGCATTTGTGTTTGGTGAACCAGGGGAATGCTTGTGAGCAGAGTTGCCAGGTGTCCGGTTTTCAACTGGAAAGCCTGGTTGAAAAGGGACCCTGGCAGCTCTGGTCACTGCTGCCTGGGCTGTTAAAAATCTGATCAGCAGTGCAGTGGGGCTAAGGCAGGCTCCCTACCTGCTGTGCCTCTCCACGGCTCCCGGAACCAGCAGCATGTCCCCCCCCAGCTCCTACACGTAGCGGCAGCCAGGGGGCTCTGCACACTGCCCCCGCCTCACATGCCAGCTCTGCAGCTCCCATTGGCGAGGAACTGCAGCCAGTGGGAGCTGCGGAGACGGTGCTTGCAGAGAAGGCAGTGTGCAGAGCTGCCTGGCCGTGTCTCCATATAGGAGCCAGAGGAGGGACATGCTGCTTCCAGGAGCTGCTTGAGGTAAACGCCACCAGTAGCCTGAATCCCTGACCCCCCCTTCCAGGCTCCAACCCCCTTCCCACCCTCCGAACCCCTCTGTCCCAGCCCGGAGCACCCTCCTGCACCCCAAATCCCTTATCCCCCAGCCCCACCCCAGAGACCGCATCCCCAGCCAGAGCCCTCATCCCCCCCGTGCCTCAACCCCCTGCCTCAGGCCTGATCCCCCTCCCGCACTCCAAACCCCTCAACTCTGGCCCCACCAAAGAGCCTGCACTGCCAGCCAGAACCCTCAGCCCTTCCTGTACCCCAACCGTCTGCCCCAGCCTGGTGAAAATGAGCGAGCGAGTGAGTGAGAGGGGAGAGTGCGAGCAATAGGTGGAGCAGGGATGGAGTGAGTGGAGGGCAGGGCCTAAGAGAAGGGGGCAGTGTAGGGGCAGGGCCTTGGAGGAGGGGCATGGCAGGGGTGTTTGGTTTTGTGTGAGTAGAAAGTTGGCAACCCTACTTGTGAGTTTTTCTTTTGTATGTGTGTGGAGGGTATTGGCTGTGGGATTCATTGCTGAATGTTTCAAGATTTGTACTTTTTAAATGTAAAATACCCACATGCTTGGCTATTACCCTGAAACACAAACTCACATGATGGATTTATGACAATAGCTCCTTTTTCTTTCTTGCAGTGTGAAAATATTTCAAACTGAATTACAGCAAGGAAATAGAGATCTTAATACAGTAACTCCTCAATTTAAGTCATCCCGGTTAACGTTGTTTAGTTGTTATGTTGCTGATCAATTAGGGAACATGCTCATTTAAAGTTGTGCAATGCTCCACTCTTACGTTGTTTGGCTGCCTGCTTTCTCCACAGCTGGCAGCCTCCCTATGCCCCCCCTCCCCACAGCACCTCCTGCCCACTGGCAGACCCCGCGGATTAGCACCTTCCCCTCCCCCCCCCCCGTCTGTGGCAATCAGCTGGCTTGCAGCGTTTCAGGGGCAGGAGGGAGGAGGGAGGAGTGAGGACTCGGCGTGCAGGTTCCCCCTACCTCCCCCCACCTCGTGCCGGCGGTAATCAGCTGGCTTGCGGCATTTAGAAGGGAGGGGGGAGGAGTGAGGACGCAGCGTGGAAAGTAAAGGTGGAGGAGGTGGGGGGAGAAGAGGCAGGTCCAGGATGGGGGCTTGGGGGAAGGGGGGGAGTTGGCGGGGTGAGGTTGAGCCCCCCCCCACCCTTGGTGCTTGCAGAATAGGGGAAGCTGCTGCTGCTGCGCAATGTGCTTCTCCTAGCCTACAGCACCTTCAGCCTCCTTGCCTGCCTCATCTCCAGTGCCAGTGGGCTGTGCCTGTGTGGGGTAAGGCAGGGACACCTCCCAACTATAGTCCTGTACTGTATGTACAGTCTGTTTGTAAACACACAGCACGTGCACACTACTCCCCCCGCCCCCCGCGTAGTATTAAATTGCTTGTTTAAAAATTGTTTAAAACTTATACCTGTATTAAATTGCTTGTTTGAAATTGTTTAAAATGTATATAATGCCTTTTGTCTGGCACAAAAAAAAAAAATCCCTGGAACCTAAACCCCCATTTACATTAATTCTTATGGGGAAACTGGATTCGCTTAACATTGTTCCATTTAAAATCGTATTTTTCTGGAATATGACTACAACGTTAAGTGAGGAGTCACTGTAGATGGTTTGATGGAATTTTCTGCTGAGAATTTGGGAAATTAGTTTTTTAAGCCTCGTTTTTTAAAAAAAAAACCCACTGTTTTAGTCTTATAACTTTTTTCAACCATTGATTATTTTTATAATAATGTGGCTCTCTGTGTTGTGTGTATGTGTGATGACTGCCCTCTGAGAGAGGTCAGCTCAAATGGGGTGATTGTGGCCTGCAGAAGAAATTTACTTTTACCTCAATAGATAAGTGCTTGTGTTTTCAGAACAGATTATTCCAGTACTATTTCCATGTAGCTGGTGCAGTTCTACTGGTGAATGATATATGGCCACTGATCCATTATATACCAGTTGTATATGGTTTGTATAAGGTTTAGGAGCTAATCCTGAAATAAGAACAGTGGCAGTTAAACATGACATATGCTAACAATACAGTTTTCAATTTCACCTAATCGTCCTCAGGAATTATTGTTTATTAACAACTGGAAATAGTCATTAGGCTGGCAATTTAGATTTCCCTTTATGCTGAAAATTAAGTGGAATAATTCATATTATTCAAATCTATATTTAATAATTGGGTTGTAATATGTCTATTGGTTTCTACCAGGTGATTTTACAAACCAGATTTTAAAAGTGAATTCTATGGTTGTGCATACAAATATTTTTGCAATTGTGTGTGCAAATATTTGCAAGAGTAGACTTGATTTGTTCAACAGCAAAATGTATGTGCAGATAATGTTGGTTGTTATTTATTTGCCTGAGAAAATCCTCATCTAAACCACCCTTCTAGTGTATATCAAATTCTTTTTGTGCATGAAAATGTTTTATTTCTTCACATGTAGGAGTATATTAAAATAAAATAGCCAGGATAAACATAATCTTGACCCTAATATTTAGGTATTTTTATACGTAATATTTCTCAGGTCATGTCTACACTACAAATTTTGGTCAATGATAGTTACATCCGCATAAAGCTGCCACAGCTAGTATATTGCTTGAGCCTGTGTGTACTTGGCTCCTTCCGTCGGTGCTGTGTGCACTCACAAGGAGTGCTTGCCTTGATGCACTTTAGTGCCCCATAGGTAGGCATCCAATTGTCTGTTACACTGTCTTCTGGGAAATGTTGGCAATGGGGGCAGAAAACAATTGCACAAGGGTGAGTGTGAGCAAGGCTTCAGGTTTCTACCATGCAACTTTCTCCATCCCATGATGACATCCCTATCCCAGAACTTTTGCGCCTTTAAAAAAAAATCCCACAAAACCACGCAGCACTTTTCGCTGTCCACCCTCTCTGACAGAAGCATGGAGCGCACACTGCTCTGTACAATTGTCATGAGTGTTACAAACACAGGATGAGCGATCCTCAACTATTTTCAGAGCCACAGGAAGAACCACAGTATTAGGGCACGTGACTATTTCGTGGAGGATAGCTCTGGGACACTGCAAAAAAGAATTCAATGTTGTTGATGGCGTTCAGGGAGCAGCTGCAGATGGTGGAGTGGCACTTCTGGGCACAAGAAATGAGCTTTGATGGGTGGGATCACTTCATAATGCAGGCTTGGGATGACCAGCAGTGGCTGAAGAATTTTCAGATGTGAAAGGTCACATTCCTGAATTTGTGTACTGAACTCACCCCAGCCCTCCAGTGTAGGAACATCAGAATGAGAGCTGCACTACGAGCAGAGAAGTGAGTGGCAATTGCACTGTGGAAACTTTCAACACTGGATTACTACCAGTCAGTGGGAAATCATTTTGAAGCTGGAAAATCTACTGGGGGGGAGAAGGAGATTGTCATGCAAGTGTGCAGGACCATTAATCATCTCCTGCTACATAGGGCTCTGATTCTCAGTAATGTGGAGAACATAGTGGATGGATTTGCAGCAGTAAGGTTCTCAAATTGCAGTGAGGTGATGGATGACACATTCATCTTTACTTTGGCACCAGCCTACCTTGCCACAGAAAAGGCTGCTTCTGAATGGCTATGCAAGTGTTAATGGATCCCTGAGGATGCTTCACCAACATCAGTGTTGGCTGGTCAGGGAAGGTGTGTGATGCTCAAGTCTTTAAGAACACAGGACTGTTCAGAAAGCTCAAGCAGGGGACATCATTTCTTGATCAATGGATGACCATTTGATAATGTTGAAATGTCAATAGTGATCCTGGGACACCGAGTCTACCCTTTGTTCCCTTGTCTCACAAAGCCATACACCAGCCACCTGAACAGCACCAAAGAAAGATTCAAGTGCTGGCTTAGCAAGTGTGGAATGACAGTTGAATGTGCTTTTGGTAGATCGAAGGGACACTGGCATCTTTTACTCAAGATTGGATCTCAGTGAGAAAAATATTCCAATGGTTACAGCATCCTGTTGTATCCTGCATAATATCTATGAGGAAAAGTTTCTGCCATGGTGGAAGGGGAGTGGCAATCCGCTGAATTTGAATAGCCAGACACAAGGGCTATTAGAAATGCTCAGTGTAGAGCTAGATGGACCTTAAAAGAGCACTTTAGCAGTCAGCCACAGTGGTGGACTGTTCTCTATCTGACCATGGAATTTGGGGGGCTATTAGGAATTGAGTGATGCTTGGTGTACATTTAAGAATATAAGAGTCTGCCAATGTGAAAACATTATTTAATTTTGCAGTGATTGTTGTATATTTATAATTATTACACTGTGTTTGTCACTGATCTTATGAGTTCTGTTGCTTTTAACAATAACAATTAGTGGGTGCTTTCAGTAGTGCTCATCATTCCACAGCATAGGTTGTGAAGTAATAAAGATGTATTTACCAAGAAATACATTGCTTTTTGCACTGGTTTTGGTACGCAATAATGTGCAATTAAAAACCAAATGCAATAAAAACTTCTGAAATTAATTAATGAAACAGAACTTAAGGGGAAAGAATATTCAAGTCCATTTCAGCTCATTTCAGGTACACATACAGAATCCTTGGCTTTCACTGACCAGTGTATGTGAAGCTATGGTTGTCCTTTCTGTCACCTGGCATGGAGTGGTCGTGGTAGGGATGTGACTTCTGATGCCATGTGGAATGTTGTGGGGCAAAAGGAGGTGTTAAAACGGAGCTCTCCATTGACTGCAAAGGGAGGCGAGCCCATGCATTTTGAACCTATAGGTCAGCAAGAGTCTGTAGTATTTGTGTTTGCTGCCGGAAAAGCTGCAGTATTTTCTGGTGCATCTCCCCCTCCTTTTCCTGTTGGGGCTCTTGGGCCTTTCTCATGTCCAGTCTTTCCTTCTCCATTCTGTTTGAAATATTCACTTTCCAGACCAGAGGATTATTAGGGTTGACACTGATCACATAGTGTCTACCCTCACATTGTGTCAGCTACAGTAGGTTGACCATGGTTCAACGCCATTTGGGAGGTTGTGTTACTGCATTACTGTAATGGGGCACTTACCTCAGTGGGAGACAAATTTGAGTGTAATGCATTCACAGCTAGGCCGATGCAAGGTGACTCCTATTGATCTAACATTGTAGTGTAGGCCAAGCCTCAGTATAGAGGAAAAATGTAAACATTTAACTAATGAATTTAATTTGAATTACTATTGTTGCTTTCACCTCAATATTTATATCATTTTGAGTACTTCTGCAAAAATAATAATTTATTTAAATTATGGCTTTCTCTGGCATATCTGAAACATCTTTTATGTATACTGAGACCTTTTTGCTATTGCAAAGAGGCCTGACACCCGTTTGGACAAATTAAGCCTTTGTTGTCTCAGACTCTGGTTTACATATTATATGCATTCTACTTGACTTATCACTCAGGTTTAGTAAATTAACTTATGGTGTGTTTATTGAGTTACCTTAATGCAGATTGGTTTGGATTCTTTGGTCATAAAATGTTACATTTTACTCAGCTGGAGGCTTTTATTATGAATAAAATTAATGAATAATAGTTGGCATGGGAATTTCCCTCCTTTCATTTTCATTTTGTATCTCAGCTTCAGTGGCTAGTAGGAAACAATATTACAGCTTGATTGATAGTGCCCCAGGAAATTTAATGATCCCCTAGTAGTGGACAATATCTGCCAAAATCCCCAGGGAGTTTCATCATGCCAGCAAACCCTATCAGCAATAGTAGGGAATAGATAGATTGAACATGCTCTGGAATACTCATCTAATCCATGTAGGGCTCACTTGCTTTGACCCATATTACACTATTTCAAAATGTTCTTTTCCCAAATAAGATATTTTTTAGTGTATGGATATGAACATACTTGAGTTATTAATGCTATTAGTCATAAATGTTACTAGAGGGATAAGGTAGATGGTGAAAGGGACAAGCTTTGGGTTTCACTGAGCTCATCTTCAGGTCTGGGGAAGGAAACCAGGCTGTCTGAGCTAAATAAAAGTTGGAACAGACTGTTAAGCATAAAGGATTGGCATGGTGAGAGACTATTTAAAATTAAGAGGACAATTGAAGATTAAATTGTTAAGCATAAGGGTCTTGCGCATGTTGTAGGTAAGAGTGGTTATTGGTGTTTTTTTGTATATAGTTGTTTGGTGTATCTCGTTCAGTGCATCAAATGCCCCAACTCAGTAATGTGTTTGCAACCAGACAGTCAGGACACTCTCGAATAAACTCTCATAGAAAAATGATAAAAAAGAAAAACACCCTATCATCCATGGGCAAACACTTTTCACAAAGAGATCACTCCATATCTGACATCTCAGTACGTATCCTCAGTGGAAACCTGAACACCTTCAAAAGTTGAGCCTGGGGACTTGCATTCATAACTCTGATAGACACTAAAAACCATGGACTCAGAGACACTGGTTTTATGTCTCCTTACAAACATTTGTAATACACCTCACTGCTTACTTATCCTTAATTGCTCACTTCATTTTAAGTGGCCTCCTACAGCATGTGTAAACTCCTAATGCTTAACAAGCTGTCCCAAACTGTATTTAGCTCAGATACTATGGTTTCCTTCCCCAGACCTGAAGAAGTGCTCTGTGAAGCTCGAAAACTTGTACATTCTACAACAGAAGTAGGTCCAATAAAAGACAGTTACAACAACACTGCAAAAAACAACTTTTATAAGTCACATGATTGTTATAATAATTTTGTTTTTTAACATATTTGTCATGAGATGGATGCTACAGAGTGTGTTCTTTAATTAATGTTCTCGTTGTCTTGGGGAGAGTGAAGGTGTTCATCAATGCTGAAGTGGCGCCTCATGGCATAGCAACTCTCTCCCTGTCCTGCATCCCTTTGCTGAAAGTCACTCCAGTGCTGTGGTGATGTCTCTTGTGACTTGGACTTGGACAATTTAGCCCACCTCTTCCAGTGTAAGAGAAAGTTCTGCCAAAAATGGTCTAAGTGTCCTCATGCAGGGTTTTGGGCCCATCTCTGGGTCCTCTGGTCCTCATACCCTGGTCTCTTGGCTTTATACCTGTCTCAGGGGCCAGGACTTTCAGGTGTCTCCCCTGGATTCGCTAACACAGATTCTAAATAAAAATATACAAATCCAAAACAACTTCTGCCCTCCTTGGGTTTGACCTCTTGTCCCCCTCTGCCTCGCTCTTCTTCCACTGAGCTGGATTCTGTCAAACTTGGCTCTCCCTACAGGGGCAGCCTGGTGTGTTAATTGGCATCTCAGGCCCATCTTGACCCTTTTGGAGCCTGTATTGGGTACAGACCTCAACACAGGAAGATAACTTTGAAAATGTGACCTGAGTGTAAACAAACACAGTGCTGTCTTCCTAAGTACTGGGTACATTGTGAAATTTGGAAGATGGGAGTTTCCTGTTTGTGAATTATATTTTTGTTACTACAATGTATTTTGTAGTCATTAACTCTTATTTTAAATATATACAGTCATTAGAATAGCTATTATATTACACTTGAATGGAACTGTAAATTAGAGTCTTCATGGGTTTAAATTGACCATTATCCCCAATTCTATTTTAAAAAATAAAATCTACTTGAACCTTTTGATGATCAGCAGATTTTTTTTTTTTTTTTTTTTTACAAATAGTACTTATTATAAAGAACCTTGAGGTCATTATGTGTGAGGTACAATGTTACATAAATGTCTGCCATTATTTTTTATTACTGAATAATTTACAATTCCCTTGTCAGTCAGTGACCCATGTACGAACATTTCTGTATACCAGTCAAAGCAGTTCTTTGCTTTCACAGAAAAAAATCAAGTCATCATTGCATTACAGTATTCTCTGACAAAAGAGCATTATCATGAGATAATTGACTGTGCTGGAGAATTACATGTGTTGCAACACAACCAAGGTCATCTAACCCTCACCAATGTCAGTTAACTTATGATTAAGAATGCTTTGTTCAGTAATATTGCTACTGCAAAATGGGTTAGCAGTAATACAAAAAAAAGATGTTCAGAATTTGAAAATAGGATACATTTTCAGAGACAGATGCTACCTAGAGGCAAAAACAATTTGAACAGCGGTAACTGGTCAATGATATACTATAAGTGATGTAGATGCTAACAGGTGAAAGTGAAGAAATTATATACTGTGCATGAAGTCCACAAAATGAGTCTTATTTTTCAAGTTCTTGGGCTTTATTAGATGCTGAAGAATTTATCAGTGCGTTACAATTCCAGAATGCACTTTTAGGCTTTCTAAGTCTCATGTATAAAAATCCAAGGCATTAATCACGTCAGTAAAAAATGCAATGATGTTCCAGAGGTCAAAATAATTTTGATTAACTAGTAGGATGTCTGTGGCATTGGAACATATTAATAAGGCCCTATCAAATTCATGGTCCATTTTGGTCAATTTCACGGTCATAGAATTTTAAAAATCTGAAATTTCATGATTTCAGCTATTTAAATCTGAAATTTCACGGTATTGTAACTCTAGGGGTCCTGACCCAAAAAGGAGTTGTGTGAGGGTGGCAAAGTTATTGTGGGGGGGGGGGGGTTTGCGGTGCTGCTACCCTAAATTCTGCACTGCTGCTGGCGGCAGTGCTATCTTCAGAGCTGGGCAGCTGGAGAGCAGTGGCTGCTGGCAAGGAGCCCAACTCTGAAGGCAGAGCCACCACCATCAGCAGCACAGAAGTAAGGATGTACTGTTGCCTTCAGAACAAGGCACCTGGCCAACAGCCGCTGCTCTTCAGCCTCCCAGCTCTGAAGGCAGTGCAGAAGTAAGGGTGGCAATACAATGACTCCCTGAAATAACTTTGCAACTCCCTGCAACTCCTTTTTTGAGACCCCCAATTTGAGAAATGCTGGTCTTTTGTGTGCTTTTACCTTATACTATACAGATTTCACACGGGGAGATCAGATTTCTTGGTCCGTGATGCATTTTTCATGGCCGTGAATTTGGTAGGGCCCTACATATTAAGCACTCTAAGCATATTGTAACAGCAGGTCACTGATCATCTATGCAAACAAGCTGGGCAAGATTCATCTGTTCTGTGTCTGTGGCAATTCAGAATCTGATGACTGATATTTAATTAAATCAGCAACATATCAAGATAGATGAATAGAATTACACTATCATAAAGCTATTCAAATGTAGTATAGCATTGCAAATGTCCATAAAGAGCTAGAAAAAGGGAGATACTCCAGTAATATATATATTTTTTCTCTTCACTGAGGAAAAGGTACTTCCTTGTATTCTGTACGCTTCCTTTTGTAAACTGCACCAGGAGTTTTTTTTCTTTTCTTTTAGTAAATTAGGAAATTATATATATAACTGCTTCTGATAATGGGACTAACATGCTTTCCTGCTATAGATATTTAGTAGGCTTCTCAATGACATTTGGAAGATGGACTTTGTGGAGTAATTGATTGATTTTATTTTTATTAAGTTTGTTATAACATTGAAGGACTGTCTTTGACAGTTATCCCAAATTTATATAATGGCTTTTTCAGGGAGTGGGGCAGCTTATATGAAGTATTTCTCAAGGTCATTACCTATGCCCTTCATACAGTTCCCACAGTAAGCTTATCTGTGTTTCTAGCAATTATCCAGTTTCACGTTTCACAGTCTTTTCAAGTTGACTTTTGAATGTCTGCTTCAGAGCTTACATTTTCACTGTTAAGCATCAGTAAATAGATTTAAATATACTTGTACTCTGTAGAGAAACCCATGTTATATTTCTCTGAAGAACCTGAAACCCAGGTGTAGAAGAAACTTGTTTTTATGATTTCTAACATCTGTCACATTTGCAGTGTAAAATATTGGTGATAGGATATTAGAGAGACAAGGTGGGTGAGGTAATAACTTCTTTTGGTGAGCGAGACAAGCTTTCAAGATTACACAGACATGAAGAAGAGCTATGTGTAAGCGCAAAACTTGTCTCTTTAACCGACAGAAGTTATTACCTCACTCACCTTGTATCTCTAATATCTGGGACCAACATGACTACAGAGCACTGCCTATAACATTGATGGGATATAACTACTAGTACTTGGCCTATAGTATGGTTGTAACCTAGAAAAGCTTTCTTCTTTTCTAGTAGACCTGTGAAGAACCTCTAGTTCTGGTGGTACATATTTGAAATGATGATCAAATGGTTGTTATAGTTGTCCAAAAAATGTAACCGGTCTCCTTGAAATGGATGAATAGCAGCAGCAGATTTTTTTATGTTATACCTAACATTTCTGAAAGCATTTTCTCATTATACAAAAAGTCGTGAATAATCAGGTCAAGCCAGTAGACAAAGAAAATTGCCAGACTCTGTAGCTAACAGAAGGTCTATTAGGCATAAGCCACACACCTGTTTACTCATTCTCTGATTTAAATTGTTTGCTGTTCTCTTTATAAAACCACTTTACCGAGCTAGTGCTGGTTGTGCTAAAAGCAAAGAACTATAAAGGATATCTTTTAATGAAAATCCTTTTCAGTTCACACTTGAATGTGCGTTATTAAAGGTTTAGTAAAAACATGCGACCAGTTCATACATCTATGTTGAGACATGTTTTTACAACTATTGCCTTGTACTGTGTTTTGATCTTTAGATAGAAATGGTAATAAAATGCATCCAGTAGCAGGTGGTAAATGGATGGTCACAAACTCCTTAGATTTACTGTAACCATTGCTGGATGCAATACTATCAAGATCTCAAATCCCAAGCTATAATTTCATTTTAGAAGCTTCATAATTATATTGCCATTAACTTCCAACTTTCTTGGAAGTTAATCCTGAAAAGTGTCTTGTACTACATTTTCAGTGAAAGTTACCGGTACTCTTTGGTAGGTTTTTGGATAATTAATTTACATTGGATAGATTTCTTGTGTGTTAGTTTTCACTGCAGCAGTCTTATTTGTTCTGGTACTTCCAGGTGATTTGATGTTGAGATATTAAATTAAAAAAAAAAAAAAATAGGTGTATTTTCATTTGCTGTTGAAACAGTTTATCTAAGAATAGAAAGTTGTATTTCTGGAGTACATTGTATTACCAAGCAGGTAGAAATTATTTACCCTAAAGTTGGCCTTTGATTTTGAATGTTTTTGTTTATGAATAGATCACTAAATCTCTAGTAACACCTTATGAAAAAAAGTGACCACTATTACAATTTTCGGTAATCTTACTAATACTAATGCTGCATTGAAGTTTTAAGAATGGGATTCATAAGGGGGACTTAGGCTGAGCATTGCAGTGCCTACATTTTATGTGTCCTGCCACATAGTGAAATTCAAGCCCCGCCCCAAATTAGGTGCCCAGGCTACCTGTACAGTGCATGGAGACAATTAGACATCTAGAAAAGGGATTCACAGAAGCCAGCACAATCAGTGGGAAGCCACCTAAGATAACAAATAGAAAATGCCAGTTAGGGGATGTGGCCTAAGCTCTACCCCTCAAAGGGTCTTAGTCATCTAAACTGAGCCAGTGGATGGCATCTGCTTCCACTTGAGATTCACAGCCCTGAGCCCTCTTCTGGAGTTAGGCGCCTAAGCCAGGTCAGTCCTTTCAAGAAAAATGGTGGTGCTGCTACTCTTGTACTGAATATCCCTGTGGTTAGAGCACTCTTCCACAATCTGGGAAACCTGATTCCTAATCTCCTTTCTGCCTGAGAGAAGCAGGGACTCAAACTCACAGTTCCCACTTAGGTGAGCGTCCTTACCACTGTGATACAAGATATTCTGAGGTGGGTCTCTCTCACTCACCTGTAGAACCGCTTTGTGTAAAATACTTCAATATTAACTTTGCTAGAGAGAGACTGTATAACCCCATGATTAGGGCACTCCCCAAGAGGTGGGAGATCTGTTTTCAACTCCTTGCTGCTCTCAGGCACAATCAGGATTTGAGTCCAAGACTCCCACATGCTGGGTGTGTGTGCTCTAACCACTGAGACACTGGGTATAAGGGTGGGAGGAAGCAGAATCTTGTTTGGGGCCTGATTTAGCAGACATGCTGTAAGGTGGTTTGTGAGTGGATGGCGTCCCATAGGTGAGATGGGTGGGAGACTGCCTACTTTGTGAATCCCAATGGAGCTTAGGTATGAGTTAGGTACCAAGTTGCTTGGAGTCAGGACAAAGGTGGCTGTCTATGCCCGGTGGCAGAAATTGGGGCACATATGGGACTTTGCTAATAGAAACTTAGTTGCCTCAGGAGTTTAGGCACCTAAACTGTTAGGCAGCAGCTGAACGGGGGTTTTGTTAATCTAACTTTTGGGCATTGATGCCTTAAGTAACTGTTAAATGTTTAAATGTTCTGCAAACATTAATTCATCATCACAACCCAAGTTCTGTGTAGAAGGGAAGTTTCCTCACTTTAGTCATGGGGAAAATTAAAGCACAAAAAGGTAAAATTATTTCCTGTGTGACGATGGACAAATGAGCAATAGAGATGAGACTGCAACCCATATCTCCTTACTTGCAGTCCTATACCTTAATCATCAGGCAGTCTTGTTCCTTATGCTAATATTACAACAGACGTTATACATTCAAAAATATTATTACACTTCTTTTAAACAAAGTTTCATTTCTCAAGCAGGTTGCCAGTTGTGTGGAATTTGTAACCAATGTCCAATACTATCTCAGCTGGCTCTAACCTATTCTATTTTATTTTTTTTCCAAATCATTTGCCCTTCCAAAAGGTGGAGAGAAAAATCAAATCAAATCAGAGAAACATAAGAACCCTACATAGAGATAACAAATTAAGAGGTAATATTATTTAAGGCATTTGCAGTTGATTCAGATAAGGCTCTCAGCTTCCTTAGTCCAAGTCTTTCATCAGAGAAATATAACCCTTGTGCCTGAAATACAGTCACACTTTTAGAACTTGTCAGGTCATATTTAATAGACAGTCCGTCTAAATATTTAGTTCACATGGAGTCAAGAAGCATTCTCCCAACTTTATAGGACAAAGGCCAACACTGATCTCCTTCAAGTCAAATGACAACAGACAATGAAAATTTACTGAGTCAAAAGTCCTTAAGGTTAAGGGGAAAATCGAGCATTCCCTTTTCTCCAGGACAAGTTCTACTTCAGACAGATTGATTCTAATTGTCATTAAAAAAGAAACTCCTAGACTTCTCTTCCTCTCTTTATTATGTCCTGTGTGCCAATAATTAATTTATATATATAACACATGCACCTCTGGAAATGCTCGTCTTAACTTTTTATCCTTTTTAGGATATCGTCCAAATATTTTCTTCAGGTTATTTGCTGTTGACACAGAGGGGAATTCTGATCTTTCTCAGTACATGCATAAGTGAAGCATGCAAACAATTCACTTCCTGCTTTATAAGTAAGGCCCTGCATACACCATAGCAAACTAGACCTAAATTCTATACCATGCTCCCCTTTGGTTTTGCAGCACCCTGGAAATGATGTGGGAGTTACTAGTAGATAGATATAGATATACCAGAAGCTCCCACATTATTTGCAGTCTGCTGCACCATGGTGCTGCAGAATCAAAGGGCAACTTGGACGAGTTTATTTTATATAAGTATAAAATATATATAAAGTTTAAATATGAAAATAAATTATATTGAGCAGTGTTTTCTTTGTAATGCAATTTGATTTTAAATTCAGTGAGCTGAATTCTCCAGTCTACTAAAGCCACTTCACTCTGCATAAGGATAGGGTGGTATAAAGTGAACTGAAAATATCAGGAGACAGCTGGCAGGGAATTTGCCTTCCATAGGGGGACTCTGTCCTGCTGCCTCTGACAGCTACCCTTCATCACCAGGAAAAGGAAGGCAGGAGGCATGCCAAATTTCCAATGGTGATGTGGGAGGGAGCTTGGTGGAACAGAGATCCATTTTGCCTGATCCTCCACTGATGTAAGGTCCGCCACAGACCTTAAGCCAGTAGAATGAGTTAGAACAGAGTTTGGGGTCAGGGTGAACTTACTCTAACTTTTTCCAGGGCCAATCGTGAAATATCAGAATCATTGTTTCCTAGTGTGGCTTGGATGTATGGTGGAAAATCAGGGCCCAATATACTTTTCTCGGTCCTTAAACTTTCAGATTCTAATAGATCACATTTTGTATTGATAAGTTCTACAGCGCAGTTCTGCGTTATCAAGAAAAATTGAGGGTTTGGCAATTTAGGATTGAACATTTGAGGCTTTTGGTTGTATAGGAAGGCATAGAAGCTGATTTGAGGTTCCAGTATAAACACATTGCTAAAATGGTCATTAGTGAAATGAGTTCACCACAAAAGTTTTACTGTGTGTTCAGAAATAATAAAATAATAATAATAAAATCCCAATATCCTCCAGAACATGGTCATGTACTTAATTCTCATTGAATAATGCAAGGTTTCCTGTTAGGTTTATTCTAAAAAGTGACTATTTCACTGATTTATGTACAGTTTGTAATGAGGTCATGTGGAAAAGTTTTGCTACCTTAGCTTTAGTGGTGGCTAGCAGTCACCTCATGTATTTATCACTCACTTTGCAGACAGAACTCAGAAAAGTAAATTGTTACGATCACTTATGTAAACTTTTACACATAGTGTAGATTTCTGAAAATAGACAGTCTATCAAAAACATACATTTTGACTTAGGTAAGAGATCACATTTTCTCATTAGTATTTTTCTGGTGTTATGCCTGAAAAGAAATTTTTTGAAACAATTTAAAAAAAGGCGGGGGTCTCTCCAGTTGGTTTTTCAAATTGGTTTAATTAACAAAACTGAATTTTACTGCTGTGCAGAGATTTAGGACTGCTGAGCATCCAGATTCACACACAGGGCTGTAATATCTTTTAGCATGCAAAATACTGAACTGCTTGGCTACAGACTTTCATGAAAAAATAAAAACATCTTTATCCTTTTTATTGTGTTCCCAATACAGTCTTGAATTTGCCATTTAGTTCAAATGCTACAGTTTTAATTAGGAAATTTTATTGTATATTGTGTAACGTTATGCATCCTTTAGTACTCTCTTTATTGTTTTTCCCTAAAATGTATTGCACACATGCTTTGTGCAATTACATTGTTCAGTCTGCTGCTTGTAATCTATAGTGTTCTTACCCTTTTTGTTTACCCGTGTGTTTGCAAAATATTTTTTGTAGTTAGCGTTTCAAATAGGTGTGTATGTATCATATATAATATGTGTGTGATCATATATAATATAATATCACAATAAATAAAGTAAATTAAACAAAGGCAATGAATTAACAATAGGTTC
The DNA here is from genome assembly GCF_013100865.1 of Trachemys scripta elegans. Taxonomy (NCBI): domain Eukaryota; kingdom Metazoa; phylum Chordata; order Testudines; family Emydidae; genus Trachemys; species Trachemys scripta. The sequence continues at coordinate 167,200,063 of NC_048298.1, read as the reverse complement.
CTGAATTTTAACAAACTTTGGGAAGGATTTTCAAAAGTTCTTAGGGTGTTTTTGTTTCTGTTGTGTTTTTTTTAACTTAAGTGGGAGCAGGCTAATACTGAATACTTTGGAAAATCCAGTCTTTAATATTATTTATAGTGTCCCCATACTTTCTCAGTCATAAAGGTAAAATATAAATAGCTAATGCTCTGGTAAGGATTTTGACTAGAAAATAAGTAACAAGTAATATTAAAATAATACTCATGTCTTCAGTTGTTACAAAAGTTGCATGGATACCCATAGCTGTTCACCTTAATTTGAAATAAAGTTGGCTTTTAGAGGTTTTAGGTGTAAAATGTTAATTCGCATAGTTTCCCGGACAGCATCATGTAGTAGTTGGTTTATCTGTGTTGTGATTATACCGTAGTGGGGCTATAAGAAAAGATAGAATGGAAATGCATGTTTTTCTATGCAAATGTATCCTCTGATGAAAATGTTGCTTCAGTTTGTGCACTGAAGCTCCATGTGAATTGCATGAAGGATTGGCTCACGTTTTTCTGTTTCAGTATAAGTGAAATATGCAAAAACATATTAATATGTTTTTTATCAACTACATTAATCTTAACCATATGTGACTGACATGTTGCAGCTTGCAAAATGGCTCTGTTTAAGAGGTAGCCAAACAATTTTTTTTTCAGATTAGTTAATTAGTGAATAATGCTACAATCAGTATTTTGTGACACATACTTCATAAGTATGACTGCTTTGGAATAATATTGAAAGCATAACAACAGAATATATTGTAACATGCGTTATACTGAAGTTCGTATTCCTGCCTATGTATGACATCTGATTTCTTCACTTGTGTGCATTCATCTCATTTCAGAGCTTCACATATTTATTACAGAATAAATAGTTTGATGTAATGTTTTAGTTTATTACATGTAATCAGTTTCTCATGCTTTTGATCTTGACTATCATGAAACTGTTGTAATGTGGAATTTGGCATTGTATAAAAGGCCTATATTTGTTATCCATCAAAACATGAATAGCAAATACTTTTGTTTATTTGTTTGATTTTGCAGTACCTTAAGTGTTAAAGCCTGAAAGGATTTAGAAAGCTGCAGTGAATGTGTTAAGACTGTTAATGAAGCTTCTGAATCTAAGGACAAAATTAGCTCTCACACCCACACTGCACAAAGTACAGGAACTGTCTGCTAGAATTGCATCATGACTTTTACCTGGGGACACTAGTATTATATTCAGTTGAACTGATGAAATTGGGAAGACAGATGTCCCCAAAGGACATTTTAAGAAGCTTGTACCTACATAAATTGCTTGTCAAAAATCCCTGAAATTTGAATTTGAAACCAATGTAAAAATGCTTTTTGCATGTAAACTACAGATTATACATTGTATCATATAATATTTACTTTTAAGAATATATAGAAAATATTTTTGGTATATAATAACCTTGCTGACAGTGCGAATTAAAGGGAATCTTGGAAGCGGTGACCATGTACTACTTGATTTCATTATGGTAAGGGATGGATTCACATTCAGCAGTATAAGCATGCTTGACTGCAGAGAAGCAAATTATGGGAAATTAACAAAAATAGAGGGCCTACTTATCCCTTCAGCCTCAGTTAGTGCAACAGAAGAAGGTCTGCTGGCACTGATCGAGGAGAACAGAAAGGATGGGTAAAGGTCAGGAGTATCATGTTCTCCCCACTCTGATTCCACAGAAGTTTCTTCCACAAGTTGTATTGTGATTGGATGCTGCAAATTGGGAGGGAATAGGGCAAGGAGGACTTCAATTATGTGGTATTATCCCACTGAAAACCTGCAGAGATTCTTCAAGTAACGCAATGTTGATATTGTCCATTGAGTGAAACTGCTTTCCCTTAAGCAGGGGGCCTGGGGAACAAGCAGCTTCTGAGATAATGCTGCAATGTAGCTTTGGAGAGGGGTATCAGTATGTAATACAGGAACTGATCACCAGATTAAGATGATACTCCCCCTGCATGACCAGCATGAAAATGGAGGGATGGGACAGTGGAAAGAAAATCTGATCCCAAAGGATGATGAAATGGAAACTCCACAAGTAGAACTTTGTGTAGAACTTTTCCCATGTCTGCTAGTGAGTAAAATGAAATGAGAAAATCCAGTGGGGTTTCAGCTCTGCGTATATAGATGGAAATTGCTACAGAAGTGCAAAGTATTACTAGCAATTAGAATACAAGTGTGTGTGTGTATGAATCTTGCATTACCAAATATACTTGAACTGAATACTTGTGTAATTATTTAAATGATGCACACACATGCGGCACAAAAGCAGAGTTGTTTCTAGAGATCTTTAGATCAAACATTTGCCTTTGGTGCCTCTTGCCTGGCTGAACTTCTGAAGTGAATAGAAATAATCAAGTATATGTTTCTTTTTTTTTTACGTAAGAGGACAAAAGTGGTAAAGACTTCTTAGAGAAGGTGGATGGAGTTAAAGAGGGGATTAGTGAAATTAGTGAAACCCCCTTTAGGCAGTTCTCACACCTCATCAAAATAAATCTCAATTTGGGCTTCAATCCTCCATTCCCAAAATGAACTTCCAAGGGTAAAATGTAGGTTCTTATGACTGTTGAATTGTCCCATTCAATTTTGTGCCAGCAGGTGAGCATGATTAAGCAGAGGATTCCTTTATCTTCTAGGCTGAATATAGAGGGCTACATAGTGAATGCAGAAAAATACCACAAATAAAATTGCCAAGAAACCCCTAGTCTTTCTGGCTTAGAGACATTACATCAAAGAGGTTTCAATTATATAGTAGACAACCATCCAGAAAGTGAAGAATATATAATAACGGGACATCAGTCAAATGGAAGAATAATAGATTTATAGATGAATGGATTTTAAGGTCAGAATGGCTAATATTGAGCTGCTTTACTCCTTCATTATAAGGCAGATTTTCCAGATCTGGAATCATTCTTGTATCTCTTTTCTGAACCTTTTCTATATAGGGAGATTGGGAACTAGTGCCCATAAGCTAGTTGTATTCATCATAGGAGTAGATTCACTAAATGGAGCAATGCAAGGACATTAGTTTTTTCGGGGGCAATTAAGAGTGTGGTGGATTGAGAGGAAATGTTAAAAAACACTGAGGCTGAAGAAAGCTAGGGATTTTGGAAGATGATGTTGGCGAGGCCAATTACAGTTCTTTTAAGAACATAATGTAAGGAACAGGAAAGACTTGATGTGACTTAGCTGTTATTTCTCAGATGCTGATTTTTATTTTTTTAAAGGACAATATTAAAGGCTTATAGAGAAGCGACAAAGACAGCCAATATACAGAATGGGTTCATATTGCCTGTAGTGGTGGAGAGGTATTTACAAATAATCAGTGGTGGAAAAAAGAAGTTCTAGAGAGATTCTAGGGCCATCAGTAAATGAAGAATGAGAATACATTGGCTGATGTACTGAACTCCTTTTTATAATATGCCCTTAAGAAGAAAGTTAAAGATTATTTGGAATAAGCAAATAAGGACTCTATAATAATACCTATTGATGAAAAGCAGAAAAGAGAATAATTGAGGTGAAAAAACAAACATGAGAAATCAGATTTCCATATAATATACAGAAGGCAGACATTTACTTCCTATCTTTTCTAGTTCTATTGCACCAGTCACTGCAGAACCTAAGCTTTGTTATGCATCTTAGAGTTTTTATGAGAATGATAGTCTTCTCAATGGACTGGAAATCAGGAAATTTAGATTAATAGAATCATAGAATATCAGGGTTGAAAGGGACCTCAGGAGGTTATCTAGTTCAACCCCCTGCTCAAAGCAGGACCAATCCCCAATTAAACCATCCCAGCCAGAGCTTTGTCAAGCCTGACCTTAAAAACCTTTAAGGAAGGAGATTCCACCACCTCCCTAGGTAACCCATTCCAGTGCTTCACCACCCTCCTAGTGAAAAAGTTTTTTTCTAATATCCAACCTAAATCTCCCCCACTGCAACTTGAGACCATTACTCCTTGTTCTGTCATCTGAGAACTGTCTAGATCCATCCTCTTTGGAACCCCCTTTCAGGTAGTTGAAAGCAGCTATCAAATCCCCCCTCATTCTTCTCTTCTGCAAACTAAACAATCCCAGTTCCCTCAGCCTCTCCTCATAAGTCATGTGCTCCAGCCCCCGAATCATTTTTGTTGCCCTCCGCTGGACTCTTTCCAATTTTTCCACACCCTTCTTGCAGTGTGGGGCCCAAAACTGGACACAGTACTCCAGGTGAGGCCTCACCAATGTCGAATAGAGGAGAATTATCATGTCCCTCGATCTCCTGGCAATGCCCCTACTTATACAGCCCAAAATGCCATTAGCCTTCTTGGCAACAAGGGCACACTGTTGACTCATATCCAGCTTCTCGTTCACTGTAACCCCTAGGTCCTTTTCTGCAGAACTGGTGCCTAGCATTCAGTCCCTAGTCTGTGCCAATGCATGGGATTCTTCCATCCTAAGTGCAGGACTCTGCATTTGTCCTTGTTGAACCTCACCAGGTTTCTTTTGGCCCACTCCTCTAATTTGTCCCTCTGTATCCTATCCCCACCTTCCAGCGTATCTACCACTCCTCCCAGTTTAGTGTCATCTGTAAACTTTCTGATGGTGCACTCCACACCATCCTCCAGATCATTGATGAAGATAGTGAACAAAACTGGCCCCAGGACCGACCTTTGGGACACTCCGCTTGATACCAGCTGCCAACTAGACATGGAGCCATTGATCGCTACCTGTTGAGCCCGATGATGTAGCCAGCTTTCTATTCACCTTATAGTCCATTCATCCAGCCCATACTTCTTTAACTTGCTGGCAAGTATACTGTGGGAGACCGTATCAAAACCTTTGCTAAAGTCAAAGAATAACACATCCACTGCTTTCCCCTCATCCACAGAGCCAGTTATCTTGTCATAGAAGCCAATTAGGTTAGTCAGGCATGACTTGTCCTTAGTGAATCCATGCTGACTGTTCCTGATCACTTTTCTCTTCTCAAAGTGCTTCAGAATTGATTCCTTGAGGACCTGCTCCATGATTTTTCCAGGGACTGAGGTGAGGCTGACTGGCCTGTAGTTCCCCGGATCCTCCTTCCCTTTTTTAAAGATGGACACTACATTAGCCTTTTTCCAGTCATCCGGGACCTCCCCTGATCACCATGAGTTTTCAAAGATAATGGCCAATGGTCTGCAATCACATCCGCCAACTCCTTTAGCACCCTCGGATGCAGCGTATCCGGCCCCATGGCTCGTCCAGCTTTTCTAAATAGTCCTGATCCACTTCTTTCTCCACAGAGGGCTGGTCACCTCTTCCCCATGCTGTGCTGCCCAGTGCAGTAGTCTGGGAGTCACGGGATGTGGGGATGGCATGGAAGATAGTTCTGTGTGGGCTGCAGAGGGAGGCAAGCATGGATGTGTTCCACCTGAAGTTCATTTATGGACCTCAACATGTCTGTTTGCTCCCTGAGAAGCTGTATCATCTGTTCCTGCCCCTGTTTCCTATCGTGACTATCCACACACAGTTTGTTATTAATAGTCTCTCTCCATTCTTGCTGCTTGCAATTCAAATCACCAGAGGATTGCAGCACCTCCTGGAACATGTCTTCCTTACTCCTCTTGTTTTATCTCCTTATCAGACAGAGCCAGTGTGCAGGAGGAAACCCTCAGGAACACATCTGCAGATGCTAAAGAAATAACCGACAGAGTCACTATTGTGAGTGTACTCGCACCCTTCATCCAAACAAGTTTAGAAACACCAACTTTCTCACTTTCCCTTGGCAGGCATACAGCATGGTGGGAGCCCAAGGCAGGGGTGACAGCAGCTGATATCTCGCTCCTGAGGATAATCAAGGATGCAAGGGTGCAGCTCCTGCGTGTGTGTGGCTTCAGACGAGGTCCGTATGCTGCTCGCCTATGTGCTGCTGTGGTACCTGCAGAAGTAATTGCCGATTTGCGAGGCAAAGTTTCCTTCCATGGGGAAAGCAACAAGGCAATCCTCCCAAGGAACCTTCAACAGAGGATTGCAGAATACCTCTAGGAAAGATTCCTAGAGATCTCCATGGAGGAATCCCAGGATATCCCGGTGTTCATAAACACACTACAGGGGTCAGTCTGCCTAGCTACACAGGGGAATGAAAAGCAGATACAAGCAGATGTTCCTTTGCTGGTTATTTCAATCCCTCTTCTACCCTTATTAAAAAATCAGAACATTGCCACGTTTTCCTGCAATATAGAAGCACAATGAATACTTACTTAAGGTTCCCTCTCTTGCATCAGGCACAACCCAGTGCTGGGACTGACTAGACTGTTTTGGAGTTAAAAAGAGGTCTTGGCTCGCCACACCACTGGATGACCCCGTTGCCTGCCCCCCATCCTCCAACTTCCTCATCCACCACATCATCCTTAGGGTTCACTCCACTGGCCACTGTCTCCAGCTCCCTCTCCCCCGAAGTATCCATGGGGCTCTTGGTGATGGAGCTGGAGATGCCCCTGAGGATGGCGTGCAGCTCCTTCTAGAAGCGGCATGTATTTGGCGCCACACTGGAGAGACTACTGCCTCCCTTGCCTTTTGGTACGTCTGTCTCTGCTCCTTCATTATTATTTTTTGTATGGCATTCTGTATGTCACTATTGTACCCCTACTCCTCCATGCCACGAACAATCTGCCCATAGATATCAAAGTTCCTGTGGCTGGAGCGGAACTGTGGCTGCACAGCCTCCTCTCCCCACAGACCCAGCAGACCCAACAACTCTGGTGCACTCCAGGCAGGGGCATGTTTGCTGCGGGGAGCAGACATGGTCAGATGGGCAGATGCTATGTGAGCTGTCCATGGTGAGCAAACAGGAAGAGCAATTTAAAAAATACCTGGGGCTTTAAAATGGGAGAGCCACAGGGCAGTGTAGTTCAAACCGGTGGACCAGAACAGTCACAATGTGCATTGTGAGACACTTTCTGGAGGCCACTTAGGGTGATATAAGCAACACAATATCTACACAGATACTGTGTCGCTCTAACCATTTCACCCTAAGGGCTACGCCTTTCGTCGAGGTGGTTTTATCATGTCAGAGTAGCAGGAGAGTTAAAGTGGCAGGAGTGGCATTCCAGTGCATACACCTCCATAATTAGATCAACATAAGCTGCCTTATGTTGACTTAACTTTGTAGTGTAGACAAGCCCTAAATGTCTAAAAGAGGATAATAGAAGAGATAAATCGTATGAAGTGAAATATAAATATATGTTGCCAAGGAAATAGAAAATACCTTTTTGATAGATTAACAAAATTAGGGAGGATGGAAAGAATATAATAAATGTAGTATATTTGGATTTTAATGAAACATTTGCTTTTGCCTCTCCCTACATTACTCAAAAAATGAATTAATATTGCCTTGAATAAGAACATTGTCATGTGGATTAAAACTGGCTGAAAGACCATAAACAAAGGGTGTCTAGAGTGGTACCACAGGGATAACAGTTAGAGCCAGTCTTATTTAATATCTTGATTAATGATCTGGAAGAGGGTGTAAACAGCATGCTAATAAAATTCACATATGATACTAAATTGAGTGGTGATGGAAATACTAACGAGTAAAGAAAAGTAATGCAAAGGTTTCTGGAGACATTAGAAATAAGGGCAAATCTCAAACATGTCATAATTATATCAGTTGTATTTTCTCTAATATCTTACCTAAATGTCTTAATCTCTAAAACACCATATAAATAGCCTTCATGCCAGAATAATGTATGCCAACCAAGTCATAATTTCTTGATGTAATGCTACTTAATGCAAAATTGTATATGAATAAAAATCTTGTTTAAAGATTACTATTCCTGATAACCTAGAAAAATGATCAAATTTAGTTTTTTATTGACAGCACGCAAAGAAGACTGAAAACATGATTTTTTAACTGTGTTTAAAAGGAAAATAACTTTAAAAAGATCTTAGTTTAAAATGGTAATATTCGTGTTATCTATATATTTAGCATATTTGTCTGAACCTGGTGTTTATTCATTGGAAAAGGAACATTATGATTTGGAGGCTAAAAATGTTTTCTAAAGTATAAATAATTTTAATTGCATTCCAAATCGTAATTTGACTAATAATTGATTTGTTATTGAGAATTTGTTGCTTGAGAATTTGTTAATTTTGATTTAAATAGAATTTTAAATATTTTTAAAGCTAGAACAGTGAATGTAGGGGATATAGAGCGAAAGGGTTTGGTTATACAGGACGAGCTGTTTGAGAAGAGCTAAAGAGTCACAAATACATTTCAATGGAAAAGCATTATCAATTTAAAAAATCAAATGCATATTTTATGCAATAAGAGACTCAAGTTGTGTAGTTCTGATATGAACATGAATTTCCCAGTAGTGTGAGGGTGTCTGGTTCTGAGGCATTTGGTTCAGGCCTATTTCTCACTGAACCCAACATAAAATAAATTAGTTTTGCTCTCATATTCTTTTTGTGAAAGTGCTACAGTATATAAAGGGGCACAGGTGTAATTGCCTAATTGCTGCTGACAATATGAGAAAACACACCTTATCTTCTTGTGTTTATTTTTCTCTGTTTTGCCACAGTTGCTTACATATAAATGATGGAAGTGTGATGTGGTTGATAAGAACAGCACTTCATGCAGTTTAATTAAATAGTAATTAATAAGTAGTTTAAGATATATTTTCCAAGTAATTTTCTTCCTTGCACTAAACTCCACTGAAACACTATTTAGTAGAAAATTTTGATTTGGAATTTTTTAAGCTGATCTATTTAGCTATCTGAATCCTCCCTATTTGTAATCTTCTGTATTGGTTAGATTAACTCAACCGTCACCAAGTATATAAGAAACCTGTTACAATAACCATCGCAGAAGTGACTTATTTTGTCCTGAAAATTATGAAAGATTATGAAAGGTTGAAGTTAAAAAGAAACTCAATAATAAAAATGGAAATTGACGTTCCAGTCCTGTAACAAGATATGCTAAGTGATATCCTTATGCATGGGTTCCAAATGTTTGACCTAAAACTAAAAATCAAATCCTGTGGTTCCACAAATGAGGCATAACTCCTTAGGCCACAGAACTTCCCTGGGCAGGTTACTGGAACTTAATTATCTCACCTAGATATTATAGCTAACCAAAATACTTTACATTTGCATAGTCTTGTTCTCCACCAACTTAAATAACAGTTTATAAATATGGAGAATCAACATTAATCCAAATTTAGAGTTAGACTACGTACAGAAGTTTGTGAGAGACCCATTGTGGTCCAGAAGATAAGACACACTGATCTGTTTCCTCAGAACTATTTCCTCAGAATGAAGGTTCTTTCCCTGTCTGCCACAAACTTTCTGTATAATTTTTGCCAAGTCAATTAAACTCTCTTTTATTTATTTGTCTGAAAAATGAATCTGTGCAGACTGTCCTCTAGGACACATGGTCATTTCAGGGGAGAATGCAGAATGGGGTTAAAAGTTGAGTTTGAAAAGCAAATCTAAACACGAGTAACTCAAGTAACAATTTTCACAGATCAGGGCCCCAGTTCAGGAAGGAACTGAAGCGCATGCTTGAGTCCATCTCTATTCAACCAATGGGGTTTAAAGGTACAATTAAGTGCTTTCTTGAGTAAGGATTATTTCTTTAATAAGGATGTTTGTCTGGCTATGCTGAAAGAATTACAGGAGACATTAGATATGGGTTTAATCAGGCAGCAACTTTATTATTAGACAGATGTCTGGGACTAACCCGGCGGATAAAATGTGTGCAGTGCAGGTGCAAAATTTATGTCCCTCCACCCAGATTCCATGGCAGGACCGTACCAATTTCAGCCAATTTTTTTGGGGGGGCTTCCACAGCTCCCCCGTTTTCATCCGGGTCCCTCCAGCAATTCCTTACTGACCTTACTGACCACGCCCACTCGTAGGAGGGGTTAAGGTGGACTGTAATGATGGGGGGTTAGCTTCCTGCTGTACCAATCATAGGAGTCCCCAACTGCCCCTACCTTGCTCAATTACCAAGCACCATTCCTTAATTCCTTTTCCAGGCCATTTTTTCATTCTTTTGTGACTTAATTTATGGAGTACCTGCACTGAACATCCACAACAAGGAGGCACCAGCCATTAGCTTGGCTGCCTCCTCCCCACACCCAGCCAGGTTCGCAGGCATCTCCAAATGGCCTTTTGCCTAGCAGCCCTACTGGGAGTAAAGGACCCATTGTCTCATGTGTGATCGTTGAGAGGCACCAGCAGCTGCATTGTCCTTGACCTGGTACTGCAACAACCACCCTCCACGGAGGGCCGCATAGGCGACCCATTCTCTGGATTCTAGAATTGACAAGACTCCTTAAAAGAAAATGAAATAAACAACTTGTAAGCTTGAACCAAAAATCTCCATTCCGCCGACCAAATCAATGGAGCTTAAAGGTATGATTAAGTGCTTTCTTGAGTAAGGATTATTTCTTGAATAAGGATGTTTTTGTGAGTTGAGACTTAAAAGGGGAAAGTTCATTCAATTATTTTTAACAATATAACAAAACCCAAGAAAGCTTACACTGACCATTTTCATTGGAAGAACACTAGGATTTTAATTTAAAAACCCACCTAAATCAAAGAAATTTTATTTTAAGTGAGAAAGTTACAATGTCATACAAGTGACATAAATGGTACATCTTCCGCCATTAAGAGTTGGATGCTTCCAATCACTAACTTGTTTGGCATAATAGTGATGGAGTAAAAATAAAATGACTTTAGGACCATAGCCATAGAAAAGTTTACTTTTAAATAGTCTTAAAGTATGTCATGCTTTTCAGTGCATTATACTGCAAAATTTATAATGGCAATATCTAAGGCCCTTATGCTGCAAAAATTACACTCAACCTTATCTTTACATATGTAAATAGTTCCAGTGCCTTCAAAAGTGACAACTCACAAGGAAAAATAAATAAGCATATTTGTAAATGTTTTAGGGTTGTGCCATACGTTTCTTGAATGTCAGAATGACTATAAGTACAGAGTGATTGGCGTTTTGAGGTATTGCTCTTACTGTCAGAAGTATGTGACAACATATATGTGGTATTCTGTGTCATGTGCATTGTAAATATATAGGGCCGTAGGCATGGGAAATAGGGGTGCAGGGGGTGCTGTAGCACCCCCAGCTTTTACATTGGACTACGCTCCCAGCCCCCCCACATGGGGTCCTGCTGCCAACGCTTGTGCCTGACCCCAGCTGTGGCCCAAGCCTCAGCCCCCTTACCCCATTTGAGTTAGGGTTACCATATGTCTGGATTTTCCCGGACATGTCTGGCTTTTTGGGCCTCAAATCCCCATCCAGGAGGAAATCCCCAAAAGCCGGAAATGTCCAGGAAAATAGGGAGGGAGGGGTCGTGGGACTTGGGTCTGGGGTGGAGCTGCTGGGGCTGGAGCCGCTGGGGCTGGTGGTGCTCGGCCACCAGCCGGCGGTGCTCAGCCAGGGCCGATGCCGGTGCCGGAAGGGAGCCGCTCGGTCAGAACCGGGGCCCGAGCCGAGCTGGGCCGGAGCCGCTGGGATCGGGGCCAGTGGTGCCCGAGCTTCTGGGGCCGGTGGTGCTCTGCCAGGGCCGGTGCCGAGCCGGAGCCACCGGTGCTCGGCTGCCAGTGCTTGGCCAGGGCCAGTGCCGGGCCAGAGCCGCTGGCTGGCGGTGCTCGGCCAGGGCCGGTGCTGGGCCGGAGCCGCTCGGCCGGAACCGGGGCCCGAACCGAGCTGGGCCGGAGCCACCGGGGCCAGGGCGGGCCGGAGCCGCTCGGCTGGAACCAGGGCCGGTGCCCCAGGGCCCGAGCCTAGCCGGGCGGGAGATGCCGGGGCCAGAGACTCTTGGCCGGGGCCGGCCGGCCACCAGAGGGAGCCGCTTGGCCGGGGGGGGGGCTGGACTGGGCCATGCCCCGCCACCGCCCCAGCCCCAGCCCCAGCCCCAGCCCCAGATTACCTGCTGCCTCCCTGTTTCAAGCTTCCCACAAACATTTGATTCGTGGGAAGCAGGGGATTGGGAGGAATAGGGGGGTGGAGCGTTCAGGGGAGGGGGCGGAGTTGGGGGGGACTTTGGGGAAGGGACGGGGTGGGGAATGGGCGGAGTTGGGGCAGGGCCAGGGCCCCATGGAGTGTCCTCCTTTTTTTAAATTAAAATATGGTAACCCCAATTTGAGTACTATAAAGTTGTTACTACTGTAGTGCTACTTGGTGGGACCCTTTGAGGTATTATGTATCTCTGTAAATGCTCAAAATGTTTGTATTAACATTTGGTAGCATATTTTTAAAACTGTGCACTAAGTTTTTGCTCTGAGATTTAATTGATTTTAAATTCTAGTCATATAGCTGAAGGCCTGAGCTCTTTGAAAATACTGCGATGAAAGTTTTGACAAAGAGCTTGCTGCATGTACACACTTTTAATAGCGTGACACTAAGTAGTCTTCTTTTCTAATTTAGTACTTGTGTATAAATCCCACACTAGAACTGAAGGGGTTAAGGTGACAGTCCTCTACCCAACACTTGCAGAGCCTGCTCCAACTGAAGGAGGAGCTTAAAAGGAAGCCAGACAACTCAGATGGGGGCAGACAAGGTGGGAGGACTAAACTGCTCTGATAGATCCTCAACAAGAGTGCTTCTGAAGCCTTTACTGCAAGGAAGGGGCTAGCAGCTGGGCTGAACTTTCAGTAGTTGTAGTTATTATTATTTTATTATTTTGCTAACTTAGGTTAGACTTTTAGGGGAAGTGAATGGTATAAAGTGGTCCAGGGAGGTAGCCTCGAGGCACTCTAAGGGACTTGATATTGTTGTCTCGTATAGGGCCCTAAGACGGAGCCCAGAAGTGGGATACCCCACCAACCCGTGTTGTGGAGGGGGCAAAAATCTACCTTCCATCTATCCTCTCCAAAGTAAGGAGATGATAGAGATGTTGAGAGCCTTGTAGTGAGGGTGTGCAACCTGCAAGTGTCTGGATGCTGGTACAATATATATTTCTCTGGACTCTGTTACCCAAGAAGAAAGTGACCTAAATGAGTGATGCAGCTGGAGGTCCGAGTCGCCACCCACCAGAAGGAGGCAATCATAGTATTGGAGTAGTTGCTGGTGGGAGGCATGGGAGACAGGGGAAAGTGGAAGCCCAGCAACCTAACCACTAGGGGCTGCCATCGTTAAGCCCATTCCCCCTCTCCACGCTCCTGCGCCCCATCACAAGGACATATGCAGTTGCTTTTTTAGATAAACATTTACATTAATTCCCAAGTAGTGTAAACCACTGTGGCTCTGCTGACTTAAATGGAGGTGCTTGATTTACACCAGCTGAGAATCTGACCCATCCTGTTCAATGGAATCTTTTTGAGTGTCTTGCTTACAGTTTGCACCTATTTTTGAGTTTAAAGAGGACCATTTGGTACCGCTACCTTTAGTGTATTGGTTGACAGAATTTTGAAGAAAAAGCTTCAAGAAAAAAGTTTGTTTAAACATAATTTCTTTATAAACTGCCCCTCTTAGGAAAACAATAGGAGTTTTGCATCTTCCATTAAATTCTGAAGATTAATCAGACACCAGTTGTGAGTTGTGTTGGGTGCAGTTCCAATGATCTGTTTAGTATGCTGCTGAAAGATGGGTCTGTCTGAGTGCTTTCTATCAATAACAAAGGTTCAGTTGTTTTATTTGCTTTGCAGTTTGCACCAGCTTTAGTCAGCACATTGAAATCTACATTTTGAGTGCTTTTTTTTTAAACATTTGTTAAATAGTTTTTTGCATTCTGTTGATGATTAAGGTAACATAGTATATTATTAGTCTGTTATAAAGAACACTGGATTTTATCTGTGATTAAATACATTGCAAATATACATACATTTTGCTTCCATTTAGATTTAAATGGTGGGGGGTCTATGGAAATTGTGCTAGAATAGTGCTAGAATTTGCACATAAAAAGCCAGACTTGAAATTAAGTATTGATGAGAAAATAGTGTTCTCTTTGGGCTTTATATGTGTGTATTACTATTGTACTCTCCAATTTTTTAAATTTATATTTTCTGTATTTTAATTTATTAAAGCCTGAAATATCCTCTATCTTCCTTGTAAGGTTAATAAACAAATATGGTCCATTAAATAAGCAATAAAACAATCAACGTTAACCTTTGCAAATTCCCTTGTAAATTATGAGCAAAAATGTTTAGCCACTTTTCACCTTTTAAACATTTTACGGACATTAACTAACTTACTCTACACCCCCATGAAGAAGGTAAATGTTATCCCAATGTTATAGATGGGAAAATGACAAAGAGATTAAGAAAAGAGAAGAGTATTGCAGAGAAATATATTCTTTACCAATATTTTTGTTGTTGTTTTTTATAATATATGTATACCAAATACATTTATCAACATACCATAGATGTTTGAACTGTTATGATTAACTAAATTGCAGTTGACAAAATAAATGAACAGGATCAAAAGTATGATACATTATTATTGATCTTTGTTTTCTCACTTACTAATATACACAATTTAGTTCATTCTCTTCTTTTTCCATTGATAGTGGTAGAATATTTTAAATGGTACACTTTATGATGTTTTCCTTTCAACAAATACAATTCATAAGAATGTATCTATCAAAGAATACTACCCATCTAGGTCCCAGTGAGCTAGTATGGAGTTGCAGAGTTAGGGCTAAAATTCACAACCTAACTTTGCTATTGGGTCTGGAGGATGGTAAACTGATGATCAGATGTTAAATGGTTGGAGAAGTGATGAAGATTAAACTAATTTAAGCTAAAGTACAGGTGCAAGATACACAAAGAGGAAAAGGAAACATGAGGCTAGTATTGGTGAATTTTATCTCCATCCTTAGTGGAGAATGGATGGCCAAGCTTATGCCCAAGAAAGAAGAGAATTATCTGTTTTCTGTTTGCCACATGAAAAGATAAGAACTTTGTAGTCGTTTTTTGTTTCCCCCCCCCCTTGAATGCTGTGGATGGGGAAATCTTGTTTGTTTTTATTTAAACAAAATTAAACCTCAAAAAGGGAAAAGTGGTATGTGTGTTTGGGAAACCACCCTCGTTGAAGGTGAAGGGAAGTGCACACTATGACACAAAACTAAAGCATTTCTTCCCCTACTTATCTCCTGAAAGTTCTAGTATTAGGTATTGCCTTCACAAATCTATTGTTGCTAATTTGAACACTTATTTCCTACTGTAGTCCAAGCTGTAGGTCGGTATAACTATTGCTCAGGTATGTGAAAAATCCAACCCCCTAAGAGATGCAGTTAAACCGATCTAACCCCCAGTGTAGATAGTGCTACCGCTTGTTGGAGGGGTAGAGTACTTATGCTGATGGAAGAAGCCATGCCATTGGTGTAGGTGGTGTCTTCACTACAATGGTGTGACTGCGCTGCTGTAGCGTGTTAAGTGTACACAAGCCCTTGATCTATAGTTCCAGAGATTTCAGGCTGTATTTTGTTTTTTAGGAATGTCTATCATTTATCCATAGTACAAGAAGTGTGTTGCTGTTTTGAAGAAGTTATAACAGTTACTAATATTTTATTATCATTGAAAGTATTGTGTAGCATAAGAATACATCATATTCCATGGCTTAATTTTCTGTCATTAGAAATTTACCACATCCTATTGAAGAAAGGCTGAAAAAAATTAGCTAAAAATAGTATACATGAGTTGAAAATATTACAAATTGCTTTCTCAGTCCAAAAATGGTAATCAGTTTTAAACAACTAAAACAACTTTTATTGAATTGTGATATTAACCTTATAACATAAATGCAGGTCAATAGAGCTGCATTTAAAAAAATGGTTTAATGGGTCTTAACATACAGTGGTTGGGAGCCAATAATTATGATAAAGAAGATTTATGAAAGTAGTTGTTAAGGTTTATGCATGTCAATGCATTACTTCATTATATTTTGCTCCTACCTGCGAAATAAAAAGATTTTCTATATCATCTGCGTCTATTGATATTTACAGCCTTGAATTTAGTAGGTAATAGTCAGAATATTTTCACATAGCTACAAAAGACATATGGAATCATTTTCAAAAAGTGTGCAGCCAAGTCTTCTTTTCCCCAGAGATTTTCTAATGCACATTAATCATTGGATGTATGACTTTATTTTTAAAATGAATAAGTCTTGCAAAGATTTTGTTTACGTTAATGTTCTCAAAGATGGAAAATCTTGTAGTCTGGACATATTGCTGGTTTACAATGCCTGCTAATGCTACAAAAACAGCCACTGGTAGAATTCTTCATGCCTTCTGGTCTACTCGCTTATAATCTTGGGAATTATATCACAACCCCATTACTCTACTTTTATCACAGCAGTTTCTTTCAGCCTATATAAAAGTCTACTTCTAAACAACTATATTTGTACCTTGCCACATCCACAATAAGCTTGCATGCCGTTTCAAGAATCAGTACTTAAATTATCTTTCGTTAAATATAAAAGTCTACCGCTAAACAATGTGTTTGGCAGTTTCAATGTCTGCCCAACCAAAAAGAACCTGAGGAATCCTAAACTAATCATTTTGTCTCTTTCGCCTCTTCCCTTTGCCATTGGAGGTACCAAAATGGTCTAATGAATAATGGCTGCAGGACTCTCTCCAGAGGGCACCAAAGGACTTGTATACCTTGTCATAATAAATTTCAAACTTGATGTTATAGTTAAATACTCATTTGATTAACTATATAATCATTTTATGTCTATATTACTGATGTCCTGTATTCTATTAAGTGTACTGGATATTTAAAATAGGTTAGATCTAAAATTTGACTGTATTGACCTTATTCTAGTTAGGTGACTGCTGTAAAACTTAGTTATGTGTATGTTTGGGGGGGGGAGGAGTGTCAAGGTTTGGTTGACGTTCACTTGCACTTGGGTAGATCATGTGCATTTAGCCCAGTAATCCACCCTTACTGTGTAATACTGAAAGTAAAAGGCAAAATGAGTGGGATGTAGATATGACCTGTACAAAGTTGGTTCCTAATACCTGAGGACTATAGGGTCTGAAGTTCCATAGATGCTGATTCAATTTGCATGAAATACAATGTGTCAGAAAATTCCTCATGGCAAATTTTTATGCCCAAAGTGTTGTATAGCCTTATGTAAATAAAATTGAACATATGATACATATAGGTCTAAAGTAAATGTATGGAGCCTGACATTCTTTTTCTCCTATTCTGTAATTGTTTGCTTGCTTAAACAACATTATGCACTGGTATTGTACACTCGTACCATTTTTAATATTTTTTTAATTTTATAGATTTGGCAAGCCAACTTTATTTTCATAATTTGTGTACAATATGACCTGACCTGTTAAATATTCCATGAGTTAGGCTGGAATTCTCATTTAGCTCTAAGGACTCCTCTCAAAATCCGCTTTTCTAATGTGTGTTGTGCTAAATATAAGCCTTTGATCAGGAAGTACATGAATAAGGAATGCTGTTTTTCTGAATTAAGTGGAAATGAAGCTGAGGGCAGCATACTATCAGGATCATAAGTACTAAATAAAATATAACTTGTTAAACTTTCTGATCTCCAAGGATAAGGATACTGTAGTTCTTCTTTGAGTGCTGTCCCTGTGGGTGCTCCACTTCAGGTGGAGATTTTAGATTTAGAAAGGACTCAGTTTGACAGAGAAAATTTATTTTCTGTGAAGACTGATGAAGTCCTACACTCAATGAAGGACTCTTGAATGATGCTCTGAACCCTGGGCATATATACGCCTCCTAATAGATGTGGGAGATACCAACGTTATAACTGAAACAGGGACACATTTGCTTACTGACAGAGACCTTTCGACAATTCACGCCAAAGACATCAGCCGCAGGCATCCCTGGTCAAGATGCAATTTTGAAGATTTGGTCGAGGGTCTGATCGACCTCACCCCACAACCAGCACATATTACACAACTTACCCAGATGTTTGGCCACCGACTATGGCCATTTGACTGAGCATGGGCATCCATTACCACAGATCACTAGGTCCTGGAGATAGTACAATCTGGTTACACTATCCCCTTCATCTCCATCCCTCCTACCCATCCTCCTTTCCCATCCCTCTTCAAGGCCCCTTTTCACAAGCATCTTTTGCAGCAAAAGGTAACACTGGTTTACAATTTTTGACAAGTTGTCTCCTTCAGAGATAATATGTGCTATTTATTATGTATTTTGATGTGCTGAATTCAAATATGACAATTAAAACAACTGATTGGCTTCTGTTTCTAAGATATTTAAGTTTTTACATTTTATGTCTATGTATATTGTGTAGATAGTGGAGTTTTAATAATAAATTGTAAACCTAGGTCTTTTCATGTGTTTATGGTTGCTTTACATGATAATATTTCACCTGTCCTGTTTATGTAACACTTTAAAAATCAGCAAAAGGGTTATATAAATAAAATGTATTATGAAAAAAAGGCAAAAAAATATTATGTACATAGTTTAGTCCTATTCACTGTCTACTCGGCGCTTCTTGGCTTGTCTCTTGTATTCATTAAATGGAGCATCTCTTGTCACTGTCCAGCAATAGTCTGCAAGCATTGATGGGTTCCATTTGCCCTGATAGCGTTTCTCCATTGTTGCAATGTCCTGGTGAAATTGCTCGCTGTGCTCATCGTTCACTGCTCCGCAGTTTGGTGGAAAAAAATCTAGATGAGAGTGCCAAAAATGTATCTTTATTGACATGTTGCAACCAAGGCTTTTGTATGCCTTGAGGAGGTTTTCCACCAACAACCTGTAGTTGTCTGCCTTGTTGTTTCCGAGAAAATTTATTGCCACTAACTGGAAGGCTTTCCATGCCGTCTTTTCCTTGCCACGCAGTGCATGGTCAAATGCATCATCTCGAAGAAGTTCACGAATCTGGGGACCAGCAAAGACACCTTCCTTTATCTTAGCTTCACTTCACATTGGAAATTTTCCATGGAGGTACTTGAAAAAGCTGCTTGTGTTTTGTCAATGGCCTTGACAAAGTTCTTCATCAGACCCAGCTTGATGTGTAAGGGTGGTAACAAAATCTTCCTTGATTCAACAAGTGGTGGATGCTGAACACTTTTCCTCCCAGGCTCCAATGACTGTCGGAGTGGCCAATCTTTCTTGATGTAGTGAGAATCTCTTGCACGACTATCCCATTTGCAGAGAAAACTGCAGTACTTTGTGTATCCAGTCTGCAGACCAAGCAAGAGAGCAACAACCTTCAAATTGCCACAAAGCTGCCACTGATGTTGATTATAGTTTATGCACCTCAAAAGTTGCTTCATGTTGCTTCCTTCAGATGGACTGCATGACCAACTGGAATTGATGGCAAAACATTGCCATTATGCAGTAAGACAGCTTTAAGACTCGTCTTCGATGAATCAATGAACAGTCTCCATTCATCTGGATTGTGAACGATGTTGAGGCCTGCCATCACACCATCGATGTTGTTGCAGGCTACAAGATCACCTTCCATGAAGAAGAATGGGACAAGATCCTTTTGACAGTCACGGAACGTGGAAACCCTAACATCACCTGCCAGGAGATTCCATTGCTGTAGGCTGGAGCCCAACAGCTCTGCCTTACTCTTGGGTAGTTCAAAATCCCTGACAAGTTCACCTTGTGTTATGAGGTATGGTTCAGAGTAGGAGCATGGGAGAAAATGTGGGTCCTGTGACATTGATGGTTCAGGACCAGAAGTTTCATCTTCTGCCTCGTCTGACTCAAGTGAGAATGATTCTGGTGCATCAGGAACCAGCAGTCCCTCTCCATGGGGTACTGGGCGTATAGCTGATGGAATGTTTGGATAATGCACAGTCCACTTTTTCTTCTTTGACACACCTTTCCCAACTGGAGGCACCATGCAGAAGTAACAATTGCTGGTATGATCTGTTGGCTCTCTCCAAATCATTGGCACTGCAAAAGGCATAGATTTCCTTTTCCTGTTCAACCACTGGCGAAGATTTGTTGCACAAGTGTTGCAGCATATGTGTGGGGCCCACCTCCTGTCCTGATCTCCAATTTTGCAGCCAAAATAAAGGTGATAGCCTTTCTTAACCATAGTGGTTATACTGCGCTTTTGTGTTGCAAAAGTCACTTCACCACAAACATAGCAGAAGTTATCTGCACTGTTCACACAAGTACGAGGCATCTCTGCTCACTTTGGCTAAACAGAAATGTGTCCCTTTGCAAAATCAAACACTGACAAATAAGAGAGCACGACACTTTATGATTTCTAGAGCTGATATAGGGCAATTTGTTCAGCAGAGTGATGTAAGCTTCGTTATGATTGCATCAGCGATGACTTCTAGGAATAACATGATGCAATTCATATCAGCTTCAGATTGCATCATTCATTGTTTTGCCTAAAAAGCAAGTACTGTCCAAACCCAGTCATAGATTTATTCATAGATCCAGTCAAAGGTGTATTTTAGTCATTTCTGGTTTAAATTGAGATCCCTTCCCTTTATAACGCACTTATCCTCTGCCATTCCCAAGTCCAGGGTCGTATATACTGACCCAATAGCATATCTTGAAAACTAGAGCTAATCAACAATTTTAAGCATCATTTTCGTTCTCAGTGACCCAGAATTAGTAAAGTTTGACTACATTTATTTCAGAAGCATTTTGGCTGTAGAGCAGAGTAATCCATCTTGTACATCTAAGTGCCATGGAACACGTTCCAGGACAATAAAGTGGGAAGGGGTTCTACTCCCATTATTTCTTAACCCCCCACCCCCTCCAAAAAATGGAGGCTGGAGACCCATTCGTGATCTCAGGAAACTCAACAAATTTATCCATACTCACAGATTCAAAGTGGTCACTCTGTACTCTATCATCCTTGCGCTGGAGGAGGGGGATTGGTTCTCAGCCCTCTACAGACAAGATGCATATTTTCACATTACCATCCATCCCGTTCACAGAAGATTCCTATGATTCACAGGATCAGGATGATTTGCAATACAGGGTCATTTCCAATACAGAGTACTACCATTCAGACTATTGATAGTTCCACGAGTCTTTACCAAAACCCTGGCAGTGGTAGCTGCTTATTTGTGCAGACAGGAAATATTGATATTCCCATATGTAGACAATTGCCTGTTAAAAGGCCCTACCTGGACAGAAACAGGACACATTACTCGATTGCTTTGATTCACAGCAATGACCTCCGTCTTATCGGTGGTCTCAGATAGCCAGTGGGTGTCTGCATGCACCTGCCTACAACTCTTGGAACATATAGCGGCCACCGCTTTCGTTGTAAAGACTACACATGTGCTGTCTTCAAGGATGTATGAGCTTGGTATACATTCCAGGGAAGCACAGTCTAAACAAGACTTTCACTGACCCCAGAGGTCATACATTCACTATGATGGTGGACAAACCCAATAAACATTTGTTCAGGCAACCTGTTTCAACAAGATTCCCCCATCCATACAAATCAAGGAGATGCTTCACTGATTGTATGGGGAGCTCACCTGCACCAACATACAACCCAAGGTAAATGGTCACCCACAGAAACTCACTTACACATCAGCCTGCTCGAATTATGCACTGTCCTCAACCTGTGCCTACATTTCCTCCATATTATACATGGTAAAACAATAAGAGTCTTGATGGACAACATTGCGTGTATGTTCTATAAACCAACAGGGTGGAGCATGATCCCACTCCTTATGCACAGAAGCCTTAAAACTATGCAACTGGTGCATAAAACAATACATCACTATTACGGCAGCATACCTCCCAGGTCGACTGAACATAATGATGGACACATTAAGCAGATGGGTTTCCCAAGAACATGAATAGGAAATGAACGATGACATATTACAACACGTTTCACATATAGGTATCCCCGCACATAGATCTCTTTGACATTAGTAAACACAAAATGCCCAAAGTTTTGCTCATGAGCGGGACTAAGAGCACGATCCCTAGGAGATGCCTTTCTCATCAAATGGAATGCTCCTCTTCCTTATGCATTCCCACCAATACCTCTGATCTCCAGAGTAATACACAAAATACGAACCAACAAGGCCAAACCAATCCTCATAGTACTGACATTGCCCAGACAGACTTGGTTACCTTACCTGTCACACGTGGCTTCACCTATGTTGTTCACTGCACAACATTGAACCCCTCTCCCCCCCCCCCAGCATCAGAACCCACTGAACAAGAGCGTTATCTACCCCCATAGCATTCCTATGGAACGTTCCCATTCTAGACATATGCAGGGTGGCCACCTGGGCCTCCAACATGCATTCATGAACCACTATGCAATTAATCTTGATTCAAGCTCAGACACCTCAGAAACAAGACTAGGCCTCAAGATAATAGTTTCAGCAATGAACCGCAATCCGAAGTCCCTTCCATCCTTATGAGGGCACTGATCCATATTCACCTGAAGTGGAGCATCCACAGGGACAGCACTCGAAGAAGAAGAGAAGGTTACTCACCCTGTGCAGTAACAGAGGTTCTTTGAGATGTGAGTCCCTGTGGGTGCTCCACTACCCAACCTCCTCCCTTCTACTTCAGAGTTTGCTTTAAGGACTCTACAGTAGAGGAAGAACTGAGGGGGTCTGGATGCATGAGCGCTAAATGAAGCGCCAATGGCACCCCGAGATGGCTACTGTGAACAGATGCCCTGACCAGGCACTGCTACTAAAAATCTCCAATCAGCGGCTCCAGGATGCACCAACACCTGAAGTGGAGCACCCGTAGGGACACGCATCTTGAAGAACCTCAGTTACTGCACAAGGTGAGTAACTTTCTCACAGTACAATGGGAAGTGATTTATTTGTAACAGATGTGTAACAGATGTGTGGTTGGTTACAGTTTTAGATAAAAGTGTTGTATGTTAAAGGTTAGCTACCCCAAATGTGGGAGTTTATTGAAGGAATCTGTCTTTCTCTGGTATATATTCCTTACTCATCACCATACTATATTTGCACCTTTTAAATTAATAAACCCAGAAAAATCTAACATAAATTTGACTTGTTCTATTATTTTTCTTGCTAACAGGAGCATGTAGTAAAATATCCTTATTCTTCTTCTAAATTATGTATCAGGTCATTATTTTTCTAGAAGATCATTATTGTGAGGCAAAGTGATGGATCTTACATTATTTCTGGAGGTGAAATGATCAAAAACAAACAAATTCATAATATTTTAACTGTCTTGAAAAAAGATTATTTCCAGTGGTTTGAGTTAATACACACTGTGTTGTAGTACATATTTTTTGATGAAAGAGGACCATATCCAAGTTTTATTTTGTATTGTATTCTTGACTTCTTTCATGTTACAGTAGTCACTCATTTCTGTAAATGTATGTTCCTTTTTTGTGAAGAGATCTGATATTTCAACTCTAATCATTTCCATTTTAAATTTGATACATTGCTTATGTTCTGTGCACCTGATGCTGGTCATATGCACAAAGGAAGGCTATCGCTGTGGTAGAAGGTACATTAGGTCAGTAGCTTTCATTGCAGAGTGCTAGTTTGGACTCTAGCATTAAGGTCATTCATGTGATGCGCCTGATCCAAAAGGAGTATTTCTATTGACTTAGGATCAAGCCCCAAAACTTTTTCTTAACCTGGATTAATGGGCTCTGATCCTTCATTGTGATCTGCACAGGTAGACTACTGCAACTTCATGAGGTACCACTGAAGTCAGTAAGTAAGTAATCACCCCTGCTTTGTATGCAGAACAGATGAGTACACAACACATTATTACCAAAAAAATTATCTGCTTCACCACACCTCTTTTTTTTTTTTGTTATTATAGCTTCATTGCATTCTGTCTCTTTAGTTTGGTGCTTTTCCCTCACACAACACAAGTATAGTATTGTTTGTTGCTTGCATTTCAACAATTATGCTGAATTTATTAATCTTTCATTAAAAACATTTCATTCTTACTACAGACTTATATGTTACAGCTTTATAGGCACCACCACTGGTTTTCTGTACATCTCAAATGAGGAATTTAAGTGGGAATAGTTGTAGTTTGGTACTTGCAGTCATTTTAGATGTTACCAAAAATATATATATCCATAGGTATTTTTCTTTGACAGTATATGCAATATTTTTAGTTGAATTTGTCTACAATTTTACTTTAATATCACGTTTCCATTTCAAAATGCAGCTTTTAATTATTAACTTTTGTTTTCAACAATTGCAGGCCTCTTTTAAAAAAATGTTAGTCATACTTTGTAAAAATAAAACACAACTTGCTTTAGTATTTACATTATACAATGGCAAACAGAGCTATTGAAATGTTTGGTCTGTACAAAAGCACTGCCATTCTATTGTTGTCTCCTTTAATCAAAAGCAGTTAGCTAAAGTTTGGGGCCCTGCAGGTTGTTTCTGTTAGAAGAAAAAATTGATGATAGAATCAGGTATCTTTGATGCAAACTTGTTTATTTACAAAGAATGCACAAAAAACCCTTTTCCCGAAACCAGGAGGAATCAAACAGGAAACAATTTCTTTGCTCACAGCTCCAAGCTATTTAGAGTCCAAAACGGTTTCAAGTGCTTGTTCAGACTGTCTGGTCCTTGATTTCTGCCTTCTCTTGTCTGGTTTTTGTGGTGTTTCTGCTACTTTTCTCTCAGACCCACATACATCTCTATACTGAAACCAGTGCCCAGCAAAACACCTTTGTGCACATGAGCATTTATTTTGGGTGCTGATGTCTGTATGTTAGGTGGAGGCTTGCTGTTGTTTCCATAAAGGAGCTTAACTGTTTGAACTGCTTTCTTGAATTAAGGTTGATGGTTTTGCCCACCAGCTTCAATGATATTTTGCCCAACCTACAATACCATTATTTCCTCTAATCCAAAATTCAGGAAAATTTGGTGTAGGGCTTGGTTTCTTGAAGGGAAAGAACAAGAAAGTTTGGATAATAATAATAATAAATAATTAGAATTATGATCATCATTTTACAGAATTGCAAATAAAGCTGTAAAATTAATACGTATTACATTACTATTTTTCAGTGTGGTTGCAATACATGTAATTGTATAATTTTTGAAAATTAATATTTCTGAGAAATTATTTTGCTTCAATTCATATTTTTATCGCCCTCAAACCTATCCAAGGATTCTTTAAAATGCTTTTGACTTATTAAATTAACTTGCTTGAGCATTGTAAGTGAGTAACTTGTATTGGCCAGTAGTGGAAACCCTACTGAAAGTGTCACTGTGTCTTGTTATGTTGGAAGGAACAAATACTGTCAGAGCTGCAGCAGCTGGTGAGGGTGATCAGTAAATACTAGGCACAGGATTGTCAGTAGCCTTATATTTCAATAGTATTATACAAGATGTCAAATTGGGAAAATAACACTGTTGCCTGACCTTATTGTCAATGTCTGACCTGATTATTTAATCTCTTGCCACCCTTTCACTTCCATTATCTACTCCTCTACCTATCCAGTTTACTATACAGACAGTATTTCCCTGTGGATGGAGCATAGGATTTGGATCTTCGAACCCCCAAATTCCAGTTCTAGATTTTATACTGATTTGCTCTAGTCTTAGGCAAGCCACTTAACACTATCTCTTTTCTCAGCAGTAAAATGGGATAAGGAAATACTTACCTATTAAAAAAAGTTACTGTGAGGGTCAGTTAGTTATCCGTACAATACTTAGAGGATATAAAGGTCTCTATGTAAGTGTTACAGTGATTAATAGTAACAACTCAGGACCAGTAACAAATGTGTGAAGGAGAATGGAGACTTGGGGAGGCAAAGTAGGTTCAAGCAGTTGTGACAGTTGATTCCTGTAAGGACACCAGGCAGATAGATTATTTGCATATGTTTTGTTTCTTATTTTAAGACATGCATTTTTATGGCAGATAATTCTATTAGAAATTCATGTATTGATATGATTACATATTATTTGGTGTATATGATTCTTAATTGAAATGGATCCTATCCATATTATTAAACATGCTAAAAAAATCTTTAGCTGTTAGATTCATGGCGGACGATAAAAGCCAAGAAATTGCAAGTGAAGATTATTTGGGGTTTAAGAGAATATCATAGAGCCATTTTTTTTCCATCCAAGTAATCATAAGGAAAAAGCACAATGGGTTCAGAGTTAAGGAGGCAAGTTCCTTGGCTTTCGTTGACTTGCGTCATAAAGTTACCATTCATTTAACATAGCCACCTCTTTAGTAGAGTGTTTGTTTGAAATATGTAAACATTTTTTGAACTATTAGGTCAGTTTTTTAAAGGAGCTGTATAATTTTTGAATGATTTTTTTTTCTTCTGTGCCAAGCATAACCCATTCTGAACAACTGCTAGACTACAAATTGGCAATGCTGTGAGAAGAAGAAAAAAAATCAATACAACTTTATCTTGAGTTTATCATCATTATGATAGGAAAAGTATCAATGCATTTACTTGGCATCAACATGGATTTTAAATGTGTTTTAATAGGTGATAATTGTAATGAAGTTTCATTAAACAGAGCAAAAAGATTTATTTATAGGACACAAACTGTTAGTGCTTAAATACTTCATGATCTAATAAAATTATTGTAACTGCACTAAATATATTTAAAGATAATGCAGTTCTTTGATGTTTTAGGTTTCTTTGTTGAAGATCATCCAAAAAATTAAAATGCCTTCTATGAACAGAACATATGAATGTTAAATATATCTATTTGGCCATATAATCTTTAGATAGTATCAGGGGTAGCCGTGTTGGTCTGTATCCACAAAAACAATAAAGAGTCCAGTGGCGTCTTTAAGGTGCCACCGGACTCCTTAATCTTTAGATAGTTACTAGTGTCTCCTGGATAGCATAGATCTTAGAAAGCAAGATAGCTCCCTCCCCTACATAATTGCATGTACATATACAAATGGTGTGCTTCATACATATAATGTATACAATACATAATAGTCACTAATGACATCTCTGTATAATTCTGGAATGATTTTTTTTCTTTTGTAGTTCAGTTTGCATTGAATTTCTCATTTAAAGCAGGTTTTCAATTTTCTATTAGTTGCAGATTTTTTTTTTTAAAGTTTGTCGTAATTAAATTATTCTTAAGATGAAATCCTGGCCACACTGAAGACAATGGGAGATCTACCATTTTCTTTTGTGGCCAGGATTTCATTCTTAGTGTGCCGATGGAATTTTCTGGAAAGTTGCTAGTAAGTACATTTGGTAGCTGAATCAACCTCCTGAAGGAGAGCCAACCCTGAGAAAACAAAACATGTATTTTGAACATCTGCATAATGTGTTGAGTGGCATCTCATTTTTGAACAGCTTTGGCTTGTGATCAGAGCTTTAGACATTAGTACTACAAATTAAAACTATTTTCCTTTGGGTTGATTAATAGAAGGTACCCTAATTTCCATGCTGCCTCTAGTAATTAGGTTCATCATAGGGATGGTAAACCTGCTATCATGGTACCTGTAGTGTCATGGAATATTAACTTTATGCTGTCTAAGCTTATGGGACCTTCTTTGGTGCAGGGACATCAACAGATTAAATTGCCATCTCCAGAAAAACTACATCAAAATGGCTGTTTTCACATATTTTGTATTGTTATTTCTCAGCTGAACAGATACTCAGGGGTCAGATTAGAGTTCATTCAACCAGAGATTTTGCAGAGATGATAGCCAGCCTCAGGATACTCTTTTAAGTTGAGATTTGCGGAGCAGCCACTTGGAGTTCATTTGACACTTCTGCAAAATGTTATTGCTTCAACATTGTTTCACAGAGGGAAATAAAATGTGTATTGACTATGTTACAAAGGTGGATGCCCAGATTTTCCCCTTCTCTTAACCTTTTTAAAATATTTTCTCTAGCGTGCATGTATTGCTGCTTGTACCACTATTCTGAAAAGTATGTGGCTAGGTTTCTCTTCAAATTTATTTGTCTGTTCATTTTTTTTTTTTTTTTTTTTTGCTTTTTCACCTTTTTCTCAGTCTTTCAGATTTAAGGGTACATTACTCTCCCATCAGAAAAAAAAAGTGAGCTGTTTCGCTATTGGCCCCTGCTGTTTTCCATTCTCTGCTGCGGTGAACATTTTGTTTTGTTTTTTAAATACTGTTTCTCTTATAGCAATCTCAATAGATGAGTAAAGCAACACAACTTCAGAAAGAAAAAGAACCCACACCTATGGTATAAACTACACTTTACCAAGTTTACATTTGTTATAATAGTGAATATTAATAGATGGGAATAAATAGTGATACTTGTTATATTTTTGATGATATTTTAAAGTCAGCTTCTTTAATTAAAGGACAGAACAAAAGGCTTACATAATTACAAAATCAAGGATACCAGAGATGAGTGGCTATTTCGCATATGTAGCAATGCCCGGTTATGCAGGTGCACTATGGGCATTGGGTAGTACCTGTGATATGATGTGGCTGATGACACTACAGGGCACACTATTACCTGCTGTCACCAGGGTTTCTGACTTGGGCTGCATCTATTTCAATGAGAGCTGGCATGAGCATGTGTATATGAGCTGTGGAATCACACCCCTAGGTTGTAGTGTAGACATACCCTATAAGGATAGTTTAAGTACTGGAATTAGGTTACCAAGATTGTGGAATCCCTGTCAGGGATGGTCTAGATATAATTGGTCCTGTCTCAGTGTGGGGTTATGGATTAGATGACCTCTTCAGGTCCCTTCCAATCCTACATTTCTGTGATTCTATGTTAAATATCAGCACTACCTGTGGTGCAACTATAAACTACAAAAGAAAATCTTGGGTGGTCTGGGGGGAATTCAATTTCTGTTATCACTGAACTCTTTGTACATATATAATATAAAAGTATTTGTATGTATATGTTAATGCAAGACTTTTACAGTGAAATAGCCTGGCAAGTATGCAGAGGTTGACTTCAGAGGCTTTCTGTTGGATAGCTAATTACTACTTTCATCAATTTGAACATTAAGGGAAGTAGTTAATGTTCTAAATATGTAGGCTAGTCAGAAGTAACAGGCAAAATGAGTACTGTTGTGGAATTTTCAGTTTTGCTTGAATTTGTTCTTGACATAGCAAAAACTTTCTATGTAACTGAGTTACATTTGACCATCATTTTTTGGTCAAATCTCTAAGAGCAGAAACAAGGGGAATCATATACTTTATCCATGTTACTGAGAGAGTTTTGGTATCTGGGTTGTTAAGTAACAAATTAAAACAAGGATTGCATCATTAACACTAATTGTGGAGTTTTTTTCAGTTTATAAAATGAAATGACTTTAAAATCTATCATGATAATACCTGAGCATCTTTCATGTAAAATTAATAGCAACATTAAAGTCCCTAGTGGACATGGTGGTGTCTCAATCACTCCTTTCTTTTCAGGGTAAAAACTCTGCTTGGGTAAAAGAGTTTTAGTTTTTGATTTTTGTTTGTTTAAGATTTCTTTTTTCTTTCTTTTGAATGAGGGGTTGGTTATGGGGAGTTGGGTAGGAAGGGCTGTCAATGTTGAGTGTCATTCTCTAAAAGGACTTTTTGAAGAGGAAAGTTTTCAGTGTTTCCTTGACACTGTCAGACTGGACTTGCCTAATGTCCTCTGACTATTTGGACAGAGGGGTTGACTACTTGATTTTGTTACAGAAAATAATGCATAGCATCAACAGAAAAGGTCAATTAGCATGCCAAATGAAAAAAGAGAAAAAAGACATGATCTCAGTGAATCAATGTTAGTAAATGTGCTATGGTGTATCACATTTGTGGTGCATGTGTGGGATTGAATAGCATCTAATTTGTTAGATAAATGATAAATATTTGTATGTTGTTACGACCGAATGCACCTCTGTGTTCAGACCCTACTCACTATTGTAATAACCTTTGTACAAAATATGCCATGTGCGGTATCATTTAAAAACGAATAACTCCCTAGTCAATAATATCATGGTGAAATGTATGTAACAATATTTCATGTAAAGTTATGAACATAATCTGAAGTTATGACTGAAATGTGTTTATCAGACATGTCTGGGGAGTGGGTAAACCAGTTCCTCAAAGTCAAAGAACAAGTTGATGTCTCTAGTCAGGTGTTATCAAAGTTGATTGGCAATAAGAGGTGAACTGGTGATTCTTTGACAGTGAAGGGTGGCAGGAACAGATTGTTTTTCATTTTAACAAATAACAACATAGAACCTCTTTCACCATGAGATCCCATGTCTCCATCCTCATGGCTGGAAAGAATTTTGTCTAGGGGTAACCCTCAGAATAATGTAATTTCAAATGATGATTGGACTAAAACATCCCAGGTATTCTCTTTCTCTCTTGCTTGCTCTTTCACCTCAGAAGGCAAAGGAACTAGCCCTTTGGGGGCAGATCCTGACTGGAGAATTTGGTCAGCTATGTTGCTGGGAACCTGTCATGAGAATTTTACCTGGAACCAAGTCTAGTTTAAGTTGAGTCACTAGAATGCATTTTATCTTTATTTCTTTTGCAACTATTTCTGACTTTAATATCTTGTTCTTGTACTCACTTAAAAGCTATCTCTTTGTAGTTAAATAAACTTGTATCCTTTACTCAAAACTAATCCAGTATAGTGTTTTAACTGAAATGTTTGATAACTCCAGTTCAAGTAGCAAATGGTTGTACATTTACCCCTTCCAGGAGCAAAAGCTCTCCACTATCTGGACAATCCAGAACATATGTTTTTAGAGGAAAATCCAGGGGTGGGAGTGTTGGGGTCACCCTGCAAGTGGTGGTACCCAAGGCTGGTGGCAGCCAGAGTGTGACTGGAATGTGCTGGCAAGCTGCAGCTATACACATACACTCAGTGTGTGACCTGCATGCTGTTTGTGAGGGGCCCGGGTTGGGAGCTACAGCAGCAAAATATTGCTAGGCACCCAAGGTTGCAGGGCAGACAGTGACACAGCCCCTCACTAGTCTGGATTGTACCCAGAATGTGTTCGTGATGCTTCTGTGTTTTGCTAAAATACAGTATAACTTGCTTATATTTGGAGAGGTGGGACAAAAATTGAAATGTCTTGGATAAAGATACATTAGCTTTCTGTTTTGAGGTAACCTGGGAGAAATGTAGTATCACATTCCATAAGGTACTCATAAATGCAGTTTCCAGCTAGCACATTTTCTTGTATAACTATTTTACTTCCCTTAGATTTCACCGTTTTTCTTGGCATTGTCCATTGTTTCTTTCAAACAGTGTTGAATGCCCTCATAGGACATTTCAATTGTTTTAAATGATTCAGCGTGACAGGACCATCTCATGACAGGGATTTTGGTGAAGGAGTGTATCTTCTTCACTCTTGGTAAAATTGTTGCACAAAAGCTGCCATTGCCTGGGCCATGCTGAAAAAAACAACACACACGAGTTTCTGAACAAATCTGAAAATGTTTACGGCTTCCATGCAAGAATCAATGCTTCAAGGTCCAACTAAGTTCAGCGGTGCATGGCCTTACACAACTAGTGGGTTTAGTCTTCTGATCTGAACTTGAAGACCTTCATACTTTTCAGACATGTTCCTTGCTTTATCACAGATGATCTCTGTGCTTTTCAATAGCAATGTCATTTCTGATCAATAAAGACTTCCTGGTCTGGAAGAGTGACTTGTCCATGTGGCATTCAATTGGTATAAACCCAATGAAACACTCGTATATGGCACCATGTAAGAAGTATCATCAAAAAACAGATAACTGATCAATATGAGCAATATCTGGAGTTGAATTTACTATCTAAGAGTAGTATTTCACACGTTTCACTTCAGTTACTATGAATTTCAATACCTTATGTCCCATTAGCTCAATGAACTCATCACGGATTGTTTTTGATAAGCAGATGTGTGACCTTTCCCTTTGTTTCCATAGTGTTTCACTTAGAAATGGGTCAAATTTGGTGATGGCTTCAAGAATACCTAGAGAATTTCCATTCTCAGAAGAGCCAATAACTTATGCTAAATGGTAAACCACATTCAGTGAGAAGCTTATCTGTCACTGCCACAATATATCTTAGAATTTCCTTCCAGTAAGCAGTTTGCATTAAAAGGAGCTGTTGATGTGATTCTTGCCTTCTGAATCAGCTATCCATGAAGCTGTGGGTTTGCATTGTTTCACACTGTTTTCATGAGAACAGGTCTTCTCCTCTGCCATCAGAAATGCCTGGGGGGTGGAGTGGGAGAGGTGGAGGGGGTTACAGTGACCTTAAAAACGCCTCAGTGTCAACTAGCAAAGGGTTCACTATTCTATGTTAGCATATCCTAATGGGCCTGACAAACTCACTGAACCCAACACATTGCCTGTGATAATGCTCTCCATTTGGTAGTTTTCATTCAAAAAGAACAGGTAAGAGGTACCATTTCTGACATTTGCATTGTCGCTCGGAAGCTATAAATTAGTCATTGTGATCCTGAGAATAGAGTGTATCTTTCTTAATGCACTGGATGTTAAACTCTTCTGGTATAAAGGAGGCCATTTACCTGGATCTTATTTGACATTTATGGCAATGTTATCCTTTTCATCACTACTATTCTCTCCACCTTCCTTATGGACGGGTGGTAGGAAAACTGGGTTATTTCTTTCATCATCACTTTTGTCCTGAATTTCAGGAATGCTTGCCTTTTCTTTTGCCCTCTCCTGAGGGAACAAGGGAAAGATATATATATATCTTTACTTTATCATTTTCTGGAAGATGATTCTGAAGCAATACCAGCAGAGAAACAGTAAGTTTGGAGAACTTGCTTACAATTCTCTCTCTTTCTTTCTAACTTACCTTTCCTTTTCACTGCTCCACTTGGAAACTGTTGACCGGACATCTTGTTTATATGAGATTAAAACAATACTAAAGTAGGACTGTGCAGTGCTGTCATTAGCAATTGTCACCAGCAACTGAGTATGAAAAAAATTAGACTTCAACTGTAAAAGCTTAAGAACCCAGGGACAAAATCAGTGTCAGGAGGGGGCACAAATTATTTTTGATTGTTCTTTTTAGTGTCCCCTTAACCCTCTTAATCCAGCATTGTTTCTCACAATATATTAGCAATATCTCTTATCCAACTATTCATAGAAGCCAAGAACTACTGGAAGTTACACTTAAGTTGGGTCTGCAAAAATGATGTATGCTATTTGACATGTAAATAAGAACAAGCTGAGAAAGAGACAGAACTACAAATCTGTTGATCAATGAATGAAATAAAGGAAAACAGAAGCAAAGCAAAACTTTACATTTTTTGATGGTGTGGTGGGATTTTTTATTCTACTATAAAACAATTCAGCTTCTTGTACTTCCATTCCTCTTTGATAAATGAAATATAAGGTGACTTTTTACATGAAGAATAAATTTCAAAATTGCATTAGTTTCAGTCATCGGTCTTTTTTGTTACAATTTCTGTATGTACTGTATCTAATTATTATGACTTGTTAGGTTTGTAATTTAAGTAACCTCTCAAAACATACCAAGTGCAGGTCTGAAATGCATTTCTTTATTGTTGTTTTTCAGAGCTACTTAAGATTGCTAGTACCATATATAAGTTTTTAAGTTAGACCATTGTGGTGGACTTTTATTTTCACAGAGAAGCCTCACAGAATGCAAATGTATATCATATAGGGACAGTCAGTTACAGTGCTGTGCAAATGAACACCTGTACTGCAATTAGTATGTTAGTATTGTCATTCAAAGCATTATATTATTCTGTCCATAATTGTCAGCTATGTAGATTTATGAAAAGAGCTATTAAGAGACATTAGCATCTGCTGTCAGATTGAATTAACT
The DNA here is from genome assembly GCF_013100865.1 of Trachemys scripta elegans. Taxonomy (NCBI): domain Eukaryota; kingdom Metazoa; phylum Chordata; order Testudines; family Emydidae; genus Trachemys; species Trachemys scripta. The sequence continues at coordinate 167,166,379 of NC_048298.1, read as the reverse complement.
GTGTCTGCTTGGAGTCGTTTAGTGTAATGCACCTTCCCCTCATGATAATGTCCTGATCTTCAAGTTCTGTTTGTTTGTTTCTTTTCTTCTCCAAGAAGTGTGACATTAAAGAATGGTTGTACTTATTTTATTACTGATCCTCATTTTTGGGGGGAAAGTGTCAGGCTTGGTCTATACTACAGAGATAGAAGTGACATGAGGCAGGTTTATCAGTGTCTACACTACAGTCTTGCTCCCGCCAGTGTAAATGCCTCACCCTTGTGATGGAGACACTTACTTGGGTAAGGCTTGTACCTGAAAATAGGAGGAGAAAAGAGATGGTCAGCCAAGCAGGCCCAAAAGCTGGAACATTCATGTAAAAATAATCAAACAAAACTGATTGATTGTTATTTCATCTTGACATTCACTCTTTAAAAAATTATAGTTTTGGGTGGAACCACATTTCGACCCTGATTGTTTGAGAAGTTTGTAACCAACAATAGGTTGCAGAGAAGCCATTGCAGTCAGTTAATAAGATATATTTATATGTCTGTTGTTCCTTTCATGTATTCTGTTCCTTGTACCTCACATGATTCTGTGACCTTCACTGGTGTATAATGGTGAACCATAATACTTGTGTCACAGTGTATGTAATGTTCCTTATAGCCTTCTGACAAGCCAACCAGATGTAATGTTGAATTAGTATTTAATCCAGTGGTGGCCAAAGGAAAGTGCAGTTTTTCTGTCAATTCTGTGAAATCCCTCTCTGCATGAACTGCAATGCATAATGGGTTATAAAGCAAATTTCTTACAAAAAACACAAATCCCTCCCAGCAGGGATTACACTGCCTGTAGTCTCCCATATAATATACCATAATTGAAAGACAGTCTTAGTCAAATTTTCCTCCAAATTATTGTTTATGTTTCATATAGAACCATGCTTTCTGAATATGAAGTATTCATGCTTCACGTATACACATATATTCAGAGAATCAGAAAATTCGAGTTATTTTCTCACCTTTTTTCCCTCCAAATCCAAAATACGTTCTCACAAAGTTACTGCTTAATCACCAACTTTTATATCAGTAGGTTGTTTGATGTAATATACTGGGATTCTAACGTAGTCTAAAGACAACAATAATATGAAAAAAATAGGCACTGCAAATGAGAGGAAACAAATGGAGCATCATCTGTATACTTTTTCAGTAAAATATGAGTTTAAAAGTAAGAAAAAGACCTCTTATCATGAATTCATGTACAGCAGAATTGTATATGTAGTTGAGACATGGACTAAGTAATGCAGTGTAATATGGCACTATAAACCAAAATGTGAGTTGTTATACTTGAGTGCAAATTACACAAGTGTCTCAAAAAATAGCTACATTACATGACTGTTTTGTAAATATTATCCTGAAGTGGGTGAGATGGACTTGCACTTTAGAACCTTAGGATGTTTATGATGGTAATGGACATTTTGGTAGCTACTGTTCAGACTGGATACTTCCAGGCTTTTGGTGCATACACTCATAGTGTGTGAGATGGGATTATTTTGAATAGCAGTGTCTGTTGGGGCCATAACTGCGCCCTGTTAGCCCTCACAACCACTGTGGCTGAGAGTGTAAGGAAAGAGGTGGCCTTGGTTGCCTTTCATTTCCTTCTTACTGCCCGTGGCTGTGAGACAGAATCCTGCCATATATGTGTCTCTTCACCTACAGAGAGATTAGTTAGTTCATAGTTATTTAGATAAGCTTAGTTTAGCTGTTGGTAGTAAAATAAATAGATACATTTTTAAAAAGTTAGGTTTAGGGCATTGATATGGTTTTTCTATCCCACCCCATCCCTTTACAAGGTTAGAACTTGTCATACAAAGGCCTAAAATGGCTGAAGAGAACCATTAAGCTGGCAGCTGTGTCCTCCTCTCTCTCTGCTCCCCTACCAGCTCTGTCCCTATTGGTCCTCTTGGAGTATCAAACCCAGGCATTAGGAAACTGGCTTCCTCAATAGTTTCCAGCCCAAGATCACCCTTTCAAAAACAACTAATCAAGCCAGCTCCAGTACACCAGCAACTGTTGTGGAAAGAACAAGAGCTGAATGGAGATGATCTCTTCCCTGGATATTTCTTCCTCATCCCTTTATGAGCGAGCAACCAACCCACTCTCTACAGCCTCTTCAGATGAACTAAAAGTACTTCAGAGTCTGATGGGCAAGTTAGCAGATACTCTGGAATCCCTCTGGAAGTAACCCAAGAAAATCAGCATAAGCTTTTGGATATCCTGCAACCCTCAGCATCAGATAGAATGACGTCACCAATCAATGAGGGTTTTTTGGAACCAGCAAAAACTACATGGCACATTTCCGAGTTCATCCCTGCCATCTCCAAGTGTGCATACAGGAGATACTGCGTGCCCACTAAGGAATGTGAATATTTTTTCCAGCATCCTGCCTCAGGGACTTCAGTATCCAGGGTCTCTAGGAGAGAGAGAAGCAATAGAGTATAAAAAATATCCAAAGAAGCTGGCTCTTTTTTAGAAGAAATATTTACTCCTTGGCAAATGTTCAAATAAGTCACCAATTATCCAGTGCTTCTTGTGACTTCCTGTTTTTGGACAGATTCTTCATGATAGACAAGCTCCCTGAAGGCCGTGGGCTGGATGCCTCTGGGCTCCAGCGGGGGAAGGGGGTGGGAGGGGCGGGGCCTTGGGCAGAAGAGGTGGGCCTGGAGCTAGCCTCCCCAAGCCAGCGGTTCACACACCGCCCATTAGTGCCACTAACTTAATTTTGACCCTGCAGTTCCCCCCTCTCCTATCATGGGAGAGGTTGGGAGACCAAACCTGAATGGATTCACTGCACAGTGAGGTGCATGCATTCCCTGAAGAGTGTACAAATCTCTACTAGGGGTGGCTAGTACTGCTCCTCCACAGTGCTATCATAAGGCCAGCTTCTGCACCGCCTTGCTTCCACATCCTGTGTCCCCTCTCAGAGTTGGGGAATGACACTGCACATGCACAGGCCAGGCTGGAAAGTAGAGGCAGAATATGTTATGGACGTAGTGGTGTTGTGCTGGGGCCAGATGCTGCACCTGGGATGGTTCCTTGTACAAGGGGCACACCCCTGTGTGCAGGGTAGAATTAGTGACCTATCCTACATGCAACTTTTGGGTCATGTTGAAGAATAGAGCTGTCATAGATGGAATATACATGCTTACCATGTCTTTCTCTAGTCCCAAACCCCCCCAGATAAATAATAACAACAAAAACAACTGCCCAATAACATCTGAGATATAAACAAGCCTTCTAGTCCACCACTACAAGCCAGGTTGATTATTTAGTGAACAAGTGGTCAGACATCATTGACTAGTTCAATTCTTTTTTATGAGCACAAAGTAGAGAAAAATAAATAACAAAGATAAAAAAAGCAGAAACCTTAGAGCAGTGGTTCTCAAACTAGGGCCACCGCTTATTCAGGGAAAGCCACTGGCGGTCTGGAGTGGTTTGTTTACCTCCTGCATCCCCAGGTTCGGCTGATTGTGGCTCCCACTGGCTGCGATTTGCCGCTGCAGGCCAATGGTGGCTGCGGGAAGGGCAGCAACCCCCATTGGCCAGTAGCGGCGAATTGCAGCCAGTGGGAGCCACAATCGGCCGAACGTGGGGATGCAGCAGGTAAACAAACTGGCCCGGCCCGCCAGAGGGCTTACCCTGAACAAGTGGCGGCCCTAGTTTGAAAACCACTTCCTTAGGGAAAAGAAGAATGAACAACTTTTACAAATAAACTCGCTTCCAAACCCACCATAAAACACAGTTAGTATCTCCATATAATGGAAAGGACTCAGTAATGAAATACATACAGGTGCAATTATGAACATATTTCTCAAACATTTATTTGCTTTTCTGTTCACAAGTTACAGTACCTATCAAAAGGAAGATATTTTGGGAGACTTGTCAAGGTTGCATCACATAGAAGAGGGTAAGAATTCACAGAATCCTGTCAGCTTACTACCTTCTACAACATACTTCATTATGATCAGAGCGTTTATTCATTTTCCCAGTCCTTCCCCAAACTGACTCAATAATTATTCTCAACCTTGTTCTGAAAGTGGGAAGGAAATGGTATTAAATTTACGTCTGCTTTCATATAGTGCAGCTTAGTACTTCTGTAAACTATCTACTGAAAACTCCATGCCCCCAGACCAAAGTCTATAGGTCTTCCAGTAGCGTATTTAGTGGAGGAGGAAGCAGAAGAATAGTGGTTGCTTTATTATGCAACCATTATGTTGTTTAGTATTAATGAATTGTTTCCCCTTCCATTGTAATTCAGCACTGTCATATCAGGTTCCTAAGTTTTCTTTGCTGGACAGTTCCCTGGTGACACTGCTGGATGAAAAACAGCAGCGGAATATGATGACATTTGGCTAGAGTTTGAACTAAATTTTGTGTAGTTATGATGTGAATGTTTTTTTCTATTGATAAAATATGTGCTATGTGTGGAAAAGTAATACTTGCAATATTTGGATACTTTATTAATAAATAAATAACTTTGTAAATTCACTTATTTAATAAATCATCTTATTTATTGGAATCTTGCGGAAGCAATGTGTAGCTCTGGCCTAGTTCTCTATTATGCAGTATATCTTGATTTGATTAAATGTTATCTTACTATATCATGTAACCTTCTATTTAATCAGTTACTCAAAATGTCTTGAGAACTTGACTGAAAAGTTGTTCATTTTATTATATATTATGGTTATAATTTTTGAAATTATTTTGAGTTCTGAAAGTATAAATATTTATACATAATAAATATTTGTTTTCAAATGATAAAGGAATATGATAGGCCAATAAAATACACACACTTTATGTCTCCTGCTACGAGTGAAACTTAGCTGGAAAAAACAAAGACTACCTGTTACATCACTGGCTGTTTTTCCCCCCTTGTGGTTGGTGTCACAGATCCACAAGATTGGTGCTACACCCCTGGCTTTGGAACAGTCCCTAGGAGGTACCCCTTCAGTGTGTCTGCCTCCAAAGGGGTCTCACTCTTCCTGCACAGGGTAGGCCCCACAGCCTCACCTCAGACTGAACTTCTGGGGCTCGACACTCCTGCTTCACAGCACGAGATAGGCTCCTGGTAGAGATTTGTACACTCTTCAGGGATTAATACATGCATCTCATCAAGCATTTGCAGCTACATTCAAACTGCATTGTCAAGCAGTGGTGTTTATTAGTCATCTAGAACACAGCATAGGAAGTCCTCAGATTAGCACAGAGAAAGGAAAGTTTTTAATAAAGAAATAACTTTTTAAATGCATTTATTGCATAAATTATCATAGTTTATTAGAATCTTGAGGACCCAACATATAATTCTGGCCTACTTCTCTATTATGCAGTATATCTTGATTTGATGAAATGGTATCCTACTGTATTATGACCTTGGTTCTTGAACTGGGAAATGTTGCTCAGCTTCCCTGCTAAGTGGCAGTCATATCAATGTCTCTTAGCCTTCACTGAGAGCAAACAATCCTTTACTACCCACTGGGTAACAATTCAGCCTACAGGGGAAATTGAAACACACATTGGTTTCATAAAAAATTACAGAAAATTCCCACTTCATCAAGGTTGGTCACCAGGCTGCCATAGTGGACTCAACCTATGGATCATATGTGCTTTCAAGCCTTCTTGGTCTTAGTAGCATCAAGTTACTGTCTCAAGTACAGTCTATGTCTAGTATGTCTGGGGGGAGGGGTAGCTCAGTGGTTTGAGCATTGGCCTGCTAAACCCAGGGTTGTGAGTTCAATCCTTGAGGGGGCCACTTGGGGATCTGGGGCAAAATAAGTACTTGGTCCTGCTAGTGAAGGCAGGGGGCTGGACTCGATGACCTGTCAAGGTCCCTTCCAGTTCTAGGAGATGGGATATCGCCATTAATTATTTCAGAGATGGCGTTCACCTTTCGAGGAGAGGAAAGACCCTATTTGGACACCGACTGGCTAACCTAGTGAGGAGGGCTTTAAACTAGGTTTGACGGGGACAGGTGAGCAAAGCCCACAGGTAAGTGGGGAACATGGAGACCGGGGAGATGGGTCGGAAACGAGAGGGAGTGTGGGCTATATTGGCAGAGAGAAAGGAGGGTCAGGACAAAACTGGGAGGAAAGATCAAACCAGTATCTTAGATGCCTATATACAAATGCGAGAAGTATGGGGAATAAGCAGGAAGAACTGGAAGTGCTAATAAATAAATACAACTATGACATTGTTGGCATCACTGAAACTTGGTGGGATAATACACATGATTGGAATGTTGGTGTGGATGGGTACAGCTTGCTCAGGAAGGATAGACAGGGGAAAAAGGGAGGAGGTGTTGCCTTATATATTAAAAATGTACACACTTGGACTGAGGTAGAGATGGACATAGGAGACGGAAGTGTTGAGAGTCTCTGGGTTAGGCTAAAAGGGGTAAAAAACAAGAGAGATGTCATGCTAGGAGTCTACTACAGGCCACCTAACCAGGTGGAAGAGGTGGATGAGGCTTTTTTCAAGCAACTAACAAAATCATCCAAAGCCCAAGATTTGGTGGTGATGGGGGACTTCAACTATCCGGATATATGTTGGGAAAATAACACAGCGGGGCACAGACTATCCAACAAATTCTTGGACTGCATTGGAGACAACTTTTTATTTCAGAAGGTTGAAAAAGCTACTAGGGGGGGAAGCTGTTCTAGACTTGATTTTAACAAATAGGGAGGAACTCGTTGAGAATTTGAAAGTAGAAGGCAGCCTGGGTGAAAGTGATCATGAAATCATAGAGTTTGCAATTCTAAGGAAGGGTAGAAGGGAGAACAGCAAAATAGAGACAATGGATTTCAGGAAGGCAGATTTTGGTAAGCTCAGAGAGCTGATAGGTAAGGTCCCATGGGAATCAAGACTGAGGGGAAAAACAACTGAGGAGAGTTGGCAGTTTTTCAAAGGGACACTATTAAGGGCCCAAAAGCAAGCTATTCCGCCGGTTAGAAAAGATAGAAAATGTGGCAAAAGACCACCTTGGCTTAACCACGAGATCTTGCATGATCTAAAAAATAAAAAGGAGTCATATAAAAAATGGAAACTAGGACAGATTACAAAGGATGAATATAGGCAAACAACACAGGAATGCAGGGGCAAGATTAGAAAGGCAAAGGCCCAAAATGAGCTCAAACTAGCTACGGGAATAAAAGGAAACAAGAAGACTTTTTATCAATACATTAGAAGCAAGAGGAAGACCAAAGACAGGGTAGGCCCACTGCTTAGTGAAGAGGGAGAAACAGTAACAGGAAACTTGGAAATGGCAGAGATGCTTAATGACTTCTTTGTTTCGGTCTTCACCGAGAAGTCTGAAGGAATACCTAACATAGTGAATGCTAATGGGAAGGGGGTAGGTTTAGCAGATAAAATAAAAAAAGAACAAGTTAAAAATCACTTAGAAAAGTTAGATGCCTGCAAGTCACCCGGGCCTGATGAAATGCATCCTAGAATACTCAAGGAGCTAATAGAGGAGGTATCTGAGCCTCTAGCTATTATCTTTGGAAAGTCATGGGAGACTGGAGAGATTCCAGAAGACTGGAAAAGGGCAAATATAGTGCCCATCTATAAAAAGGGAAATAAAAACAACCCAGGAAACTACAGACCAGTTAGTTTAACTTCTGTGCCAGGGAAGATAATGGAGCAAGTAATTAAGGAAATCATCTGCAAACACTTGGAAGGTGGTAAGGTGATAGGGAACAGCCAGCATGGATTTGTGAAGAACAAATCATGTCAAACCAATCTGATAGCTTTCTTTGATAGGATAACGAGCCTTGTGGATAAGGGTGAAGCTGTGGATGTGGTATACCTAGACTTTAGTAAGGCATTTGATACAGTCTCGCATGATATTCTTATCGATAAACTAGGCAAATACAATTTAGATGGGGCTACTATAAGGTGGGTGCATAACTGGCTGGATAACCGTACTCAGAGAGTTGTTATTAATGGTTCCCAATCCTGCTGGAAAGGCATAACGAGTGGGGTACCGCAGGGGTCTGTTTTGGGACCGGCGCTGTTCAATATCTTCATCAACGACTTAGATATTGGCATAGAAAGTACGCTTATTAAGTTTGCGGATGATACCTAACTGGGAGGGATTGCAACTGCTTTGGAGGACAGGGTCATAATTCAAAATGATCTGGACAAATTGGAGAAATGGTCTGAGTTAAACAGGATGAAGTTTAACAAAGACAAATGCAAAGTGCTCCACTTAGGAAGGAACAATCAGTTTCACACATACAGAATGGGAAGAGACTGTCTAGGAAGGAGTACAGCAGAAAGGGATCTAGGGGTTATAGTGGACCACAAGCTAAATATGAGTCAACAGTGTGATGCTGTTGCAAAAAAAAGTAAACATGATCCTGGGATGTATTAACAGGTGTGTTGTGAGCAAGACACGAGAAGTCATTCTTCCGCTCTACTCTGCTCTGGTTAGGCCTCAGCTGGAGTATTGTGTCCAGTTCTGGGCACCGCATTTTAAAAAAGGTGGAGAAATTGGAAAGGGTCCAGAGAAGAGCAACAAGAATGATTAAAGGTCTTGAGAACATGACCTATGAAGGAAGGCTGAAAGAATTGGGTTTGTTTAGTTTGGAAAAGAGAAGAATGAGAGGGGACATGATAGCAGTTTTCAGGTATCTAAAAGGGTGTCATAAGGAGGAGGGAGAAAACTTGTTCACCTTAGCCTCTAAGGATAGAACCAGAAGCAATGGGTTTAAACTGCAGCAAGGGAGGTCTAGGTTGGACATTAGGAAAAAGTTCCTAACTGTCAGGGTGGTTAAACACTGGAATAAATTGCCTAGGGAGGTTGTGGAATCTCCATCTCTGGAGATATTTAAGAGTAGGTTAGATAAATGTCTATCAGGGATGGTCTAGACAGTATTTGGTCCTGCCATGCGGGCAGGGGACTGGACTCGATGACCTCTCGAGGTCCCTTCCAGTTCTAGAATCTATGAATCTATGAATCCCTTCTTCAGATGTGGGGTGTTGCAGCCCTAGGGTGTAAGAGCAGTGCTGGTCCTTCAAGTCTCCCTTTCCCAGAGCTTCACCCACATGGACACTTCAGTTTTCAGTTTAAGTCTTTGGAGACCATGTGACAGTTAAAGCGTGTGGACTTTGCACTGGATATTATATATATATATATATATATATATATATATATATATATAGAAAAGCACAAGAGGTTGGAAAAATAACAGCCATCTGACCACAACCTCCTTCCTCCAGTGTCCTCAGCACTTGAGAGCCTTTTGGGTTTTGATCAGTGTGCTCTAGGATTCTTGGGATCGTCTCGATTAGTTTTCTTTTCCTGGCGATGGTCTCTCTCTTGCTACAGAGCATGTCTCCTTTTAAAAGCACTTTCTAAAACCTCTTCCTGACCTTCACCTAGTGACTTTCCATTCTCCAATCCTTTGTGCTTTGCTGAGCATAAAGGGTTGTGAACAGTTAATGTTTCTGCTGGTAACCTCCATCATCCTGCCACACTGAAGGTTATAGTTAGAAATGGAGTTAATAAAATCAAATGGAATTCATAAATTTACATAGACAGATTCCCTAAACTGTCACACCACCCATTATACGTACCCATGTTACAAAAGAATGTCTAAAATCATGACATGACTAAAAAGTGCATCAATGGAAGTGAATCTTCAGTTTATTTACTTTGTCAATCAACATTGTGTCTTGTGAATAAGTGAAAGTTAATTACCACACAAAGAATCTACTCTTTCCAGAAATTGCTAGTGTACTCTCTTTAGATTAACTGTTGATATATTGTGGCAGCCACAAAGAGAAGAGAAGCACAACATCACTGGAGTTTGGAGAATGTTTTTCTTTTTGAAAGTTTCTGCTAAACTTCTCAGAACTTTTTACTCTAATATAAAATTCATCATCATATATAGTACTGATTTATCCATTTCTGTTTTTATGGCTCTTGTGATCTTCAGCTATCCTTCTTCTATATCTCCTGGTTGGTGCAGAGCCCTTTTAAAAACAAAAAGCCCTTTTTAGTGTTATATAATTTTCTGGATTACCCCAGTACTAGCCCTTGATTACTGAGTTTGTTGCTTTGCAGAGATATTTTCTATATGTTTAAAATGTACCTATGAGTATACTGTATGTCTTCCTGTTGCTATTTCAATCTCTCTCTTCCCTCCTACATCTGTGCCACACACACACTTGGGTGATTTGTTGTGTTGGTGGCAAAATACAAAATTTCAGCTTCTATAAAGCCTAATGCTGTCCTGTCACAACCGTGTTGCTATCAGTTCCTTGTCCTTGGTAGTATTCTATTTCAATCCTAGGAATTGCTCTTTAAAAATCTTATTAAAGTCTGAACAAACAGTATGAAATGAAAAATCTTGGCCCAGGGCACACAGAGTATAGACAATGCTGTGTTACAGTGCTGGCTAGGTTGTGTGATATTACACACCCAGCAATGAATCAGTGTGTGAGATACAGAATCTAGAAAACTGTAACAAATAAGGTCAAGAAAATTGTCCCTCTTGCTGGTATTTAACTATTAAATATAATTCACAGCTTTCAACATGCCTTAGGTGTGCATAGAGTTTTCTTTTCCCCCCAGATCTTGGGCAGCCATAATTCAAGATTGGTAATAACTCTTCATAGACACATTAGCATTTAATTTACAGATCTCCACAAGAATAAGGTTAAAACATACAAAAGTGAGAATATTAAAGAAAACAAGCTCAAACAAATACATAGGCACATTCATCTGCTTTGTAGAAGCACTATAACCAGGGGTTTTGAGAATCTCAGTGGGGCCTAAATGTTGGACTTTGGTACTAACTGTCACTTTAGGATTCTAAGTCCTTTTGTGGCTCTAGTCCTAATGAATTATTGTCCAAGAGTCCTTTTGACTGCTGGGTTTTGTCTGGCTTACTCTTATTCAATGTTTATAAGAGATTAAGAGCATTTACTTTTTTGTTCCAGAAGTTCACAACCTTGGTCTTGTGGGATTCCTAGCTGCTTCTGAATGACCAGATAACAGTAGTGTTCAGGCTTGTTTATTTTTTCTATCTATATTTGGCTGGAAGGGTGTGTCTTTCTTTTTTTCTTTTGGATGCAGACCTCATTACATGTATCAATGCCTCTGTCACCTTCATTTAGAATCTACCCTCCTCTCTTAGCCACACACACACACTGTGCAGACCTCCAGAGAAAGTAATTTTATTTAATAGAAACTGCCCTTGAATTAAAGCTGCAAAGGGAGGTAATTAATGATAATGAAATCCATGGCTTCTAAACAAAGATACAAAGTAACTTGTTTTTGTATATATTGGACTGCCAGGTTTGATGTTTGTGGTCTTAGAACTGGTCCTGCCAGTATCAAAATTGAAAGATGACTACTGAGATCTCTTTAAAATAACAAAGGGATTGTTGAAGTTTCGCTTTCTGAGATGTAGACATTGACAATTAATACAAATAGTCATTGGTTGGTGGGCAGTGCAGAGAAAGTAATTACCCTAATGAATTGTCCACACATTGATTTAATTGCTTTAGCTAATTTCCAGGGAAACAGGAATTGAATGGTATAGTTTGTCTGCTCATTGAAGGTAATCTGCAAACTTTTATTTTAAAATCCCTTTCTTGCTTTTAGAGATATATAAAGAAAGTCTGAAAGAGTTCTTGTTTGTGGGTTTTTAAAGTTTGTTTCTTCCTGATTGTTTGTTATCATAGAAATAGGTGGCATGTCAAGTCTGACTTTCCTTGGTGGTTCTTCGATGTCCCTATATGTATTCTACTGGAGGAGCTCATGGTCTCCAGGCATCTGAGACCAGACTTTTTGTTACCAGTGTCTGTGAATCCTCTTCTGTGCTCATCATCATCTTGTGCTCTGAACTGAGGGTATAACATATGGTGTAGACCAACTGCCTACCCAGTTCCTTTCTACTTCCTGTGGTCTGAGATGGTGTAATGAAGTGGGAATTTTTTTGTAAAATATTTTTGTCTGGTTGTGCCTCAATTTCCCATGTGTGCTGCATTGTTGCCTAGTGGGTGAAAAGGCACTGTTTGCTCTTGGGGCAGGCTAAGACTCAGGTGTGAATGGTACCTACCTGTTTGGGGCCTTAGGTACCACATCAGTGGAGTGCTTAAGAATACAATGGCAGATCCAATTACTTGGACATGGACACCTAGCAAAAAATGATCAAGAGAGAGATGGACTGCTTCGTCTCTCAGCCGGGGACAGAGCAGCATCTCCCCAACTTGGAAGCAAAGAATGGGTGAGATAAGTGTTGGGTGATGGAGGAGTCCAAGAGCACACTTGGGAGTCTGAGAAAGGAGATCAGATGGATGGGGAGACAGAACTTGAACAATGGGGTTCACTACAGCTTGGCTCAGCTCTGGCTACCCAGAATGGTCTATGCTTTAACCTTGGTTTATTAGTATAAATAGTTCTTCTGTCCTGATAAGTTTGACTTAGTGATAGTGTTAGTGAGATTTTAGATGTCTGGGGGTTGTTTGTTACCTTTATATATAAAATTGACTAATGGTCCGGTCCTAGCTGGTAACAATAAAATCATGAAATAGGAGCAATCAAGCTTCATTGCTTTTACTAATTAATAAAGTTGACTTCATTTTTTAAGAATTTCACATAAGAAGGAGAGATATATGATACCCATTCCTCATGGAACCAAAGCTTACAGCTGATGACACAAATGATAGCCTGGTCCCAGTACTGTCTGGTTCAGTCGATAACTTAAACTTTCATTCTTTTATAAACAGAGTTGACAATCTATAACTTTCCTTTTTAAACATATGACAATTACACATATGCCCTTTTGTCTGGTATGTGCTGCAAATTTCCAAGCATGCATTGCAGTATCCAAACTTTCCATCCTAATGCAGTTAATACATCTTGTGGTTAAACACTTGTTCCAATAATCAGGATATTATGCTAAACATTAAGCAGCTAAACTTTCTATTCTCATTAGCTAAGTTTTTCCACTCTTAATAAAAGTTACACAACTTAACATTATTAGTACATAATGTTCAGGAAGCTCTGAAGGAGACGGATCTGGGTTTGAACATTCCCAATAATAACATTCCCCTCAGTAAACACAAGAGCAAAGTACTTCACTTAAGAAGGAAAAATCAAATGCACAACTACAAAGTGGGGAGTAACTGGCTAGGTGGCGGTACTGCTAAAAAGGATCTTGGGGTTATAGTGGATCACAAATTGAATACAAGTAAACAGTGTGATGCAGTTGTGAAAAAGGCTAATAACATTCCGGATATATTAACAGGAGTGTTGTATGTAGGACACAGGAGGTAATTGTCCCATTCTGCTTATCACTGGTGAGCCCTAAGCAGGAGCACTGTGTCCAGTTCTGGGTGACCCATTTCATGGAAGATATGGACAAATTGTATATAGTCTAGAGGAGAGCAACAAAAATGATAAGGTTTAGAAAACCCTACCTGTGGAAAGGTTAAAAAATAAAGCAAAACTGTGCATGTTTAGTGTTGAGAAAAGAAGACTGAGGTGGGGACCATATAGTCTTCAAATATGTTAAGGGTTGTTAGAAAGAGGATGGTGATCAACTGTTCTCCATGTCCACTGAAGGTAGGATAAGAAGTAATCAGCTTAATCTGCAGTGTGGGAGATTTAGGTTAGATATTAGAAAAAACTGTTTAACTATAAATGTAGTTAAGCTCTGGAATAGGCTTCCAAGGGAGGTTGGGGAATCCCCATCATTGAGATTTTTAAGAACTTGTTGGACAAATATTTGTCAGGGATGGTCTGGATTTACTTGGTCCTGCCCCAGAACAGGGATCTGTATTTGATGACTTCTTAAGGTCCCTTCCAGCTCTGCCTTTCTAGATTCAGTGATAACTGAATCCTGAATGGATATCATCTGCCTGACTGACAGAAGACAAGAATATTCTTGTTGACCTGTATCAACTTGGTCATGCTATGGAAAAAAAAAAGTAATGAGTAAAATATTTCATTTTATCTAGGCTTAGGCTTACTCTGTGATATACAGAAATATTATCTCTAACCTTTGCATGCACCAAGAGACAGTACATATAACTCTTTTGTAGATCAAATACCTCTCTGGCAAAAGGTACTAATAGCTGCCAGACAGAGGTCATCTGTGTATAAGGACCCAGGTGCAACTTTCTATAGAGTTCAAGATGCCATGTTGTAACTGCATGAAGGGTATTCTGTGGGTAAAAGCACTCTACTTGGTCTAGGCTGTCAGACCTTTCTGAGCTTCCTTGGTGTTGCAGAGCAGCTGCACAGAAGGAGGGAAGACACCCAAAGCAAGATTTTAAAATGTATTTAGATGCCTAAATATTTAGCTGGGTGCTTAGGGAGATTTTTAAAATTCTAGATGCTTTTGAAAATCCTAGTAGGAAACTATCTGCATCTTTAGATGCCTACGTTTCTTTGAAAATCTGTACCAAAGACAATCTCTCCTGGCTATATAGTCTCCTGAGCCAATTGGGCTAGGGTTTTCCCAGGTGAAAAGTGACTAAGGTCATGTCTACATTAAAAAATTATATTGATCTAACTTACGTTGATCCACAGTTTTTAAACTGCTTGTGTGTCTGCACAGTTGGCTGCTTGTGTTGGTGATGCACATCATCACCAGAAGCACTTCTATCAATTATATTGTCAATGGGGGCACTGTGGGATTGCTCCTGAAGGCCTGTAATAGTCAACATAAGTAATACAGTGTCTACAGTGACACTGCATCCATCTAATTACAGTGACAGTGACTGCGCCAATCAGAGAGGTGGTGTTACTAAATTGACATAAAGAGGGAGCCTTCTCTTCATGTGCCTTCATGAGCCTTCTTTTCATGTGCCAATATATATTTATGCCTGTATCTGTAATTTTCATTCCATACATCTGAAGAAGTGGGTTTTTTACCCACAAAATTTTATGCCCAAATAAATCTGTTAGTCTTTTAGGTGCCACCGGACTCCTTTTTGTTTTTGTGGATACAGACTAACACAGCTACCCCTCTGATACTTTAATTTATTGTCAGTTAATTTGTGGTAATTAACACCTTTATAAATGCTAGTGTTGACATTCCATAAGAGTTTGTTCCCAAAATGAGGTGTTAACTACCTCAAATTGATTAACTGCCCATTAATTCAAATGCAGTTATATCCCTATTGGTCTGAGGATATTAGAGAGACAAGGTGGGTGAGGTAATATATCCAATAAAAGATATTACCTTACCCAGCCTGTCTCTCCATTAATTCAAGGTATTAGATAAAATAACATTAACTCAAGGTAAACATTCTAGAGAAGACAAGCCTACAGAGGCTTCTGCTTCTGGAGACAGGATGATTGTGCCTTACCTATTTCTGCAATAGAGAGTTGACTTTGTGCAAAACAACCCTCCGAGCAACGTAACTTTTGTTGGCATAAGTGCTCATGTGCACAGCACTATGTTGGCAGGAGAGCTTTTCCTACCAATATAGCTACTACTGCTTGTTTAGGTTGTTTTATTATGTCATGGGAGGGGTCTGTCCCGTCGGCATAGAGCAGCTACATGAATGATCTTACAGCAGTGCAGATGCATCAGTACAGCTGTGCCACTGTAAGTTTTCTAGTATAGACATGGCCTAAGTTTGCTGTTGAATGTTTTTGATATTTCTTATTGAATCATGCCTTTATCATCCTAAGAACAATCCTAGGTTACATTTTAAGTTTTAAGTTTCTTTGAATAACTATATTTCATGTTTATTCAATTAAAAAAATAAGTATTCAAAAGTCATGTAAAAAACTCTCACCTTCTAGTGCTAGCCAGAAATAAGAAGATGATAAACTATGGAAACTGATTCCATAGCTAAATAATTCTTCCTTTTTAAAATTTTATCAATATAAAAAAAATGCTAAAATTCCTGACAAAATACTTTAAAATGAATCTGGATTTTTCATAAAAGAAATAGGAAAAGAATACTGTTAATGAAAATATTAAATACAGCCCAGTAACTTTTCTGTTGAGTAATGAATGATTTTACAGTGTTCAAATGTATTTTGTATTTCATTTCTGATAACTTTGTGATATTAGAATATATTCATTTTATGTCAGTGAAACTTTTACAAAAAATCTCCAGGGAAACACAAATGGGTTTGTTTTCAGTGTAATTTTATTTCTCTTAATATTTTGGTACATATTAAAATAATAGACACAGTTTCCCCACACAGCTGTGGTTGTGCTTCCCTTGCTTTTGCAGTCATTGGTTTCTCTTGATTGAAAACTGCCAGATGGACCATGGGTATGTCTATGCTACAGCAGCACAGCTGCAGCGCTCTGACTGTGCTGCTGTAGACCCTTCCTCCCTCAACAGACAGGTTTTTCTGTTGATGTAATGCATACACCCATCTGAGATGTCGACAGAAAACTTCTACCACCTATCTGCATGTACACCAGGGGTTAGGCTGACCTAACTAGAGCACTCAAGGCTTGAAATTTGTCACAGCCCTGAGCAATGTACCTAGGTTGATCTAGCATTTAAGTGTAGAATAGGACTATGTTTTAATGTTGTCCCTGCTCACCTGGATACATGATCTTTAAGATCTAGACAGAGTTTACCAAACCTTTCAGTCTGGGTTCCCTACAGCAAGTAACCTTCATCACACCATTAAAAAACTAAAGCATAATTTCTTCAAGACCCATCAACATTAATCCCTCAAACAAAGGCCATGTCTATAGTATGGGCACAATAGTGGCATAGCTACAGTGCCATAGCTATGTCACTATAACTCTGTAGTGTAAACACGAACTACATCGACGGAGGCTCCCCAAGTGACAGTAGCTAGGTAGATGGAAACATTCTTCAGTCAACCTAGCTGTATCTAAACTGGGACTTTGGTAGGCATAGCTCCAGCACTCAGGTATGGTATGGATTTTTCAAACTCCTTAACAAAATAGCTATATCAACCTAAGATTTAAGTGTAGACCAAGCCAAATAAGTAATTAAAAACACAACAAAACAGTCTTCTGGTTACTTCGTGAATGGTTATGCCTCTGTAATTACTTGCTTGTTTTGGCATGGTCTACATTTAAAAATTAGATCAACATAGTTACCGCACTCCTGAGTGATATACTTATGCCCATCTAACACCCAGTGTCCACCCAGCTGTGTTGATGAAACAGTGTTTCCATTGATGTGGCTCTCATTGCTCGGGGAGATGGTCTTCCTACCCTGATAGAAAAAACAACAACCCTGCCATCTGTGTAGGCTGCATCTATACTATGGGGCTATGTTGGCATAGGTTGCCAGTATATTCTCTGTAGTGTAGACATACCCATAAGCTACATGTGAGAAGACCATGCATTTTGCTTTATTTATTTTATTCAGCACAAAGCACACTGTGAGTGCACAATAAGTACCTAGCAATGATACCAGATCTGAGCTCACTACATGGGTAAGCTTCAGAGTTTTTATTATTTTTAAAATTCACCACAGTTAATATGGATGTGAAAGCAATGCAATTATATTTTCTGTTGCTCCTCTTTAATATTGTCATGATCAAATAAAACACAGGTGTGTACATAACTTCTATTTGTTGACCAGCTATTAGTTATTTATAGGAACTTCACTTTAAAAAAAAAATCTAGATGAAAAATCAAGCAAAATAATGCAAAATCAATTTTTGAAAGCTTTTGGCTTTTAATTATGTTTTAAAACTAAGGCATTTGGGGTATAATTGGTGAGAAGAAAATGGAATTGATTTTTGTAATTACTTAGATATATTGTTGAAATGAGTTGACATGCCCCATTAGGCACATCTTCAGTGACTGCTCAGGTATGCTGCTTCATTCCAGAGTCTGGACATGACACACAGGAAAGAGTGTTGTGTGATATAGAATAATATACAGCAACTGGATCGAGCTTCAGGGAATTGTTCATTCTCACTTTTCAGCAGCATTGATCAAGATGCAGAATTCAAATATAAATAAAAGTTAACATCTTTTAAAAATAACAGCAAAAAACAAGTGGCAGTTTAATTGAGTGTAATGAGTTTAACCCCAAAAATATTGTCCTTGATTATTTCACAGTTAACTATTATATCCAGTATGTTCTCATTATGATCCCACATACAAATAATGCTAGTAGAGACTGCAGACCCCTCTGTTAAGATGCTCGCCAAATTCTTACAGATGGTCCTGAGCACCCTGCCAGGGCAAACCTATCTGTATCGAGCAGTGTTGGGGAAGTGGGCTAGAAGGGGGAAATAGGCATTCCTTTTATTCTCTGAAATGATTTTGCCTTTGGAATTTGACCATTTAAAATGTAATAATTTTAAGTGACTCCTTACTTTCATATATTAAAACAACAATTCAGCAATGTCTGTATTCAGGTAATGTTTATGTGTGGGTGCTAATTGTGATACTAGGCTCCTCATGTATGCAGGGATATTGTATCTAACTCTTTAAAGTATTCGATTGTTGACAAGTTTTTGTAATGAGACTCCTGAACATTGGTAAAATGACTCATAATTTTAATTAAAAAGGTATTTTATAGGGGGGAAAAGAGTAAAAAGCTTTAATATTATACTGTATTAAAAACACATTAACACTAGGCTGGACTATCATCCAGTGTCCTGTACATTCCAGATGTGCACAGGATATTATGAAAAATACAGGCCCTGGTTTTCTGCTCCAGTTAAGCAGATATGTGCATCCAGCATTGCATATACTTAACCAGCTCTGTATGGCAATACCCTGGTTTGCACATGGGTAAACAGATGTGTATTTAGTCATTTGTTAAATGGAAGCTGAAACTCAGATTCATAATTTAGTAGAAAATATTCTGTTCCAGTAATCTGTGTTCATCTCCCATTAAAAGGAAGGGAAAAAATTCTATACCACAATGTTGGAGAAAATACGTTACCCTCTGTGTTGTTCTAATACCTTCTTTTGCAGCCAGGGCCGGCTCCAGGCACCAGCCTACCAAGCATGTGCTTGGGGCGGCACCTGGAAGGGGGCGGCACTCCGGCCGGTCGGGGAGAGCAGAGCCGCAGCGGGCTCGCCGCCCTCCTCCCGGCCCTCTGGCCAGTCGGGGAGAGCGGGGCCACGGCCGGGCTCGTCGCCCTCCGGCTGGTCGGGGAGAGCGGGGCCCATGGCCGGGATCGCCGCCCTCCCTGCGGTGCTCTGGCCGGCCGGGGAGAGTGGGGCCGCGGCCAGGCTCACCGCCCTCCCCTGCCGCACTCCCCACCGCGGGGCGGCGGGAGGCTTTTTTGCCTGGGTTCGGCAAAAAAGCCAGAGCCGGCCCTGTTTGCAGCAGGCCTGTGTATACACTGAAAAGCGTAAGGCATCAATATTCAAATTAAATTGAGGTTTCAAAAGTTAAAACATCACACACTATTGCTTGCAGGCTGAAGTTCAGTGGCAACATGGAAGATATTTAATATCCTGTCCTTTTTATATTATCAACTAGATTGTTCCATATTTTGCAGTGTTACTTAGCATGGATTCTATTCTATAAGCCTTTGTCAAGATGTTCTTAAAGTAGTCATTAGCTCTAGTGTTCTAAATGGTATCTTATCTCCCACTCAGAGACAAAACATTGTTTCAATTGCTCACTTAGAGCCAAGAGATTGTCTTCTATTCATACATGCAGTCGTGTTTATTAGTGGTTCAATGTCCACAGGTTTAAAAATAATGAGAAAGATAGAAGGAATGAAGCTGTTTTCTCGCCTAAGACAGGCTGTGTTACAGTTTTCCCTTTTAATTTATTTTGTTGTTTAAAATGTTCATATTGAATATATGTTTTAAAATGCTACTTTTAAGAAGATTTGCTAAGAGCTGGAGCTGATGAGGCAGAACAATATAAAAAGACTGTTGCAGATGGCATTCACTGCAGAGAGAGGAGTTATTGTTTCAACAGTGGTGAAAGGAGAAAGAGGAAATGACTGTGAAGGGAAATGGGAGTAGCTGTGAGTAGGCTGGAGCTACTCTATGGAGAGTTCTAAAAACAAGGCCAATTTTGGACTGGATTATGAAATAAATGGGTAGCCATTGGGGTTTAAAGATGGGGATTACATGGTTGTATACTGCATTTGTGAGGTGATGAACAATAGTATTCTGCACAGATGGTACTTGGGAAGAATATAGAAACATAATTGCAGTAGACAAGGAAGGAAAGTATGAATCAGAGTAGAGTCAAAGCAGCAGCTAGCATAAATAAAATTGCAGAATTGGTAGTAGGCAAGCATGGACTGGGAATATAATAGGCTGGAGAGGCCTGAAATGGTGCAGCAGTTGCCATACGCCTGTGCCGTGGTGCCTGGCCTGCGCTCCACCAGTTCCTCTCCCTGTGCCGCCCCTTCCTCGAGGCTCCCACTGTCTGCCTCTGCCTAGTGAGTCTGTCCCTCTTTTCTCTTCCATTCCCAACAGCCCCCTCTGGAGGTCCCCACCACTCACTGCGTCCTTCCTCACCCCCTGTCCCTGCAAGTTCTCCCCCTGTCCACTGTGTCCCTCCTTACTCCCGTCTCCTTGGAAGCCGGTGGGAGGTCAGTTCCAGCTGGCAGCCTGGAGCTCAGGACAGCAGGTAGCCCAGAGTTTGGGACTTGGGCCAGTCAGGGGGTAGGGGGTGTCAGATGAGTGCTCAGGCTGGTGCTTGGGCTGGCCAGAGGGTCAGGGGGGTTGGCTAGGGCTCCTCCAGGTGCAGTGGGGGGGAGGGGGTCCAGGGTTCCGGTAGTTGAGGAGTGGAAGGCGGCAGGCTAGGGGCAGGGCCAGGGGCTAGCCTCCCCAAAGTGGGGTTTCACCCACTGCCCATGCAGGCATATTTACAAATATAAGAGATGTGGGAGGAGAAAATGAGTTTATGGATGATAGAGACAGGAAAGTCATTGATATGGATGGAAAATAGAAGAATTGAACTTGTATTGGCCACAGCTTTCAGTACCAAATTTGATGGGCCAACTGTCCAGTCTAGGATGGCACTTTCCATTTACATTTGAGGATGCTCTTCTTGTCCAGGAGAAGCATTCTATTGTCAAGGCAGTCAAGATGAAGTAACAGCTTTACATATGATTAACTACAGTCCAGACTCTAATTCAGACAAAATATGGGAAAACTTTTCTTCACCAAATTCAAAAGTGTCTTGTTGACTAAATCTAACAGTGTCTGACTAAACTGATAAGTCTGTACAGGCCACCTGCTACTTTAAATTGTTGCTTGCACAATGACAATCTTTTAAATTTTATGAGTATATAATCCAGACAAAACTATAGTAGACTTAAAAAAAACCAAAGCAAAACAAGGAAGACGTGCTCTTTAATTGAGAACAAATAGCAGCTGCTACCTTACATTGTTGAATTAATTGATTAATGGCTAATTACTGTGCTGTTTGTTTGCTAGTTTTTTAGACTCCTTAACCTTAAATCTCCTTCAGATTGTTTATGGAATTTTCAGCCTATTTTTTTTCAACACCGAAGATGACCTAAAAAGTACTAGGCCATGCCAACACATAAGTGGAGAGTTTTTTCTTCAAGTGTGTAATGACTTCACGTATCCCCTAAAGCAGGTACAGGAATCCTAGTCTGTGATCTGATTTAGGTGTTGGTAATATCACTCACAACAGCATGAAAACAGAAATGTTCATCTTAGGTTTTGACAGCTAAATAAAGGAGAAAAGAATTTTCAGTTATGAAAAAAATCTGCATTTGCTTTCATGTTTGTGTGTGTGTGTGAGAGAGAGAGAGAGAGAGAGAGGGTAATCTCCGTGGTGTCCCCTTGTGGCCTCAGGATGGTCCTGTAAGCAGCCCTCTGCCTCAATTTCCCTCTTCCAGTGTTACCTTTTTCCAGGGCCAATTGCCTGCCTCCATTCTCCACAAATGTAATAAGGTGAACCCTGCCTGGTATACTCTCCTGCATCAGGTAGTGTCACAACAGGTGTTCCTGCCTTAGTTTCCCCTTTCTTCTAAAGACCCCACTAACTCCATGCAAGCTTTTTTTGCAGGGTGGTTTATTACAAAAGTCCTACTCCTGTAATCCAGAATTCCCCAGTACTGTCTGAACAGTACATTCAGTCTTTCAGATCACAGAAGTGCATCAACACACCCAGTACAGTCGTGGCATCTATGCTCCAGATCTCCAGTACAGCTCTGCATTCTTACGACTCCTCACCACAGCAACTTTATCTGTGGTGCTTCTCAACACTTTCCTATGTATGGTTCAGCTCTTGCCTGGAGATATCAGACATGAACCCTCCATCATTCCCCAGACTTCTGTGCAACTCTGGATACATCTCACTGCAAGAAAAGACCCACAGCACAGCTGTGGCTGGCCTTGGTCAGATGACTCTGCCTATGGGGCTATAAAAATGCCCTGTAGACATTTGGGCTCAGACTGAAGCCCAAGTTCTGAGGCTACCATGGGTATGGCTTTCAATTCACAGCAATGTAAACTGTGGGACCTAAATTACTATCCTTCATTGTACAAGAAAGACAGAGCTACCCCCTTCAAAAGAACTTACTAATATGGACTTGTAATGTCAAACTTTTACACTCTTTTCACTCTGTATTTCAGTAAAATGTAATCTCTCCAATCACTGCTGTAGGCTAATAGCTTGTTGTACAGCATAATGTCAAACATGTCAAACATAAGGGGGGTGGGAAGGGAGATCATGAGAGTGGGATAAAACCTCTTTTGTGGCTGATACTGTACTTCCACAGGCTGTGCATTTTCTTCACCAGAGTCTTGAGATTTAGTCATTAACCAACTCTGAATAAAAGGGCAAGTTGGTTCCACTTTCAGTGTTACACTGACTAGTGCCTCCAACAGCATTGTATACCTAAAGAATATATTCTGCAGAACAGAAAATTTTTCAAGCAGGAACTCTTCATTGTATCAGATGTTAAGACCAGATGTTAAGCCTTTGAAAAAAATTAAAAAATTAAAAAAAAAAAAATTTGCAGCAGCTGTTTTTCCTGGATCAAATGATTTGAAGAAAAGTGAAAAATCTGGTTGTGAACTTAAAAATACAGTAGTGAGAGAGGAGGTAGTCTAGCTACGGTATTGATGCTCTTTCAGGAGAAGAAATATTGTTTTAGTTAGAGCCAATGGACATAAATTACCTGCCAGACTTTCTCATATATGGTTGTGATGATTTGGGGAAACAGTCTGTATATAACTTATGAGTTCTGGTTGAGGTTATGAAGTTATTATTTGAAATTGTTGTATCATAGAATGCCTCTGTGTGGAATCCCCCGTTTGCTGAGAGGAAGTGAACTATATGGCTCCCAGATGAAGAACAATGGAAAGTTATTAACTTTAATGACCATACTCTTGATCTAACAATGGGTATGCTACAAGGGTTGCCTGAGTGAGGAAACCAGTTTGACCAAGTTTCTGCACAGGGGACTGGTGAAGTGGGGAATGGAAAATTTCCAAATAAAACAAAGGGACAGAAGTGACAAAGTAGGGACTGAAAAAGGACTCATGGGGGGAAACAAGAGGGTAGAGCTGGTCCAAAATTTTCAGATGAAATATTTTGTGGAAACACGTATTGGTGTTTTCCAAAGGATTTTTTTGGTGGGGATTTCTGGTTCATGAGGAAAAAAAAGTAATTTTTTCCCAATTTGGAATTAAACCAAGTTTTGAAAAAGCAAAATATCTGGTGAACTGGAAAACCCCATGTTTCAGCCAGCTCTACAGAGGTGAAAGCTATTGGAGGGGCAGGAGATGGAAAGAGATAGGCAGGCCTTTGTAGCAAGGGGGTGGAGGGTCCATATTAACTACAAAACCAGTCAAAGTCAGAGTAAGATGGCTGAGCTGGAAAGGCTCTGTGATTCTTAAGAGAAGTCCTGGGGAAAGAGCCTGGAGACCCCAGAGGACTCTGCTGTAAGTCCAAAGAATTCTCCAGCATGATGAGGAAACTGAGGCATGTATATGTTTATTATTTTTATAGAGCTATATATTTTTTGCTAAGTAAAGTGTAATGGTGCTTTAAAATCCTGTGCAAAGTCTAGCATTGTGTCTGCTGACTTTAACTGTTTATACTTCTGAAGAGGTAAACTCTATACCAGAAGGCGCTCACTTTCTGGGGTGCCTGCAAGAACTGCTGGGGAAGTTTGGCTGAGATGATGCTAGTTTCAGGGCCTGGCCAGTTGGAGCAATGGGGCTCCACTGCCAAGAGGAGTATCAGCTATGGAATGCATTCTAGAGATGCAAAGCTAGAAACAGTGACTAAACTCTGCCCAGTCCCCTATCAAGCTAAGGGCAAATGGGATTCAGCATTTGTGACCCCACACAGCAGGTTGGTGAATGTCAAGCAGGGGAAGCTTGACCATATCTGTGATGATGATAAACCACAAAATTCTCACAAGTGACTCAATAGCATATACCATCTGAAATGACTGCATGTCAAATATTCTGATTCAATTGCATAACTCCCCTTAAACAGAGAGGTAATGGAAAGTCTGCAGCAATGATTTAACAACACTTTAGTTCTTCACTGTGGTCCTTCTGTCTCTGCCATTAATATTTGTTTTGTTTCTCTCCTTCATGCTACAACAATAATGATGAGGATGCAACCCCAGATGCTCATTTCTTGTGTTATAGCTTCAGGCTTGGAATGTTTGATTTGCCCTCATGATTGTGGGCATCATTTCCCAGGCCCATGTATATTAGAGTCCCAAGAATGAATCACGAAAACTGAGTTTTCTTATACTTTTAGGGGAATGCCTTTCACTTCAAAATCTTCATTCCATACTTATCCATAGCTCCAGCTTCTTCATTAAGAATACCAGTGTTGTGCTTCCACTGCTTGTGAGCTCAACCGGCATACGGTCCACAGCTACTGCTGTGTTGTTTTACTTTTCACTTTTTGTAGTGATATGTACATAATATGCGGAGTGGAAAGGAGTGTGATGGGGAAGCAGCACAGCAGTAATAGAAGTAGATACAGAACACAGTACCAGGAGATATTTGTTGTTCGATACTGTTTTATTTTGTTTTTGTTTGGAGTGACAGATAAACATAGGGAGGAGACAAAGGGAAAAATTGTTCCTCATGGTCTATCACACACAAAAACAGGAAGGCGGTGGCAGAAACATAGTATATGACTAGGGATAAAGGCCTTGGGATTTTTAATTTTCTCTGGGCCTAGAAATACTTGTGGCAGCCTTGTAATTAGCTACTTAGTTACCAGGTAGGCTAGAATGTCTGATTACCTGTAAACTTTTTTTCTGCTTTTTGAAGATGCCCACAAAGGATGAGTATTGAAATATTAATTCCTTTTTCTTGGTTCTATTTAGTGCTTTCCAACAGAAAGTTTGATCTGCTGTGTCACCCAGGTTTTAAATCTGTGCAAATTTCTCTGAAATTTCAGAGCTTCTCTTTAAACCTTCTGGAATGTCATGACACAAGGTGATATATACTTAGCAAACATCTTTCCAGAAACTCCACGAATGTATTGGTACTAACTTATTTTGAGGCTAAACAACTCCAAATTTTTGTCCTTAGAATGAATTGCAAAACAACAACAACAAACCCATTTATAAAGACTTAGAAAATTGAAGAATATGAAGGTGTTTTGCTTTTGTAAGCTGCAAAATCACATCTACTTCATATTAAAAGTGGTAGTTGGTGAAGGGGTAACTATTATGCAAAGTATTTCTGGATCACTGGAATAAGTATTATTAATTGTACATGGTGGAAGGATCTCATTTCTGGATCACTGGAATAAGTATCATTAATTGTACATGGTGGAAGTGTCTCATTTTAACTGTTGCAGCAATCCTGGGCCACAAGGTAGTATCCTGAAACCTATTCAAGATTAGCATAGAAACGTGTTTAATTATTTTCTATAATCACCTACTATTCTGTTAATTCTATACAAAGAATGGCCCTGATTCAGCAAGGTACTAAAGTGTATGCCTAACTGTAAGACCATGAGTAGTTTCCCTGACTTCAGTGGAATTACTTGTACTCACTGCTTAAAGTTAGGTGCACCCTTAAATGCCTGAATGATTCAGAGCCAGTAATACTGGGATTAGTTGCTTTTATGAAGATGTCAAGAAGACGTCAACATTTCCTGGATGTTGAGTGTGTTCCTCCATTCGCCAAAACAATAACTGTAGTCTGTTTCTTTTTGGGATACGTGGGTTCAACAATGTCTTTTTGGACGTTCATGTGCTTATAGCACCTTCCTGAACAACATACATACACAAAAGAAAAAGAGTAGGTAGTTTAATCTGTTTTGCCATAGTGATTTTCTCAATTGTAATCCCAGTCTTCTCTTTGGCGTACTTAGAAGTAACACCCTGTTGTACAGGATACTATTTCAGGAAAGTCTTGGGAGGAGAGTAATTGATTTATTTGTATATTTACTTCATTTAAAAAAAATCAAGTTAATGAGGTTGAAATACTTTGTCAAATAGGCCTAAGCATGGCAAAAACGAAGGCTAGACAAAAGAGATTTTTGTTATGTGACATTAAGAAAGTGGAAATAAGGATCTCTTTCCCTTTGACTTCACTGGGTGATGGGATTGCTCGTTATCTCTGAAAAACAGACCATTTTTGGGGGGTAGGGTGGAGGATCTTAAATATAAATAAAATAACCTAATTTAATGGAGCAAGATAAAATATGCTCAAGTCAAAATTTTCTAACTCTCTGTAACATGACATCCTGTATATGCTACAATATTTTACATGAAATATACTATTTCATAGAACAAAAGCAGACACTTTTAGTCCTCAAACACACAAAAGACCTGACATTACCCCACTGCAGCCTCCTCAGCCACCTTCTACACATACTTCAGAATTGTAATATCTTATGCTTCTTCCATTTCCTTCAATCCCTGCTTTAATTGTATATATCTTATCACTTTATTTTGAAGTAAAATGTTGGTGGCTTAATATGATGAGCTCCTTTTTTCTTCCAAACTCTTTAGTACTATCTACCCTAAATGAGTGCACAAGGTGTCCCTTATGTTGGGTCTGCTTCTTAAGAGTAACTGGCATCAACATGATGGTAGCTTTGTCAGAAGAAGAAAAACCCAGTTGTTACTGAGGCCTGATCTGATCTACACTAAAAAGTTAACTTGACCCAGCTATGTCATTGAGGGGTGCATAAAATTCACACCACTGAGAAATGTACATAAACCTGGTGTAGACAGTGTTAAATTGATGGAAGAATTCTTCTACCTAGCTACCACCTCTCGGGGAGGTGGATTACCATGCTGATGGGAGAACCCCTCCCTTTGGCATAGGTGATGTCTACACTGAAGCACTTCAGTGGCACAACAGCACGGCAGTTGTACTGCTTTAGCATTTCAGGTGTAGACAAGCGCTGAGCTCCTATCAACCTCCTTGAGGTTGGTCAAGAATGTTCACCATATACTTTTTGCTCATGAGTGCCCTCTAATCCGTGAGTTAGTCAAGTTTAGGCATGTATCTTTGATTTGACCTTAAACAACTACCATTATACTTCAGGAAAAATGTAACATATACACGTAATATATTTGTTAAACTCCTCTTTCACAATTATGAATTGTGATGTCACAACACCTGAATTGTGATACCAGCTAATGTACCCAGTAAAAGGAGCAAACTGACAGTGAAAGGTAAATCTGAATATGCACATGCATAGATCATTTATATTGTCAGTGATCATGTTGAAAAATAAAATTAAAAAAGAATATAATGAATATTGTAAAGATGTTATGTTTGTTTGGTTTTTGCAGTGTAGCAGTCATATTCTTGGTCAGAACATCTCAGGTTATGTTGGTAGCCATAAGAGGCTTTCAAAGCATGGAGGAAGAAACTAATTTTCTGTTAACATATATAATTTTTATAATCAGTATTTCTGAAATTAATTCTGTGAACGTTCCATGTATTGAATGTGTTTTCTTTTTTTAAAAAGCATGGAACTTGTAAGTGCTTTAGAAATACTTCATAATCCCCTTCTTGGAAGACGCATCTTATACATCTAGTGTTGCTACATTTGTTGAATAAATTAAAGTTTTTGAAGAGTGATTGAATTGCTTATGGATTTTTTTTAAATATATCAAATAAGAAATACAATATGTAATTTGGATGTAAAAGGAGATCCAAATAATTTCCCTCTTAAATGCAGTTTTTCTCTTTCAGATGTGTGGTCAAGTCCATAAGCTACTATATCTATCTAGATATTGAAAAGGACCCTTAAGAATATTAAAATATTTACATAAAACACATCTATGCATAGATTTCAATACAAATAAATCGTAGACATTATTTATTGGTATTCTATTATCAATAAACATGGTGAATAAAATGTAACTGATCACATTACAATAAATAGCTAAATATTAAATATAAATTTCATAATAACAAGTGAAAGATAGCATGCATAGGAGCCAACTCTGTGGGTGCTTCAGGGCTGGAGCACCCAGAGGTAGAAAATGGTGGGTGCTCTGCACCCACCAGCAGCCCCTCTTTTAGGCCCCCTCTCTCCTCCGGCATTTCCTGCAAGCCGGTGGGCCCTGCCAATCAGCTCTTCCCCATCCCTCCCCATGCTCATTGCAGTCAGCTGTTTCACAGCATGCAGCAGGCTCTGACCGGAGGGGGAAGGAGCAAGAATGTGGCATGCTTGGGGGAGGGGGTGGAATGGGGTGGAAGGAGGTGGGGTGGGGACATGGGGGAAGGGATGGAATGGGGGAAGGGGCTGGTGCAGAACCAGGGGTCCAGCGCCCCCCAGCACATTGGAAAATCAGCGCCCGTGATAGCATGTTTGATTTTGGCAGTATGGCAGCTATATGTTTGTAATCCTAAATCACCTCACTGAAGATCCCCAGTGTTGGGGAATCTTTGGGTGGTAGAGAAGAGGAATGTAGTTATTCCTTTTATGTCTCAAATCTCAACAGTTGGCAGAGGATATGTGACTAGGGTATCCTTATACCCTGATGATCTGTGAATGCTGGAATGTCCCCTGGGAAGTGGTGGTAGGGTGTTCAGATCAGCTGAGGACCTGGACCCACAAAATTACTATTAATGAATGCAGCAGTTAATACTTAATATCAGTGGTCTCTGAGACCTCACCAGAAGATTCACTTGGTGATCCGCCCCTCCCCACCCCCCACCCAAATGTAATAAAGTGACCAGGCTCAAACAATAAATAATATTTACTTTTATAAATAACTTGTCATTTAGGGGTCTGTCCTGCAAAGTAATGCATACGTTGGACCTGATCTCACAAAGCATTTAAATATGTACATAACTTTAAGCAGGTGAACAGTACTATTGATTTCAATGAGGTTACTCAGATGCTTAAAGTTAAACACAAGCTTAAGTGCTTTGCTGGAGTAAGGGCAGAATACCCTGCAACTGGCAAGATCGATCCCTAATTCTTTTCCTGAACTTCAGTATTTTCTAATATTGCCCAAAAAGTAGAAGCTATTTAAAATAAAATTTGGGAACACTTTCTAGCAAGTTTATAAATCTATTTCAATCAGAAATAAATATAAAATTAATCGGTAATTTGCACTTTTGGTAGAGTAAATCCTGCTTGAATTTGTTTAAGATGCCATACTATGTTTAGGTCTTGCACTTGTCCTGACACTGAATTATCTTGAGCAAGAGATATTTTTTTTTAGATGAAATAAAATAAATTCTTGAGATCAGAAGGAATAATTCCTTCCCCGAACCCCGCTTAAGAATCTTTCCAAAAGGTGTCATAGTAGAATGCAAATATTTATTTCTTGATGTGGATATCCTGCCGGCCAGTCAAAACTCAGATACCATATATAAAAAACATATACCCTGGTCAGAAAATAGTGGCTCACTTAATCTCTCGGTGCCTCAGTTTCCAATCTTTAAAACTGGAATAATAATCCTTCCTTACACATATATATTGGAAGGAAAATTTGCTTAATGTATGTGTGACGCTCAGATAACATAATGAGGGCTACAGAAAACATGCAGTAAATAAAGAAATAAAGAAAAGAAATATAACAGGCATGCGGCCCGTCAGGGAAATCCGCTGGCGGGCCAGGATGGTTTGTTTACCTGCAGTGTCCGAAGGTTCAGCCGATCGCAGCTCCCCACTGGCCGCGGTTCACTGTGCCAGGCCAATGGGGGCTCCGGGAAGTGGCATGGGCTGAGGGATGTGCTGGTTGCCGCTTCCTACAGCTCCTATTGGCCTGGAATGGTGAACCACGCTACTGGGAGCTGCGACTGACCGAACCTGCGGGCGCTGCAGGTAAACCTACTGTCCCGGCCTGCCAGCGGATTTCCCTGACTGTCCGCCTGCCAAAGGTTGCCGATCCCTGATTTTGTTTTGATTTTGGTGTTTTGGGGGTGGGAGGAGGTTTGGCAGTAACCAAGTTTCTCCAGAATTAGAATTCTTGATTTTTGTTAGCTATTCTTCAGAGCTAAATATTAAGTCACTCTACCCATTTCACAGTGCATTTCAGACCCAACAGTTATATCTCATTAGCTGGACAAATGGGAATTTTGAATTGCAGCTCCAATGCCTAAGGGAACCCATATTTCAACGCATGACAAACCAGGAAAACTGTAACTTTATGGTTGAAATTTACCTGTTCACTTAAATTTCGTGCTGTTTGACATACAAAGCAACATAAAATTTAACTGGATAGGTAAATTTCTAACACAGAGATAGCAGTGTTTGACATGAGATTGTGTGTAATAGCTGTACTGTCTCAGGACCACCGAAAGCGAAAAAAAAATTTTGGGCCCCCAGGCAAGGGCGGACGGCTAAACAGGGCCGACAAGAGGGGAGGGAAGCCAAGGAAGCCAGGCCCGGAATTTTTTTGGGCCCCCCAGCAAGGGCGGACCAGCTAAACAGGGCCGACGAAGAGGGGGGAAACCAATCCCTGGGCCCCCTTCTGGACCGCCGAGCCCCAGTAATTTGTACCGGCTTCCCCCCCTTCTCGTCAGCCCTGACTGTAGTATTGCATCTTCAGTAGGGAGAACAAAAACATCCAGAGTTGCAAGAGCAAGGATAAAACAACGAGAACAAAAGCCAATCTCTAACTAATGGGTGTTAGGAAGAAACTTGCTTCAAGAGCAGGATATTCCATAGCCATCTATTGCAAGGTGCTCTTTTCTCTGAAGTATCTGGCATTGACGACTGTTGGAGACGGGATACCAGTCCACAAAGACCACTAGTCTGATCCAGTATGGCAATTCCTATATTCCAATACCATAGTTTACACTGAGATAGCAGTTCAATTTTTCTATTTTCAGTCATCTTGCTCAAAAATTGCCTTTTGGAGTAAAATTTTTGCATGCTTCTCTTTTTGTATTTTTCATGTAAAGAAGTTTTTCAGGTGAGATTTTTTTCATATCTGTGTTTCCTTCATGAATTACTTTCAAAGGAATTTCTTAGAAAATGTCACATTTGATGTAAATGGCAATGAATGAGAAATATTTACTTTGTTTTCTTGAAGAAAGATGGTTTTGAAATAGTTATGGCTTATTAGAAATGTCATACTGAGTATGCACAGTGTGTTGTGTTTCTTAGCTATAGACTAAAGTGCAATGATATACATGTTTGCTGGTGGGGAGATGTGAAAGATCACATATGCATATTTGGAAGTGCAATCATTGCAAGGCCCAAGCCTCAAAATAATTTCAAATTGGGAGAGGGTTAACATTATGAGAGTTTTTCTTACCTTTCACAAAGTAGGTTTATATACCTTCCAAGGCATATGGAACTTTCTGTCTGGGTAATATAACTCAACATTCCTTCTTAGGACAAGAACTCTCCTAGATGTTTCTTCTTGCCACTTGTGAGGCTATTTTATATAAACAAATGCCTCATTTGTATTTGATTTCCTTCTTCTTGTTTTATGTAGTGTTTTGTGTCATTCTGTAAATAATGATACATTACAGACACATAGAAAGGCAAGGTCTACATATATGGTCCCCAAACCTTTCATGGTCGTGCTCCCCCCCCCCCGCCTTCCATCCACACCTCCCCCTGAGCCAGGGCTGGGAGTGGGGCCATGGCTCCCGGTGGGTCCAAGGCTGGGGCTGTAGCTGGGGGCGGACCTGAGGCCGGGGGCTGAGGCTGGGGCCGGGGCTCAACACAGGGCTGGGATCTGGAGCCACAGTTGGGGGCAGGACTGGAGCAGAGGTGGGGGCAGAGCAGGGCTAGGAGGCAGGGGGACTGAGTGACACTTCCTCCCCGCCTCCCATGGTGGCTATCCTGGGGTCCCCCAAATGTTCCTGCACACCCCTCTAAAAGGGTGTGCCCCACAGTTTGGGGACCACTGGTCTATACTCTGAGGAGCTTGCAATATAGATGAGACTGTTACAACCCATACACTTAAAGCTAGGAAATGAGAGTAAAACTGCACTGGAAGGCCAAATGATAGGAATTAGTTTTGTGGAGGAATCTGAAGGAGGAAAGGCAGGTTGTGTGGCAATTACAATATTCTATTTCATCCTCTTCTGGCTTTCTAAGTTGTATGCATTATTTCTTCTTATGTATTTACTGATCAGCAATTTTTGTTTTAAATATAAGGGTTGCACACTAATAAAATAGCATCCAGAAGGTGGTATGATGAACAATTATAGAATTGTGTGTTAATGAAGAAAGATAACTGGACATAAGAATCAGTAAACATTGTTAGCTCTTCTTGAGTGATTATCAGTATGTGCATTCCACTCCAGGTGTGCTTACAATTACAATTGTTAAGCTAGCAGTATCCATTCTGTCCACACATGCTCAGACAACCCTTGCAGTCCGTACGGAGAATATAAAGGTCAGAGCTGGCCGAACCACCACTTCACTTCATTCTCATTGCCCTATGTGTGAGAAAGAGTGCTTAGTGTCCACTTCCCTCCCAGCTATATTATCTCTAGGAAATAGTAAATAGATCTAACAGTTTATAATTGGTTTAGTAGATTTTGCCATTTGGCGGTCCTTTTTGTAGGTATACTTGCTAGTTTTCTCCTTTTTTATATATATTCTCTCCACCCCACCAGTGGAGACAGTATATTCTCTCCACCCAGCCTGCCTCCTCAAGCCTCTTTCCTTCCCTTCTTATTGTGAGGGAGTGGAAGATGGGAGGAATCAGCAAGGAAAGCTACCTTATTGAGGTCAGAACATGTAGGGATAAAGTGAGAAAGGCCAAAAGCCCTGTAGAGTTGGACCTTGCAAAGGGAATTAAAACCAATTGTAAAAGGTTCTATAGCCATATAAATAAGAAGAAAACAAAGAAAGAAGATGTGGAACCGCTAAACACTGAGGATGGAGTGGAGGTTAAGGATAATCTAGGCATGGTCCAATATCTAAACAAATACTTTGCCTCAGTCTTTAATGAGGCTAATGAGGAGCTTAGGGATAATGGCAGGATGACAAATGGGAATGAGGCTATGGAGGTAGATATTACCACATTCGAGGTAGAAGCTAAACTCGAACAGCTTAATGGGACTAAATTGGGGGGCCCAGATAATCTTCATCCAAGAATATTAAAGGAACTGGCACATGAAATTGCAAGCCCATTAGCAAGAATTTTTAATGAATCTGTAAACTCAGGGGTTGTACCGTATGGCTGGAGAATTGCTAACATAATTCCTATTTTGAAGAAAGGGGGGAAAAAGGTGATCCAGCTAACTACAGGCCTGTTAGTTTGACATCTGTAGTATGCAAGGACTTAGAAAAATTTTTGAAGGAGAAAGTAGTTAAGGACATTGAGGTCAATGGTAATTAGAACAAAATACAACATGGTTTTACAAGAGGTAGATCATGCCAAACCAACCTGATTTCCTTCTTCGAGAAGGTAACAGGTTTTTTAGACAAAGGAAACGCAGTGGATCTAATTTACCTCGATTTCAGTAAGGTATTTGATACGGTCCCACATGGAGAATTATTAGTTAAATTGGAAAAGATGGGGATCAATATGAAAATTGAAAGGTGGATAAGGAACTGGTTAAAGGGGAGACTACAATGGGTCATACTGAAAGGTGAACTGTCAGGCTGGAGGTAGGTTATTAGTGGAGTTCCTCAGGGATCGGTTTTGGGACCAGTCTTATTTAATCTTTTTATTACTGACCTTGGCACAAAAAGGGGGAGTGTGCTAATAAAGTTTGCAGATGCCACAAAACTGGGAGGTATTGGCGATACAGACAGGGACCGGGATATCCTACAGGAAGATCTGGATGACCTTGTAAACTGGAATAATAGTAATAGGATGAAATTTAATAGTGAAAAGCGCAAGGTCATGCATTTAGAGATTAATAACAAGAATTTTTGTTATAAGCTGAGGACGCATCAGTTGGAAGTAACAGAGGAGGAGAAGGATCTCAGAGTATTGGGTGATCACAGGATTACTATAAGCTGCCAATGTGATATGGCCATGAAAAAAGCTAATGCGGTCTTGGGATGCATCAGGCGAGGTATTTCCAGTAGAGATAAGGAGGTGCTAGTACCATTATACAAGGCACTGGTGAGACATCATCTGGAATACTGTGTGGAGTTTTGGTCTCCCATATTTAAGAGGGATGAATTCAAACTGGAACAGAATAGAGAGGGGTGACTAGTAGTGTTCCCCAAGGGTCAGTCCTAGGACCAATCCTATTCCATTTATTCATAAATGATCTGGAGAAAGGGGTAAAAAAGTGAGGTGGCAAAGTTTGCAGATGATACTAAACTGCTCAAGATAGTTAAGACCAAAGTAGACTGTGAAGAACATCAAAAAGATCTCACAAAACTAAGTGATTGGACAACAAAATGGCGAATGAAATTTAATGTGGATAAATGTAAAGTAATGCACATTGGAAGAAATAACCCCAACTATACACAGAATATGATGGGGGTTAATTTAGCTACAACAAATCAGGAAAAAGATCTTGGAGTCATCATGGATAGTTCTCCGAAAATGTCCATGCAGTGTGCAGAGGCAGTCAAAAAAGCAAACAGGATGTTAGGAATCATTAAAAAGGGGATAGAGAATAAGACTGAGAATATATTATTGCCCTTATATAAATCGATGGTATGCCCACATCTGATTACTGCATACAGATGTGGTCTCCTCATCTCAAAAAAGATATACTGGCACTAGAAAAGGTTCAGAGAAGGGCAACTAAAATAATTATGGGTTTGGAACGGGTCCCATATGAGGAGAGATGAAAGAGGCCAGGACTTTTCAGCTTGGAAAAGAGGAGACTAAGGGGGGATATGATAGAGGTATATAAAATCATGAGTGATGTGGAGAAAGTGGATAAGGAAAAGTTATTTACTTATTCCCATAATACGAGAACTAGGGGTCATAAAATGAAATTAATAGGCAGCAGGTTTAAAACAAATAAAAGGAAGTTCTTCTTCACGCAGCGCACAGTCAACTTGTGGAACTCCTGACCTGAGGAGGTTGTGAAGGCTAGGACTATAACAGAGTTTAAAAGAGAACTGGATAAATTCCTGGTGGTTAAGTCCATTAATGGCTATTAGCCAGGACGGGTAAGGAATGGTGTCCCTAGCCTCTGTCTGTGAGAGGGTGGAGATGGATGGCAGGAGAGAGATCACTTGATCATTGCCTGTTAGGTTCACTCCCTCTGGGGCACTTGGCATTGGCCACTGTCGGTAGACAGGATACTGGACTAGATGGACCTTTGGTCTGACCCAGTATGGCCATTCTTATGTTCCTATGTACAGAGAAGGGCTATTAGTGTGATCCGTGGAATGGAAAACCTGTCTTATGAAAGGAGACTCAAAGAGCTTGGCTTGTTTAGCCTAACCAAAAGAAGGCTGAGGGGAGATATGATTGCTCTCTATAAATATATCAGAGGGATAAATACCAGGGAGGGAGAGGAATTATTTAAATAAAGTACCACTGTGGACACATGAACAAATGGATATAATCTGGCCATCAGGAAGTTTAAACTTGAAATTAGACGAAGGTTTCTAACCATCAGAGGAGTGAAGTTCTGGAACAGCCTTCCAAGGGGAGCAGTGGGGGCAAAAGACATATCTGGCTTCAAGACTAAGCTTGATAAGTTTATGGAAAGGATGGTATGATGGGATAGCCTAATTTTGGCAATTAATTGATCTTTGACTATTAGCGGTAAATATGCCCAGTGGCCTGTGATGGAATGTTAGATGGGGTGGGATCTGAGTTAGTACAGAGAATTCTTTCCTGGGTGTCTGGTTGGTGAGTCTTGCCCACATGCTCAGGGTTTAGCTGATAACCATATTTGGGGTCGGGAAGGAATTTTCCTCCAGGACAGATTGACAGATGCCCTGGGAGTTTTTCGCCTTCGTCTGCAGTGTTGGGCATGGGACACTTGCTGGAGGATTCTCTGCACCTTGAAATCTTTAAACCATGATTTGAGGACTTCAATAGCTCAGACATAGGTTAGAGGCTTATTACAAGAGTGGGTGGGTGAGATTCCGTGGCCTGCATTGTGCAGGAGGTCAGACTAGACAATCATAATGGTCCCTTCTGACCTTAAAGTCTATAACTGTATATTATTTTTCTTCTGTAGGGGATTATGTCTCTCTCAGCATCTTCTGGCTTTAATTTCTGCATGTCTTGTGTATGAACTTTTCCTTCAGATGACAGACTGTCTATGTCTGTGAAATGTGGACTATGTAAGTCTAATTTGAAAAGGAGAAGAAAATCTGGAGAAGTCAGATTTAATATTTATCTCATGGACTGTTTCATGAGGCAGCCTCATACCCGGGTCCATATGCAGCCATTAGCAGCAAAAAATGGTCTCTTCCAATTCTGCATTAGTAGGTGCGGCCAAAGAGATCTACCTCATCAAAGACCACTGGTAGGGATATTTAAAAAAGGTTGTTGGGGATAATACTGTCCATCCTGGTCAAGAATCCAGACAAACATGACCTCAAAAAGTGTCTGAAAGGAAAAGATCTAAATCTCTTACCTGCTCCAGGGTAAGGAGACTCTATGGCCTGGGGTGAGTACCAACAGAATTTCTGGGGAGCCTGGTATCAACTGCTCAGTACTGACATCTAGAACATCTGTGGCCCCCAGAGGGTACCACGTATGTGGTTGTCTTGCTCAGTTCTCTAAGGGGGCACCTACTCACTATTAGAGCTCACCACACATTTATAGAATGAGTCTCTTTCCCCACCCCCATCCTACCATAACCAGATTTCTTAAGAGATTAGTGAGGGTATTTCTACCAGTAATGGAATCAACCCAAATAATATATTTAAATGTAGTTTTAACATGTCTTGTAGTCCATCCCTTCCAATCTTTGGATACTTGTCCTTTGCTATATATATATATATATATATATATATAATATGAAGACTTCCTTTCTTGTTGCTATGACATCAGCAAGGAGGTGGGAGAATTAGGAGCTTTTGTGACTTGACCTCCTTACACAGGTTTTCATATAGATAAGGTGTCTCTGAGTCCCAGGTTCACTCCCAAAATTGTGTCAGAGTTTTATTTAAATCAGGTCATTCATTTGCCCATATCTTCTTCCAAAAATCCATTCTAAACATGGTGAAGCTTCAGATAAATCCTTTAGATTTTAGTAGGGTCTTTTCCCTTCACAGAACCAAGTCCTCTAGATCATATCTGAGACTGTTTAGTTCCTTTTTGGGAAGGACAAAGGGAACTCTACATCCACCCAAATGCTGTCTAAATGGATGTCTATGCTATGAGTTGGTCACATTAGTTCCTCCAAAAAATATTAGGGGACATTCCACCTGGTACAAAAAGTATTAGGGTACAGGGTATTAAAATATCCCTATAATTGACATCTGTAAAGCTATGACGGAGTCATCTATACACACCTTAACTAAACCTTATGCCGTAACTTAGCATCTAGAGTAGATACTTCTTGTGGTAGAGTAATCGGTCAGTCTTTATTTAGATAAGACCCTGTGCCCCCACAAACTTACACAGATTATTGTTTGGAGTCATCTAGGGTGGGATATACATAGTCACAGTCACACTCAAAGAAGAAAAGAATTTACCTGTACAATAACTGGCATTCTTTGAGGTGTGTTCTCTGTATATGTATTCCATGACATGACCCACTCTTCTTCTTCAGCATCCTACTACACCTTGGGATCTGTGGTAGAGAAGGAATTTGGAGGGTGGTTGCTATGGACCCACCCTATATGCCCTTGGTACTGAGCGAAAAGGGTGTTCAGGGTGCATGCTAATTAAAAATCTCTGAACGAGAGCGCATGGAGTGCATTCACACCTGGAGTGGAATACACTTATGGGCAACAAATCCTGAAGAGGCCCATTTACTCTGTAGATAAATAATTTTCTGTTGATATGTTATCACTGGAGTTAGCAATGGAAGTGCACTTTTTCCTGTAATATAGATGGAAGTACTCATAAGTACCATCCTGAATTATAAAAATGACTGCATGATTCAGTGAATGTCTAAATTTCTCATCTATATTGTTATACATTCTTGTGAAAATGAACATTTCTGGAAATGCATAGTCTCCATGCATAATGCATGCATAACTTCAACAATAATCTCGTATTAAGATAGAAACAATGGTACTAGACGAGTTTGGGTGAGGGAAAGGAGTGCAGAAGTACAGCTGCAAATTCAAAGGAGCTAGCGCTAGAAGAGATGTGCTTCATAAAAATTTCCATCAAAAAATTTCCTGTATGGATATGTATTACAGGAACAATTGTAGAATCTTTCAGATCTTAACTATAATTGCTAATCTGGCCTACAATAGATATAGCTAGAGACAAGGTTGTCCAGTGCTGACATCTGGAGAGCCTCTCAGGGACATCTAGACATTTAGAAGTCTTTTTAACCATCCCAAATCCATTTTTTCTAGTCGCTTAGCTGATGTGAAAGCATATTCCAGAAGTCCCTTTTAAAAGAAATCACAATAGAAAAGAGGTCTGTGCTAAAGTTTAAGTATAGGATTGATGCTGGCTCTCTAATAACTTTGTCCAAAAACAAAGTAGTTTTGAAGTCCCTTATATAGATGTAGAACTTTTCCCATTCCACTTACCTTATTCTAAAGACCCTTTATTGACATTGAATCTACTACCCTGTTGGTTTTAATGAAAGATTGTATCCCCTGGCCACAAATCACTGAACAAAAACACTGACCAGGAACCTATCCTTGTAACAAAGCCCGATGCCAACTCTGTCCACATATCTATTCAAGTGACATCATCATAGGACCTAATCACATCAGCCATACCATCAGGGGCTCGTTCACCTGCACATCTACCAATGTGATATATGCCATCATGTACCAGCAATGCCCCTCTGCCATGTACATTGACCAAACCGGACAGTCTCTCCGCAAAAGAATTAATGGACACAAATCTGACATCAGGAATCATAATACTCAAAAACCAGTGGGAGAACACTTTAACCTGTCTGGCCATTCAATGACAGACCTGCGGGTGGCTATCTTACAACAGAAAAACTTCAAAAACAGACTCCAACGAGAAACTGCTGAGCTGGAATTGATATGCAAACTAGATACAATCAATTCAGGATTGAATAAGGACTGGGAATGGCTGAGCCATTACAAAAATTGAATCTATCTCCCCTTGTAAGTATTCTCACACTTATTATCAAACTGTCTGTACTGGGCTATCTTGATTATCACTTCAAAAGTTTTTTTCACTTACTTAATTGGCCTTTCAGAGTTGGTAAGACAACTCCCACCTGTTCATGCTCTCTGTATGTGTGTATATATATCGCCTCAATATATGTTTCACTCTATATGCATCCGAAGAAGTGGGCTGTAGTCCACGAAAGCTTATGCTCTAATAAATTTGTTAGTCTCTAAGGTGCCACAAGTACTCCTGTTCTTTATCCCCTGGAATGAGTCTTTAAGTCTTTTTCCTTTTTTTTATTTTTTTCTCCTCTTCCCCACTCCCTCCCCCCCCCACACCCTCCCTGCTCCCCTTCATTCATTGTAGGTCAGTCTCTACATTAAAATGGCTGCTGTTGACTTGCTAAGGAATAACACGGAGAAAATCACGAGTGCTTGTTGAGTCCGATTAAAGATTGTTTCACTAGGGCTATAGTAGCCTTAGGTCAGCTCTTCTAGTTGAGATTTATAGGACAGATCTTTTGAGTTCACTGCAATCTTTCATTAAGCTTGCTGTACTGACATGGTATCATGGACAGAATCTAAATTTGGATGTATGAGATACAATAACTATTTCCTGCCTAAATACACAAAATCTAGCTAACCCTTGTGTTTTTGTCCTGTGTTCATGGAGTTCCTGGGCTACATTTACAAAGTTCTGCACAGGAGGTTTAAGCCATAAAACTTGCTAGTCAAATAATGGTTTTCTCTGTGCCTCTCTCATGCCCTGGTTTCAGAATGGAATCCTCCATCACTTTATAGAACATAATTTTATATTCTATGTATAGACAGATAACTAATCAATTACCCAATTCAGAGTTGCAGACATGTAGGATGGGCAAATAGGACATCTTAAAAATTGAAACCTGCCAGGCTTCAAGGAAAAACACAAGTAGAATAAATCTGCAGACTTTATTACCGTATTGTGAACATCAGTTCTGGGTGGCCTACTTTTTGATTTTGTGAAACCATTCGTATTTTGGGGCACTGTACAAGAATCAACACTTCAGAAATTGGAGAAAGAGGCAACCCTTTCTAACAAAAGGAAATAAAATAAAATATCTCACTTTTTGTATTCTATTTGTAAAGATAAGATATAAATTAAGCAATATGAATTTCTTTTGTGTGTGTGTTATGAAAAAAGTCAAATATTTTAGTTTTACCAAGTCATTTTAAAATGGTGCTTTTTTATTATGCATTCTTATGTATGTTGATGCCTTAGGCTTTATTCAACACATGCTGTTTTGTAGCTGTAATGTCATATCTGTAGAGGACAGTTACTTCTGGGGGGAGGAGGAGGAAATCATCTTGGTTTCTCTTTAGTAGTAATCCTTATAGAATCAAACTTGGCAAATGTACATTTCTATTTATAAAGCCAGGTTTTTTTGTTGTCGTTGCATTAAAAAGGGCCCAGACTTGGACTTAATGACATTGTACACTTCATATCTTAAATAAAATGCATGAATGAGCTCTGAGTAGATAAGGAGGGTTTAAGCTTGAATCAAGCTTGCATAATGAGCAACCCTGAGATGTCAGTATAAATATAGCCAAGAGTATGGTAGGATATAATATTACCAACAGAGAGTTCTAATTACTAAAAGACTATTTTTCTACTTAGATCAAATTCATTATTTTTGACACCTATATCTCTTCAAACAAATTGCTGTAAGCATTATAGTGCAAATGTGCAGTTATTTTACATTCTTCCATTTTGCATTAAAAAAACTCACAGTAGTTAAGTGTGAAGGTAAAAGCAAATTGTGTATTCAAGTCTTGCTTTTCCTTAGTAGATTTATGTCAATGGAAAACACAGATATCTATCAAAATGAAACTTATAAGGACAACTCATTAATAAACATTGATTATAATCTTCAGATCGCTTTACAGTTCTTTTTTTATATCACAATAGAAGTTGATAAAGAAAATCACATATTGTATATTTACAATTTAGCAAATAAGTTTTTCATTTCAATGAAATCTCTTCCCTCCTCCCACCACTCCCTTTTCTCACTCACTCTGAAAATAAGGCATCACTATATTGAAACCTTTGTTGTATTTTTTTTTAAATGTTAGAGTGGATGCATTTAGATAAGGTCACACAATCCACACTTTTAATACAGCAGCCAGGTAACTAATCTACAGATGTTGGAAAGAATGACTGCCACCTAACTGCTTGATGCTTAAGTTATTAATGTATGAAATATAAATACTTCAAAATATATGCCAAAGGGTTAATAATCATAGGAATTATTATTCCTAACTTCTACATCAAGGAAGGTTGGTGCCACTTTAATAGACATTTGAATAAATGTGTGTTCTAGGGCCCATATAATTACATCATGTTCTCATTACGTGTCAGAAAGAATATGATGAGGTTATATTCTAAGAGGTAAAAACAAGTACACTTCTTCAAAAAAAACCCCACTACAGTGATCCATTTATGCCAATTTAAACATAGGGTTTGGGAGAGGAAGGAAACTGAACATGGATTGCTCTTGAGTAATAAGCTCTGTGAAGAAAACTGGGCATGTCTTTCTGTAAAGGCCAAATACTTTTTCTCATAACAGTGCACTCCAGAAGCAACAGAAAAAAAAAATGGTCTAGGCAATAATTAGGTAATCATTTGTTTCCTTCCACCCCCTAGCTGTTAGTGATGCAATTATGTGGTTGTTACTGGATGGGAGAAACAGTGATGATGGGATTGTCAAATACTGTATTATCTGATCATTGAATCTATACTGCTTAAACTTTGTAATGCTTTTGGATATATACTTTTGGTGGCCAGCTTTGACTTACTAATTTTTTGAGTTTGCGTCGATCCATAACTGATCTCTTCTCAAAACGAATGATATTTGGTTACAATATGTGTATGATTTATTTTATAGATATTCTCTATGGCAATTGTTGATTATTAAACAATCTTGCCTTAATTTGATGGTACACTACAAACTTTTCTTTCACATTCCAGATTCATAATGCTCTTTTCTTGCCATATGATACAGCAGAGCACTATGAAGGTTTATTTCTGATCATTGAAATGGCATGGGTTCAGTGAGAGATGGCAGCAGCTGATTTATATTAATGGAAAATTCCTAAACACATTGTGTACATTTATGTTCTTTATGTAAGATTGACATCCATGCCCTATACCTGCCTCCACAGCACTACTTGCTCTTAACCAAAGTTAGCTGTTTTTCCCCGTTATGGCGAGATTTTTCCTGTACATTTTGCATTTACCCTGTATTCCTCCTACACTCTTTCCAGCCTTGTTCACGCCTGACCTGATAATATATTCTAACTTTCATTACCTATTTGTTTAATATTAATGCAGTCTCTTTCACAGGGGTTAATTGCTATGGTTACCTGTGATCTATGTGATCTCCTAGAATTGTAAATGCAATTGATTTTAATGCATTTATATGTAATCATTGCCTTTCCTTATTTGGATAGTCTATGCTTCCTGTGACCACACCCACTGAGTGCTATTTGCATTATAAACTCATATAGGTTAGTAAAATGCTAGTATGCTTTTTCAAAGAGAATATGTATAATTATGAGTAAAAGACAATGATTTGTTCAATGCATTTCTCATGGGATGTATTTCTGAATCTTACCTGAGTCTTGACATTGTTGATAACTTATATTGTTGAATAAATCTTTCAATGAAACAAGATTAATTATGTTTCTATATGGTACTTGAAGAAATTATATAGT
The DNA here is from genome assembly GCF_013100865.1 of Trachemys scripta elegans. Lineage (NCBI taxonomy): Eukaryota > Metazoa > Chordata > Testudines > Emydidae > Trachemys > Trachemys scripta. The sequence goes on along the minus strand of NC_048298.1, from coordinate 167,123,123 downwards.
TTAGGACAACTCCAAAAATGGTAATTATATGCCACTGAAAGGATGGTTAAGGCAGTATTGTATCTCTCAGTAGCGCCTTTGCTTTCCTCTATAGAAAGGACCCGGTGTGGGATAGTGGGGGAGAGGCAAAGGGAAGGGGAGAGAAAGAAATTGAAATACAGGCAGAAGAGTTGGGTGAACTCTGTAATAGCCTTCTCCCACTCTTGAATTGTTGGCAGCTTGTTCACACACTTGAAGTTTCTTGAGAATTGCGTGCGAGAGAAACTCAGGAGCAGTCACTATAGAAGGCATACATCTCTGAAATAAACAGGTATTAGTGCTTACAATTTTGCAAGAGATTAACTTTCCTCAGGACACCATTAACTTTCCAAGCTACAGATGTGGTGGGCTAATGGAAACTAGGGAAACTGCAAGCCTAAGCACTGAGCCAAACATGTTGGATGAGAGGGATGGGACAGTGTACAGACAGTTTGCTTTTCTGCATGGTACACTCCAAGGTACATGGATTAGAGACTGGGACTTCCCTGAAATCAAAGTTATAATGGAGTCACACATTTTGTTTCTTCCAACTGCTTTCTTTAAATATATAATTGGCCCCTGCATATTTTTTAAAGGAGGAAAGAGAAAACTAAATGTCTCTATGATCCAAAGCGTACCTAAAGAAATTCCAAGACTTTTATGACCTTACTGTATCCCAAATATTTAGTCTATAGTTTTGATGAACTATTGTTACATTGTTAAATTACCCATGCCAGAGTGACTAACTTATGCTCTTTTTAATGGAAAGGTTAATTCCTAAAATATATTTTTGAGTTTTCTGTAGAACATGATTAGGTTGTCTTTTTATTTTGTTTTCATTGGATTTTTTTGTCCAAAGAGGTGGTATGAAATAGGATATTCGCATTCTTAGAACATATATGCTATTTTTATGGTTTTTGTTGATAGATTTGTAGATTCCAAGGCCAGAAGGGACAATTGTGATCATCTAGTCTAAGCTCTTGTATAACACAGGCCATGGCACTTCCTCAAAATAAATCCTTGAGCATTTATTTTGTTTATGTAGTTATTCTAGCTATAAAGAACCTTCTTAGAGTTGAAATCATATTCTGAACTTTGACCCCGCTTCAGTAATTTCTTTATTAGTTTTGGGCAAGTAATCACAGAAGCAATTATGGATACTTGTCCACAGGCTGCCTTAGCACAGGTGTAACTGCCTGATTGCTCTATTTTAATTACTGTAGACCCCCAAGCCACTCATATGCATCTAGGTAAGTTATACAGTGTACTTCAAATAAGTGAAGTCCCCTTCCAAGTACAAGTAAATACTTAATTAGTTTAATTTGCTACACTGCACAGTAAGAAGAAGATATCAAGACTACTAGTTATGTTATTCGGTGTGTTTGTGAAACTTAAAGCTAATAGAGATTTTTCATACAATTGGTTAAATTGCTGCATAAAAAAATGTTGAATAACAGTGCTGATTAAAACATTGAACTAGAGTTCCTTAAAATATTCAAAATATCTTCAATAATAGTAATTGCAGAGACAATGCCAACTTTAGGATTTTTGTTTCTGAAGTCTTTGAAGTCTGACTTTGCAGAACAGATTGTGAATCTCTGGCCCATTACACACCTGCAGAGATTTTGGTGTTTTATTTCTCTTGGGTGAAACAGCTGAAGCCCAAATCATGTTAATCACTGCCAAAACCAGTTGTATAAAATGCCAAAATGCAGTGAACCACTTGTTTTATAATAAATATGACAATACAGTTTAAAGAGTTGTTTTGTTAGGCTTGTAATTTGTTGTAATTTATGACTTATGAGAGTGCTTCAGAGGAAAATAATATCTGGGAACCTCCAAATGAGCCTTTTCATTTGAAATAAAAATTGTATTTATGTTTGTTTTATTTTAATATAAAGCAAATTTAATTACAAATAACCAAAAGTTATGAACCATTCTTTTCACTGTTTTCAACTAATGAAATTAAAATACATTAAACTATATGGCATGTAAATCCCACTAGTTTATATTCCATTATTTGAAGGAGAGATTTTACCCTGTGACTGTGCTTCAAACAGAGCAACTAATCTCAGGGACTCAAGTGGAAGAGGCCACCATATGCCCACAGGAATCTTTATCTTTTTTGCAGAGGAAACTTCCTGGGAATTAGTCATTAGGATCCATTGAAACCAATTTAGGCAAGAATTTATCCGGAACCATGTTCTCCCCATCATGATGTGGAGATGAACTCCTGCTGCATTAAGAGTCGTGGTTCTGTAGTAAATTAATGGCATGTGGTGTCTACATTTCCTGTCAAATCCAAGTCCAGTGTTTTGGACTTTCTGAATTAAGAAAGCATGTTCCTTTCTATTCTACTGCAGTTCCACATCAAGGGTAGTTCAGTTTAAAGACAAGAATATCTTAATAGCTTTAGATTTCATTGTGGACATTTACAAATTTTATACTTTATACAGGTATTTCTCCTTATGGGTTCTGTACACTGGAGTCTTTCATCAAACATCCTCAGCCTGTTGTTGAGAGGGGTGGCTAGAGATTAAGGTCTTCTTTGTTCCCAGAAAATTTCCTCCTCCTGAAAGACACAGACTCCTGTGGGGATGCCTTGGCCTCCTCCACCTGAGATCCCTGGATTCATAGTTCTCCTGGAAGTACTTGCAGTAGAGTCAGATTCTCTCTCAGTAGAGAGGATGTGCTGAGCTAAGTCTCAGGTACTCTCTTCTAACTCACCCCTGGATGAGGCTGTGACGCAGGCAGACCAAGCGCAAACTCATGCCAAGGCCCCTAGGTCTCACTGAATGAAACCCGTTTGACTTACCTCTTTGTTAGCATTGTTAAAATAGATGTTAAGTTTATAAGAATGTGTTTAGTGTTTAGACTTTATGCAATTCTTGTAGGATGCTGCATGAATTAATCTTAAATATAACATCTGTCCCCCATGTTATAAGGTAATATTTAAGTGTTTGCTTGGTAACTATAAAAATATTTGCTCTCAAAGTGTAAACCCAGCAGTCTGGAGAGAAGCATTACTGAGTGTGAAATACTAGTTTACTACAAAAAGTGTCATCTCCTCTCCAACAAAAGAAGGCTTATAGATACCAGACTAGCCATTGTGGAACATCAGTGGACAAAACTTTGATTGCTTTTCCCATATCCATGAAGAGGAGACAAGCACAAGTATGTGTCCCATCAGCTTGATCTCGGGGGGGTTGGGAGATGGAATAAAAATCCTTGTCAAGAAGAAGTTAGCTCTATGTTGCTTGAACTCTGAGAGGTAAAGATTCTTAAACATAAGCAAAAGATTCCCAGGTGTTAGGCCTGGGTTAGCCCTAGAGGACTCATAGAGGATGCATAGAGCTTGCATATTACAGCTATGGAGACTGTGACTCCATGTTAAGGCTGTTACAGTGCTTGAGGAGTTCACATTTGATTTTTGGTTGGCAAAATCTAAGTATAGAACACAACCAGTTTGAGGTTTGTACCCTGATTTGTAACCGTCTGCCTTGAGGTTGGTATTTGTGTTCGTTAGCCTCTCTCAAACTGTCTGGAGTGGCTTTTTTAATTGCTTCCTCCTTTCTTCTTAGTGACACCAGAACCTTCCAGTACATGGAGAGCAGAACAGCTTTAGCTCTCAAGATTCATTTAATGTTCCTTGCCTGGGAAGTTGTATCTATTCTTTAATAACATAGAGCTCCAAGAGAAATAGTGTATCCTATCAATGAAGATTTTGATTAGAAGGGTATAAATCATTTTCAGTGGTCATTAAGTCTTTTGTGGATAATCTGATATTTGTAAAGGTGGAGACATCCAGCTGTGTTCTTACTTCCTATAAGTCAGATCAACAAGCATCCAAATTGCTTAAGAGTGGGCAAGAATCCACAATATATACATCTACAATACAAACATCTTTATTTTGCAGTGGTGGAATAGACTATTATGCTTTTATTCTTTTCCTCTCTTCTCCAGAATAATGAGGAAAATTCAGCAGGATACAGCCAAATTTCTTAGTTGAGACAGTATGGGAATGGCAAACCTGATTCTTAGAGCTTCTGACCTTATCCAAAGTTAATCTGTTTACTCTGGCCCAACTCTTATTCTTTTGTTCCAGCAGAATGGAAAGGCAGTCACCTAGACCTCATATCCCCTAACCTGATAGCATGGTGTCTAGGTCTGGCTGTGTTGTGCTTCTCTCTCCCCCCACCCCCCCAAAAAATCTGCTAATAAATGTAGCTACATCACATGGAGCTGGCTTAAAATAGAAGCTTTGATCTGTTTTCTTGTCTGCTTCCAGTCATCTACTTGCATTTCCAGTGTTGTCAAGGCAATAGCTGACTATATCTACCTTCTCCTTTTAAAAGAGTTCATGGTGTTAAATCCTCTAGTAAAACAATTTTAAAATTATCTTAGAAATGAACACTCTCCTACCTGAGGAACTTACTGATCTGTGGGACCTGAATTTGGTGTTAACCAAACTCGTGGAAGGTTCCTGTCGCTCTATGGCTTCTTGATTTTTACTGCCTCTAGATGAACATTTCACTGTTGGTGTCCGTTACCTTGGTCAAGAGAGTCCGAGTTGCAGACATAGAAGGTAGTGTGGTCCACACATTTTTTGGTGATGATTAAATTGAGAGAGTAGTAACACAGACCAGAGGTTGATGTATTGCAGGAAGCACAGTGCAAACTTTACTTATATTTTATACTTTTTGAAATAATTTTCAATCTTTAAGGCAGTTCTCAATCTGTATGGCGATTATTAGTCATGCAGCCCACTGATTCCATAAAAAAAAAAGTCCATAGTTCCAATATGTCTACTGGGAAAGGCATGCCTTGAGTCTTCATGAGTTGGATAAGAGAAATTCTCTGAAAGTAATAGTTTTGTTTTTAAGCTATAAATAGGAATTGAAGTTTGACAGAAATTGGATAACTGGCATAATCTGAATCAAAAGCTTACATGAATCTCATACATCTGGTGTGTTTTCATGTTATTTAGTAAATAAGTCTATCCTTCTATTATAATTAGTTTCTGGCCTTAACAATTCTTTTCTTTAAGATCCCATAGTCTATCTGTTGGAAGTCTTCCACTATCATTTTTGCATGAGGCATACAAATAGATACACAATATCCAATGTTTTCAAAGTTGAGTGCCTAAAGTAGGCTTGTAAATGGCTGGATTTTCAAAGGTGCTGTATGTCCATGGTTCCTGATGACTTCTCCTGGAATTGTGGGTGCCTCGTACTACTGAAAATGTGAAAATGGCCTGTGTTCCTTGCTTTCCTATAACAAACCCCTGGGAAATAAGTTAAAGGTTCGTGCAAGTATTTTTTTAATGAATTAGGTCTGTAAGTATAGAAAGATCACTTGTTTATAGTACAATATATAAAATGCATTGATTCAGTTTCTTCTGAAAAAAGTAATGCATATTAAAGAATCAACCAGATAAAGATTAATTTGAATATTTCACTCAGTGCATTTACATCTTAAGAATTTTAACTTTTATAGTACCAGATTTTAAAATGATGATTAAAATAGCATTTTTCATATTAACTTGTTCTCTGGGAATATCAGTTGTAGTAGAAAGAAAGAGCCTGAGGTCCAAGGCCTGGTATGAGGCCCAAGGCCTGAACTAAAGTCAGGAAATAAAGTAAAGTTAAAATAAAGTAAGAGTAGTAACACAGACCAGAGGTTGATGTATTGCAGGAAGCACAGTGCAAACTTTACTTATATAACTTTTACTGCTGAAATAAAGTAAAGTTAGCAAGAGTCAAGCTATGAGTAGGGTTACTATATTTTAGCAAGCAAAAAAGAGGACGGGAGGATCCCCGCCCCCGTCCTGCCCTAGCCTCGCCCCTTCCCCTCCCACTTCCCGCCCCCCTCAGAACCCCCAACCCTCCCCCCCCGCTCCTTGTCCCCTGCCTGCCCCCTCCTGGGACCCCTGCCCCTAAGTGCCCCCCAGGACTCCACCCTCTACCTAAGCCTCCCTGTTCCTTATCCCCTAACTGCCCCCTCCTAAGACCCCCCCCAACTGCCCCCCAGCACCCTACCCTCTACCTGTACCCTGACTGCCCAAAACCTTATCCACACCCTCCTGCAGAAAGCCCCCCCGAACTCCCAACCCTCGCCCCGTCTCTTGACTGCCTCATCCAAAACCTCCCTGTCCCTTCTCCGACCCCCTGGCCCCCTTGTTGTTGGCCTTCGCCTAATGTCTCTGTGAGCTTGCTCAGGAACGGCCTGAGCCGTTCATCCCGGCAGGCTGGGCAGCAGTGGGGGAGGAGCTCCAGACTGCCGGAGGCGATCTGCGAATGCAGGGAGGGAGGGAATGATCTCTGCTGCAGGGGAGAGGAGGAGGGGCTCTCTCTGGCTGTCAGAGCATCATGTAAGTGGCACCATCCGGCTGGCTGCCCTGTTAGCTGCGCGCGCTCTGCATGGGGGTGGGGGAAGTCTGGACATTTACAAATTCCCCCTGGACGCTATTTTTAGCTCAAAAATCTGGACATGTCCGGGGGAATCCGGACGAATGGTAACCCTAGCTATGAGCTAAAGTCAGGGCCTGTTACAAAGCAGATGCCTGCTTGCAGGTTCACTATCTGATACATGAACTTGGCAAGAACAGGGCTGGTATTGCAAAAACACAAGCATTCCTAGTCACTGAATATTCACCTAAGCACATGCCAGAAGGGTAGTACCAAAACACCCCAATACAAGATTATGGTATGAAAACACTCCCCGAAGGTGATGCAGGGACATACTGACCCCGCCTAAATATAAGGGCAGGATAACAGGCTGATAGAGATGTTTTGATTGAACCTTCAGGTGCAATGAAAAGGGCGGTAACTAACAATGTCAAAAGGACAATATGTAAATTGTTTGTATCAGTGTATAACTGAGGGGTCATGGTGGGGGGTCTTTGTCCAGCCTAGAGGGGAGCAGAAGGTCCCGCCACTGACTGGGCTGAGTCCATTGTAATGGGCATACATGTGCTAGTGTAAATATAGACATTGATCCAGGAAGCTAGGACCATGTTTCATTAGCAATAAACCTGGCCAAGCACCTTTGCCACTGAACAGATTCTGTGGTCTTCCTGGGCAGTTCAATCAAAGCCTTTTGTATTGGCTATCTGGCCAGAGCCAGTGCAGTACACAGAGAGAACACACACGCAGCCAACAACTGACAACATTGATAAGTTTTCGGATTCACACATGCACTTAACTCTTGGATTATGCATCTAAAACTGCTGTTCAGCTGTGACAGAAAGATCTGTTGTGCCCTTCACAGGCCACTAGCTTCTGATAATCTCATTTTATCGTCAGCACTAGTGTACAAGAAATATCAATTGCATTGTTATGAAGTGGTATTCCAGCTATTGTGAATGTACATTTAAGGCTGGGAAGCTTTATTGATAACCCAACAGATGGGATTGCAAGTTTCCTATTAAAGGGAAACTACTGACTTGTTTAGACGAGCAAATTGCCATTTATATTCAGCATCTGCAAATAAGACCCTCTCCAAAATTAACCTATTTCTGTCTTTGAGGAAGACTAGCCCCATAGACTCCCCTTAAAAGTTGATCCATTTCCTGTGAGAGAACCCTGTTGGAGGACACTTCATAAAAACTGAGTTGCTGCTGGTCTTGCATGAGGGTTCAAGGGTATAAGGACTTAAAGGGATAGTGTCACTTACGAAGTTTGAGGGATGAAGAGTTGATACACCTCTACCCTGATATAATGCGGTCCTCGGGAGCCAAAAAATCTTACCGCATTATAGGTGAAACCGTGTTATATCAAACTTGCTTTGATCCACTGGAGTGCGCAGCCCCACCCCACTCCCCCCGTAGCACTGCTTTACCGCTTTATATCCGAATTCATGTTATATCGGGTCGCGTTATATCAGGGTAGAAGTGCATTGACTTAATCTTGAGGAAGGTATAGTGCAGAAATTGTCACGACAGATGGAACCTGGGTGCTGAGGGACAGGTGGTATGTCTTGAGTGGCTGGAGGGAGCAGGGAATTGGGAAACAAGTTTTGAGAACTACACAGAAATAGAATTTGGATTTGCAAAGTCATGGGATGAGAGAAACTGAGAATTGCTAAGAGTGAAAAGGGAACATACTGAATTACAGAAATAGAATATGGACTTGCTTAGTGGCAGAGGGGATTGCAAAATATAAAGGTTTTGGGAAGTGCAGTAGGAGTGGTTTCAGGATAGATGGGAGGGAAAGTGCTGAAGATTTGGGGGATTTGATTGGTATGAGAAAAAGCTTCTGTGAGGGACCGGAAGGCGAGGAGAGAGAGATGAGCTAGAGGAGTTTATTATCAGGATGGGGCTCTAGTGATTGGGGTCAGGTGCACAATGGTTGTGTGTAAATTTTAGATGAAATGACAACTGGAAATTATGCAGATTTAAAAGAATAAACTGGGCAAATTTCACCCATACAGTGCTATAAGTGGGAATTTAGTTCCCTGCATAGGCTTCCTGTATCATGGATCACGGGCAAGAGGACAGTGCTCAGGCAGCCTTTACTCTGTCCTTTAACTCTCAGTCTAGTCCCATATTAACACTTTTATAAATGTGGTTAATGACATTACTTAATAGCAATAATTAAAACATTTGTAACATTCACAGAGACAAACAGTAATAGCAGTTCAACTCCATTTTCATACTGCTCTTTCAAGCTGTGGAAGTAGACTGTGAGGTCCGGATGAAGCCTGCACAGTATTTTATGGAGCAGTGAATGAAAGCAATGTGGTACACAGAAACTAGGAGATATGAAGATACCTCAGCAACACTGTCTTCAATTTAAAACAAACACACACTTTTTAAGAATAATTGCAAAATAAGTAAAATTCAGTTTGAAAACAGGTTTCAGGTATAACAGAGTAGTATCTAAACTACATAAAAATATCTCTCTGATTATGTACTTTTAGGTATAAATAGCTTACAACGCCTTTGTTTTTGTTTGTTTCGTTTAAAACACCCTGTTATATAAACACAAAATGCTGAAGAGATAATGCATTCAACCTTTTAGTTGGTTACTGAATTTTTCTGTCTTTTCCCCTGACACTCTACAATAATGAACAAGATAATTGGTTAATGAAGAAAGCATCTTGTATTTAAAGATCTACATATTTATGTGACCTTTCTTTGTTCATAGATGCTAATATTTATTTCCTTTTCTTGTTGAGATTTTATTTAGTGTTCTGTGACAAACAAGAGTATGATTAGTGAAGCTGTAAAGTTCTCATGGTGGCTGCCTGTGTTCCCAAGATAGCAGCATTAGTGTCTGCAGAAGCAGTTAATGCTGTTTATCATTGCTGACAGAGCTGGGAAGGACCTTCTGTGGCTTTTATCTTTCACCTTGCCAACAGAAGTTGATGAGCTTTGTGATTTAAATTCATAGGGTGATGTTATAATATTTACATTTATTTCACGTATAAAAGTGCACAGGTAAACCAATCTTGTTGGTAACTATTAATTAAAATGATATGAATATAGTATCAGACAGGCTGCCAATGGATATTCCTGGGAAAACTTTTCTTCAGCTCTTTTACATTCTTCATACCTAAAGCTAACATTTTCAAAACTGCTGAGGGGAAAGCACGCAAAGAAAATATGCAATTATTTATTACCATTTGTATTTTTAACTATTTTTGCAGTTTGCTTTTGAAGGTTGCTCTAGAATATTTTTATTTTTGTAATCTTGAATTCTACCCATCCTCACATCCCACATCAGAGGCTTTCATGGATTCCTGCAACACATAAAAATAGTTCCATCTGCTAGTTTAATGGACTATCTGTTGTAAGACACTCAAAAGGTTTACATTGTTTTGTAAGATTTTGTAATATATGAATTTTCAAAATCTAAACTTCTTTTGTGTATGTATGCCCAATGTCCATATAGTGCCCATCCCCTTTGTGTAGAATATATGTTTGCTGAGCTCACAAATAACTTTAAATGAGCACAGTGGCAAGATAGATGATGCACACTGTAAAGCAATTACAGTATTACTTTGTTGGAGTCAGATTGCATATTCATAGACATGGAAAGGGTTAATTTCTTCTTTCCTTGTCTTCTTTTCCCTATCTCCTGTCATCTTGCCTCCCATCTGACTTTTCTCTTCCCCTTCTATTCTTTCTCTTTTTGCTACTTTTCACCCCATTTCTCCTTTTCATGTAGCTTTGTGATTCTTTGTTTGATTATTTGATTATTATTGATTATTTTGAGTTGCCTTTCCCCTCGTACCACTGCTCCTGTTCTGCAGGTTTGGTGCTCAGCTAATTCAGCCATTGCAGCAGTAATACTTCCTCAGGTGCCAGTCAGTGCTGAGGGGACAGGCAGTCCAGCAGGAGCGGTAGGAAGATTTGTTTTAAAAAGTATTTTCACATCTTCTGTATGCAACAAAATTAAATATTTTGGTTGGAACTTTATTTACTGTTGCATAAAGGATTGCAGTCTGCATAGTCTCCAGAGTCCTGTTTTTAAAAGGAAAACTTCTATGATCAGTTAATACCATAAATAACTAAATTAATACTAAAATTATGTATGTGTGTATACATATAATTGTTCAAAACTTTAAAAATACCTATTGATGTTTCAGAGCCAGAAATATTTTGATATTTCCCAAAATGAGTAGCCCACAAAAAGTCCAGATAGCTGACACATTCTGAAAAAGAAATTTATTCTCATTATGTATATTCTGGAGACTTTATTTGCTCTTTTCAGGTATGTTAACATATTTTCAGCATGCATTTTAAGTAAAATAATAGATGTGTCACTTATGCTAAATGAAATTACCAAAGGAAATAATCATAAAATATACCTGAAAACAACCATGGGGAAATTCTGGAATGTTCTCTATTCCCTTGTTTAAAGCTAAGATGTCAATCCTGAAAAGATCTAAATCTGTGATTAGCTTTATGCAGACTGAATAGTTCCACTGAGCTCATAGTGTTTAAAGTGAAATATGGGTATAAATCTTTGCAGTATTTGGGCTGAAGAAACCATTCATAAAATTTTTTGAGTGCAGCTCTTCCAGGAGTTGTTTTGCACCTCCGAGGATCGGGTCTCTTTTCAGCAGATAGGCAAGATGGTGGTTTATTATATTTTTAACAATTTTTATTATATTTAACTAAAATGTTTTAAAGTATTGGTGACTTACAGATGTCTGCAGCTTGGTGATGAGTGTGAGGTTCTTCAGGGATGGGACTGGAACCGGGTCTGCAGGATGGCCAACTCTTCTATGCTGTTATCTGGTAGCCCTGGTAGGGTTCATGCATTACTGCCTAGACCATGTGAAGACAAATATTACAGGAAGTACTGCCTCAGAAGGCCAGACTGACAGCTTCTGGAAGGAGCCTACACAGGCCCAAGCTAAAGCAGAAAGCCACACAAGAGATACACAACAGTGGATTTTAGGGAGACCTTGTGATGTACAAAGTGTAGCCCTCCCACGAAAGTGCAGATTAATTATAATGCTTCTCTTATTTGTAACATTACATATCACCAGTAGACTTACTAGCTCTTAGGGAAAAAAGGGAGTGTAAAATGTTTAATAAAATTTAAAAAATGAGATTTATTTCCCCACTCAGAAGTTGCCTTAATAAACATCTTGGTAGCTAGATTGGATCTTCTGAAAAATTCCTGATATTTTATCTCAATTTGATTGAAGGCTAACCATTGGAAATTGAAAGTAAGTTTTCCTACAGTAGTTAAGGCTTACCAATATATTATCAATTCCACCACAAGACAGAGGTGTGATTTCCCCAAAATGAGCAATAAGGATACAGAAATGTAGATACTTTCTAATGGAAGGGTTCTACCTTTGCTTTAGAAAGCTAAATCCATGATCCAATTAGCCATCATCCTCAAAGGAAACCTATACAACACTTTCAAAAAACAAGCCTGGGAACTTAAATTTATAACTCTGCTGGACACTAAAAATCATGGACTGAACAGAGACACTGGATGTATGGCTTATTACAACAATCTGTAACCCACTAACCCCCTATTTTTTTGTCCTGTGACTAAAGAGGTGTTAAGGAGCCACTCTACCTTGAATGGTCTTTTAGAATGTAGCTAACTACCTTTGTTAAACAATCTGTTCCAACTTGCATTTCGCTCTGATGCTTGGAGTATGTTTCCCAGATCTGAAAAAGAGCTCTGAGTGGGGCTCAAAACCTTGTGTCCCTCACCAACATAAGTTGGTTGAATAAAAGATATTACCTCACCCACCTTGTGTCTCTATTATCCTGGGACTGACACAGCTACAGCTACATTGCATACATTCTGAGAACATGTTCATTTGCAAAATTTTCAGTGGGAAAACTCGATAATGTCAATTTGTTTTGCGTAGATTTCATATTACATTAAAACATTATTATTTATTAATATTTAATATTTTATACCATAATTAAACGTTACTGAAACAATGTTTTGATAATTCCAAATTGATTTTTTTTTAATATTCTGCAAGAAATTTCAGATTTCATTCTGATTTGGAGCAAAAACAAATTTTAAAATGTCAGAAATGTATGCAGAACAGTTTTTAACCAGGATAGAATTGTCTTGGTTAGTTAATTTGGACTCTTATTGGATAGAAGGAGAAGAGAACAAGTTAGAAAAGAGGGAGGAGGAAGAACAGGGAGGTGGAAACTGACATACTAAAGAGGGAATGGCAGGTATACAAGATTCACATCTGAGGGGGTTGCTCTGAACACAGCAACAATGTTGGTGTTCTCAGCCTTTTTCCTGATATTGAAAAATGTTCTAAGTGGTGTGATTCAAAAATCCCCAATTTCTAGCCCATACTGGTGGTAGTCACACTGATAATGATGTTGATGATAGCTTATTGGTAAATGGTGCTTCTGGTGAAAGCTGTCAAAATTTCTGTGTGCTCTTCAGAAAATAAAATGTCAAAGAAGGGGAAGGGACACCTACAATCCATCAAAGGTGTCAAAAATACATTGATTCTAGTCTCTATATGACTTTATTTTCTGCTCTTAAGATGATTCTTGATCTGGTGCTATAACCATTTTGTAATTTTACCAGAACTTTGAAAACATCTAGTCAGCAGTTAATTTTGTTCAACACTCAGTATGAAGCATTGTTTTACTCCATTATGTTCTTTTTTTCAACTGTAATTTCACAGAACTTGTTTATTGTTAGATTGACAACCTTTCACATACTTTGGACAGTTTAAGATTTACTGCTTGTGTAGAGTTTGATGTGACATGCTATCTTCCTGACCCTCTCAATTCATCCGGCGCACAATACTGAGATACAATCATCTGAACTAATAATGGGCTTCAGCATCAAACAGTTTATATGCCTAAATTATATCTATCTCCTCAGGTTGGCTATTGGGCTTTGTAGTTGAGCCTTTGTGTATAACTTCCCACTGGTGGAGACTAACTTCTTTTGGCGGAACCCCTTTGGTGAAATGCCAATTAAAATGTACATTACTTATTAAGGGGCATATATGATCCTCCATCTCTATGCAGATTTCAAATTGATAGCAAAGCAAATTCTGCATGGAGATTTAGGAGAGTATGGGACCTTAACACTCTTCTGCTGATAACTACACTGCAGTTAATCATCATTGTGAAGAGAAGATGGGGAACTCTCGGATTTATTAGAGGCAGAAAAGTGTGTGTGTATGTGTGAGACACACAGACAGACATCAAATGGGGGAAAAGTAGTGTGCTCATATGGAGGCTTGCTTATTGAAGGAATACGACTTTGTGTGGATGCCGGGGTCTGCTGAAAAGTGGTGTGTAGGAGTCAGAACTAAGAAACAATCTAGCTCTCACTACTAGAGTCTTTCCACTGATTTGATTCTAATGGAAGTTGGATCAATTTCCTTTTTACTTAAATGTGTGTGTATTGAGGAAACAACACATAGAACATCTAATACTAATCGCCTTTTTAGCACAGTTGAGAGTGAAAAATATCCAAAAGCTCAGTGCAAAGCCATCTAGCATGCTTGGGTGAACAAAAGTACCGCACTATTTAATTTTTTGTCATTTATGGTAAAATGTATTCCCTGGAAGTGTAAATGTTCCTCACTGTTGTAACACAACATTACATCTAGCTGTTCATTTGCCGCAGGATACTCTGGGAAATATATTGATGTATTTTATGCACTTTATTTTTCTGTTTAAATATTTCAAAGGTGTACTCCATTGTGGTTAGGATGAGCAGAATGCCAATTAGAAAAAGAATTGTTAATTATAAATACTCTTTTATAATTTTTTTTTGTCAATTGCTGCTAATATTAAACTCTTTTAGGAGCAATCTTTGGCAAAATACCCCACCTCTTTGGCACTGTTATCTTTTATTTAAAAAGATTGTATAAACCTGCCCCATCAACTGTGTTCTCATTCTGGTTAGAGAATACACTTGCAGATGTTTGTGCCAGAGATCAACTGTGTCTGCTTATGTTTTCTTTATGGAAAGTTTCTTTCCAAAAGGTATTTCTTTAAATTTTTATATTTGTCTTTATAAAAAATTGAAATTGAAAGAGCAGTCTTACTTTTAGAAAACTTTATTACATCTAAGAATTTTCCCCCAAGTAAATAGAGTTGTAAAGACTTTGTGGATGCAAGGAGTAAATTAAATAAGCAAGTAAATAAATAAGCAAGTAAATAAAATATAATTATAAACTTGTACCAGGTGCGTGTTTTATAACAGGGGCTCTCAACCTTTTTCTTTCTGATGCGACCAGACCCCGGTTGAGAAACACTGTTTTATACAGTAAGCCACAAATACTCTGAGTCCTAGAGTAATGGGACCATAGTTCTGAAAAGTGTAGAAGTACTGGGCTTCAGATTAGGACTTTTTACTAACTAAAATATTCTCATCCACACTTAATAACCATTTTTTTTTAAAGAAATTAGGGGGGGGTTGTTCCAGAGGCATGTTAGGGTTAACTCTTAAAATTGTATTTTGCCAATGAAATTAATCCTTACAAATATATAGGTATGTTTATTATAAGAGAGGTTTGTACCACCACATATTATTAAGGTTGTATGTAAATAGCATAAACACTCATAGTGGTGTTGGCTCAACTTGGAGATGATCCTGTGTAAATCAGAAGTGCGTTTTATAGTGCATCTCATCCAGTTTCAGTTTAATTTTATGTATTTATACACTATCACATTTGTTGTATCATCTGGTAAAGTGGTTTACAAAACAAATTAAAGTATAAAAATATTTTCTTGGCACTAACTTTCATATCTCTAACTAATGACATGTTGCCTTGGTTGCCATAGTGCACAGGTCTCTCTGAATGTCAGAAAAGTTAAGATTAATAAATTTTAGAAATCCCTAAACATGATCTAATCTAGGTTTTATTTTTTAAGATTTAATGTCTCAAAGCCAGTCAGAGTAGAAATAATTGGCATATATCCCTGGAAACCCTGGATTATTGTTGCAGTAGGTTGGTTAAAAAAATCTGTAAGATGCTCAAAGGTTTTATTAAATTTGAAATAGTCCTGATGGAAAGGGCATAATGGACAGTGTGCGGGTGAGAAGATCAAATTACATAATAAATCATTTATTGCATGGGACTGCCATTTATTCAATAAATCATAGAGGAATGGTTACACATGACTATATAAGTGATGGTAGTTGTTGGGCATGGGATTTCCTTCAAAGTTGCACATTTCAGTTTCTCTGTTTATCAGGCTGAAATATGATGTATTCCCTGTCTGAACTCCCCATATATTTATTTTACTTTGCCTTTTGAGAGGGAGAAGGGAGATGTTTTTTGGGAAGGAGAAGGGCAGGTTATCTATTTATTTTTTCATAGAAAGGTCATGATCCATCTCACTGGGAACTAACAATGATGATTCTCTGTAGCTGATTCAAGGGTTTAAAGTGGCACAAATACTGTTCTTCCTTCCCTGCTGTCCAACTGTTTGTCCCTATTGTATTCTGTTTCTGTGCCTTTTTTTTTGCCTCAACTGCATGTCGATTATTTGATCGTGAATAATACATATTCAGGTAGTGCCTCCTTCTGTGTATGTTCTGTAAGGCTAAACTAAAGGTTTATACTGGACAAAAGAAGTAAAAAGTACAAAAGAGAGATGAAGTACTATAGTATGTACAAATCTCAGCACAACCATTGAGGAGGGACGGAAATTTCAAAATGAACTATTCAGAAAGAAAATTCTCAAATCTAATACATGAAAAAACATCAAACACGGCACATATTATATTTTACATAGACATGACAACAAAAAATACTACTTTTCTTTCCAGCTTTGCAAGGCACTTACATAAATTTTCTATAGTGAAGCTCTTCAAATGAGAGTAGAACAGAGTCTTTGTCCAGTGTGTTTAAACTTAATTTCAATATAGAGCAATAAATACTGTATACTTTATTCGTTATGTTAAAGATGACTATGTTGTATCACTCCCCGTCCCTGTTGCAGTGATTCATGAAATGCGAAATAGAGGTCGTGTTCTGCTGTCACTGCTCTTTTTTTCTGTTTACTATTTATCCACACAAAATATTCACTTGTGAGGGTGGCATAAAGTTACTAACCCTTTGCTGACTGCAAAGAGTTGCAAAGAGATGTTACAACAGTGGGTGACTGGGCAACAAAATGGCAGATGAAATTCAATGTTGACAAGTGCAAAGTAATGCACATTTGAAAACAGGAGTACTTGTGACACCTTAGAGACTAACACATTTCTTTGTTAATAATAATTCTGTTTGAAAACAGAATCCCAACTATACATACCCAGTGATGTGATCTAAATTAGCTGTTACCCCTCAAGAAAGAGATCTTGGAATAATTGTGGATAATTCTCTGAAAACATTTGCTCCATGTGCAGTGGCAGTCAAAACAGCTAACAGAATGTTAGCAACCATTAGGAAAAGGATAGGTAATATGATAGGAAAATATCATAATGCCACTATACAAATCGATGGGACCTCCACACCTGAAATATTGTGTGTAGCTCTGGTCACCCCTATTCAAAAAAGGTATATTAGAATTGGAAAAGGTACAGAGAAGGGCAAGAAAAATGATTATGAATACAGAACAGTTTCCATATGAGGAAAGATTTTAAAGACAGGGACTGTTTTGCTTAGGAAAGAGACAACTGGGGAGGGGGGAGGTATGATAGAGGTCTATAAAATCATGACTGGTGTGGAGACAGTGACTTGGGAAGTTATTCACCTCTTCATATAACACAAGAACCAAGGTAGGAGGGATAGCTCAGAAGTTTGAGCATTGGCCTGCTAAACCTAGGATTGTGAGTTCAATTCTTGAGGAGCCACTTAGGGATCTGTGGCAAAATCAGTACTTGGTCCTGCTAGTGAAGGCAGCAGACTGGACTCAGTGACTTTTCAGGGTCCCTGGTGTGTCTGGGGGAAAGGGGCTACCCAGGGCTTGTACCTTTATAGCCTTCAGACCTCACATTCCTGAGAGGGTGAGTCAGTGCCATAAAGCTGACTACAGGTCAACTTCTCCAGCAGTCTCTGACCTCATTTCCCCCCCACCCCCGCTATAAAGCACAGCTGCCTTCCCTTGGCAAGCCAAGCCAACATTTGCCCTGCTTTAGGTGCAGTGCAGTCAATTGCACTACAGTACTTGTCTAAGGTGAATGGAAAAATACAATTTCTTTTGTTTTTTACAGGGCAAATATTTGTAATAAAAATGAATAGAAAGTGAGTAATGTACACTTATTCTGTGTTGTAATTGAAATCAATATATTTGAAAATGTGGAAAACATCCAAAAATATTTAAATAAATGGTTTTCTGTTATTGTTTAACAGTGCGATTAATCGTGATTAATTTTTTTAATCGCTTGACAGCCCTACTTATTACCTTATTATCTTCTAGGTGTTTGCAAATTGATTGCTTAATTATTTGCTCAATTATCTTTCCGGTTACTGAAGTTAAGCTGACTGGTCTGTAATTCCCCAGATTGTCCTTATTTCCCTTTTTATAGGTGGGTACTTTGCCCTTTTCCAGTCCTCTGGAATCTTTCCTGTCTTCCATGACTTTTCAAAGATAATTGCTAATGTCTCAGATATCTCCTCAGTCAGCTCCTTGAGTATTCTAGGATGCATTTCATCAGGCCCTGGTGACTTGAAGACATCTAACTCGTCTAAGTAATTTTAACTTGTTCTTTCCCTATTTTACCTAAACTATTAACCATTACCTAATACCTAAACCTAAGATACAAAATTACAAGAAGGGTAGGCTGAGCTAAGTATCACTTTTCTGAAGAAATATTTAAGTTCTAATATACTGAAGTTTCCTAGCTGCAATTACAATTTGTACCTTAAAACTGTACTGAATCTGTTCTCTTATCTAATATTTCCTATAGAGATCACATTACATCTGTGCTTCCCTTGCATTGTAGTGCTGCAATACTGGGATTACAAAGGCATAAGTAGCAATGGTGATTTCTATACTTGAAAAAAAAATGTTGAACACAAATAATAGAACTCTTTATTTCTGGACAATGATTTGAAATAGAAAGTAAACTCTTCAGGGCAAGGACAGTGCCTTCTTGTTTGTGTTGTGAGTTGCAGAGGCACTTTTAAGCCCTTTAACATTGTAATAACTATTGCTAACCAGATATCTAGAAGCAGCTGGGGATCAAACAGGAACCTGAGTAGCAGAGAGCAGACAGACAGTCACTTGACAATGATTCCCCATTTATAATTACACTTTGAGACCATCAATAGAGTGGCTTGTCAGTACAACAATACTCTTAATCAGAGCCCTCTGAAACCCAAACGTTCCCATTAGCCTCCGAGGGCTGCTGTCAAAACAAATCTTCCATGCCAATGGGAAAGATGTAATGGTCTATCCATGACAAGAGCATAATTTAAACATACACAAACACTTTCCACCTACTCTCATTGTTGAAATACAACTGGAGTTAAGATCCAGAGTATGGCCGGCGGTATGAGCTTAGCTCAAAACCTAGATATGAGTTGAACATGCCTCTTTCCCTTTGGAATTAACCAAATAGGTATAAAGCACAGACTGACCAATATTAGGTTACAAAGATTGGAAGAGCAAAGTGATGCTATTAATTAGCAATAACAGTGTACTAATTTGTGAACGGCTTAAATGGCTCTGGGACATTTAATGCTTCCTGATAAAATGTAACTAATACCTTTGTACTGTTTGCTGCATGGAAGCAAGTGCTGCTGACTCTAAAGATTCATATGAAGTAGCACAATTAAGCTTTGTTCCAGTATTGCATGTATTACTCTAACCAGAAAGGGAGAGAGAAATTAGTATAGACCAAAGCTCATGTTAGAATGAAAAATACCTACGGTATTGCCTTTTGTTGGTTGGCTGGGGGGGGGGAAGGGGAGAGAGACATTTCTACTAGATATTATTCCTCTAACAAGCAACCCTATTATGTAGTATTAATATAGTCATTTTATACTAAGTTATTTTCACTAGTATCTGATTCTGATTTTCACAATGGTGTTGATGTAATTTCTCATGTTATGTGTTTTAAACTGACTATTGTAGTGCAGGGATGGAAAGGTGCCAATATTTGCTCCATTTAAAATATGTGGGCTCGTTCGGTTGTGTGGGTTTTTTTTTTTTAACAACAAAAGTTTAGGTTTATACTAGATGGAATACATTCACAGTAGAAGCCTTCTCACTTTCTCCAGATATGCATATAAACTTGTTCATTTGGCTATTATCTTTTGAAACTGAAGACCAGAAACTTTACATGCCTGTGTTTATTCAAATAAAAAGAATCAGAAGTAAAACAGCTAGACAAAAACAACTGCCTTTGCATAACATGGAAAGAAAATTGTAAAGTGTCAGTGGTGAGGTTATGTTCATCATCACTGATCATGTGACTCTCTGGTTAGCTAGATGTCTGTATTCAGCTTGTTTTTTTAATTGTACTTTCAAAAATATTTTAAATATTCCTCATCATTAAAAATGTCTGCTTATTATTTCTGAGTAGATTTTCCATCACATGAAAAAAATGCAATCTTACCCTCCGAGTACTTCTAAAAAGTTCAAAACTACTGTATTTTACGACATTTTATTGCCAGGTTCCTTGCAACAATGAAGAGACAAAGCATGCTTCTCAGAAATGAATTAATCGCTGCTTCATTAACACTGAAGTAATATAACCATTGTATGAATATGAAAGAAATCCTTACCCCACCCCGCCCAATTATTTTATTAACCTGTTTGGCACTGTGCGCCTCTTGTTGCAAAGAACCAGAAATGCTGATCACATTGGTAATCTGAATGTCATCCCTACTCTTGAATGGCATATTAATGAGCTTCTAGGGATAACAAATCCCAAGCAACCTGTTAAAAGCCCTTTTCATGATCTATGATCTGCAGTGTGTTATGGGCTGTAAGCCAACCACTTCCTTATATGCCTCACCTTCGGAGGTATCTGTGCTTGGCTCAAGTTATGCAGTGTTGGGCACTCAGATGCATAGATATTTATCTGCTGAAAATGGCCAGTGTTTACACTGAAGCTACTACTTACTTTTAAATCACCTTTCCTCAAGTGTGATTGTAGCCAAGAGCTCCTCCTCTGGATCCCAATTAGACAGGAAGGACCATGAATATAACAATAGCCTGCATAACGTACATAAAGCTGTGCCTCAAAGATGTATAACATGTAAAGTAAGTGTGTGAAAACAACTTATAAAGGTGACAGTTGGGGGTTATGTCTGCCAATTTGTGAATTTCATTTTGTTGTGTATCATGTATGATTGTACCCAGCATTGTGGTCTAGAACCTCCATTTTATATCTAACTCTACCTTGTGCCCTGTTTTGAGCTCGTGTATGGGTAGCTGGCTGAGAGAGATAACAGGGTTGGTAAAAGAGGGGTGGTGGTTTTTTGTTTTTGTTTTCCTTCTCACATTGGGAAGAGCTAATACAGGAAATAATCTAGCAAACTCCGAAAAACAATTCATTTGCTAATGACTCTGACTCACCTTACCAACCCTAATTCAAACAAGAGGTGTTGTGAATGTGAACCCAGCATGACTGAGGTCTGAGCTTTCATACTAAGGGATTGTTGACTAAGATGATGTTTATAAGCAGGTCTTCTGTCTACATGAGGTTGACCACTGCCAGCAGCAAGAGGGTCTTACTTCAAAGGAGCCAAGGGAATCTCCTCCTAACATGAACATGGACAGACCTCAGACCCAAACCTGAGGGATGAGATCAGTGCAAGGGGTGTGTGTAATTCTCATGCTTTCTGTTTCATGTATTATGTGCTGGGTAATAATGTGAGAGGACTCCATTTTTCTAAAACTAACTGGATCTTTATTAAGAGAACTATTTTTACAGAAGTACTGCTATTACAGCTACTATTCCAGCCATGTGTTCATAGACTGGCTTCCTGGTCCCGCCTCCAAACCCCTCCCTCCAACTTCTATCTAGGTTGCTACATTTTCTACAAGCTCTGTGTGTGTGTGTGTGTGTGTGTGTGTGTGTGAGAGAGAGAGAGAGAGAGACAGACAGATAGACAACTGCAGTTCCAAAATGAGGATGATAGCTCATGTTCTGGTCTACTCCATGTTACCACTATCCCCACCATTACAATTGGCTGGCCACACCCTCAAATGTGTGCTCTCCTTTTAGTGCCTGTGACCCTTGCCCTAGCTAAATGCAGGCTACCACTGAGAATACTCCCTCCATTTGAACATGGTGTGGATGATAAGGAGGTAGTCATGTTGTATTTAACTTTTTTCGGTCCCCAAAATGTGTGATGCAACATTAACTCCACAACCACGCCCTACATATCACAATGGGTACTTTCATCAGTGGATCTCTCAGACTTCTAATTTAAAAGCTCAGCAATCAGATACATTTTTTCCTTTGTAACTTAAATCCCAAATACATTTACTTGAGTTGACTGAGAAAGCAGAAAACAAATAATTGTTTTTTTATTATAGAAAAATTGTGCATTTTTTGTCTTTGAATATACTAATAAGAATTAAATACCAGATTGCTTTAAAGGAAATGCTCTCTAAGAAATAATGGAATGAAATTCACTCCCTGTGCAGAGGGCCAACACAAGGGTAGTCTGCAGGCACAGAAGCCACATACGAGTGCCATCTCATCCTTGGTGTTTTGCAGATATGGCCTTCATGTTGGCCTGCCACAGGCTAACATGGAAAGGCATTTTGAATTCTAGAAGATAAATCTATTTGGAAAATATGGGAGAAATGATTCTTAGTAGAAAACTAAAATTGCGTTTAGTTTTCTTAGGGGATTTTTTTTAGCAACCTGCTACTCACATTTGGTCATAGCAAGAGATGACAGAACAGCTTTTTATTTCTCAGTACATTGATATTTTGAGAAATATATTTCCTGTTTTATGAGATTTATGAATTTAACACCAATCTTCTTAATTATTAAGCTACTCTAAGTGTTTTTAATCTCAATCCCAATAGTCAGAAAGATCCTACATAATCATCTCTCTGAAACTCCTGTTAGAGATTTATGGACAATAACTGATATCATCATCAGCTAAGCTCAGTGGTTAAAATGTCAATTGACCAAAAATAAGTAAATTAAAAGGTCAAATACCATTGTTTACCAAGTAAAATGCTATATGTCTTTTTCTCTTTTTGGTTATAGCAGGGCAAGAACACCATTTTATGCTCTAAATGCCTCATCCAAAGGCCGCTTAAATCAATGGGAGTCTTCCCATTATATTCAATGAGCTTTGGACCAGGCCCTAATTGTGTCTCCATTGTCAGACCTGATCCAGCAAAACATTTAAGTATGTGCTTAACTGTATACATGTGAGTCATCCCTCTGACTTCATGTGAATTCAGTTGAATTCAGTAGGGGCTCACATGCTTACAGTTAAGTATGTGGTTAAAAGTTTTGATGGATCAGGTCCAGAGTCATAGCGGTTTGGTCTATGTATAGCAGTTGTGTATGCATCAACAGTGGCATGCCTTCCCACTCATGAATGTGTGAAGAGAGGTCAAAGCCTTGTTGAACAAATTGAATGATTCACTGCTACACCTGTGGTACAGATTCCAGGTGAATCTTCTAGGACAGAGCCCAGACAATCTGGAGAGCACACTATTAGGAAGTAAGTCCTTGCTTGTTTGGCTGGATTTTTTTAATTTAATTTAATTTAATTTATTTTTAATATGTGGTGGGTGCAATTCACATCTGTGGTTCTGCAGTTCCCTATTTAGTTAAAATTTTGTTGGGCTAGATTATATGGTCCTTAATCATGTTTATGGACACTTATGTGAGTAGACTCACTGAAATAATTGGCACTAATTGTGTAAATAACTGTACACCAATATGAGGAATAGGTTCAAATTCTGGTCCATTGTTTGGCATTAGATTTGGTCAGTCTTGGGCCATGCATTTAAACTTTTATCAATATTTTATTTACATGTCTGACTAACAAATCCTCTCTTGTGCATGTTTTAGGTCTTGATAGAGTCATGCCTAAGTACAGTTGTGAAGGAATTGGGTTGTCCAAAATACATACTTTTAAATGTTAAGATCTAAATTATCTTTTCACAGATGCAGCTTTCTTGATTTCCTCCAAACTAGTCGTATTGTTCAATGTTATATCATGTTCATATTATTGTTCATGCCATATGTTTGTGTTTATTATAAATATATCCATGTATTTTGTAATCATTTCTACCAAAAATATGTTTTAAGTTAAGTATGGTGTGTATGCATGGAGAGAGAGAGAGAATGAGTTGCTGTTGCTTTAAATTTTTTCAGCAGATTTAAGAATGACTCATTGAAACTTTGAAGCTCTTAGGTCTGCTGGAAGGGATAGAGGAGCTGAGTGGAGAGAACAGAAACAAATCTGGTTTGGTTTGCTTCTAGATGAGAGAAGGCTGGAA
Source organism: Trachemys scripta elegans (assembly GCF_013100865.1). Lineage (NCBI taxonomy): Eukaryota > Metazoa > Chordata > Testudines > Emydidae > Trachemys > Trachemys scripta. The sequence goes on along the minus strand of NC_048298.1, from coordinate 167,099,248 downwards.
ATGGCGAAGCTATGCTTGGTCTGTTTACAATAGTTTTATAACATATATCTAATAATCAAGAAAAACACCTCTACCCCAATATAACGTGACCCAATATAACACAAATTCAGATATAACGCGGTAAAGCAGCGTTCTGGGGGGGCGGGGCTGCGCGCTCTGGCAGATCAAAGCAAGTTCGATATAACGCGGTTTCACCTATAACGGGGTAAGATTTTTTGGCTCCCAAGGACAGCGTTATATTGGGGTAGAGGTGTATTAGAATATATATACTATACATAAATATCTCCAAATATAGTAAAATACATTAAAGCATATGAAAGAAATTAAAACTAAGAATAGTAATTTAAATTAATATTAGTTTTCTATTCTATTTACATTCTTACACTGTCCCTTTCATTGTGGCACCTTGAACACTCAAGGTTATTAAATAATATTAAATAATTGTTAAATATTTAAAATTTTAGTGACAGTATATAATAATATAGGCCTTGATCCTGCAAAAGGTTATGCCTGGGCGTACAGTTCATCCAGCTTGCAGTCCCAGTGCTTTCATTGTAACTGCATAAGGAAGTAACCATTTGCCTCAGTATAGTTAAAAGGTTGACTTTAAAATATCAGAAACACTAATTACTTTCCCCACGAATTATTCTCTAGGCAGAAGAAAGGGAGATTGGTGTCCCATGTACAAGAAAAAGCTGTCAACTAACAGCTCTCTAATGGCTAGCCTAACAAGGCTGGCTGTACTGATTCCAACCCATTCTAACCACTTCAGCTATGGCAATTCAGTCATAACCCTGTCTTCTCTGCTGTGTCACTATGGCTACTGAAACACAGCTGGAAGTCTGCAATGCCACCATGAGTTCTGTGGATCTTAGTCATTTCTGCAACTGTAACTCGCCTAGGTTCATTCACACACCGCATGCTTGAGTCACTGTGAAACAATTCATTTTAGTTGATGGAGTAATTTTGTCAGACTAGAAGTCTATTTCTGTTTAACCATGTTATTAATATTTTTGACTTTCTTCTTGTTTATAACATTAGCTAAGAACATTTTAGGGTAGTTCTTCATACTCTTCTCAACTGGGGGAAAAAGAGGTCAAGAGCAAATAATGGGTTTCATGTACAGAATTTTGTTATTTCTGCAATATATTTCAGGATTTCCACTGAAGTGACTGAACAGTCATCTAAAATGCAAGGGTTTAAACTAAGTGTCTCCTAGAAGTAGCAATTTATCTCCGTATAATTTGTAATCTACCATCTGAGCTTCATCACAAATCTACATTTCTCAGTTCACTCCTAAGAGAACCTTGCATCAAGAAGGCATTGCTTTGAAAGTTAAGGTGGACGAGAATCCATGTATAGTTATTCATATGCTATTGGTATGGATCCATTTTATTACCCTGGATAAATAAAAACCAACTTTGTAAAGAATACATTATAGGAGATATGTTTATGAATTCACAAATTTATGAATTATTGATTATGAGTATCAAAGCAGAAAGCAAATTATAGCCAAGGGAAAAGATGATTTGAAAAATTATTTTCCTTCAAAGTGCATCATAAAAACAGTATCAATAATTACAAAAAAAAAATAAGTATGCATGTCATCTAATAAAGAATTATGAAAGAAATATAATCAAACCAGAAGATCTGATCTGCATTGCTGAGTGTTGTTGAGACATCTGGTGTACATGAAAATGCATGCGTCTGTGGAAAATGTACCTAGATATTTGACAGGATAGCAAGGCAGGATATTAAAACACAGAATACAAGAAAATACAGTAAAAAGACCTTTAATTAGGAGAAGGAAGAAGATTCATGTTTGAACAGACATGTATGGAGGAAATTTTTTTTAAAAAGTCAAATGTTAATTCCTCAAAGAATCTGAAGTGAGGCGATGAAAATTAGAAATCTCTTCACTCAGTGAATGATGGATAGCTATTCTATACATAGTTTTTATAGTTTAAGTTTATTATTTAGGAGCAAAATAATCACTGTAAGCAGAAATCAGTGACAGGTCAAAAGAGAATTCTCAGAGTAATAAAGCAACTCCATAAATATATAAATCAAAGACTTGATTTACATAATTACTTTTCCTTATAACCTATTCTAATCTATGTTTTGTGTAACTCTTCTCTTTTAAAGGTGCATTGCCAAGCACTCTTTAAAATATAGGCTATACTTTTTTATACTATCCCAGAAGCTTTAAAATAATTAAATTTTTCTTAACTTTATCTTTGGTAGTTTTTAAAAACCAACATTTTTAGTAGACGTGATGCTAACTTAATTATGTTTTAGTTCTTTACTTTCTTGTTGTACTTCCATTTAGCATCTTTGATGGAAACACTTTTCCGGAATGGAGTTTTTGAACTTTTGTTCTCCATCTGGCTCACTCTAAAGAATCACAGTAGGACTCAAACTTTGTTATGCTTAGGTAATGGTTGCCACTCTCTTAGACCTTGTCTACATTACAAGTTGCACCATTTTAACTAAGGCCTGGTCTAGCCTAGGAAATGACACAGATATCCACATCCCTGTGAGAGACAGCTGTACTGACCTAAACTGCTCTAAATGGAATTATTCCATCAATCCAGCTACCACCTCTCAGGAGGTGGATTACCTACGCTAATAGAAGAAGCCCTCCTGTCAGCATAGGTAGGGTCTACACTGAAGTGCTACAGTAATGCAGCTGCATCACTGCAGCATTTTAAATGTAGACATACCCTAAAAGTATGTTTAAATGTAAGGTAATTAAGCTGGTGCAAACTCTTCTGTGAACATTCTTAAATGGATTTATACCTGGTTTATGTCAATTTAGCTTAAATGGATTCCTCTCTAATTTTAGCTAACTTGATTTAAAAACAGATTTTAATTTAAACTGGTACAATTTATAAAATAGATAAAGATTTAGTTAGTTATGTAATAAAGCTAGAAGTCTTGACATGCTTAAGAATAGTGTTAAGAAGTGTTAAGGTTATTATAATTGCATACCACTCTCTGGCATAGGCACACATTATCCATACAACTCATCCCTTTCACACTTAGCTCAATAACACTCAATAACACTGTTCAAACATATGCATGAATGACTAAAAGTTAAGCAAGGATTGACTAGGAGAAGCTGGTGGAGGGGGGGCGGGGAGGCTGAGAAAAAAACAGATAAGTTTGATTTGCTTGGTTTCCTAGTCAAGTCTCCCAAAAAGAAACCTGCTTAATCTATTCCCTAGACCATTCTGTTATCAGAAGGTAGGACATTCACATAAAATAGGCTTTCAGAAATTTGAGCAGATCCTGTAATAATGAAATTCTCATTTCTACATATTTTTCTCTATATATGAAATGCTGATGGCTCTTTTTGAAAAAATAAAATAAGCAATTCCAATTATTTGACATCTACTTTTTGTTTGTTTGTTTGTTTTTGTGGTTGGATATTGTACAAGGTATTGTTCTCCATATCTTGTATTTAGTGGGTCACAGAAGAATATTTTTCTCAATAAAATGCTGAACTACCTAATATAAAAAATCCATCAGCCTGTTATTAAATGTATGAAATGGAAAGACAGACTAAGGCAAAAAAACAGAATGTCAGAACAAATTGTGACTTTACAATTTGAGCTTGGTAGCTCACCAGAGGTCCTCCTCAGGACCAATTCATCTTAAAATGTGCACTGTCTTTGAAGTAATACCACACGACGGCTGTGCCTGTACCAGTAGCTCTGATCAAAAACTGTAAATCTTTTTGTCACCATGTATTGTGTGAAGCAATCAATCTCAATCCCTTGGGACATGAACTTTGTGAAAAAATGTGTTTCATCCCCAGTAAAGGGAGTAGTAAATCAGTTTCAAATTGATGTTTTGTCTGGGGTAAAGAAAAGGGTTTCAGCATATAAAGTTTATCCATTTTGAAAAATGTGCTGAATAATATAATGATTTGCTAGGGGGAATATTTTCTGCATCATTAATATTTCAGAACACTCTATTTAAAAAAAAATAAAGACTGAGGATCTTTTGGTATTGTATGCTTAGCACAATCCACTTTTTCTTAGACATACTAGATATTCTTTATTGATTTAGCAATTTTATTTATGCCATATTATCTTTACTCTGCTTTTCCCCAGCTTTTTCTTACCGCTGCTTTAATGTATTATCGGCTTTAAGAAGGGGTATTGAAAGAATTACAATGCACCTAAAGGTAGTGATTAATTTTCTGTATGTCTACCATAACTAAGTGAGATAAGGGTGAAATGTGTTCTTCCTACTCCTCACTTCTGTAGTCATTGTCTCTCACTCATCTCTAAGAGTGACCCAGATGCAATAGATTCATGAATGTAAAAGTTTAGTGATATATGAATCTTTTAATTATTTTTAAAAGCTCTTTTGAATTAACTAATGTTTTCTATCATAACAAAACAAAGTGAAACTGACATTAAAAATATTAAAATATTCACTTTGGTATTTGTTTAATCTGTAAAAGAAAATATCCTTTTACCTCTTAACATAATCAACTTTTCTTTATGGGTAATATAAACATCTCTGATCCATCCTTAGTACTAAAAAACCTTCTCCTTATACTATTCAAAAATAATTCTGTTTCTTCTTTATAGATTTGACAGATATTGCCACCACATGTAGTATCTTTGAGGAAACTGTATTAAGTTTATGTATCACTGTAGATCAGGAACTGTATGTATGATTCTGTTCTGCTCCATGGGGGAAGGTTACCACAGCTCTTCTAGGAACTACAACAGTGGCGGATGATTAGGGTGAATCACTGACACTGTGAATACTTCTAGAAAAGTAGAACCCCTGGGGAGGTTCACGTATACTGCTTCAAACTGGCTTGACAGATTCTAGGAAGACAAAGAAAGGGCTTTTGCTTTAGAAAGGCTGTGTTTAAACTCACTCGGCCTTCTTTCTGATCTAGCAAAGGATATAACCTTCTGTCAAAGGGCCCCAACCCTTGCATGAGGGTGGGAATGACTTTGTCCTACCAGGGTTCCATAAGATGATGGGTGACATCTGATAAGCATTTAGCATGCATATAGGAACTTCTATTGGTCTATATTTGTTTTTCTGTAGTGCTTTTGCCTTTAAAATAGAGGTGCTTGCTTAGAAAGACCTGTGTGGTAACTTGTAACTGCTGGTATTATCCTGTTCATAGCTCTCAGAGAGAAAACAAAGCACAGGCACTGGCCTTTAGGCTTAGTAGAGTTATCAAAAGGCAGAGAGCTGTGCAGCCTTAAAACCTTGGTGAGGAGGAAGAAAGCTGTGGATCTCCACACAAGAGAGGTGGTAGCTGGGAACTGGAAACCTGAAGTGGGTTCCCTCATTGGTCATGGTGAGGGAAACATAGGTGCAGTTACCCTGAAACTGCAACAATATTATTCAAGTTTTCCTTTTCTCCTTGGGATTGCCTTTTCCCGCAAAACTACTGCTCCTGTTTCTTTACATCCTCCTTAATCATTGCTCTTTTTCCTGCTGTAGCATTAAGATTTCTTTGTCTTTCCTATCTTGATGTGTTCATAATTTCTATTTTCTTTTAAAAATATTTGCTATTAATGTTTTATTTGTATATAAAATTCTTGGAATAGGAATGAAATCCCCCTTTCAAAGACGACACATACTTCAACACATTATTTTCTGCTCTGCAAATGGGCCTCTTCCTACCAAGGGTCTTAAACGGAAACACTAATCAACAGGGCATATCAGATTAAAACTGCCACCATGACAGCAGAATCAAAACCAGTAACGTTAGAGGTAACTTCAACGGGGCCGGCTCTAGCTTTTGCCACCCCAAGTGGGGGGGCAAAAAAAAAAAGCTGCGATCGCAAGCGGCGGCAGCTCTGCCACCACTTCTTTCTATGGTAGCAATGCGGTGGCAGGTCCTTCGCTCTGAGAGGGAGTGACGGCCCCGCCGCCGAACGGCCGGATGTGCCACCCCCCTCTTCGTTGGCTGCCCCAGGCACCTGCTTGCTAGGCTAGTGCCTGGAGCCGGCCCTGAACTTCAAGGAGAATTAGTGCAGAATTATGGGTTAGCTGTATAGTGTATAATAGCATTCTCCAAAACCTTAGGACTGCAGTGAAGTTTTGTCTACTGAATCTGGAGATTAATAGAATTTTGAGATGACTAGATACAAATTTCAGCTTTGATTGTAAAGTCACTTCATAAATAAACAAATGTGTTCTGTGTTCCTTTTATTAAGGTATGCTCTGCCCTATATCTCACCCACAATCTTTTATCTTATATTGTTGTTCTTACTCTGGTGTTTTACATAAACCCAGTGAACATAAGTTATAGAATAAAATATTTAATGCTAACAATGTTAGAGAATTTAGGATTGCCTAAATGTCTAACTCTACTTCTCTCCATTTGTCTCTTCTCACTCCCTTTATGTGTATATTTGTTTGCATTATTTCCAGTTGATGCTGACAAATGTCTGTTGCCATTGCATCTATGATAAGATGCTCATCAAAATTAATTATCATATTTTCATGCTAGTGTGGAAAAATGAAAAATCTAAAAAATAACTATTTCTGATTTGTAATATCTTATTAAAATAAAATACATCAACAGTTAAACACTAAATAATCATACACTGGACATTCAAAGGAACAAGACCCATTGGTTAAAAGATAAATGATTAAATTAATCATATTTGTTGCTTAGGAACTCTAGACATTATATTCTTTAAAACTCTTACACTTTTCAACATTTTTTTTAATCAGATTTTTTTTTAGCCTTCCCAACATTTATGAAACATAACACCTGGACATATTGTTCTTTCTGGGTTTAAAATGTACTTTAAATAAAATAAAGAAAATTTACAGCTCATGAGAGTTCTCAGTGACAGGAGTGGAGATAGAAATTCTCTATGCACAAACTATGTATGACACGGGCAACAGCTGTACTGACTTCCCAAAATTGCCCCATTGTTACATCCTAATCTTGGTTTCAAGTAATTAACTATAGGTATGAGAATGCAGTTTCACATCCAAGCAATGCACATATTTTCTGTTTAATACCTTCTCCTAGCTGGCACTCTTTTGTGCAGTATTTGTAGGTTGTCTAAATATTGAAAGGGTAATTAAACTAAACAGCATCTTTCTGCAATAGTTTGGCCATACAGGCTAAAATTGAAACATGTGACTACAACACTGCAGGGATTCCATGAAGGTAGTTCACTTTGATGGACAGAGGCCAAAGTTTATAAACTACCTTGAGATCCTTTAGAACTATGGTTCTCAACCCGCAGTATGTGTACTTCTGGTGGTACGGGTGGTCTTCCAGAGGGTACATCATCTCATCTAGCTAGTTTTACAACAGGCTACATAAAAAAGCATTAGCGAAGTCAGCACAAACTAAAATGTCATACAATGACTTGTTTATACTGCTCTGTGTACTATACACTGAAGTGTAGGAACAATATTTATATTCCAGTTACTTTCTCATTTATACCATATAATTATAAAATAAATTAAGCAATTTTTCAGTAATACTTTTGTATTTTTATGTCTGATTTTGTGGATTTTAAGTGAGGTGAAACTTGGGGTACTCAAGACAAATCAGACTCCTGAAAGGGGTACAGTAGTCTGAAAAGGTTGAGAGCCACTGTTTTAGAATGTAAGGTGCTAAAAAAATGAAGTAAACTGCTATAATTTTATGCTAGTTTTGTTACTATCTACGTAGAGCAATAATACTTTGGCAAGTAGACTTTCACTGTTTAATCTGTTAACTAAGAACAACATTTTCATAAATGGAAATCCAGCAGCTGACAAAGTGAGCTTTCTACCAGACTTGAGTTTCCAAAATAGACATGCTGTTTATCAATTTTTAATATTTGTTTATGGCCATTTTTGCCCATTTTTCACTTGGAAGAACTCTAGAGAGCAGTGTCTAAATTCAGGTTAATACACAGGCAGTAAACATCAGTTAATTCTCTTGTTAAAATCCTATGAAAGGAGTGTGGGATTTTTAGGCTTTGTTTGTGTTTGGGTGGGTGGGTGAGGTTGTTTCAGTGGATGGAGAAATAATGGATATAGTCTATTAAGCATTCTAAAAGCTTCGGATGAACATTTTTTTTTAAACCTTCCACAACCTATTATCCACTTCTCTCCTCACACCCCATGTCATAATCCTGTGAGTCAGCTCTCATTATGATATAAACCTAACTATTTATCAACAAAAACACATTCTAAAATTAAATATCCATGTAATTAATTCAAAATCATTAACACTCAATCACTCTGTTGTTTGTGAGGTGTTCTTATGTTTGTAAATTCCATGTCTTCCATAGATTGTCAAGCCAGAAGGGACCATTATAATCTGACCTCCTGCTCAACACGCATAATTTTGTCCTGTGAATCCTTTGTCAAATCACCATGCACATCTTTGTATCTATATAAATAATATACTTAGCACTACACATATTTAACATTTTTCCATTCTATCTGCAGTGTGCTAAAGGCAGACATTTTCTCCTTATCTGACAGACAATGGTGAATATGATCAGCTAGAAATCCATATTAATTTATCTCAGCAGTTTTAGATGTAATTTTTGTCATCAGCCTTTACTACACTTAAATGAATAACTGATGAATCTGACTTTGGGGAGTGATAATGGATATTCTATCAATCTTTTTGCACTCTAGTGGCTGGAGATCTGGAAACAGGATAGGACAGGACACACCAGGATCTCCCTCCCTCCCCCCTTCCACCCCCCACCAGTACAGAGTAAGTGCTGCAGCTGCTCTGGAATTCAGTGGTTCTCAGTTCAAGTCCCCTTATGGACAGATTCCCATCCAATTAGTGGTTCTAATAGCCCTATGTTGAGGCTGACGTAATTCAGGCTGCGGTGGTGGGTCATGAATATTAGTTGAATTAAATTTAAAATTATTATAATTAAAGGGGAGACATGGAAATTTGCTCCGTGGCCTGTAATAAGCCCCCTACCTCTCTCCCCTATGAGTGGTACATGTGCTTAAAAGAGGTGGGTGATTGTGTTACATCAGTTAATTTCAACAAACAATTTCTTATAACTGCAAGCACTTGGCAAATAAAAATGGCACATTGAGTGCCACAGGCTTCAGGTGTTTATATATAGTTCCTAAAACAATATATACTGTCTGTACTGACTTCTTGGGGTGAGGAAAAGACCTTACAAGGAAGTTCTGATAGCGTTCACTACTGTTGCAGTAGCAGGGAACAATTACTTGTAAATTGGTGTGATAAATTGTCTGATTTTGTAAATATATGCTCTTTGGAGAATTTGCTTCTTTCTCAATTCTAGGGATTTCTATAGTAAGAATTATTTAGCAGAATCCGAAGAAGAAGACATGAACTGTATCAGAGAGAGGGAAATCACTCCAGCTCTCCATTCAATCAGATACAATTCATTGCCTTATCAGTATTAGTAAATCTAAGGGCAAGGCACTGTTACCTTATAAGTTCTAAGAGCTGATTAATTCTCAGACATCACAGTCAGGGAAGTGGTCTCAAATTATAATGGCTGGAGGATTAAAAAGGACATTTTTCTGAAGTAAGAAAATATTTCATATTTGGATTATAGGATTCTTGGAACAGAGATTAGGAGGGGGAGCTCTGTAGATTGAATACAGATACTGTAGATGAAAGTGAATTGTATTATTTTCTCATTTATGCATCAACAATTTTATCTATAGTCCAGTTCAAAATCTTTATTACTGCAGATGATGAATGAACTAGAAAGATCAGAACTTGACTTTCAGATCCCAGGTTGAATTTGCATAATTGAAAATTACAGAAAAAATGATTTACTTGTACACTGAAAAAATCTGAGCTGAAAACTAAGACACAACAATCACCCATATTCTACCAATAGAAATACACTAATTCTGTTCAGATATCTGACTGGATTTGTATTGGTGCTCCTCTTCATTTAATCTTTGGTTTGCCTCTTTCCTGTATTTGAATGTTTATGCTATAATGAATCCCATGACTTTTCTTATTGGCCCATTTGTGACCTTTCATGGAAGATAAGAGGCAGGGAAGGGAAGGAACACATACAGGTTTTAGTTAATTTTAGGCTTAGATTAGAATTTTGCTACATTAATAAGACCTTTCTTTATCCCCTCTCAAATTTATTTCCATTATAACTATATTTTGATCTTTTAGTATTACATGATTACACAAATATTAGTGATTTGCCATGTCCCTTACAATCTTAAAAAGTGTTGGTGTTAGCATTCAGGAAAAATTATTTATCAGTCACTCAATATATTTGATAGTTTTGAGGTGCTGCCTTTGAACTATGTATAGTTTAATAGGGAATTGCATCAATTCTCTATATTGCTTAAGACATGTCAGACAAAAAGAATAGATCTAAAATTTAAGGGTACCATTTAAAAAAAGAAAACTGTGAAATCCCAAAGTAATGTGGACAAATCACATTAGTCTGTAGTTCACAGAAATCATTTTGGGCTAGACTCTCAGTGAGTAGTATCTTAATCAACAAGTAGTCCCATTCATTTCACTAAGGGCACATCTTCACTACCCGCCGAATCGGCGGGTAGCAATCGATCTATTGGGGATCGACTTATCGCGTCTAGTGAAGACACGATAAAATCGATCCCTGATGGCTCTTCCTTCGATTCTGGAAATCCACCGTGGCAAGAGGCGGAAGTGGAGTTGACGGCGGCGCGGCAGCGGTCGACTCGCCGCCGTCCTCATAGCCAGGTAAGTCGACCTAAAATACGCCACTTCAGCTACTCTATTCATGTAGCTGAAGTTGCATATCTTAGGTCAACCCCCCCTTATAGTGTAGACCTAGCCCAAGACTTCTTGTAAGGTATGTACTATTCACTCTGAGTAAGGGGTATCGGAATCTGGCTTGTGGTAAAGACTTTGTATAACATCTCTATTGGATAAGATTTACCTTTAACATTTCAGTTTGGATGTACAATGGAGGGAGAATCTTGAATGTGCTGGAAATTGGAGGAAAGACAAAAAGCATCATATATCCAGATTCCTTCTTTTTTTTTTAAAGTGAACATTTATAGCTAAGAAAAGACATTTCCTAACAGCCCAGTTTGATTTTTTTTTTCTATACCGAGATTACACATAGTAAATTTACATGTCCTTTTTACAATAAAATTGCCAGATATCAAATTAGACTACAGCAAGGACAGGCAGCATTATAAAAATGTGTAAATTTAGTAAGAATCTGAAAATGAATGTATCATTGTTTTTACTATTGTGTGACTCTTGCTGTGAAATAATTCCAGAAAGAAAGAATACTAATGTGTAAATGTAAGAAAACTTTGCTTTTTCATTTTTAAAGTGGTATGCATGTATATTTATATATACTAAAGGCTTGCTTACACGGTGTACTTTGGGGATGTGATTTCTAAAGCACACTACTGTGCTGCACACTAATTGGTCCATGTGGACCATGCTGGTATGCACTAAAATTTCCCTAGCACATTTTAACATAGTGCTGAAACAGTACTACACTGAAGTGCACTAGAGAACTTTTAGTGAGGACCAGCCTGGTCCACATGGACCAATTAGTGTGCAGCACAGTAGTGTGCTATAGAAATCACACTCCAATCATGTGCATTGCCATACCATCCAGAAAAGCGCTAAGACTCTTAATTTTACAGCATTAAGAATACTTTAGAATAGATGATCAGCATAGTTACTGAGAGTTGAGAAAATTTAGTTAGTATTTAAGTAAAATTATTGTTTACAGTGTGTTAGTATTGTAAACATAGGTAGTTAGCAAATTCACATTCCAAAACAATTACAGAATCATAGAAATGTGGGGCTAGAATGGACTTAGAGAGGTCATCTAGTCCATTTCCTTTGCACTGAGGCAGGAGCAAGTACACCTAGACCATCCCTGACAGCTCTCTAACCTGTTCTTGGAAACCTCCAAAAAAGGAATACGTGTAATTATGTGTAATTTATGCAAGTTGCATATAAACTGTGAGCCTGACTATGGCTTGGCAGCACCATAGCATCAACTAAACAGTAATCCCACATTTCTGATTCACCCTGTTTAGGTTAATGTGTATGCTATCACAGCTATTTCCTTGGATCAAAAACTATCAGTACCAACAAAAGACAGAAAATCTCTAAGGCTGTGTATAATCTCCATGCTTCTTTCAGGGGCATGTAGAGTATTTACTTAGGTAGCCCCCATCATGTGGGTTTAAGTAGAAGGGTAGACAGTGAGGCCTGACTTAGGTGAGTAAAATATAGACACACCTGAATGTTGTGTGTATCTACCCACATACATACTCTAAACAGCTCTCTACTGACCCAAGCCGTGTTTTCACATCTACACTGCTATTTTTAGCCATGTAGAGTCCAGCTGCCTTCCAGTTGCTGGAGCCTTTCCTCACTACTTCCCCCTTGTCAGAGCCTATCCTTGTTGCAGTGAAAGTCTTCAGCAGCGGGGAGCTGCTTGAAGCCTTTTCCTGCTGCCTCTCCCCTGCCTCTCCCCTGCCAGATCCTTTAACTGACATGTGTACCTTCACATCACAGTGTGGACACAATTTTTCATTACTGCTTGTTACACATACCCAACACGCTGATGAAAGTGATATGTAGTGTAGACACAGCCTCAGTGTGAGAAATGTTTAAACAAATAATCAGCATCATTTGGTTCTTCACCACATTTTTCAGCCTTTCCCGCCTACATGGAATTATATAGATAATATAAATGGAAAAGCATCTTTTTCATATTTCTTGATCACATAATTTGGTGTTAATTAAATGTATGTTTCTTAAAAAAAAATAATTTGATTTAAAGCTCCGCTGCAATGACTGTACCTCACCTTAAGGGGGAGGACGGGCGGATTTGTGTGGCTGGCCGAATGGAGGGATCAGTGTTTTATGGCTGGAGGGAAGTGGGGAGAGGTCAAACTGCTGCAAAAGGGGACAAGGTGTTGTGGGCATTGTGCTAGCTGCCCCTATTTAGGGGGGATGGGAAGGAATTTTTCCCTTACCACGAGATTGGCCTAGGTGGAGTTGGGGTTTTCTTGCCTTCCTCACAGTGGGTTTGGGGAGGGCTTTGTTGATGTGTGGCATGAAGGGCGGTAGGCCATATGTCAAAATTCATTATATAAGGGAGGGGTAAATGTCCAGTGCAGGTACTCAATAGGAAAGGTATACAGTGACCAGATAAATGGCATGGGAAAGGACTTTAAAAGGGAGGTGTTCACTAAAGGAATGGAGCAAGGGAGGGTTAGGGCTCCTATGATTGCTATGGCAGGGAGTCAACCCCCTTTCTTATAGCCCACCTTAACCCTCCTACGGGGAGGTGGGGGGTGAGAGGGGGATGGATGGTAAGGTCCAAGCAATGGATTGACCTGGATGGAAAAAGAAGGGGGAGCTGGTGGAAGCCCCCCGGGTAATTATTGAATGAACATGGAGTTACCTGCACTATACACTTTTATCTGCTGGAAAGCCCCAGACATCTAATAATAAAGTTGCAGCCTGATTAAAACCATATCAAATGTCTCGGTCCTGTCCTTTCACTATAGCCGGACACTAGAATCGAAGCTGATGTGAAAGATATTTGTATTGTCAGTATTACACATAAATATATAATGTGCTTCTGTTATGGATGTAGTAATAAGAACAAGTAATGTTTTTACTTTGGAGAGGAAGATTTCTTTAAGACAAATATCTACTTCAGTTTAAGTAATTTTACATAAATGGAAATACCATTCTGCTAGCCTGCTTCCCTGTTCTCACCAGGAATTTAGTGTTTCCATGAAGGCGAAAAAGAGAGATTAATGTGGATGGTTTTATATTTTATTTTAATTTTTCTATTAACCAGTAATTGCCACAATTTCTTTTATTGCAAACTAATAATGGTCTTGTGCTATGTGGTAATGACCAGGTAACTTGACACAACAGGCGCCATCAGTCATACTTTTGAATTTTTTCTTCCATTTTATATACTTGGATAATACACCTCTATCCCGATATAATGCTGTCCTCAGGAGCCAAAAAATCTTACCGCATTATAGGTTAAACCATGTTATATTGAACTTGTTTTGACCTGCCAGAGCAGACAACCCTGCCCTCCCCCCTCCCCCCTCGCCTGGAGCGCTGCTTTACTGCGTTATATCCGAATTCGTGTTATATCGGGTCGCGTTATATCGGGGTAGAGGTGTATGTGTGAATAATTACTTCATATAAAAAAATCAAATATCACAATATGGAGTTTACGTTCTGAACTACTGGTCTGAAAACTCATGTTTCAGTTTTGCTGTGTCATTCATTCCCATATCCAGGACAGTTGTGAAAGCGGGATGCTCAGGCAACTATAGAAGAATAGTTGCTTATATTGCTCTTCAGCAACCTGCTTATCAAGGAGCAGCACTGGCAAACTCTGACACAGCATTGGCTGGTAACAGGAAGCTGATAGGTCTCCATCTATTAATTTCTCTCCTTCTCCCCTCCCCCCTTTAAACAACCAAAATCTTTGTTGTGGATACCTTTCTTTTCTCCTTTTGTCCTGAAACACAATGGAGAGAGCAAGTGGCAGAGGAGGGCCTGTCAGATCTATCCCTTTCAGTGCCACTCCACACAGGGAAGGGGAGCAGGTAGCAGCACCTCTGTTACTTCCAGAACAGCATCACCATACAGCATAGTCCAGGGAGGCAGGGGAAGTTGGGGCTGATGAAGGTTAGACTCCTAGATTATTTCTCACTCCATTGAACTCTAGAGGTTTGATTCAATCCTCTTTGAGGCTACAGAACTTTAACCCCAAAGAATCTAAATGCAGTATAGCCCCAGTACAGGAGCAGCCCCTGGAACCCAAGTGTGGGAAATCTGAGGCAGAGTGATTGAGGATCTGACCAACATGTGGTGACAAGGTAGTAACAAATAGGGGTTTGTGACCAAGGAGGAGTATAGGGGCCTGTGACTAGAGCTGGGCAGGAAATGGTTTTCTGATCTCATGGAAATGTTTGAGATTTCTAAAATTTTGGTGAAAAATGAGAAAGAACCCACCCCCAATAGCCAATATCCTGGGGGTTAGGGCACTCACCTGGAATGTGGGAGACCCACTGTCAAGTCCCTGAGCTGCCAGATTCAGACCAGGGACTTATTTCTGGTTCTCCCACATCCCAGGTGTATGCCCTCATCAGGGGCGGCTCTATGTATTTTGCCGCCCCACGCACGGCAGTCAGGCAGCCTTTGGCGGCGAGCCTGCGGGAGGTCTGCTGGCCACGCGGATTCGGTGCCATGCTTGCAGGAGGTCCGCCGGTCCCGCACCTTTGGCGTACCTGCTGCCGAATTGCCACCGAAGCTGCGGGACCGGTGGACTTCCCGCAGGCTTGCCACTGAAGGCAGCCTGACTGCTGCCCTCATGGCGACCGGCAGGCTGCCCCCCGGGGCTTGCCACCCCAGGCACGCGCTTGCTGCGCTGGTGCCTGGAGCCACCCCTAGCCCTCATTATGGACTGGGAGTGGGCTTTCTCTCTGTCCAGAAGTTCCATCTTGGATCTGAGAAATCACTCCCGACTAAAATTTTGATCAAACCTGATGCGTTCCCATGAAAAGTTTCAGTGTTGACAAATCAGCATTTACTGATCAAAAAACAAAACAAAACAAAACAAAAACCAACCTGTTTCATCAAAACTTAGTGAGGGGGGTCAGAGGGTGGAAGGAGAAGGAGAGCCTATAATCCTGTGATGGGGATATGCAAGTGGGAGCTGGGGGAGCCAAAGGAAGGGGAGGTATGGAACAGTCTGGAAGCCCTGTTCTTTTTTCAGAAGGAACAGACATGGGAATTACAGTAAAGTTGCTACAGTAGGAGCAGAATTTATTTATTGGCAAATGGGGAGAAGCCCCATGTTCTTTAGCTGGTTGATTTTATTTGGGAAGTCAGGAATGATTTTGTGTGAAGGGGAAGGGAGCAGAAATATATATATATTTGGGAAAGCAAAGAGGGAGCAGGCCCAACCTGGGCCAAAGCACTTATATAATGTAGTAATTTTAATTTAAATTACATTTGTTAGTAGTAATAAAATGTATGATAGTTTCTAACCAAAGACAGGCATCACTGATTTTGAGTTTCCAATTAAACAAAGAGATTATTTTTTAAAAGGAATAAGCATTTTTTTTTTTTTTTTTACAAAAGGAAATTGTTAAAAACTAGAATACAATACCAAGAGAGCCAAGGGTTAGGAATTGATGTTCATTTGCAACTACTATAACTATGGCTTTATATTTTACCACATCTTAGACAAAAGTAAAATCTCTCAAGATCTTATATATGTTTTACATGTGTGCATGCACATATCAATATAGGAAAGCATATATGATCTTTTACAGAGAGGAATGAAGTATTGGAGTGTTGTCAATTGGGAGTTTCATCATCATTTAGATGAAATGTATTATTGTTAAGAGCTTACACATGTTTCATTATAAACAAACACAAAAGACAGCTCCCTTCAAAAATTTCAGGACTGATTCTACTATAATTGTGCACAATGGTCATGCTTAAAGTGTTAATTCCATTAAAAAATTCTAAAAAGAAACATTATTGGTTCTAGTGGTATTTCCCATTTGAAGTATAGGGAATACCAGTCACACGCTCTTTCCAAACACTATGATCTTTTTGAAGTCTCAGTGCTAAATAGGGGGAGTATTTATTATTATTAAAGTTGTTGACATTAAGATGTGATTCTCTCTTCCACTCTGAAGACTAATTAACATGAACAGAGCTATGTGCCACCTGTGTAAATCTTCTCTCTTCAGTGAGAATATAGAACAGGGCTGCTGGACCTCAGAATCTTTGGAAACTTTTCTGTTAAATATCATTTTAGTTTGTCCAACAGAAATGGTTCATTCTGTTTAGTTTTTTCTACCAACATATACTACACTGTAGTTGGGATTTTGTAATCCTTCAAAGGAGATGGTGCATTTTTATTTTTTCAGAGTGTGTCATATTTGAAAATTTGCATTTCTTCCCAACCTCTTATAAATTGTCAGAATCCAGAAGTAATGGAAAACAGAGAAATGACTCTCAGAGTAAAGAGCATTGCTACAATTTTTTTGATCAATTGTTTTGTTTGGTGTGTAGCCATTTCAATATTTAAGTCAAATTAAGTGGCCTGCAGGAAATACTTTCTTCTTCTTATGACTTAGTGTTAAATGCAATATTACAGTGCAAGCCATCTGTATATGAGCAGGAACTCCAGAACCCCACATTTTAAAAGAAATTAATGTAGGCTTTAAGGATAAGAATCTTTTAACTTTTTCTCTCTCTGGCCCTAATCCTCAACTGTGGTAAATCTGTGCCTTGACTTCATGGCAGCTGTGTTGATTTACGTTAGGTCAGGATCTAGTTCTCTGCATTTACTGTGTCTCCCCCAAGTCAACTGAGAAATAAATCCTCACTTAAAAGGCATGGCATTCCCTTGTTCTCTGACTCTGAGTTGGATAGAATCTGGGACTTTGAACAATATTGTTAAATTCCTAGTGGCCTTTGATTCCAGTCATGTTGAAAACACTTCAGATATGGATGAGGGACAAGGCCCTGTGTTCTCCAAGAGTGCTCTTTTGGTCCTCAACGCTCCAGGTGTACAAATTACTTGACTTTAAATTTGCCCTAAGATGAGCATTTTCCAGGTTGTCTGTTATTTGCCAGCTGTGTTAAACCAGACAAATCCTTTGTCAGCTCTCCTGTAATTCAAAAAAATAGTGTATGAAGAATTGGCTCAGCCAGAAAAATCTCTTTACCACAAATGACTTCCAAGTTGTAGAAAGTCTTAAAAAAATACATTTTTCACATTGCCATATATCTATAGTTAGTGTGAATATTTGTGGGGGGAGGGGAGTAAAAATACCTTTATAGCTCATGAGGGATGCATATAGTTATAACCTATACAAGCATAACTGTAGTTTGTTGTTTAAAGAGGGATAGACTATAAATCTAATGGGAATGTTGTTCAATAATAATCTTCAATAATACACTCCAAGGGTTTAGGCAAGTTATATTTTCCAGACTAGTTCTAGGCATAAAGAAACTGAACAAACATGTACAAACTATTTTATTGTAGTCTTTGTAGTGTTGAGGTAATCAAGTGAGGAGATGGATGTGTGTGATTCATGTCTCTATACCCCCATTCATAAGATATTTAATATGTTTTTGTCCTTTGTTAGAGAGGATCACTTTCAACATGTCATTCTACCATTCAGTCTCATGTGTGTCCCAGAATATGTACAAAAGTTCTTGAGCAGTTTACATTTCTAAGAGAACAAGGACTAAAAATGTATCCATATTTCAATAAAGGTAAACACTTAATAGAAAATGGTATTAAGACAAAGGTGTTTTAGATATCTTACCAAGGAGCAGTTCACAGCTAATACTTAGAAGTGTCTATCCTTCCTAGCAAATTTATTGTCTAGGGGTTATAAGCCACTAAAGCTGTGGGATAGAGAGAGCTTTTTTCTTTTCCTTCCCAAAGTAGAGATGAAGTAGAGGATCAACCTAGAGATATTCTATTCCCTAAACAGATCATGACTAGACAATATCTCAGTCCAGACACATTTGTTATCACAATTATACACGAGCTAGTTTACATATCAAACTTTTGCAGGCTTGTTTCACCTGCATCCTAATTTTGTTTATTCATTCATTAATTGATACAGTATGGAAATTAAGGCATCATCTTTTAAATAGGTGATATTATGCCAAATAATATTAGTGCATTAAGTATGTTATTTATAATGAATCATAAGTGTGAATGGCACTTAAGAGAAGTAAAAAACGATAGGTTCCAGCCAGAAGGAATATACAAACTGAAATAGACCCAAAGACAATTAATTGACAATAAGCAAAGCATGATTTGGGAGGATGTGTTTTACAGCATTTATCCTCAGCATGTTAAAATAAGGGTACTGCATTAGGGAAACAAACTGATTTTTGAATACTCGATGACCTACAAACTGTCTTGGACAAGTATCTTGAAGATGATTGGGCCTAAACCAGGGATCGGCAACCTTTGGCACGTGGCTCACCAGGGTAAACACCCTGGCGGGCGGGGCCGGTTTGTTTACCTGCCGCGTCCGCAGGTTCGTCCGATTGTGGCTCCCATTGGCCGTGGTTTGGCGCTCCAGGCCAATGGGGGCTCCGGGAAGTGGCGCGGGCTGAGGGATGTGCTAATTTCCACCTCCCAATCAGTACTCAGCTTTTATAAGCACCTTAGCATAGTGTTTCATTGGATGCTGCCTGCAAATGGAGTGTCCTGGATATTGTGGTCCCAGGCAAAATGAGCTAATTCCAGCTAATCATCACAGGGCTGCCCTGGGCTTCAGAGTGCTACTATGTGAACACATGAATTCCTGATGTGGGAAACTGAAAGAGAAATTTGTCTTTTATATTGCATTCCTGTAAGAGGATAACAGTAACCTGTAGCGACATCGGAATCCTTTTCAGTTAATTGTGTAAAATTATTTATTGTGGTTAGTTAGATGTTTGTACATATAGGTTAGTTAGGTGTTTTTACTTGTTCTAAGGTCCACATGCCTAGAGAGTTTGGAGCAATCTTGCTGCCAAAATTCCAGCAGCAAAGCAGTCCGTCTAGTTATTTAGAAAAGTGAGTGGAAGTGGTTAACAGGTAAAACAAATTTCTGTGCTTTTTTTGTCTAGTCTTTATAAATATATACCACACACACACAAATAGACAATGAAGGGACTGCAACCAGATTTTCAGACTGAATTGGTTTGTTTTACTCATTGGCAGCAAGAAGACTTGTTTTTTCCAGTTTTTGATGGTAAAGAGTCAGGAAATGGCATTAGCTAAGACAAACAATTAGAAAGAATCAAATTGAAAACCTTTTCCTGCCCAGTAGAAGTGGACTTTAAAAACATCTTACATAGAGTGAAATGATAGAACACAGTTAAATGGTTATTGGTTTTTTTCTAACAGATGATAAACTAGAAATATTATACCAAAAGGAGATTATTAAAACCTTTAAAGTTTGTGTATTCTTTGTTTAATTGGGGTAGGGAGAGGAAGGTTCTTAAAACATAGTGTGATGTTTTTTGTATTTATTTTACATGCACAATGGTCCTTGCTCTAACTTTTTAATGTAGCTTTTTAGTGATGGATTTTGTTAAGGGAGGGAGAGAGGGAGGAATGTGGATTGTTTTTTTTCTTCCAAGCAGTGCATTATCTAACTGCTTACTGTTCCAGAGAATAGTTTGGCAAGTCAACATTTGCAGGGGATGCAGCAAAACAGAAGTAGTGGCATCAGCATTAACATGCTACTCACATTCAGTTCTGAGTGAGTACACATGACAGTACTTAGTTCAGAATTTTTCAGCTGTCTGGTGCTCCTAAGATTCCTTAGTGGAACTTTTAGAGAAAGTTTTTGGGTGCTGCCACTTACTTCCTCAGTAACATGTTACTATTTTGTTTCTGGTAAAATCATGTGACTTTGTTTAATTTTTAAGTCTCTTTAGAGTTTAAGATTGTTAAGTTTAAAACCAATAGGATTTCCCTTCCCATATTTGAATCAAATGCATTATTTACAGTGTTTATTACATATGTAAAAATTCTTGGAAGTCTTGATACTTCTCTGTTTCCTAGTGCAAATTTGGTAGAGAAATTACTTACTTTCATATATTTAAAAAAACACCACCATACATTCGTTTGTGTACACGCTTCATTGTAGGATATGGAATTGCTCTCTGTTTTAAAATGTGTTGTAGTACTATATTTTCATGATTTACTTTCCTTTACATAGTTTGACTGATCTCGTAGCATATAGTTTTTTGTTGGATTATGGAACAGTAAAAAACAATCATAAGTAAGACAAAAGTGCCAGACAGTGAGCAAATGGTCACACATTTACCATGCAAAATCTGTGAAATCATTCAAACTCATCAACTTCCCAATAGTTTACTATATGAAGTAGAGAAGGCACTATAGGCCAAATAGGAAAAAAGACTATCATCCAAGATATTCAGATGTGATTAGTGACGAGTGGCTCAGAGAAGGTTAGCCACCTAAGTCCTGATTTTGGCTCCACTGCACAAAGCCCCAGTAGGTGCCTAAACTCACTCAGGCTAGATCTACACTGGTGGGAGGGAGGTCGACCTAAGATACGCAACTTCAGCTACGTGAATAGCGTAGCTGTAGTTGCGTATTTTAGGTCGACTTACCTGGCTGTGAGGATGGCGGCGAGTCGACCACTGCCGCGCCGCCGTCGACTCCGCTTCCGCCTCTTGCTGCGGTGGATTTCCGGAGTCAACGGCAGAGCCATCGGGGATCGATTTTATTGCGTCTTCACTAGACGCGATAAGTCGATCCCCAATAGATCGATTGCTACCCACTGATCCGGCAGGTAGTGAAGACGTGCCCTAAGTGCCTAATTTTTCAAGAGAAAAGTTCCTAGGCCCCTATGTTTCTGCTCGTAGCATGCGCACAACTGCCTCCCTGTGACAGGGGGACTGGACCCTTGTTCTCTCACCTCCCATCTCCCATTCTCTCTCTTTCTCAATGACTATTCAAGTATTTATCCACAGTGGACCAGTCACTGGGGAGAGAGTGACTCTGTAGTCAAGTGGTTAGGGCACCTACCATGGGGGGCAGGAACTCAGAGTACAGTTCCCAGTCCCCTCCCCCCCCGGCCCCGATTGCAACACTTTCATAATTTATCCACAGTGGAACAGCTTCAACAGGAGAGATGGAGAGAGCCCCAGCTCAGAATATGACATAGCTCAGTGGTTAGAGAACTTTCCTAAGAAGTGGGAGAGCCTTGTTCAAATTTTATCCCCCTCAGGTAGAGAAAGGGAAATTGAACCTGGGTTTCCCATATTACACGTGAGTGCTCTGACCACTGGACTAAACGTTATAATGTGGGAACCTCCACTACTTTCTCCTCCTCCTCCAGCAATTTTTTGCTAAAAGGGCAAATGCTTAACTTTAAATAAGATTCATAATCACAAGCAGAGACAGGAGCCTCCCTTCAGCCCAGACATTTTAGGGCTGTGTACACTAGAAAATTAGAACGACTCAGATACATTGCCCAGGAACATGAAAAATCCACATCTCTGAGTGAGGTAGTAAGCCGACCTAAGTTCCCATGTAGACAGCGCTAGGTTAACCTAGCTACTGCCCCTAGCGCTGTCTCCTACTCTGACTTATATTTATCCCTTCCCCTTCTGAGTTCAGTTTCTTCTCTCTCATATGTAAATCTCATTCTATGTGTACAGATAAAGTGTAATGTATATTCCAATGGGAAGATGCCACCACTTTTTTTTCCATTTTGATGACAAAACTTTGATCCAAATAATATTTTTTAATCCTTGCAGTTTAGTTTCCAGACATAATTTGTATGCCTCCAGGGAGAGAATCCTTTTTGTGTGTGTGGCCACTCTCTAAACTATTGCTTCTATATGTCTGTACATTACTGTAGTGTATGGGAAAGGAATATGAATTAGTTATAGTAGTAATTAAAAAGAAACAAACAAGCCATCCCTTAATGGAAGTAGTGCTCATGACTCATATCAGAGGTTTAGGATAAAGTTAGTTTATTCGGACACTAAAAGTAAGTTAACGGTTCCATATAGTTCTCAATAGGTATCTATTCACATAGTTATTTCTGTTTTTAGTTATGTGACTCACAAAGATAAGGAAAATTAACATTAAATGTTTAGTTAAATCCATAGGGATTTAACTAAATGAACATGTTACTAAAATGATGTTTTGCAAGATTGAAGTGTTATCCAAAAGTAAACTTCATCTTTGCAATAGTTAATTTTGTCAAAAAATACCAATGTACATATATCTGGGAGCGTAATCTCAAAAAATAATTTCCCTCTATCTGCTTTCTTGTTTGTTCTTTCAAAAAAATATCTGAATTACATCATGAGATATCATCTAAGTCAACAGATATAATTCATGGTAATGTTTTGGTGGTTTGTTCACTCAGAAAAGATGTGTGCACCAATAGGACTATGAGAACATGGCTTATTGGTACCAGATGGAATCATAACTCACTTGTCTTGGCACGTTCTGCTTTGCACTTCTGTATTGTTTTGCATTCTGAAGGATCCCCAGACACCTTGCAATCTTAAATACATAGGTATACATAGATATAGGAATCATAACATTACTAATTAACAGTAAATTCCGTCTGCAGTGGTTTTCTCCTGTGAATCTTAGGACCAAGTGCTAAAATTAATTCAAAAAAGCCCTGCTAGAATACTAAGTGTCAAAATAAAATTATTTGTTTTGTTAAGACTTGCAAAAGAAATTATTTCCTTTTAGGTCTGCACATGAATTTTCTCCTATATTCCATTTACTATTCCATTTGACATATTTCCAATAAACCTTTGTCCTTTAGCCTTGTGTAACCCCAATTGCATGCTTAGACAAATTAGTTCTCAATGGAAAAAAGTGATATAAGGTTCAAAAGAAAATGTTCAACTATAATTTACTAGACTTTCTCTATGTCTCCAGGGATGCTTAATGTCTGTTCTCAGAAGCTTAAGCACTGAAGCCACGTTTCTACTTCTGTGTTGCCCTATTTCCAACAAAATCATTTTACATAGTCCATGCAGACATGCAATTTAAACTTGGGATTATGCTCTTCACAGCCAAATTTGTAGAATTTAATAGAATTATCCACCAAGTGTTTTCCTGAAGATGTTAAATACTGGAATAGGTTACAACATTGCCTACCTCCTGCTTGTGTTAGCTGCAGCAATTGTAAAGATACCATTACTAATGTTGTAGTACTGTAGCCAGGATTAATCCATTTCTAATGTTAGTCATGATCTTGAGAGTAGTCTCATGCGCTATTCTTTCTTCTTTGCAGTCTTTTTTCAAAATGATGAGCTAGATTGTGAATACCTAGCCTTTGAAAGTCGTACGCTATATTATGTTACCTGAAAAAAATATGCTGATTTTGATTGGCTGTGCTTTCAGTCTCTCTTATGCTGAGTTTATAAAAGGTAATGGCAGCCAGTAAAAATTGGATAACATTAAAACAGGCTAATGTGTAATGGACTATATCTCTTGCAGAACACACAATGGGTTTTTAAATCTTATTTATCAGAGATTATGTGATTTTTCTCTCATTGCAATCTGATTTCATTTTTGTGACCCCTTTTGTAGTGAACATTTAATACAACTGTAAGACATGATTGTCACAATTTTATGATTATCCTTGAATTTTATGTGAACGTGACTGACGTTAAACTTTCCTTTTAATCTCCTTCAATTAGTAGAGCTATTTGGAAATTGGAATTTTTATCCTGTGGGAAATTCCATTATTTTGACATTTGTTTTTGCCATAAATTAAGATAAAAATTTGAATATCAGCAATTTTTGTGGAACACAAAGTTCTGAAAAAAAATCAGTTCAGAATGTTTGGTGTACGTTTCTGTTTTGAAACAAACAAAAAATGACAATCCCAAATCAAAATGTTTTATTTGTTTGAACCAAACCAAAACATTTTTCTGCTAGGTTCAACATTAATCTGTGAGCTGCTGTCATGCCTCCTGTGAATTGTGGTTTGAGTATCTCATACCCCCATTTCTCCCTATGGGCCGGTTATCCAGCTCAACTACATCTATCCTACCTCTATGCTGCATTGGTTCAACCAGAGGGAAGAAACAAGTGTATCATGGAAGATGTAGTTCAGCTAAGGAGCCCAGCCCATAGAAGAGAATGGGGACTTGAATTACAACTCTGACGAGGTACTACAGCAGCTCACAGAGACCTTGATCACTGCAGAACTGTCCCAAAACGAAGCATTTCAATTTGGTTTGACAAACTGAAATGTTTCAGTTTGGGTAGACTCAATTTGAGTTAAAATGCCTTGTTTAGATTTTCCCAGTGGAAGATTGTACCGTTTAGTTAAAATATATATTTTCCCTTGGGGAATTTTGATTTTGCAGAAACTGCTTCTTTTGTCAAGGGAAAAAAAAAATCAGTGGAAAATTCCTGAACAGCTCAAATCACTACCATGTTCATGAAACTTGTCTGCACTACATGTGAATTACTAGTTCTAAAAAACTTCCATATCAGAAGAAGAAGCAGGATGTTGCATGATATTGTACTTATAAGGTACAAGAACATCCACATTTACATCATATTATATATGGCATGGTGCTTGGGGATATAGAACATGATTATACGGACAATCTTGTATTGCAGGCACATGTGCTTCCCATCCTAGCTGCATCTGAATCTGGAATTTTATGGTGCTACAGCAGGGGTGGGCAAACTATGGCCTGTGGGCTGGATCCGGCCCCTCAGGGCTTTGGTTCCTGCCTGCGGGATTGCTCCCTGTGGCACCGCGGGCCCCCCACCACTCTCAAAAGCGGCCAGCACCATGTCCCTGTGGCCCCTGGGTGGGGGGACAGAGGGCTCTGTGTATTGCCCTTGCCTCCAGGCACCGCCCCCCGCAACTCCCATTGGCTGGGAACTAGGAACCACGGCCAATAGAAGCTTCGGGGCAGGTACCTGGAGGCGCGGCAAGGGCAGTCACATGGAGTCCTCTGATGCCCCAACCCCCAGAGGTCACAGAACTTCCTGGAGCGGTGCTGCGTGGGGCCAGGGCAGGCATTCAGGGAGCCTGCCCTGGCCCTGGAGCACGCTGCTGCCACCCCAGAGCCGCTTTAGGTAAGTGGTGCCGGGCCGGAGCCTGAACCCCTCCTGCACCCCGCCCCCCAACTCCCTGCCCTAAGACCCCTGCCTGCACCTTACACCCGTCCTGAGCCCCCTCATATATCCTGCACGCCTCCTGCATCCCAACTCCCTGCCCTGAACCCCCTCCTATACCCAGCACCCCTCAGGCACCGCAACTCCCTGCCCAGAGCCCCCTTGTACACCCCACACCCCTCCTGCACCACAATCCCTTGCCCTGAGCCCCTTCCTGCACACCGCAACCCCTCCCACACCCTGCACTCCCTCCCGCACCCCAACCCCCTGCCCCGGCCCTGCATACAATTTCCCCACCCAGATGTGGCCCTCGCCCCAAAAAGTTTGCCCACCCCTGTGCTACTGTGACTGAATAATTTGGACAATTGACTTAAACATCATAATAAGCCAGATAGAAACAAATATCAATTAAGATTAATTTATTTTTGTATTAATGCAGTCCATAGCCTCACACTCAAATGCATTCAGTCCTAATAAGAAAACTCATAATTAAAAGCCTACTTATACTAGAAAAACTGAGATTGGATGGGGCAGGAGTACCGGGGAGGGGGCAGATAGGAGGTGGGGGCTGGGCCATGATCCCCTCCCCTAATCGACCCTCCATACAATTTACGAAACCTGAAGTGGCCCTCAGGCCAAAAAGTTTTCCCGCCACCGCCCTAACCACTGGACTAAAGGTTATAATGGTGGGGGAGGGGGCTACCTCTTCTTCTGGTCATCTTGTGAGTCTCATCCTTTAAAAATCCCTTAAAACAAACCACACCTGAAGAAGAGCTCTGTTTGGCTAAAAAGTTTCTCTTTCACTAACAGAAGTTGGTCCAATTAAAGATAATATCTCACCCACCTTGCCTCTTAAAAACAAAACAAACTTTTCAATTCACTGAACATTCCAGAAAGGTTCATATCTGGTTCGATCCACAACTATTATTATTGAAATGCCAGCAAACTGAAACATCAGTTACTGACCAAGCTCTAGTTCTAAATGGTCTTTTCTCTTCACATTTTTTCCCCTCCAACAAATCTCAGGAAAAAATGTGAAAAGAAAAGACCATTTAGAACTAGAACTAGCACTGCCCCTGCCGCCCCATCCAACCCCCCTCCTTCCTGACTGCTCCCTGGGACCCCTGCCCCCATTCAACCTCCTGTTCCCCCCCGACCACCATCCACACCCCCGCCCCCTGACCACCATCCCGAACTCTCCTGCCCTCTATCCAACCCCCCTGCTCCCTGCCCCCTTACCGCGCCGCCTGCAGCGCTGGTGGCGCTACAGCCGTGCCGCCCGGCTGGAGCTGGGCCACGCTGCCGCTGCCGCCACCATGCAGCACAGAGCACCGGGTCAGGCCAGGCTCTGCAGCTGCGCTGCCCCAGGAGTTCACAGCCCGCCGCCCAGAGCATTGTGCCGGCAGCGGAGCGAGTGAGCTGAAGCTGCGGGGGAGGGGGGATAGCAGGAGAGGGGCTGGGGGCGAGCCTCCTGGGCCAGGAGCTCAGGGGCTGGGCAGGACGGTCCCACAGGTTAGATGTGGCCCTCGGGACATAGTTTGGCCACCCCAGGGTTAGGGCACTCACTTGGGATTGTGGAACCCACAGCTTTGAATCCCCTCTCTAGAGCAGGAATACGAACGCAGGTCTCCCATCCATTCCAGGCAAGTTCGCTAACCATGAGGCTATAGTGTATCTGGGGTGGTCTCTCAATCTCCTGTTGTGTGTTTAAGAGATGTCATCAACGGTTGCATGGGAAAACAAAGAATACTGAACCACCTAATAGCAGCTAAGTAAATCAGGAATTTATTTTTCAGTCCTTCTGTTCCAAAATGTATTTATTTCCAGATGTATTCTGTTATCGATGTGAGCTATTAAAAAAAAAATTATTAGGGCTGTCAAGCAATTTAAAAAAAATTAATCACAATTTATCACATGATTTATTGCATTATTAAACAATAATAGAATACCATTTATTTAAATATTGTGGATGTTTTTCTACATTTTCAAATATATTGATTTCAGTTACAACACAGAATACAAAGTGTACAATACTCACTTTATATTACTATTTTTATGATAAATATTTGCACCGTAAACTGATAAAAGAAATAGTATTTTTCAATTTACCTCATACAGTGCCATAATACAATCTCTTTTTCGTGAAAGTGCAACTTATAAATGTAGATTTTTTTTTGGTTAGGAAACTGCTCTTAAAAACAAAACAATGTAAAACTTTAGAACCTACAAGTCCACTCAGTCCTACTTCTTGTTCAGACAATCACAAAGACAAACAAGTTTGTTCACATTTATGGGAGATAATGGTGCTGGCTTCTTATTTACAATCTCACCTGAAAGTGAGAACAGGCATTGGCATGGCACTTTTGTAGCCGACATTTCAAGGTATTTACGTGCCAGATATGTTAAACATTTGTATGCCCTTTCATGTTTTGGCTACCATTCCAGAAGACATGCTTCCATGCTGATGATGCTAATTAAAAAACATGTGTTAATTAAATTTGTGACTGAACTCCTTGGGGGAGAATAGTATGTCTCCTGTTCTGTTTTACCCACATTCTGCCATATATTTCATGTTTTAGAAGTTTCAGATGACAGCACATGTTCATTTTAAGAACACTTTCACTGCAGATTTGACAAAACACAAAGAAGGTAACTAGTTTGCTTGTACTACCCATGTTTATAAATTTGCTGGGACTTGGGAGCTGAATATTATTTGCAAAGGAACTTAGTTGCACAAGATTTGATGCTAAGTTTCCTTATAATGACACCTTGAACTTGATATTTTATGCCTATCTGGATTCTGTGTATTTTCAGAATCAAAATTTAATCCAGATGGGATATCATTAGGATGCAGGTTTTTAGCAAGTGCAGAGATTTTAGCTGTGAGACCTCTTTAAAAGTCAGTCTGTGAGTTTCACAGTTTAAATCATAGTATCTCCAGGCTGGTATTTCCCATGAATTTAGCGTATTTTATAAATTGACTAGGAGCTAACTGGATTTTTTCCCATACTATTGAATTTCTTAGTCTCACAGATAAGCTGCAACTCAGTATTTAAGTTACTCTAGGGTGTTAAATGTTTCATTTTCTTCAGTGAGGGAAACAATTCATTCATGGAAGCTATTCCAGATTTCCTCATAAAATAATTTTAGAAATTGGTTAGTTGTGATTTCCTGCCTTTCTGGTAGTAATCTCTTGTCTTGATTTTGTTATTGAATTGAGGGCAGGTGAAATTTGTTGAACCATTTATCATATAAGCAGTGTGAAAATAAATATTCTGTAGATATTCTCAGAAAATCATTTACCTTCATTCTAAAGGCAAAGTCCTGCCAGCATACTGACCTCTATGCCTAGGAAACACAGTGGAAATAATAAATAAGTGTTTGTATTTTGTAACTGTGTCCTTCAAATCATTTTAGTTTTTAAAATGTGTCCTTCTCAGGCTTGTGAGGGCATGTGCATAAAAGTGGTACCAAATCAATGCACTATTTCTTAAGCAGATTCACCCAATAAATACTAGGTATATCAGTCATTAGAAGCCTGGGTAGACTGAAAGGCTTTGGACCATGATTTAAAGATTACAAAACCTGGAATGTGTCAGGTCCCTGGGAAAAGTCAGTTCCAGAATGAAGAGTAGTTTAATGAGGAACTTGGGTGCAAAATATTAGAGATGAATTTGTAAGTAAATTGGAGCAATGGACATCTAATTTGGAGGCAGAATTGAGGCCACACTGAAAATGCTGTTGACCACTTCCGGACATTTTAGATGTGGGGACTATTAGTGTGAGGATAGGAACTGATCTCAACTGCAACAGTGGTAAGTGGTCTCAGGTAGGTTTTTTTTTAATAATATAAAAGTGGTGATGATTCTGTCTGTTTCCTCTGGCTGCCTGAGTCAATGGTGCTAATGTGTACATATGGCCTGGACACAGATTAATATATAAAATATTAATTTAGAAGAGTTTTTTTTCTTGTCCAGAAATGTTTTCTTAGCACTCTTCTGTGCACTAATTGGAAATATTGTCATCTTATGCTCAGGCATTCTTGTTTCATAAAAAGCCTGAACACTAGCAAGTTTAATCTCACTTACCATACATATATACTGTCATTCTCCACCAATATTTGTTATTTATTTGCTAATACATGTAGGCTTAATCAACAAATATCAAATATTATGTCAAACCGTGCTGATGATATGGAGACTGAATGACTGTTTAATATGATATGTTTGTTTTTCGTTGGACAAAATTGCATTTTGAATTCACTGTGTGATTTGTCATTTGCATAGTTTGAACGTACAGGGTCAAATCCTGAAGTCTTTGCTCTGCTTTTACTCTGCCCCCACTCAGTCTTAATCTAAGTCAGGCTCTCAGGATTTGGCTACTATGTTTTATTATCTATATTTACTTTGCTTGTAAGTATTGTTAGAGCTTGATGAGTTTCAATTTGTTTTCACTGGTAACTTTCACATCTTTTAAATCACTTTTAGCATTTAAACAGTGGTGTTCTTATGAGAGCATTTATTAGCCAATCAAATATCCTTTTTTGTTCTTGTCATTTAAAATAGTTGTTTGCTGGTGTTGATTAAGAGGATCCTATTCAATCATTTATCCTAGTCTCCTTTAATATATTTGACTGAAAAACTCATTGAGACAGAACCATGAATCATTTAGATCATATACTGTGTTTCCACAGAGGCCAGTTGCTTAACTCTTTTAAAAGATCCTTACATTCTCGCTAGGATATTTGATAGAACATGGAAGTAGTTTCTCTATGGTATATCTTCTGTAAGTAAAGGCAATTTAAAATTGTTTCTGAAATCAAATGTTTATTTGAACTATTATGGTAAAGCCATCACTTTGAGATTAATCACAGTTTCTGTAATGCCCTGGTTTTGCAAATCAGAGTGTGCTTTTGCAGTAATATGAAAGAAAAATTGTTTCTAAACTTTTTAAAAATGATAATGGAACTGTCCACATTGCATAACTGAGTTTCACAAACTGCAATCTTCTGAAAATTCAGAGATCCAGAGTGTAGCTCAAAAGGCCAAAGATTAAGGTTTTCCTCTAAAAACAGACCAGTTTGAGAAATGTAAGAAATAAGTGGAATTGCAAAAGAAGAAAGACTTTCAATGCTAAAATGAACATAAATATGCATTGCAGGAAGTTATTTTATCTAGTATACAAAGAAAGAAAGGACAGATATTTAATGTTATTTCTGGATGAGTATGATTGCATTTTAACACCTGCTGTTGACAAAGACAGAGTTCAACAGATAATTAACGTGAGCAGGAATGTGAAATGAGTTTTTGGAACCATATTTAAGGGAGTAGGAGAATAGTTCATATATGACTTATTAATGAATTGATTTCAGTTAGTTTTAAACAGCAGAAGAATGTAAATTAACTTAAGTCTCTTCTCTATCTCAAAAATGCTAAAACATGGAATTCCTTTAGAAAATAAATATTAAAAATGGTTATAGTAAGTTAATTAAGCTACTTAATCTTCCCAGTATTTTTAAAGCTATAAAAATCCCCTAAGACATTTTTATTCTAATGCAGCTTTTGCTGTAATCTTTCACTGAGCACCTTACGCTCACTACATCTGTCACCTATCTGCCTTGCCTTTCCAGAGGGCTTCTAATTAACTCTTTCAACATATCACAATGACAGGCACTGTTTTAATGTTTAGAAATGCCTCCTTTTCATATTACTCCAAAGTTTTGCCTTCATTAGAATGCATGGCTGTAATCATAGATAGAGCTAATAAAAGCACGGATAACTGTAGATAACAAATACATATTTTTATCAGCTAGAACATAGACACCAAAATAATGTAAGTTTATTTCCCAGTTTGTGCTATACTGTGGACTTCCTTTGGGAAATCTCACAAATATACGATTCATTTGGCTGTGGATTTTTTGTACATTTTTGAGAA
This sequence comes from Trachemys scripta elegans, assembly GCF_013100865.1. Classification (NCBI taxonomy): domain Eukaryota; kingdom Metazoa; phylum Chordata; order Testudines; family Emydidae; genus Trachemys; species Trachemys scripta. The sequence goes on along the minus strand of NC_048298.1, from coordinate 167,067,635 downwards.
TAAGCATACTGCACTCACACACCAATGAAAAGAGGAACATTACTAATTAAATCTTTAGCCACAGAACACTGAATTAAAAATAGAATATAAATGTTGTATGTTTTATCTTAGTGGTGTTACATTGTATATCACCATTAAAGGGATATTGTCAGCAGGAGATGACTGACAGACAACTGAAGATGTGAGATTAGACAGAGGGAAAGTGAGGTTGAGGCAGAGAACTCAGTTTGAAAATTGTCTGTATAGAGGTCGTAGTTAAAACCATGCAAGTGAATATGGTTACCTAAAGAGGGAATATGGAGGGAGAAGAGAGGAAACCAGGAACAAAACCCAGAGAGAGGCAAACAGATGGGGAGAGAGGAGAACCACCAAAGGATATTTTGAAAGAATGGTCAGTAAGGTAGGAGAAGAACAAGGAAAACACGAGGGCTCAAATTGACTCAGGATATAGTGATTTAGTGCCTAAATCACTTATGCAAATGAGATTTTAGGCTCATAAATCAGTTGGGCATTGCAATGCTGAGTACAGCAGCACCTAAATATCTTTAAAAATCTGGGCCTATGTCTAACTAGGATGCCTATGTCAGAAAGGTAATGGAAAAAAAGGGTATCAGTGGTAACAAAGGCAACAGATAGATCAAGAAACCTCTTCATATCCAGTTAGGAGTTGTTGCAGCAAGACCCAGAGCCAAGGATCTCATCCTATGCTATCTTCCCCTACTCCCATGGCACAATGGAAGGAAGAGAGAAACTGCCCTGATCAGCAGTGCAGAATAGACCCCTTGACACCTATCTGGTAGATAACTGCTGCATTTCAACAAGATTAACCCAATGAACCCATTTATAGCAAAGTAAAAGGCATACTTCATCATTAGCAGAGTGAACATTCAAAATAAGACGATTGAAAGTGCACTGAAATGTATTAAAGCAGTTTGGAGCTTTCGTTCTACTTCAGTGCTGGCATTAGGACCTGATCCTTCAAAATGTAGCACACAGGTGTAGCAGACTGCCCATTGCTTTACATATTGTAGGACTGTGGCAATAGACCAGAGAGGTATTATAAGAAGGCCTATTAATGTATACAATGCTGGATCCAAAGCCTGTTTAAGTCAATGGAATGTCTCCCATAGACTTAATTAGGCTTTTGTGTTCAAGTTTTTAATGACATTACAATAATTACCAGTATAGGAGGGGAAATTTAAATAGAATTATTTCTCCAATTAATATTTTCCAACCTTTTTAAAAGATGTTACTGAAGTTAGTAGAGCAGGCTGTTTGTTATATTTGATAATATTTCAGATTAATAGTATATTCTGCCATCTATGATTTCACCTGGATTTCCTCAGAATTGCACTGTCTCAATCAAAAATCAAAACACTTATATCTTGTCAGCACATAAACAGCTGGTGGCTCCTTATATCTACCAGTATATCAATCTACCTTATATCAATCCTTTGTTAATGGGTGATTTGCTGTCCTCAGCTTGTGAGGTCAAAAAATATATCTGTAGCCAAAGTATTACAGGTTTTGAAACCCTACTTGGTAACAATCAGGTCTTTCCTGGCCTTGTGCTGCTGTGCTTCCACTGAGTCCACTACAGCTCCCGATAAATGCTATTTTTATTACTTTTCTCGATTGGGGGTTAGGAAGAAATTTTCCCTGCGCACAGGTTATCCCATACCATATTTAAGGTTTTAAAAAAGAGGACACTCCGTGGGCCCTGGACCCTCCCCTTCCCTGCCCCAACTTCGCCCCTTCCCCAAAGTCCCCACCCCAACTTCCCCCCCCTCCCCTGAGCGCCCCACATTCCCCCTCCTCCTTCCTCCCAGCCATGTGAAAAGGGCTGCCTGAGCGCTACCGGCTTCATGGTTTGCTGGGCAGCCTCCAGACCTACAGACCCGCTGTGCCCCCGGCTGGGCACTTCCTCTCCCGGGCTCTGGGGGCACAGGGTCCGGAGGTGTGGGGGCTGCCCGAAGCCGGTAGCGCTCGGGAAGCTCAGCTCTTAAACAGAGCCGAGGAGTCAGGGAGCACAGCAGCTGCTGCCGGAGCCCGGGAGGGGAAGTTCCCAGCCAGCGGCGCAGGGTCCGGAGGCATGGGGGCTGCCCAAAGTCGGTAGTGCTCAGGCAGCTCGGTTCTTATAGAGCCGAGGAGTCAGGGAGCACAGCAGCTGCTGGAGCCCGCTCTAAGGTAAGCCAGGGATGCCGGAAGCTGGGAGTATTTTCCCGGACATGTTCGGCTTTTTGGAAATTCCCCCCGGACGTGGGTTTGATTACCAAAAAGCCGGGCATGTCCGGGAAAAACTGGACGTATGGTAATCCTATATTGCAGAGTTTCTTGCATTTCCTCTGAAGCATCTGGAAACTATTAGTGCCAGGATACTGGACTAGTTCCACTAGTCCTGATCTAGTACCACAAGTCTTATGTTTCTCATTTTTTGAACATTTTATAAAACAGATTTTCTGTCTAACAGAGGCTAAGTTTCAGACTGTAGGTTTTTTTTTTTTTTTTTGTCTAAACGTTAGTGTTTGTGAAGCATACTATGAAACAAACAGGTTTTATAGTGGAAACTGATAAAACTTCTACCATAGACATGCTTTATGAATGTCAAAGGTTAGAGAGCTAAGCATAGAACACTGCAGCTAGGAGAGATCCTCCCAGACCAGGTAGACAGACTCTCACTAGTGGGGCTTAAGCTGGCATTCTAAAATAGCAGTGTGAATGTTCTGACTCTGGCAGAGATTTGGCTAGTCACTCAAACTCAAGCCCACCCAACCCCCTATGCTTGAGCCAGTTCATTTGTGGAAAATTTGAATACTTACGCCCATTATTCCAGCAAATGCAAGTTGTTGGTACACTCAGGAAATATAATTTAATATGCAGTTAACCCACCATAACTAATTGATTGCTTACCAATAATGAAAACAAGAAATTAGGTTGATTATAATGTTTCAGTTTTATTTTAATAGAGTTAAAAATTTAAATATTCAAAATTTTATAGGGAATTTTCAGACTCAGAATAGTCTTCTTTTCTGTCTGACAGTCCTCCCAGAAATTCAAAGGGTTATTTCCCATCTGCAAAACTAAGGCAGTGACCTGCTAAGTGCTAACCCTTCTGAGAAACTACACCTCTGCCCCGATATAACGTGACACGATATAACACGAATTCGGATATAATGCGGTAAAGCAGTGCTCCGGGGGGTGGGACGGGGATGGGGCTGTGCACTCTGATGGATCAAAGCAAGTTCGATATAACGCAGTTTCACCTATAACATGGTAAGATTTTTTGGCTCCCGAGGACAGCGTTATATCGGGGTAGAGGTATACCAGAATTTGTTCTGCTTCCTCGGCCGCAAAAGGGTACTTACAAGGCTTCATGTTCTGACAGAGGTTTTGAGAATTAACATTTCCTGTATATTTTAGATAGCCATACTCCCATGAGAATCCCACTTCATTACGAATTCTGACTGGCACACCTTGATCAAAGAATCTTTTTGGCAAGGCTCTGGAAAAAGCAGTGCTGGAAGCTTTGGAGAAGGATAAGAAAACACTTTCAAACATAAGAGGGGTTTGAGGCCTGTTGTTGATGGCAGATATTATTTTCACATCACAAACTCCAGACAAGGGACTTCTCAGCAAAAGAAAGATACATTAGGGCAGGCAAGAGAGGAACAGGGAGATCTAGTTTCTTAACCAACTTCTTCTCCTTCTAAAATAATGCAACACTTCTAACTCTTCAGATTAATGACTCCACATTAAGAGGAAAATTTCAGCAATATGCAGAACAGTGGGCACAGAGTATTAGACAGGTATACCCCTAAAATAGCATGAGAAGACTACTTCAAGAAATTGATCTCCTTTCTCTCATCCAGTTTCATCAAATTCACAGGATATCAAAATCCTCTGAAACAGAGGAACATGCAGGTGGATATCATAGATCTGTTCTTGAACTTCAGAGCAACAAAGAAAGGAGTGATTCCAAAGAGAGAGAGAGAAAAATCTGCCTTAGCTATCCTCTTTACAATTCCCAAAATATCAGGAAGAATAAAAGTAACATCAGGTTAAAAACATCTGAACAAGTCTACATTCCACCACAGCAATAACAAACATATGTAGGAAAAGGAAGAAAGTTACCCTACTGCTACTTCCCGACTGACCTTCATAGAATATCAGGGTTGGAAGGGACCTCAGGAGTTCATCTAGTCCAACCCCCTACTCAAAGCAGGACCAATCCCCAACTAAATCATCCCAGCCAGGGATTTGTTGAGCCAGGCTTTAAAAACCACTAAGAAAGGAGATTCCACCACCTCCGTAGGTAACCCATTCCAGATCTTCACCACCCTCCTAGTGAAAAAGTTTTTCCTAATATCCAACCTAAACCTCCCCCACTGCAACTTGAGACCATTACTCCTTGTTCTGTCATCTGGTACCACTGAGAACAGTCCAGATCCATCCTCTTTGGAACCCCCTTTCTGGTTGTTGAGAGCAGCTACCAAATCCGCCCTCATTCTTCTCATCTGCAGACTAAACAATCCCAGTTCTCTCAGCCTCTCCTCATAAATTATGTGTTCCAGCCCCCTAATCATTTTGTTGCCCTCTGCTGGACTCTTTCCAATTTTACCACATCTTTCTTGTAGTGTGGGGCCCAAAACTGGACACAGTACTTCAGAAGAGGCCTCAGCAATGCTGAATAGAGGGGAATGATCATGTCCCTCGATCTGCTGGCAATGCTTCTACTTATACAGCCCAAAATACCGTTAGTCTTCTTGGCAACAAGGGCACACTGTTGACTAATATCCAGCTTCTCGTCCACTGTAACCGCTAGGTCCTTTTCTGCAGAACTGCTGCCTAGCCACTCGATCCCTAGTCTGTAGCAGTGCATGGGATTCTTCCGTCCTAAGTGCTGGATTCTGCACTTGTCCGTGTTGAACCTCATCAGATTTCTTTTGGCCCAATCCTCTAATTTGTATTCCTACCCTCCAGCATATCTACCACTCCTCCGAGTTTAGTGTCATCTGCAAACTTCCTGAGGGTGCAATTCATGCCATCCTCCAGATCATTTATGAAGAGATTGAACAAAACCAGCCCCAGGACCGACACTTGGGGCACTCCGCTTGATACTGGCTGCCAACTACACATAGAGCTATTGATCACTACCCGTTGCGCCCGATGATCTAGCCAGCTTTATATCCCCCTTATACTCCATCCAACCCATACTTCTTTCACTTGCTAGCGAGGATAATGTGGGAGACCGTATCAAAAGCTTTGCTAAAGTCAAGGAATAACCCTTCCACTGCTTTCTCCTCATCCACTGAGCCAGTTATCTCATCATAGAAGGCAATTTGGTTAGTCAGGCATTACTTACCCTTAGTGAATCCATGCTGACTGTTTCTGATCATTTTCCTCTCCTCAAAGTGCTTCAAAATTGATTCCTTGAGGACCTGCTCCATGATTTTTCCAGGGACTGAGGTGAGGCTGACTGGCCTTTAGTTCCGCGGATCCTCCTTCTTCCCTTTTTTAAAGATGGGCACTACATTAGCCTTTTTCCAGTCATCCGGGACCTCCCCCGATCACCATGAGTTTTCAAATATAATGGCCAATGGCTCTGCAATCACATCCGCCAACTCCTTTAGCAACCTCGGATGCAGTTCATCCAGCCCCATGGACTTGTGCTCATCCAGCTTTTCTAAATAGTCCTGAACCACTTCTTTCTCCACAGAGGGTTGGTCACCTCCTCCCCATACTGTGCTACCCAGTGCATTAGTCTGGGAGCTGACCTTGTTCATGAAGACAGAGGCAAAAAGAGCATTGAGTACATTAGCTTTTTCCACATCCTCTGTCACTAGATTGCCTCCCCCATTCAGTAAGGGGCCCACACTTTCTCTGACCTTCTTCTTTTTACTAACATACCTGTATAAACTCTTCTTGTTATTTTTAACATCCCTTGCTAGCTGTAACTCCAATTGTTATTTGGACTTCCTGATATCACTCCTGCATACCTGAGCAATATTCTGTCTGTCCCACCCCACCTAATGAAGTACATGTTTGGAGTCTCATAATCTTTTAGATTTCTTTATTCCCAAATACTCTGAAGAATGTCAGTATAAAAGAGTTTATTGATAGAGCTGTGGAAGTTCTCTCAGAAAACTATTTTCTGGAAAGGTATGCAGTCTCTGACACCAAAACATTTCAAGATTGTGTTGATTTTTCCCAATTGTTTTGTTTAGGAAGAAAACTTTATAAAAATTGTAAAAGGTCAATTTTGATTTTTCAATTTAAATGACTTTGTTTCAGAATTTCCTTTAATTTTATTGTTAAAAATAATTTTAAAAACTTATAAAAGCTTGAAATTGAAATAAAACAGTTCAGTTTTGCTGAAATTCAATGTTTTGTTTGACCTGAATCATTTTTTCAAGTTTTTGATTAATTGAAAAATGTTTTCTCTCTCTAATGGGGTTCACTCATCTCTTGAGCATCTGCTAGCAGCTGGGTGTGGTACTGCAGTCCTTTTCTCACCCCATACCCCTCTGCAGGCTGCCAGCTGACCTTGGTGGGTCTTCCATGGCTTGGCCCCTTAGCTGTGTCACAGAGACCAAATGAATCCCTTCCAGGATATTAAATAGTCTAGTCTATTTGCCCTCATTAGGACCTTCGGTCCTTGCTCTGGGCCCCTTTAAATGCCACCCCCTTTTTGGGCTCCCAACTCAGTCTTGTCCCTTTCGTGTGATTTACATCACTTTACTTGTGACCACTAGGGGAATCTAGGCCCACACACAACTCTAGGTTCCAACCGAGGGACCTTATATCCAGCAGTCAGGCTTCACTGTGGCTTCCCTGATGCTCTTCCTGTTGGCTCTTTTAACTCCAGCCCTATTTGAGGGTCACTGGTCTCAGGTTCTTCTCTCTCAACTATGTATGTTCAGGCAGTGATAACCTCTAGCTCAGGGATCAGCAACCTTTGGTCTGCAGCCCGCCAGAAAAGCACCCTGGCAGGCCGGGCCAGTTTGTTTACCTGTCGTGTCCACAGGTTCAGCCAATCACAGCTCCCACTGGCAGTGGTTTGCTGCTCCAGGACAATGGGGGCTGCGGGAAGCGGCGCGGGCTGAGGGATGTGCTGTCTGCCGCTTCCCGCAGCCCCCATTGGCCTGGAGCGGCAAACCGCGGCCAGTGGGAGCCGCGATTGTCTGAACCCGTGGACGCTGCAGGTAAAGAAAACTGGCCCAGCCCACCAGGGTGTGACGCTGTACCCCATAATGCTTTATGGGAATATGACATAACTGGAATATGATCTACTGAATCTAGCTATGCTACATATGCTATGTAACATATCTATGTAAAGGTTATGATCTACTGAATCTATTAATCCTATCCGCATGCATGTATCATTTTTGTATTCGGAGTTATGAATATTAGCTGTGTACTGGCATGATTTCTAAATAACCTTAGTGGAGCATTTGGTCAATTCCTGGAGAAAGGAATGTTGAAATTAAGTACCTAATCAAGAAACACTTAAAGGACAATGAATCTTGGAATGCTCCAATCCACATAAGAAGTCTACTTGAGGACGTTCAAGATAGCATGTGACCCATGGCTGCTACCCTGATAAGAAACTGTGGACATGTGACTTGCCCAGATGACTCCAGAACTCCATCTTGGAGCTGGACTTTGCATAAGAGAGAGGAGGGGGTCTCCACTCCCAGGAGAAAGTCTATTTAAGCCCATGGGAGACCCCTCCATTTGGTCTTCATCTGGCTAAAAAGAGAGCCTCTCCAGAATACCTGAATACCCCAGAATACCTGAAAGAAGCTGGAACGGAGGATGGTGACTGCAGGGGGTGTGAGTGATTGCTGGACCCAGGCTAAGAGGTGATTGGTCTGTAAAAGGGAGCATTCTGGAACTGGTGAGGATCTTATCTGTATTCAGTTTGATTAGACATAGATTTGCATGTTTTATTTTATTTTTCTTGGAGACTTACTTTGTTCTGTCTGTTACTACTTGGAACCACTTAAATCCTACTTTCTGTATTTAATAAAATCACTTTTGACTTATTAATTAACCCAGAGAATGTATTAATACCTGGGGGAGGCAAACAGCTGTGCATATCTCTCTATCAGTGTTCTAGAGGGCGGGCAATTTATGAGTTTACCTTGTATAAGTTTTATATAGGGTAAAACTGATTTATTTGGGTTTAGATCCCATTGGGAGTTCGGAAGCTGAGTGTTAAAGACGGGAACACTTCTGTAGGCTGCTTTCAGTCAAACCTGCAGCTTTGGGGCAAATAATTCAGACCCTGGGTTTTTGTTGGAGCAGACGGGCGTGTCTGGCTCAACAAGACAGGGTGCTGGGTCCCGGGCTGGCACAGAAAGCAGGGGCAGAAGTAGTCTTGGCACATCGGGTGGCAGCTCCCAAGGGTGGTTCTGTGATCCAACCCATCACAGGGTACTTACCTTGGCAGGCCACGGACCAAAGGTTGCCGATCCCTGCTGTAGCTAATTGGTGGGTTCTTTTATCCGAAAAGGAGCACCCTTCTTCACTGACTAGCTACTGCCTTGCAACTCCATTTATCTGAGCCTGATGGGCTCTGACTGGCTGCTTCTGGGAGGCCTCTCTAGGCAGGCCTGGAGGACCCATCTTCTCTGCTCCTTTCCTGTGGCTGGAAGTAGTAGGACTCTGGACCCTTCTGTAGGGAGCTGAAAAGGCCAGGTACACCCCTTCAGACACTCCAATCCAAAACTTTTTTTTCCAAAATTGCCATCAAACTGATTATTTCTTTTTTCTCCCATCTTTACTTATTCCACACTAAAACAAGTTTCTAACTTCAGGTCCTCTGGTATAATTTGGGATTTCTCCCCTCTGGCCGTTTCTCAGGAAGATTGTTACACAATTGTTCTGATCTGCCTTAGTTCTCCATTGTTGGACTGTAGGAGACCTCGTGTAGCAGGCAGAAGTGTCTTTAGTAAATAAAGTAAGGGTTCTGTTTTTCTCTCCAAAAATATTTTTAAAAAGTTAATATAAGGGGAGGTCATTTCTTTTTAAGATCTCTTCTTGGCTAGTTAACTTGGTCTCAGAAGACTTAGTATTATGTAACAATAGCCCCTTACTACTCTTTGACTCAACTTGGTAACTCACAGGGTATGTCTACCCTGAAGCTGGGAGTGTGCATCCCAGCGGAGGGAGACAGGCACACTAAAAATAGCAGTGTTGCTGAGGGTAGAATGGGCCGCAGCTAAGGCTATATGCCCCAAAAGATACCCAGGGGGTCCATGCGAGTATGTTAGCCCAAGCTGACACCTGTGGTGCTCCTGGCTACACTGCTATTTTTAGTGTGCTAACATGTCTGTCTTCCCTTGGAAGACAATGCCCATAGTCATTCCTTGTTAAAAGTCTGAGGTTTTATCTGAACCGAACCTCCAATTTTTGGAAGTTCCTCAGTTGCCAGATAAGAGAGGTGGGTAATTAAAAACTATTGAAACATTCAGATCTCCTGTTTGCATGTTGCCCTGACTTTCAATATACTTTATAGAGACCTATAATACTGAGGGCAAGGCCATCTGTCCTAACACAAAGACATATATCACTAGGGCAGGGGTTTTCAAAGTTCATTGCACCGCGACCCCCTTTTAATAACAAAAGTTACTATATGACCCCAGAAGGGGCCGGAAGCCTGAGCCCCATGACCCTGGGGGAGGCAAAGCCAAGGCCCAAGGGCTTCAGCTCTAGGCCTGTAACCTAGCCCTGCCACCCAGGGTTGAAGCCCTTTGGCTTCAGCCCCAGGTGGTGGGGCTCGGGCTTTGGCTTTGACTCTGGGCCCCAGCAGCTCTAAGACAGCCCGGGTGACCCTATTAAAATGGGGTCACAACCCACGTTGGGTCTCGACCCACAGTTTGAGAACCACTGCACTAGGGCATTGGTAATTCTGTGGACCCTAATAGGTGAAGACATTTTTTCAGAGCTATCCTAAGCAGCTGCATTCAGATCAGTGTATTCTCTTTTCCAAATACTACAATTTGAACACTTGTTCTTTGCTTAAGCTATTTTTGGGTGACTGGTTCTCCATGTGCTCTCTGATTCCCTCCCTATGTGCCAGATCCTGGCCCCATTAAAGATATTGGCGAAACTTGTATTGACTTCAGTGGGAACAGGATCATGCCCTTCGTTGGGATACTGCTTCTATGTCCCTTAATCTCAATTTATGTGTGAAATACCTAAGCACACAAAGACAGCTACAACTAATTTTGAAGAGACTGCAAAAGGGAGTATGTCCTAATAGGTTTAGAAATGAATTAATGAATTATTTAATGGACAAAATAATCCATGTAGAATAAGGCACAAACTATTTTGGGACCAGGGTTGGGGAGGAAGAGAAATAGATAGTGAGAATGAGGTTTTTGCTTCAGATGCCCATCTATAGTCTGAGGAGTTGAAAGAGACAAATCCTTTGTAGATTGTGTTATGCACAGGTTGAACGTTCATAGACATTTTATTGGCCAAAGTGATTTTTTTATTCGAACCATACAGTCTTAAATATATAGATACAGATAGAAAAAGCATGTTGAGAATTAATTTTGCTTTCTACAGGTTTAGAGCCTTTTATGACTGTGTTTACATTACGCAAAGATAATGCAAAGACTACCATTGTTACCTAAGATTTAATTTACATATTACATCTTAATTTTTTTCTTCTCCCATTTCATACTGATGTGTGTTGAAGAATGCTTAGGATGGCATTAAGGAAATGTCAATGTAGACACCTATTCTTGTCTAAAAATCATTATTTAACATCTTCAAAGGTTTGACAACTGCAAAGAAATGATGCGCAAGCACCTAGCTATTGATTTTATCTTATGCTTTGTATTTGCCCCATTAAATTCTATTGGCATTGTCAGCTGAACTCTCTTTTAAAGTATGCTGAGTTTTCCTGTTGTTAAGCACAGCTTTTTTAATTTTGTGCTTTATGAGAACTTCTTTGGCGTTAGAAAATTGTTTGTCTTTAAAAATACCTACAAAAATGGCTTTATTAAGGTGCTATCCCTCCCTTACTTGTGTGTTAAAAGTGGACTGATACTGAGATGTCACTGGAAGGTGTATTTGCAGTTTGTGGATACATAAACATATTTGTTTTTGAACTGGAGAAACAATAAACCTCACTGGGCATTACTGGCCCTACTAGTCTGCCAGATGGAAGCCCCAACAAACAGCTTCCCCCAATGGTCCAGTTTGGAATTATACTTCCTGTTTAACTTGGTCTTTGAACAAAACACCATATTTAACATTTTTACAGCATGCTTCTAGAAGATGAATTATCACCAAATGATGCATAAGCAAATACTAAAAATGTTCTCATTCACTCATTCTTCCACAACCCTGCACATAGCCTTTACCAAAGACAGTCTGAATTTATATATATTCTAAAGAATGAGGAGGGAGAGGTATTTTTCCTTCTAGATTTTTAAATCTTAATCTTCTTCAAGCATTCCTTTAAAGACTATACGCTTTAACTGTCGCATCAGTTTTGGGGACTACATGTAGGGAGAGGTGGAGAAAAGAAATTAGTTTCCATATTAATTCAGTCAATCCGTGACATATGAAGAGTAGCAAATTCTTTGATAATATTTTTATACTACTCTTAAACACTATCGGTTCCTATTTTCTTTGTGGTTGGTATTCTCAGCGGTTGAAGAGCCCGCATAGTTGGTTCCTAATCTTGCCATTGTCCCTTGATATGTTAGGAGTTGAGGGGACAGGATGAGAGCACTACTGCACTCTGGCTACTCTGTTATTGGATAGCCCCTTGGGGGGCTATTACTGGCTCATATAGTTTAGAGCAGTGGTTTTCAAACCAAGTGTCACGACCCAGAACTGGTCACAGAATGGAAGGCATTGGGTCGCAGTGGCTCTGGTCAGCAGCACCAACCAGGCCATTAAAAGTCCCGTTGGCAGTGATGCCTGGCTAAAGCAAGCTAGTGCCTACCTGTTCTGACACCGTGTTGTGCCCTGGAAGCAGCCAGCAACAGGTCCGGCTCCTAGGCGCTCCACGTGCTGTCCCCACCCTGAGCACTGGCTCCGCAGTTCCCGGCCAATGGGAGCTAGGGGGGCGCGGTGCCTGCAGGTGAGAACCACGCAGAGCTGCTTGGGTACCTCCGCCTAGGAGCTGGACCTGCTACTGGCCGCTTCTGGGGCTCTGCATGGTCTGCGGTGCTGAGGCAGGCAGGAAGCCTACCTCAGCACCCACCACTGCACGGGAGCTGCCTGAGATAAGCCCTCACCCCAACCCTGCGCCCCAATCCCCTGCCCAAGTGCTGAGCCCCCCCCCCAAACATGGAGCCCCTTCCTGTCTCCCAAACCCCTCATCCCCGGCCCCAGCCCAGAGGCTGCACCTCCAGCCCAAACCCCTGACCCCCTCCTACACCCTAACCCCCTGCCCCAACCCAGAGCCCCCTCACACACCTTGAATCCCTCATTCCTTGCCCCACCCTGCAGCCCTCACCCCAACCCTCTGCTCCAGCCCTGAGCCCCTCCCACACCCTAAACCCCTCATCTCAGCACCGTTCGGTCATGGGCATCAACGATTTTCTTCAACTGGGTCACCAGAAAAAAAGTTTGAAAACCACTGGTTTAGAAGGACCGCTAGGCTGCTGTACACTGTCCTGAAGCTAGAATAAAAGAAGTCCAAGAATCAAGGAGCTGAAATCAGCTCCTTTGCTTCTCCCTCTCCTTTAAGTGCAGCAATGAATCTGATCCACTGTGTGTTTGTGTATACATAGCGTAGTTCAAATGTTGGTCCAGTAGGATATATGAAACAAAGCTTCTTTTGTTTGTGCTTCATTCCTGGTGTGTTTGAACTTTCAGCTGTCAGCAATGCTGTGTAAATCAGATTTGTTATTGCAAATCTGCTTACAGGAAACTGCTAGTGAACCTGCCAATGACTTTACAGCAAAGCTACATCTCCAGCAAAAAGGTAAAGGATGTTTGCACAAATGTGGTGCATATTTAAAAGCCTTTTACAATATTCTGGTTTTTTTAAATGACAATAACTATATTTTTATATACTGAAATTTTAAAAGAAAATGACAGAGGGAGAAACACAAGTAGAGCAACAAAATCATCAGGCTCTTAACAATGCAGAGCTGTATCCATTGAGGTAAACATTGTGGTGCAGTGAACTAAAATATTTTAGTAGTGATTGATTTGTATGTACTAGTAGCAACCATTTTTGTAATGATAATGAACAAGTAAAACAAAGAGTAATCAAATTTTGAAAAGTACTAGGCATAGGCCAACAGATTACCCAACAATAATAATTTAAACACAACATTCAGTATCAGATACAGAAAACTTAATGAAAATGGATAAAAACAAGCAAAAAAAAATCCCCAGTGCCACCTTTGTACCATAGTTCACCCATGGTCTATCCAAGGCAAAATGGGATAGGACTATAAATATCCCTGCTATATTCCAAAGGAAAAATACTATCTGATAGAGTGTTGTCAAAACTGACCAAAATTAGGCACAGGGTGGTAGTTTTCCAGCTCCTTTTTGGATCCTGGCCTCAGGATAATCCATAAAGGATTTTGAGATTTCAAGGTAGACCTTTTGGTTATAACAAGTAGGCTTCTTTTGCAGATCTGTATCCTGAAGAACCTCCAAATAATTCCACTATTGTAGGACACAAATAACTTTGAGGCTTTAAGAGGAGTGTAGGTATTATCTGATTGAAAACCTATAAAAAGTTGTGGGATAAATAATTTTAGATTTTAAATCACTAGGTTTTATTAGGTTCTTAAAGCAGATTTGAAACCACAGCTTTCAAAATGTTCTCTGCTGATTCACAGGCATGAGCATATTGAGAAAAGTTACAGATTGTTCACAAATATGTGATGGAGGACAACATTGAATTTTTTTTATGTTTATTTTTTTTAAAAGCCATATTATAGGTGTAGACATATAAGTCTTAGGGGAGAAACATTGTTTTAAGAAGAATATTTAGGAAAGCAATTCTCAGCAATTTAGAGAAATCACTAACTGTTCTACTTATTATTTTGTGATTTTTTTTTAATCTCATCTTTTATAACATGAGTAATTAAAGAGCAAAACACAGATTTCATATTGTTACCAAATAATATGCAATTACCATTACTTCCACCTACTGATTCCTTCAAACCAAGTGTTAGTCTGTTTTACAGTAGGGAATTGCAGACTGATAAACAGGAAGATGTTTCAGCTTAGCGAACAGAAACTGAGGCCCATATGTTCTTGATATCATGGGTATAAAATGTGCAAAGAGAGACTATCATCTGTGAGAAGTTTAGCAAATCTCATATTGACTCAGCTAGATGAAAGCTCCTTTCTAACTCACATTAGAGCTGTTGCTTACATAATGTACCACAAGCATGCTGATTTGAAACTCGCTTGCAGGATTCAAACAGTATATCTATTGACCAGATGGAAGATTCTGTTAAGCCTGCTATAATGTGTGGCCACCAGTTGGCAGTCACATGTGCTGATGACAGGTATAGGAATGGTTGTTGCAAGGGAGGGAAAAAATGTAAAATAAAAAGAAGAGCTTCCATCTGAGTTCAGATTAACCCAACTTTTGCTGGCTTGGCTAGAGTGACAAATATTCTTTTGTTTCCCCTGAGTAGAGTTATTGCTTCTAGTTTACTAAGGGTCCAGCCTGACTCTCGCTTCTGATAATATGAAGGATTTGCTTACAAGTCCTGCAATCAGATGTAGAACTCCACTGGTGAGGGTCTGTTCAGTCTGATGTCTGTCTGCCAGTTGGCAGATCCAACTGTGCTTTGTTGTCCCCTTTTAAAAACAGCAGAATAATATGGTGATCAGAAGCTAGAGGTCAGTTGTTCACGTGTTGAATCTGTTAATTGTTATGTGGTCTCCATCAAAAAGTGTTATTTTGCTTGTTTTTTATGTCTAATGTCACTAATAGTGAGTCACAGTTCCCTGGACTCATTAGGTATCAAGTCCCACTTTATGCCCTCATGGATCCTCAACCAGCATTCTTGTCACTTGATTGGGACAAGACTAAGCCTCAAACAGAAACTCTTTCAATAACTTTAGATACTATGAGTCCTTGACTGTTTTCTCTTCGGACCCCTCCATGCCACTGCAACTGGAGACTTGAATTTTGGGGGTTTTCATTTTTATGGGCTTGCAGACAGTAGCTGTATTCCTCCTCCCAAAACAACTAAACTGTAGTTGCATATAAACAAGACACTTTAAAAAAATTAAGAAATGTAGCAGAAACAAAAAATCATTTAAACATATCTTTAGACACTGGTTGAAAGAAGCAATGCTAATTTTATTTATTTCACTGTACTAAGCTAAAATGTGCTGATCTAACAAGCACATCCATTATATTAAAATTCCATGAATGGACAAAACATCCCACCCAAAATAACCACAAATCCCACGGGCAGTAGAAAAGGTGGCCCTTGCAGTACTCCTTGAGCCATAAATCAGGCCCTGGAAGACCAAGGGAGAAGTAATTTTCAGTGTGAAGGGGCCTTCACAGTGAACATCCTGCCAGGCATTCTCTCTTGATTAAATTGATAGCGCTCCAGCACAAGTATCTCTGCTTTTGTCAGCTGCAGCACAATCACACAGCAGAGAAATATTTTCTCAAGTAGTCTTTCCCTAAACCATTTAGCACTTTAATGTCAAGACTAATACCCTGAGTTCCACTTGGAAGCCCATAGGTATGGTAAGAAGCTTAAGTTACAAAAGTTAGTGGCTGCTAAAGTTGGTTCTTACAGAGAAGAAATTTAGGGATTTCTCATTATAGACTTAGCCCCGACAGTTCTCATTGGTTATGCTATTATTATAAGTAGCAGTGGTATTATTTATATAACAGCACCCCAAATTTGTCAAGCACTGTACAGACATAAAGGAAAAGACACTCCATGGACCCAAACACTCAATCTAAAAAACACAAAAAACAAAGGCTGGGGGAAAATGATATAACATACAAGCAAAAGGGGTAAGTTAACACTTTCCTTCTAGCACTGAGTTACATGTAGCTGAACCATCCAAGAAGCAGCCCAAGAAAGCAGTTGTGACTCTGAGAAGTGATCTGGTACTGGCTCACCACTAGCAAATTACTTTCCCTTCCATGCTTGGCTCTGAAAGTTTGTAGGAAGTAGAGATGTATGGAGAATGGAAATTCCATTTTGTGGAAGGTTTATATATTATATATGTAAAATATTTAATTTACTTTCATACTGTATTTTTAAATGAGTGTGATTCTAAATTCTTGATAGTGAGAGTGTAATAGTGCTCTTTAAAGTGATGCACATAGTAGTGTGGGCAAAGGCTGTTAGCCTTTCAACAAATTAGTATCTCGGTTTTGATCCACATGCTATTCCTGTGCTCAGAGGGTGAGAGGAGCCCAGCTCATTTGTTTTCATCATATGTTCTGTTCTGTGTTTTTAATGGTTACAGTATGCCAGTGATATTTCTATCTATAGACAGTCTCATGATTTTTTTCTTTTTCCTAAAGGATAATGTTTCATTTCTTTATTTAGTCATATTGGGCATACCATTTTGATTTTTATGGAGATCTTCCAGCTCTGATCTGAACCTTTGGATTGGTATAGGCTGAGCTCACGCATTGTATTTCAAGGGATAGGATACCATCTAAATTACTTGTGTACTCTCCATAATGATTTGTCAAGCAAGGACAAGCCAATATTTTTAAAGGGATTTAAGTGATCGTTGCATGAAATATCTTGGATTAAGGAGCAGCAGGAATTAAAGTCCACGATTTAACCATAGAACAAGTACCATATGAGCATAACCCAGGCAAACTTCACCACATCAACACTAACACTCTGCACGTCATATAGATCAATCACAATAGCCATTCAGTTCTTGGCTTCTGCTGAGCTTGCCAACAAAGGTGATAATTGTGATGGAGGGTTCTAGGATATGATGAACCAGCCACCAAGCAGTTAGTGGGTAATAATGAATTTAGGTCACTAATGCCTGGATCTTATTTGAACTAGTGATCAACTGAGAGTTGCAGAGCTCTGCAGGTATTTATCAACCCCATGAGTTAGCCAGTCTCCCTGCTTCTGCTGCTGACAAGTAAAGCATACAACTTCATTGCAGTTGTTCTCTACTTATCAGAGCATGATATTCACTTACTAGTTCTGTTTCTGAAGAGGGATGAACAAACCTTTTGTTTGAACCAGGCATGTGTGCTTGATTGTAAAACAGCATTTGTGCATAGTGTGAATTGAGATGTACTTATATTGTTACCTTTTTGCTCTTTTTTTCTTTGACCATCAAACATTACCCCTTGTGACTGAACTGTTTCATCTCAGTGGGTTTTTTAATTTTATAAATACTATAAATAAATAAGACAAGCAGGCTATATGCTTTTTCCTAGCAGAGATACAAAAAGGGAGGAGAAAGTATAAAAAAATAAAAATAAAGAAATCTGTTAGGAATCCTGCAAGTGTACTGTGTAAATCAGGAGAGAAAATGGACATACGGAAGCTCAAAAGTCCACCATCATGACACTTAATGGGAAGCAAAAGAGCTTGAGGAATTGCAATGAGAGAAGTTTCACAATTACACCAATTGACTTCACAATATGTTTGTCTGATGTCTGTTTAGATAGAGTCGTTTATCAAGGTCCAGAGATTTTCATCCAAGTAAGAATCTCTCCAGGTGGTAATTTTTTCTCTTAACAGTGAAAAACAGGAGGGGCTTTAGAACAGTTCCTTTATCTGCTTGAATTGTTACCTGAAAGCAAAAGCTGGTTTTGAGATGGTCTGACTTCATATTTCTCTAAATAACTCAGACAGATTGTACCCCTCCCTCCCTGCCCCAGAGTTTCATCTACATTCTTCTGTCACGAGCAGAAAGTTCTGCACTCCTGAAGAACAAAGTGAGGGCCTGGGCTTCAAACCCTACTGATCTCCTGAAATCAGCAGGGAGCACAGTGCTAATCATAATGTTGAAGCCTTGAATAAATAATGACAGCATGATTAAAGCACAGGGACTACATCCAGGATCTCCCCTCTCCCAGGTGGGTGCTCTAACAGTCATTCTCTCTCTCTCTCGTCCAATGACTATTTACTGATTTCTCCCCCTCTGGCAAAGGGGGAATTGAACCTGGGTGTCCCACATCCCAGCATTGCAACACTTAAGTCCTTTTGTGGATCCTACTCTCAGAAACTAAATATTGTTTTAAATAGATCCTGAACTCCATGGTTTTAGGTACAGGCAAATATTCTAATATTTCAAAATAAACTAAAAAAAATAGTTAATATGATTTTTGTGTGTGTCTTATAGGCAGTTATTATGATTTCTTCTTATACTTCATTAATGCATGACATTATGAATTTTGAAATTATGTTTTATGCCTACACCCAGGAAGCAGATTTTCCAGCATAGCACACAGCACAGAGGTTGACAATGTTGGTGATCTTTCACTGACTGTCACCTTGTATGTGGAGCCTATTAATCTCTCTGTCTCAGAAAGATAGACCACACCAGTTCAAAAATCCTTAATTTTTTTCCTCTCAGAAAGTTGGGGAAAGACTTAAAAGACCCAGATTCTAAAACCTCACTCATTCTCACCTTAAAGGGAATGATCTGCTTCATGTTCTTGGATTCTAACAGCTCTGAAAAGGATGTTCCTGGTCATTTACTTTTTTTCTGAGCCTTCCTCCAAACTGTGTAGTAAGAGAGGATCCGTTAGTCCAGGATTCACTTGACATACAGTCACCTATCCAGTTAGTACTAGACAGAGAAACAAAGAACAGAATAGGGATACTTAAAGATATAAAGATTCTCTCATTGATTATTTTCTTAACTTAATGGGATTTTGTTTATTAACTTTTTGTCATATAGTTTTTGGTTATTGTTTGTCTATTACTACTACAATCCAAAACCAGCATTTCAGAATGATCACTGCTTTGAAAGAATCATAAACTGATTTTCAAAATATGGGCAGAGTGAGCAAGAAATAGCACAAATTCTTCAACCACTAATTAACTCTGTTGCTTCTTGTGCTGGAGCTGGAGAGAGGAACCCAAATGCTGCGAATCAGTGTCTGGAGTACAGAAATCAATTTAATTATCACAAATTTATTTTTATTTTTCTTTAATTTATCTTCCTCTCTTTTAGAATTATCTGTACGTGTGTGTGTGTGTGTGTGTGTGTGTCTGTGTGTCTGTGTGTGTGAATAATTCATTCATTTTAAGATTTGTTTATTGGGTAAATATATATGTGTTTTCTGCAAGATGCTTCAGTTCCTCTCTTTTTTGAACAGACTTACCAAACTTAAACCAATTTCTGACTCTTTTGGAAGCGATTTAAAGAAGCTGAAAGAAGTAACTAACATTATAAAAACAGAGCATTTGTTGTCCTGCAGGCCCACTGTATTTGGACTTGTATTTTCCTTTTGCCTCTTGTCAGCCATATACCGAAATATCTCTCGTGCTCAGGAATGAATGAAGTAGGAGTATGTTCTTTTAAATGGTGAGGTTAGAAGTGGTTTAAAAAATTCCATCAGTTATTCGTCGGTATTGTCTTATTTTGTTATCATTTATTTATTTATTTGACAAAACCCCAAGCATGCCAAAACTGCACATTTCAATTTGGAAATACCACCATGGTGCCTTTTGGTGGATCAGACATCTTGACTGGGCTCCCTGGCTAGAGTGCATTTCCCATTACTCTATCATTCTTTCAGTTATACCCATGCAACTGGAAGTGATTTATTTTAAAAGTTTTCAATTGTAAGAATAAATTTCACTCCCTTGAATACCTAAGTTGCAGGTAACGGAAGTTACAGCTTGTGGAAATGTCACTGGCAGCCAGTTATCATCAGAGTAACTTTGGTTGGCATTAAATGCTAAACAGAATTTGCTCTGTCATTGCAAGAGGTAGAAATGTCTCCTATAAATGTGTCTGATTTGGGAAGTTCACTGCTTTATAGATCTGCATGTAGTAGTAATCATTTGTATATTATGAGCAAAAGAAGAATTTTCCAAATTGATTTCTATAACAGGATTTCTCTCTACACTAAAACCTGTTTAAAAAAATAGTTTTCTTCAAATCTAGTAATCCAGTAGTGATTCAATATGAGAACTTGTTTTAGCCAACTTACTATTCTTTGGATAACAAATGCAAAAGGTTCCTGATGTTATTTGTTGTCTCGGCCTTCTGGAAAAGAAAACAGAAAGCAACCGTCTCAGGACATTAAGTCATTGTCTCAGTAAAGGATCAGATACATGCAAAATAACCATTTGTTTTCCTTCGTAGGCTTTAGTCAGTGTAGAGAGAAGGAGAGCAGACCCCTCCCTGGTTTTCTGGTAGTAGTTGAATGTTGCAAGTACATAATAAACCCAAATATCCAAACACATCAATCATGTGTCATCTCAAATATGCATCTTGTCTTACATTTGAATTGCTTCCCAAATATTCATGAAACATTCATTCATGATATATGCACTATGTGCCATGTAGATAGATGCAGATAGATGTGCCATGCAGAAACAATTTCAATCTGTGTTTAAGTTCAGAGGGTGAAGCAAATTGTCTCCATGAAAGATCCAACAACTCTTGCAAATACATTCTGCATATCCTGGTCCTCATCTCTCGGTTTGTAGCTGCCAAGGAATTTAATGCAGCTTTGGGTCTACTGTACTGTCTGTAGATCTATCATGGCATGGGACAGAGCAGGACAAGCTCACTAAGTATCAGCAAAGAAGTATATACCCTGGAAGGACAGAGGGAACTTGAGTAGTAACAGGGAGGATCATTGTGTCCTCCCAAGTTTACATGGTGATTAGACAAGTGAAGAGATCTGCACTCTGATGAATTCCATGCCACTTCAAAAATATAGGCTGGTAATTGCCAGGGATTCCTTTTCAGACACTCAGATTTGCGCTCTCTCTGATAGCTGAAGAGGAAAATACTCCATCTGCAGGGTCTGGGAAGTGATGGAAGTATTACTCCTTAGGCCCACAAGGGGGTGGAATCATATTTTCCACTTCATAGGCATGGTGTGAGATTTGGCATCCACAACACTATTCTGTTTTATTTATTGAAAGTATTTTCTATGCTGCTTATCCACATAGTTTCCAAAGGCCTCAAAACATTAATGGATTAGAGCAAGTCCCACCATTTAGGATCCATATGTGCTTCGCATTTCGGTTCTATGCTGTAAATATACCAGGACCTGGGTTTGGCCCTTAGATCTGACCTGAGGTCTTTGTAGGTTTTAGTCAAAATTTGCATACATTGTGTGTTTAAGAGTTTGGGATTTTGCAATCTTGAATCTTGTGGAGAATGACATTTTGCTATCCATAATGTCCTTTGCTTCCCTGACTGTGTTAAAATAATTTCTCAGATCTTATCGGGCTTTAGCTGGTCGGACCCTGTGCCACTTATAAAGTATTTCAAATGATTAAATCCCATTTTAATCCGTGTGCAGCTAATATAGTGAACTGTTTATAACCGTGAACACTGATAAGCCAAAATATAATCTACTTTAAAACTTTTGTAATAGTCAGCCATTTTGCTTACTAAAAGTCTTTCAACTCTTTGGAGTGAGAGCTGCAATGCTGTTTAAAACAAATTTATTTGTTGTTTGACTCATCTCCAACCAGTCCAGGACTCTTGGTTTCTTAATGATTGCTGCTTCAAAGTCCCCTCAGTTTCATTGCACTATCGCTAAATAGGGTTGACAACTTTCTAATCCCACAGAACCAAAGACCCTAGCCCTTCCCCTTCCATGAGGCCATGCCCCCTGCCCTGCCCCTTCTCTGAGGCTCTGCCCACTCACTACATTCCCCCTCCCTCAGTGGCTCGCTCTCCCCCACCCTCACTCAATTTCACTGGGGTGGGGCAGGAGTTGGGGTGTGGGAAGGGGTGAGGTCTCCAGCTGGAGTGTGGGCTCTGGACTGGGGCCGGGGTTGAGGAGTTGGGGAGCAGGAGGAGTCTCTGTGTTTGGGGGGGCCTCAGAGCATGGGCAGGGGTTGGGCCACGGGGTTTCCTTCAGTGGCTCCTGGTCAGCGGCGCAGTGGGGGGCTAAGGCAGGCTTCCTAGGCGGAGGCATGGTAGGTGGCTCTGCGTTCTGCTCTCACCTGCAGGCACCACCCCCACCGCTTACATTGGCTGTGGTTCCTGGCCAATGAGAGTGCGGAGCTGGTGCTCAGGGTGGGGGCAATGCACGGAGCCCGGTGGCCTCCCCGCCTAAGAGCAGAACCTGCTGGCCACTTCCGGGGTGCAGCACGGAACCAGGACAGGTAGAGACTAGCCTGCCTTAGTTATGCAGCACCGCCAACTGGACTTTTAATGGTCCAATCAGCAGTGCCGACCTGAGCCACCAGGGTTCCTTTTTAACTGGGTGTTCCGGTCAAAAACCAGATACCTGGTCACCCTATCTCTAAATAAATCTAGAGAATTATTTCATATCCATTGATTCAGTTTCAACTCTTTCATTGCTACTTTGAATGGGAGCTCTAGGTGTTGCAGAAGCACTAGTTCAGTGGCTGTTCAGACCAGTTCCACAATGATCCAGCCCTTTCTTCAATAACAGCTCACAGCCACTACCCTTATTAACTTATTTTATGTTTTAGGCAGCCTCAAGAACATTTGATCCATATTTGGCTAGTTTAACTTTAATTTAGACCTTCCAAGGCCTACAGAAGAGGAACCCTCCTCAGATTAATGAAAATATTCTTTTTTCACTGTCCTTTCTTTACCAGTTATTTTGTTGGAGAAAAAAATTAAAATATCAGAACACCACTTTTTATTCATTCAATAGAAGTAATGCATGGAGTCTCTTCTTAATATATTTATTGATGTTAACAGTCTGAAATGTTAATGTGAATCATCCCCCACACAGATACAGCCATATCACTCGCATTCAGATAGTAAAACAAATAATAGAAGTAATACAAAAGTACCCAGAATTTTCTATGAATTGTCTGTTCCTTCTCCCATGCACCTTCTTCCATTGTTGCATTAGTGGAGCTCCATAATCAAGGCCAGATTAAGGCATAGTCAAACTAGGCCCAAATGTGAGGTGGGAAACCTGAAGCCCAACAAATAACTGTAGAGTACACTCAAACAGTCAGGTTGGCCAAGCTGCTCATCTTGCTGGTGTTTGAGCCTCTGCTCACCGTGACAGGAGTCACAGCACCACTCATTCAAATTTAGCCCAGCTGCCCCTCCATCATGGCAGAGGTGCCCAGCCATTCCTCCGTCAGCAAGATCAGCACCAGGAGCAGCAGCCGATCCTGGCAGATCCACCATCGTGATTGTACTCTACAGGTATTTGTTGTTCATGAGATGGTAGGGCCTCTAAATGTATGTTGCTTAGGTTGATGAGTAATCTGATCCTGCCCATATTCCTGACTTAGATATAATTTGATAATTGAATTCATTTAGCCATGTCCCCTGACAATATAGAGCATGACCCAAGTCTCTCTATTATTATATGGCTTCCATCACCATAATATTTGAGTGTCTCTTACATTCATTTATTAGCTCAATATGTAGATCAATCCCAAAACTCATTTTTTAAACAAAGTAATAGTTATTTTTGATTGTCATTTAAATGATGAATAATTAATTAAAATAAAACTAATCTGGAATAAATTTTGCTTCACAAAGATAGCTATGTGTAATCAAAAAGAAAAATCTAAGAAGGGACCTCTCCATCCAATGGATGCCATTAGTAATCTATCAGGTAGGTGCATGGCAATTATTGTGACAACAGAAAATTTGTACAAGAGAAAGACACCAGTATGTGAACTTTACATTATTTATTTATGCAACCCAACTAGGTTTCCCTTTTTTATGGAAGATTGTTTGATATTCCACCCTAGTGAATGCATTTTTAGATGATTCTTTCTGAAGAAAGGATTTCTAAATGGTGTTCGCTTGTCAGTCTTGAACTAACTTGGAGAAGGCGTTATTTTTAAAATTATCTTGTCAATTTAATTGTGGCACTAACAGAGGCAGGTATCAGCAGTTTTCTTCAGATTATGTTAAAATCTCATCTATTATTTAGTTTAAAACTGACAGCATATATTAAGGCTTAATGAAGGCTTTTAGTAATTTCAAGACTAAATTTATCTTCCCACATTTTTGGATATTTCTGTCATTTCTGAGGGCTATGATTTGAACAAAAGTTAACATTAAGAGAGTTCCATTTGAGTTATTTTAACTTTGATAGTTAGAACTTTGATTTTGCAAAAAAAAAAAAAAAAAAGCCATTCTTAAGACGTAGTTACATGTGACTAAAACCATACCAGAAGAACTTTGTTTTTGAAAGGTCACTTGTTAAAATAGTAATACCTGTGGAAGAATAGAACACTAGGAAGTAGTTTGTATTCTGTTTCATAATGAAGGATGTGTTCTATTCATTGTCTTTTGAACTCTTTGAAACGCAGTAGATTTAAATGATTCTTCAACTTTTATGGAGTCAGGAGAATTATCAAAATCATATTCTGGATATATACTTAAGAGTCTAGAGTAATTCTGTTTTATTTGCTAAGGTAATACAACCGTGGTTTTTAATGAGGAAAAAAACTGTATTGTTTTAGTAATTTAATGCAAGAGATGAGTATGGAGTTACACGGTGGATGAGCTTCCTATCAGTCAGTATTTTAATTTGAACCAACACAATTGACAGAAGAATCATACAGCTTATGTTTGCTGGTTTATCACAAATTCTTCACAATCAGGGCCCTTTTTTTCTAATTGGGCTTTTGGTACAAGCTTAGAAGTATTATTTAATTTAGAATTCAATGAGGATGAAGTTTTATGTTTCATTTATGACATACTTGGTGAAAGATCAACAGAAAATGTCTATTGGAAGGTGAATTCTTAAGGAACATGAATAAACAATTCTGAAACTAAGAGCTGAAAAAGTGAGTCCTGGAGTTTTTCTCTATATACAGTTGTCAGCATTAGATTTTTCCTTCCTTACAGTTACACAAAACTGAATTATAAATCTCAGAAATGTTAGCAAATATTCACGATTGACACATGTGCATAGGTTAAGAGTGTGGTGATTAATGTGTTGTGTGTAGTGTGTTCCCTTATTGTTGAAGGCAAAAATCAGTGGGCATGTGCTATGTGAGTGTTGAGACACTGCTTAACTGTATCCTTTTACTTGGCATTTCCTTGCAAGTAGGGGTTTGTTGGGAGGATATCATACTTAATCTCCTTTAATCCTTTTACACTGATCTTAATGTCCTCAAATTTCTTGTGTTTTAATACTGGAAGTGTAGGAGTTTTTTCATGTCTTGTTTTTTCTTGGAGAATTGGAAGGGAGAATAGGTGTCTTCTCCCCTTTCCACCCTACATGTTTTAGGTATATTGCTACTTGGTGAAAGAAACAACCCTATGATGTGTGGAAATATGCAGGTAGTGAGAATGTCTGAGGTGAGGGAAGAGGAGACAGTGAGAGTCTACAGTTTTGTGCTGTGGGTCTGAAGGTACACTACTGTTGATCCATAATGGGGAGAAGCGGTTAGTCCTTATGGTTGCACATGATGAAATGTATGCTTGATCAGTTTTCTTAAAACCAAGCACAAACAAACAACCAAGATTTATTTAATTCACACAATGTGAACATGATTAGAGCAGATATTACAGCTAAAAACCATTGTGTGTCATCAATGGTGTGACACAGCAAAACAGAAGTTCCACATTTCGTTCACTGTCATGGGTTTTGATTGCTTGTGTTTGATTGCAAGTTCGAAGGTTTAGAGGTGTGATGGCAGATTTTTCATGAAATAGTGGTCATCTTTACTGAGGGCATCCTGTGGCTTCAGTTCCACAGAAAACAAAGGAAGACAGGCCATCCTTATGTAAGAGTAGTCTCAGTTTCATATTAGGCTTCGGCAAAATTAAATCATCTTCCTTGAGGGTTGTTTGTGGATTCGATCCCATTAGAAACATTTGGAGATGGTACCATCTTTTACTAGGGACACCCACTCACTAGTGAAATACTGGTCCTTTCAACAGAGGGAATTAGTAGCTTCAATTCTTTTGAGTGGCATGACTATAATTTATGAGAAATGAAGCCATTGTGAGTAGGGGGAAATTGTGAATGCAATGGAAAATATAAGAAAATCAATCTTCAATAACTTTGCATACATACAACATAATTTCTTCCCATGTGCATTAATTACCAGTTTACAATAAGTTCAAATTATATGAAAAGTGGGAATGATGATAAATTAGCCATTTCTTAGTGAAAGAGTTCTGAAAAAGGTGAGGAACTGCAGAAATAAGATTCCTAAGAGTCCCATCTTTAATTATTTTTAACTCATAAACTGGCAGATTTATTTGAAAATCTCCAGCAAAATCAATTTTTTCTTACAAATTGTGTGCTGTGAGTTTGGGGAATAGAGACTCTGTATTCTGCTTAAATCACAGGATAATTCCTTGCTTTACATTAATAACTGTATCCAACCTTAATATAGAGGTGCTCTCTATATAAAATTACATTTAAAAAATAAACTATGATAAAAGAACATTAAGGTTGCAAAGTCAAACACTCCAAAAATAGGAAATGCCAGAATTAAGGTTGCCTGTATAACATTAGTTTGGCTCCTTTGTGTGTATGCATTAAGATACAATTTTAATTACATCACATACTACTTTTTCCACTGGACACCTGCCTCATTCAGTGCACAGAAAGAACAGTGCTCACTGAATGAACAGTATTCAATATTTCTTTTTATCCTCATCATTCAGTCTGTGGCCCCATTCATTGTTTACAGTACATCATCCAAACCTTGCATTTAGTACAGAATTATTCACTTCCAACTGAGATTTCCCTCATGGTATCTTTGTGCTTTACAAACACTGAGGATGGGTGTATTACCCCCATTTTACACACGGGAAACTGAGACATAGCGATTTAAGCCAAAATTGTCAAGAGTCGTCAAACTTTGAGTTCTTTGTTTGAAAAGCCAAGGGCCTGATTTTTTAGTGTACTTAGTATTATATAGCACATTATATGAGAGTGCATCCCCATTGACCTCAATTGCAGTTGTAATTGTTAAGTATTTCCACAAATCGGACCCCATCTGTCTGAAGTTGGTAGCCAGAAAATGAGGAATACAGTTATGGATCACTTACTTCGGTTTAAGTGACATGCCCAGCATAACATAGGAACTCTGTGGCAGAGGCAGGGATAGAATAGAATTGTCCAGGGCAGCACTGAAGTTAAGTGTGAGGCTGTCTTTTTTCTTCCTGCAATCACCTGCCTCATTTATTCCAGATGTTGGAAGGGATGTGCTGAATGAGAAAGGGGTCTTATAGACAGCCTAATTTTGATTATGCAGCTCGATTCATTCCCAGAGCACAGTCTATCCTGTGCATACTGAATGAAACAGGGATCCTGTGGGAAAAAAAATAGTGTTATCATATAATTAAAAATTCTATCATAATGCATATACACAGGGGGGCTGAATTAAATTTGCACAAGCAACTTTAATTCCAGTCTTTAACTTTTGAGTTCTTGACTTCAAGTTCTTTACATTTAATTTTTAATTAATATTAAATAGATAATTTTTCCTCTCTGTGAATATATATGAAAATATTTAACTATTACAGTACATATAGCACAGTATAACTTGTGTCCTTTGAAAGAAAGTCATAATGCTATATTTACCACATGCAGTACAGGATGCATTTTCAGAGTTGTACATACTGGGTTAGATTCAAAGTTCCAATCATTAGCCTCTAATCGACATTTTACAGACCTGAAATTCAACTACTAACAGTCCTGCAACTCTGTTGAAAACAAAGTGCATGTACAATGTGATGATACAAAGATAAGGGGATCCAAGAGGTTAAAATATTAATTACATTACAATAATAAAGGTAGAGTAAGAGAAGCAGAAATACCCTAGGTGTGTATAATGAGTAAGTAATAGTAATGACAGGAATGTATTAATATTAAACCTTCACTGCATATCTTATCCTTATTGGACACAGCTGTCGATAAAATATGCCCTTACTCTTGACAAGTAGCTCCTGTGTTTTGCTTGTAGATTAGCTTGCCTCCCTGCTCTGTATTCTTTATCTTCATCACTGCACCAGTCCTTTAATTAGGCAGTGGAATCTTCTGCATAGTGATTAGGAAATCACAGTAAAGAAGGTATTATAAAGAGAGGTTCTGGAAGTCCTCAAAATAGCTTTCAGCTTTGGAAATTCCTCTATGCTTTGTATAAAGGAAACCCATATAGGATTCTGAACAAAATGACAACTGACCTTCACTTAATCAAATTAATTTTTGAACCTTCAATTTAGGAATATTATGCACAATAAAAAGTATTCTGCAATCCACTGGTAGCAAATCATATTTATTTAATTGTTATTGTACTGAAATTCAACATGTTTTGAACAGGCTCTGGTTGAAGAAGATTTTTGGTTTCAAGGTAAATTATTTTGACAGTCTATTGAAATGCTTTCATCTCTTCAGCTACTTATACTTAATAAAAAGCAAAGTAGCATTTTTATTTAACTTTGCTTCTTGTAGTGCTTTAAACACTTGACACCATTTTGGTTCATTTTTTAAGGTACAGCATATATACTTTACTTTCTGTAACTTGGCAACTGATTAGAATTATTCTTTTTATCCCCAGTCCTAATTAGTGGATATATGCAAATATACATTCTTATTTTAAAAAAAAAACAATGTAGAATATAACTTATTGCTGACAGGAAGGAACCTCTCTCCTTTAGAGGATTGAGTGTTATGCAGGTTATCTCTTTGGAAGAAGGATCTACACTACACCCCTATCAAATGCTTTTCATCTGCTTTGAAAAATATAGTGTCTTTTCATTGTGGGAAACATATAGAACCTGAAGCAATGCAAAAAATATCTATGCTCTCTGTGTATGACATAAATATAATGTTGTAGAGAAAGAGTAAGGAGGTTCAGGAAGGAAATGTTGTGAAGAACCTACAAGTAAATTAAAAGATCACTTGCTACATGTGTTCTGGTAACTCACGTGGCTTTGCCAGTAGGGTGAAGAGCCCTTATTGTATATACTCTGAGTACATGGTGAAAGGAATATTCACCTGCTGGTGGAGAGGAAGATGAGTCTTAGGGTTAGAGTACTGAACTGGCACTCAGCAGTTCTTGGTTTAATTTCTGACTCTACAACAGACTTCCTGTGTGACCTTGGCAAATCACTTATTTTCTGTGCCTTAGTTCCCAATCTGCAAAATAAGGATAACAATACTTTCTTTCTCCTACCTTTTGTGTGTTTTGTCTGTTTAGATTTTAAGCTTTGGGGGGCAAGGAATTATCTCTTTATATGTCTCCACAGCACCTAAAACAGTGGGCTCCTGGTCTGTATTGGGCCTTCTAGATGCTGCTGTAATCAAATAATAATAAAATAAATAATGTCAATGAATGATAATATAATATATGGAGATATACCTATCTCATAGACAGGGCCGGCTTTAGGAAGTGCGGGGCCCGATTCGAACAGTTTCGATGGGGCCCCGGCAGGGATGACTAAAAAAAAAACCCACGTAAAAAAACACGTGGGCGCTCCTAGTCTTCGGCGGTGGGTCCTTCACTCACTCCGGGTCTTCGGCGGCACTGAAGGACCTGCTGCCGAAGTGCTGCCGAAGACCCGGAGCGAGTGACGGACCCGCTGCCGAAGTGCCGCCGAAGACCCGGAGCGCCATCGGGTGAGTCAAAATTAAAAAGGAGTCTCTAGCCAGGGAAGGGATTCTTGGCCACTTCTTTCTCCCCTCCCCCCCGGCGGCCCTGCCACTGGGCGCGGGGCCCTCTTAGGCGCGGGGCCCGATTCGGGGGAATTGGTGGAATTGGCCTAAAGCCGGCCCTGCTCATAGAACTGTAAGGGACCCTGAAAGGTCATTGAGTCCAGCCCCCTTCCTTCACTAGCAGGATCAATATGCATTCAATATAAGATGTTTTCTAAAACAAGCAATGCCACTTTAACAGTTTTAATAAGATTATAAAATTGTCATTTTAGAGAACATTCTAATAAATATAATGCATAACTGGGGAGAATGTTCCTTTTATCTTTTCAGTATTGATTCTTGTTCATATTGTTAAAAAACAGAGTGTGGGGAGTCTGTAAGGAAAATTGGTAAGGTTGCCTTTTTTCAATTTTTTGCTGATTATATAACTGAGTATTCATATAGTACAGCTATATTACAGCTACAGTAGGTTGGTGGCACTGATGTGAAATACTCACTATCTGTCACTTTGCAGAGAATATGTTATTTTTTTGTTAAAAAAATACCATGTTATGTATAACAATATGTAGATCCCAAGAGTTATAAAGTAAACATTGTATGCAGTGTTGTTGTCGCCATGTTGGTCTAAGGATCTTAGAGACAAGGTTGGTGAGGTAATATCTTTTATTGGGCCAATTCTGTTGGTGAGAGACATAAGCTTTCAAGCTTACAGCGAGCTCTTCTTGTCTGGTAAACTAACTCATAGTGTCACTGCTAAATATAAGGTATGAACAGATTGTTTAGCATAAGCAAGTTAACACATTTGTCAAGGGACCATTCAAGGTCATATCTCCAGTGCTACAATGATCAACACCACCTACCACGCACCTTTCAAGATCTATGGGTCCTACACATGCCTGTTACAATATGTGGTTCACCTCATCCAGTGCATTAAATACCCAATAAGAACTATCTGGGTGAAGCCAGACAGTCACTATGCTCTCAAATGAACTCACGGGAAAATGATAAAAGACCAAAAAAAACCTATCACCTGTGAGTGAACACTTTTCACAAAGCGATCACTCTGTATCTGACCTATCAGTCCTCATCCTCAGAGGAAACCTGCACATCAGTTTCAAAAGATGAGCCTGGAAGCTTAAATTCATAACGTTGCTATACATTAAAAATCATGGACTGAATAGAGATACTGGATTTATGGGTATTACAGCAACCTGTAACCCACTAACAACCCGCCTCACATGACCTCCCCCCTTTCTTTCCTCCCTATGACTGGAAGGGTATTAACAGTCCTAACCCCGTTCTCCCCCCCATGTGGAGAGCACTACCAACTCTCAGGGAGGTGGATTAATGACACTGATGGGAGAAGCTTTCCTGCTCGCATAGTAGCATATTTGCTACAGCAGCGCAACTTCGCCCAAGCAGCTGCACCGCTGTAGTGTTGTACATGACGGCAAGCCCCTAGTTAGTTTCCCAGACCAGAAGAAGGGTGTTTGTATTTAGGACTTTGTTACTTTACAATCAATATTATTCATACCCCCTCCCCTGAAAAGTTCACTGATTTCTGGTATCACACTCTAATGATGTTCACATAATATAGTGTACGTTTGTCACCAGAATAAAAGAAAAAAATATCCCGGTAGTTTAAAGCAGGATTCAGATTTCGGGTAAGTCTACACTAGAAATGTAAGTCAACTTATATTAGGCAAACTTACAGCCACTGCAGTAATTACTATCTGCCTTGGGTCGATGGTGCACGTTCTCACCAGGAGCAGTTCCACCAACCTAAGAAGGGGAGTGTGGGGAGTTGAGAACCCGGTCACTCAGCTCCCTGCCAGAGCCAAGCTGTTCCACAGGCTCCTGGGCTCCCCGTGGGCTTGCCTCCCCCTCCGCTCCTTGTTCCCCACCAGGAGTGGGGGAAAGCTGTCCAGGCCTTATCACTTCCCCCTTCCCCATCGGGAGCAGAGTGGGAGAAGCTTCTGGAGCTTCTTCTCCCCCCCCCACACACCTGCTCCTAGCCAAGAGCTGGGGAGCCTTGTGAATTTCATGGCCCTAAGCCATGAAATTGACAAGATAGCCTGGCTCCCAGCAGGGAGCAGGGGGAAGCCGCCTGGGCTTCTCAGCTTGGCTCCTCATGGGGAGCGTGGTCCAGCTGCCCAGCTCTCCAGGGAAGTCCGGGGAGAGGGGGCAGCTGGGCTCTAGCTGCCTGGCTTTCTTGTCAATTTCACAGCTGCTTTCTTGTCAATTTTTCAGCATTGGTCCCATCCCCTTTGTGTCTACCAGATGCTTAAATGAGTGTTTTGTTATGAATCTTCTCCCCTTTCTTAAAGGCCTTTGAAATGTGCAATTCACCTTGACTACGCTGGACCAAGGTCAATCATTGCCCTCACATTGCCAGGCTAGCTTAGTAAAGCAATTTTTGTGAATTGTTCAACCTGTTGAAATGCATCCCTTCATTTGTAATAATGAATTGCTGTACATAAAGTGGTCTATTATTCTTAACAGAAAGGATGCAACTTAGTGGAGAGTTTCAGAAGCCATACTGTTTTGTTTTGAAATATAGCATCCTTGAAACATAATTTTCTTTCTAGGTCTTTAAACAGTTAGACTTTGGAAAAGTTAAAATTTCTTACTCTACAATATAATAATTTATTTTAAGTTATTAAAATTTGTTTAATTATATGTTAATTGACATGTTTTTAAAGAACATCTGAAAGCAATCCTTTTTGTAAAGGTAGCTAAAGATTAATACTCTTGGGTCATGTGGCCTCTTGTATGTAATGTTAGAAAATGGAATTGTAGCTTGATTAGTTAAGGCATTTTGCATTAGGTGTGAATTTCTTGTGCTTCAAGGGATATGAATACCATACCTGTCACATAACAAGCAGTTCCTTTTTTGCTAATTGCTATAATACACAGCTTGGTAAAAAAAAGTTTGCTTGTGTTAACTGTTCATCTACTTTCTTATTATTACTTCATATTTTTAAAAAATATATCTCTTTATCAGCCTTTGATTCCAGCACTTTTTGAGAGTGGAAGCCCTTCCCTGGGGGACCCAGAGAAACTGCCATATTCAGGGAAAAAAAATAAGAAAATAAACCAGTCACTGGTGTTATGTAACAAAATAGATCTTCCAGATAAAAGAGCCATGTAAGGTAGTTGCTCCATTGGGCCAAACTGTGCATAGTGTGCATGCCTATAGGGTTTCTAGCACAGCAGGGCTTTATTGAATGGTTTGGCAGCCACAGGAGAGTGCTGAGGGGCACTATCAATAGTACTATTACGTGAAAAATATGCTTAGAGTTTA
Organism: Trachemys scripta elegans; assembly: GCF_013100865.1. Taxonomy (NCBI): domain Eukaryota; kingdom Metazoa; phylum Chordata; order Testudines; family Emydidae; genus Trachemys; species Trachemys scripta. Next base: position 167,034,588 of record NC_048298.1, on the reverse strand, counting down.
ACGGAAAGGATACTGCCTGCTTAAAATTTTAACATACTGCTGCTGCTGCATTTTGAATGTCAGCATATTTTAAAAGCCCAAAGGTAAGAAAGATGAGATCCTTCTGAAGGAACTAATGAGAGAGCACTGAGAGTCTGGCGAAGCCATTATAGGTAGATCATGAGTCCGAAAGGTGTGAAAATAAGGGTAGATAGAAAGATATTGAGGGGAAGCTTGAAGAAGCCAGGATAATAGAAGACTCCACAGTTGTAGAGGAAGACAAAAGACACTTAAAGCAAATAGATAAATTGTGTTCCTAGATTATAAACTGAGGTGGTAAATTATAAATATTGCACTTTTTATTTTTCCCCTCTTGCCTCTGTCCATTTTTTCACTTCTTTGCATATTTATGATTTCAGAAAAGAGTTACAGCAACTTGTAAGGATCTCACCGATATCATTTCCCATTATGGATGCTTTACTTTAGATTTGAATATATTTTGTCGAATTCAATATATATTCTTAGTCAACTTGATTCTTTGAGTTAAGAGAACATTAGTAGTTAGGTGAACGTGATCCGTGTTTGTATTGTCCGAGGAGATATTTGATTATTTTTGTGAATGTAAAAATTGTGAAAGGGTCATACTGTCAGCACAGTAATGTGTTCTCGGTATCTAAACTCAGAACAAGGACAGCCACTATGCAAGTTCCCTTGTGTACTTTACTAACATGCTTAAACCTTGACCTGCAGGGATCACTTGTAAGGGGGACAGAATAGTTCATTTTTCATATCTTACTTCTTAGCAAAGCAATTCCTTTAGGCTTGAAAGCATCAACCCTGGAAAAAAATGCAACTGGTACAGAATGCAGCAGTATACTTGCTCAGTAATACAATATTCATTATCCTGGCACTGCACTTACTACACTTGTTGTCCACTGAATATTGCTGCAAGTTTTTAAGCTTGGTCCTTATTTTTATGGCTATGCTTCATCCTCTGGGACTTCAACTGCCCATGACTGCTCCATTCCTCAGGAGCAAAAGAAATGTCTTACATCCAGGACAAGAGTCTGGGGTTTCTTGGTGCATGCCTAAGTCACTGAAAGTCTCCTCCCATGGGAACTTAGAATGACAAACCTCAACTCTACTCAGTGTAAAAGTAAACCTCATTTCTTTAACTTTTGCTTTCCCACTAACACCACATATCACATGAACATGGGCACATGTGGACATGCACATGCACTTATTTCCTCTGAGTGGAAGAATGAACAGGAAAATTGAAAGAACAGGCACTAGTGTCCTTGATTTAGTCCTGGTTCTAGAATATACTCATGTTGAATAATGGTGTACAAGAACTTCAAAATGAGAAAAGAGTTATTTAGGAAGGACCAAGAGGGCAAAAGGGGAACGGGCACTCAGTATAAACATGACATTACCTGTTTCCGAGTCACTAATCACATGGAAGCAAATGATCTCAAAAGCTTATGGATCAATGTTCTAACACCTAAAGTACAAGATGAGGTGCTAGTTGGTGTCTGCTGTAGACTATTAAATCACACTAGGGAACAGGATAATCAATGCCTTAAATCAAAGTTAAGCCAATGGCTCATTGGGCTAAGGCATGTCAGTTTCATAGCCAACAGTACACAAAGGAACAATGTGACCAGCATGGTGTCCAACCACTTTTGACTGCCCTAACCCAATAGATCAAGTACCCATTTGGCAGGTGGGTGAAATGGAGATGGCCTTTCAGTGAGATCAAGCAGAAGTCCAACCCACAACCTTCAGGATTATAGTCAAGCACCTTAACCACTGAACTACTGCACCTTAAGTGCTTAGCTTTAATAATATAATGTACAAACTGTGTTATCATGGGGGACTTCAATCTGAGTGAGATATGCTGCCAATACTAGAAATTCTAAGAATTTATAGCTAACAATTTCCTACCTCAAAAAAGTGTTGGGAATTCTATATTAGACCTCATCATGACTGATAAAGAGGAATTGATCACACAATTAAAAATTTGTGATAGCTTTGGTACAACGGCGTGTGTGTATTATACACACACACACACACACACACACACACACACATACACACACACACAGAGTGCTTTAAAAGAACCAGTTGCACAAAGCTGAAAATAATTATGAGCCAAATCAGTTGGGAATCAGAATTTATCAGAAAAACAAGAATGATAATTGGGAACTGTTTAAGTATATTTTATTAGATCCAAAAAGCCACAGTCAAGAAAGTAGACCACGCTGGTTTAAAAAACAAAAAAGCTGGCTTAGAGAGGAAGTGAAAGAAATAATGACAATAAATCAGAAGGTAGGAATTGTTAAATGTAAAATAAAAAAAATGAGAAACAAAAAGGGCACAAAGATAAATCTATGGCAAAAAAGAGGGTTTTAGGAATATTAGGAACAAAAGGAATCCTAACAATGATATTGGGCCAATATTAGATGGAAATTGTAGAACTGTCAATAAGGCAAAAAAAATCAGAAGGGTTCAATAAATATTTCTGTTTTGTATTTGGGGAAAAAAGCTAGATGATGTAGTTAGATCGTATGATCATGAAATATTTTCCATTTCAACAATAGTTAAGGAGAATATTAAACAGCAGTTCCAATGCTAGACATTTTTAAATCAGCAGGTCCGGATAACTTGCAACTAAGAGTTCTAAAAGAGCTGAATGACAAGCTATTTGGACCATTAATGTTGATTTTCAGTAAGTCTCAGAATACTGCAAAGTTCCAGAAGATCAGGAGAAAGCTAAAGTTGTGCCAATGTTCAAAAAGGGTAAGTGAAATGAACCAGGTAATTACAGGCCTGTCAGCCTGACACTGATCCTGGGCAAAATAATGGAATGGCTGATATGGAAGTTGGTTAATAAAGAGGGGTAATATAATTAATGCCAGTCAGCATGGGTCTATGGACAGTAGATCCTATCAGACTAATTTGAGTTCTTTGTTTCATGAGATTACAAGGTTAATTGATAAAGGTTCATGTAATATGCTTAGAATTCTGTAAGTCTTTTGACCTAATACCCTATGATATTTTAAAACAAAAGAAACTAGAACAAACCAAAATTGACATGGCGCACATTAAATTGATTAAATACTGGCTAATTAATAGGTCTTAAAATGTAATTGTGAATAGTGAATAATCATCAAGTGGGTGTATTTCTAGTTGGGTCCTGCAGGAATCAGTTCTTAGCCTGAAGTATCAAAGGGGTAGCCGTGTTTGCTGCTTTTACAGATCCAGACTAAGAGTCCGATGGCACCTTATAGACTAACAGACTTATAGGAGCATGAGCTTTTGTGGGTGAATACCCAGTTCTTCGGATGCATCCGAAAGCTCATGCTCCTATACGTCTGTTAGTCTATAAGGTGCCACAGGACTCTGTGCTGCTTTCTTAGCCTGAGTTAGTTAACATTATTCTCAGTGATGTGGAAGAAAACAAACTCATTGTGACGGGCTTCCCTAGGGGTGACTCCTGGAACTGGGATACCACTGAGCACCTTGACCCACCAGCCTGGGCTACCTCTCACACTGTGCTGCTGTGACAAGCTGCAAAGCCCTCCAGCCTTCACTTTCACCAGCACTCACACAGGTAGTGACACACCTAGCTGCCGTTACATGCAGGCTCTCTAACCACCTGCTTCCCAGCCTAGGATCCCAGAGCAGTATTGTCCTGTCCTGGTAAAATCTGGCCAGTATATGGGTTTAATAACCAGTCCACCTCTCCCTCAATGTGAAGAGAACAATGAACACTTGTGATAACCAAGCAGAGATTTTTCCCAAGCACTCCAGTCAAAGATCACTGGTTTAGATTAAAACAAAACAAATATATTAACTACAGAAGACAGATTAAGTGATTATAAATTATGGCAAACAGATCAAAGCAGATTACCTAGCAAATAAACAAAAAACCCAAGCTAAACTTAATATACTAAATAGATTGGATATGAATTACAGCTTCTCACACTGAGAAATGATACAAGCAGGATGTAGATTCTTCAGGGATAAGCTGCACTTGTTTTACAGCTTGGAATCCCCAGGCCTTTCATACGTAGGCTAGAAATCCGTTTAGCCTGGGTTCAGCACTTCTCCCAGTTCAATCTTTGTTTCTCAAGTGTTTCCAGGAGTCGTCCTGTGTGGAGAGTGAAGAACCCCAGATGATGTTACTCCCTGCCTTATATAGCTTTAGCATATGGTGGGAACACTTTGTTTCTAAACTTGGTTCCCAGAGCGGTTTGTGGAAAAATACTGACATCACAAGATGGAGTCCAGAATCACATGGCCTGCTCACATGACCTTGTAGAGTCACAGCAGCCATTACTCGGAGGCTGTCTGTAGCGTTCTCAGGAAGGCTCATCAGGTGGGAGATAAGCTTCTCCTAAGACCTATTGTTTTTCCTAATGGTCCACTATCGTGAATAGGCCCTTCCCTACCCACTATCTAGACTGAAAGCATCTTGTCCAGTGGGCATTACTCAGGTGTAACTACATTTGAAGTACAGATACATAGTCAGTATTTCTAACTTCAGATAAAAAAATGATCCATGCATACAAATAGGATAATCATATTCAGCAAATCATAACTTTTCCAATGACACCTCACATGACTTGTACAAAATGCATCATAATTATGTCATATCATATCATATAATAATATTACTATGATGAATATGGGGTGCAGTGTCACACTCATAACTGTTAAAGTTTGCAGATGACAGAAAAACTGAGGGAATAGTAAATTATGAATAGGACAGGTGCTGATAGAGAATGATATTGAGTGACTGGTAATAAGGTTCAAGCAAAGAATATGTATTTTAATATGGCCAAGTTTAAAGTCTTATAGGTACAAAGAATGTAGGCCATACTTACAAACTGGGGGGACTCTATCCTGGGAAGCAGCGACTCTGAAAAGGATGTGGTGGTCGTGGCAGATAATCCATTTAACATGAGATCCAAATGTGATGCTACGTTATTTTAGATCTGTATTTGGCACAGGTTCAGCTGCTACTGGAATACTGGATCCAGTTTGGTGCCTGCAATTCAAGAAGGATGTTGATATATTTGAGAAGGTGGAAGGAAGAGCCACAAGAATAATTAAAGGATTAGACAGCTAGCTTTATAGTGAGAGGCATCTGTTTAGTTTAATCAAGAGAAGGTTAAAGGGTGACTTGATCACAGTCTCTAAGTACCTAGAGCAAAAATTTGATACTTGAGAACTTTTTCAGTCTAGCAGACAAATGTGTAACAATGTCTGGAAGTTGAACCTAGACAAATTAACAAATAATAGACAAATAATAAGGTGCAAATTTTTAACAGTGAGGGTAATAAATAATTAGAACAGGGGTCGGCAACATTTGGCACGCAGCTCACCAGGGTAAGCAACCTGGAGGGCCGGGCCAGTTTTATTTGCCTGCTGACGCAGCAGTTTCGGCCGATCGCGGCCCCCACTGGCCGCGGTTCGCTGTCCCAGGCCAATGGGGGCGGTGAGAAGCCGCAGCCAGCACATCGCTCGCCCGCGCCGCTTCTTGACGCCCCCATTGGCCCGGGACGGCAAATCTCGGCCAGTGGGGGCCACGATTGGCCGAACCTGCCGCGTCAGCAGGTAAATAAAACTGGCCCGGCCCTCCAGGGTGCTTACCCTGGCGAGCTGCGTGCCAAATGTTGCCAACCCCTGCATTAGAACAATGTATCAAGGGTTATGGTGGATTCTCCATCATTGGAAACTTTTAAATCAAGCTTACAGGTTTTTGTCCCCCTGACCCTCCCACCTAAAAGATATGCTCTATTTGAAACAGGAATTAATTTCAGGGGAGTCCTTGGCCTGTATTATTGAAGAGGTCAGACAAGATGATCACAATGGTCCTTTCCGGCCATAGAATCTATGAAATAAAATAATAGAATTCATGGAACATTATGTTTATGGCAGTAGTAACTTATGTTCATAGAGCCTCATTTGTGTTCACTCACTGGGCAAATCAGGAGTAACTCCACTGACATTAATGTTATTGGTTTAAAACTGGTGTAAGTTACATCAGTAAGGCCCACAGAATACACTTTATGAAGAAAGGGGATATTGGATATTCATTTGAATTTTAAGGTGATATAAGAATTCTACACCAATCAAACAATGGTTCAGCTAATATTTCTCCTTTACCCTCATTTCCATGCCAGTGAAGTTTGGCTTCCAAACTAAAGCTAATAGGGTCGCTTGGTTTCCATGTGGAAACAAACAAAAACCACTTAATCTTTTGTACACATTTTCTTAAACAAGCCCTTCTTAGTTCATCCAGATTTTTGGTTCACAGCCAGTGTCTAAAAGAACCTTCTCTAATTGACTATTAGCTTGCATCTATCAATCTTATTCTTTAGCAGGATTGACAGTTGAGGCAGATGTCCGAGCTTATTCAATTAAAGTTACAGTAACAACCTTAGCCATCCTTATGCCAGATCAGTCCCTTCAAAGGAAATTTGCAAAGGTGCAAGCAGCTGTCTCTCTACTTTTTCAAATATATGTCTTGACACAGCATCTTGGTTTATTTTATGCAGCAAGAACAATTTCCTTAACTGAAAGTTGGGTTATTTTTCACTTTTCTTCTTTGAGTGTAGTTGGGGTGTGTCTGTTATACCTCTGTTTTCATTTGATGATGTAATGGTCTACATTGTACATCAGTTACATTTTAAAAACGTACTCAAAATCACCCCTTTTAAACGTAGCTAATTAATTATCATGATTCAGTACTCAATATCCATAAATAATGCTACTTTCTGAGAACTCTGCTTGTAGGTAAAGAATTCTATTTATTTATTTATTCATTTTTTTTATTTTAAGCTCAAACCTTTTCTATAAATCCTACGAAAGAGATTAGTTTTTCATTCCAATGTATGAGACTCTAGCCAGATAAAATCTACTTTCAGCAGGACTATTCAGGTGGTGAATAAATGTCTTTCTACATCAGAAGGATTTAATTAACAAGTTAGAAAGGGTATTTTGACTTGTTTCCAACCTGCTACAAGTCTTTGTGAGTCCCACCAATCAACACAACAGCAAACGAGATTTTGCTCTATAATGATGCAGAAAACCATCACAAATCTTAAGAAAAAGGTTTAGTTTCTACCCCTCTCCCCTGAACAATGTCAAATCTTTCAAACATATTTGCATTCTTGTGCAAGGATTTCTCTCAATTCAAGATACCAATCAAAGTGCAACTTCCTTCTTTCAAGGATTTAAAAGAGCAGCATTTCATATTTTTTTTTCTCCCTCTTAAAATACAAGTGTCCTGATGAACAGTCTATTGATGTTATTAGTGTTCTTTGTGAGCTGGAAGGAAGTTGCACTTCAAAAGAGGCTGGAAAGGACTGAAAATGCTAGAAAATAAATAGAGATCAGGCTGACAGTGTTTTCTTGTACTCCTACTGCTGAAAGGAAGGGGCACATTACAGCATTATATTATACCATTCCAGACATATTTCTTAATCTCCAAAAAAAACCTTGATCTAACCCCAAAGTGAGCTAAGAAAAACAAACATACAAACAAAAGCTGTCTCTGGATAACTATTATGTCTTAAGACATGCAAATATACAAGCAGTTGTAACCTGTGCTTACAGTGATACAATTTTATAGCTAGATTATGAGAAAACACCTAACATACATTTTTGGTTACAGTTTTTTTTTTCTTCTATCTGTCTCTTATATTCTGTTTTTTAAACTTGTCCATTTGTTATTGAAATGGCGTAAATTCTATAAATAGGTGCACTGAACAAACTTGAGTTTATACAGACAAATGATGTAAAGAGGAAATAACAGGAATATCAGGAGCCTATTGCTATATTGGTACTAGGTACACCTCTACCCCGATATAACGCGATCTGATATAACACAAATTTGGATATAACACGGTGAAGCAGTGCTCGGGGGGGGGCTGCGCACTCTGGTGGATCATAGCAAGTTCGATATAACGCTGTTTCACCTATAACACAGTAAGATTTTTTTGCTTCCGAGAACAGCATTATATCGAGGTAGAGGTGTATTCAAAATTGTGTTCTGTGCAATAAATCACCATGTAAATAAGCCACAGATATATTCGTGTCAGTCTATAGAGAGAGATTGGTGTGGCACCCTTATATATGGGTAGATATGCAAAATGTTTGATTTGACAATATCATATTTCCCTCAGAATGGGGTTTAGGATTATATGTCTGGTTTTGGTCTCTAATAAGGTGCAAGTATTAAGTCTAAGGCGCATTTTTTCTTCAAACTGGTCCTAAAGTTGTTTGATTTGACTCTAATTTATAGCTCACCTTTATTTTATCTTGTCTAGTCACATTTGTTGTATTGTTTTGAATGATGTTAGGGATATTTCCCAGAATATAATAAACTAGATTTCAAACTGTGTTTTAAATGCATTTATCCACACTGTTTATAATGTCTGAAATTCAATCTATTAAACATTCAAGTGGTCCATCTAATAATATTTGGTAGAGTTCCAGAGAGCTATTTCTTGAGTTTCTTTTTTGCTCTGCAAAAGTTTATTTGATTTTGTTCTTTTTACCTTCCCAAGTAACCACTGAAATATGTCTCATGCATATAGAACATCCTTATTGGGAAAATTAGGGTAGGTATTGGAAGAAGAACAGAAAAACTCATATTTATTCTGCCTGCTAGTTAAAAGACAGAACTGACACTGTTCCTAAATATTTTTTAATATATACAAAGAATTATATAACTTTTGTCATGCAGGGATTTTATGATTCAGTGTACTATTATCCCAAGGGACCAAAAGTCCTCTTGGTTTCATTTACAGGAATAAAGATCCCAGATGTGTATCCTTTTATGATCTTAATCTCAGTTTAGTTTATAATCAGATGTTAATCTGAAATTCTGTATTGTTTCACAGACAGAACTGAGGTGTTAAATTAAATTAAGTATAATAGAATGTAATCTGAGTATCAAACATTTTTGTTAATGGTCCTCTCTAAATTATAAAGCAGTGATAGCATCTTCCACAGTTAAAGTTGAGCAAGACTTTCTGCTTAAAGGCTGATTTTTCAAAATACTCTAAAATGCACATGCATTGAAAATTGCTGGGCCGTATCAGAGGTGTGGGTAGAGGTAATGGTGCAAGTTTGGGCACATCAGATCAAGTAGTTCCCCAGTCAACAAGGGCCTGCTTTTAAAAAATTCTGGTTGTTATAACTTTGTGTGTGTGTGTAGTCTTATGGATCAAACTATGCCATTGATCTCCATCAAAATTGATATTATAGACTTGGTTTGACCTCAGATAGTATCCAGCTGTAGAAGCAATATTTCATAAATTATTGGACTTCCATTTTGAATCCATAGAGTAGAATACAAGCAAGAAAAAATGGTACAGATGAGTTCTTCGTAGTCTATCAGACTTGTATGTAATGATATAATGAGCATCTTTGAGTAGCACCTCTGAACCAGCAACAGCTTCACAAACCCTACCCCTACCACCTCCATACCCAAAACTAGCCTTTTTTTTTCCTCTATGACCCTTGTCCCACCATTGGCTGCAACGGATTGTGAGATTGGGTTGATTGTATAGCAAGAAAGTGTGGGTACTTGTTTATTTGTGTCCAAAATGAACAAGAGTCAAGCACCACTGCTCCTGGATTTAATTACACTGCTCTATAGCCAAAATGCTTCTGAAATATATGTAGTAAAACTTTACTAATTCTGGGTCACTGAGAACGAAAATGATGCTTAAAATTCTTGATTGGCTCTAGTTTTCAAGATATGCTATTGGGTCAGTATATACGACTCTTGACTTGGGAATGGTGGAGGATAAGTGAATTATAAAGGGAAGGGATCTCAATTTAAACAAGAAATGACTAAAATACATCTTTGACTGGATCTATGAATACATCTATGACTTGGTTTGGACAGTACTTGCTTTTTTAGGCAAAACAATGAATGATGCAATCTGAAGCTGGTATTGCATCATACATGATATGAATTGCATCATGTTATTCCTAGAAGTCATGGATGATGCAATCATAACGAAGCTTACATCACTCTGTTGAACAAATTGCCCTATATCAGCTCTAGAAATCATACAGTGTCATGCTCTCTTATTTGTCAGTGTTTGATTTTGCAAAGGGACACATTTCTGTTTAGCCAAAGTGAGCAGAGATGCCTCGTACTTGTGAGAACAGTGCAGATAACTTCTGCTATGTTTGTGGTGAAGTGACTTTTGCATCACAAAAGCGCAGTATAACCACTATGGTTAAGAAAGCCTTTCACCTTTCTTTTGGCTGCAAAATTGGAGATCAGGACAAGAGGTGGGCCCCACACATGCTGCAACGCTTGTGCAACAAATCTTCACCAGTGGTTGAACAGGAAAAGGAAATCTATGCCTTTTGCAGTGCCAATGATTTGGAGAGAGCCAACACATCATACCAGCAATTGTTACTTCTGCATGGTGCCTCCAGTTGGGAAAGGTGTGTCAAAGAAGAAAAAGTGGACTGTGCATTATCCAAACATTCCATCAGGTATACGCCCAGTACCCCACGGAGAAGAACTGCCGGTTCCTGATGCACCAGAATCATTCTCACTTGAGTCAGACGAGGCAGAGGATGAAACTTCTGGTCCTGAACCATCAATGTCACAGGACCCTCATTTTCTCCCATCCTCCTCCTCTGAACCACACCTCATAATACAAGGTGAACTGAATGACCTTGTCAGGAATTTGGAACTACCCAAGAGTAAGGCAGAGCTGTTGGGCTCCAGCCTACAGCAGTGGAATCTCCTGGCAGATGATGTTAGGGTTTCCATGTTCTGTGACCGTCAAAAGGATCTTGTCCCATTCTTCTTCATGGAAGGTGATCTTGTAGCCTGCAACAACATCGATGGTGTGATGGCAGCCCTCAACATCGTTCACGATCCAGATGAGTGGAGACTGTTCATTGATTCATCGAAGACGAGTCTTAAAGCTGTTTTACTGCATAATTGCAATGTTTTGCCATCAATTCCAGTTGGTCATGCAGTCCATATAAAGGAAACCTATGACAACATGAAACAACTTTTGAGGTGCATAAACTATGACCAACATCAGTGGCAGCTTTGTGGCGATTTGAAGGTTGTTGCTCTCTTGCTTGGTCTGCAGACTGGATACACGAAGTACTGCTGTTTTCTCTGCAAATGGGATAGTCGTGCAAGAGATTCCCACTACATCAAGAAAGATTGGCCACTCCGACAGTCATTGGAGCCTGGGAGGAAAAGTGTTCAGCATCCACCACTTGTTGAATCAAGGAAGATTTTGTTACCACCCTTACACATCAAGCTGGGTCTGATGAAGAACTTTGACAAGGCCATTGACAAAACACAAGCAGCTTTCAAGTACCTCCGTGGAAAATTTCCAAGGTTAAGTGAAGCTAAGATAAAGGAAGGTGTCTTTGTTGGTCCTCAGATTTATGAACTTCTTCAAGATGATGCATTTGACCATGCACTGCGTGGCAAGGAAAAGACGGCATGGAAAGCCTTCCAGTCAGTGGCAATAAATTTTCTCGGAAACAACAAGACAGACAACTACAGGTTGTTGGTGGAAAACCTCCTCAAGGCATACAAAAGCCTTGGTTGCAACATGTCACTAAAGATACATTTTTGGCACTCTCATCTAGATTTTTTTCCACCGAACTACGGAGCAGTGAGTGATGAGCACGGCGAGCGATTTCACCAGGACATTGCAAGAATGGAGAAACGCTATCAGGGTAAATGGAGTCCATTAATGCTTGCAGACTATTGCTGGACAGTGACAAGAGATGCTCCATTTAATGAATACAAGAGACAAGCCAAGAAGCGCTGAGTAAACACTGAATAGAACTAAACTATGTACATAATCAGTTTTTGCCTTTTGTTTCATAATAAATTTTATTTATATAACCCTTTTGCTATTTTTAAAGTGTTACATAAACAGGACAGATGAAATATTATCATGTAAAGCAACCATAAACACATGAAAAGACCTAGGTTTACAATTTATGATTAAAACTCTACTACCTACACAATATACATAGACATAAAATGTAAAAACTTAAATATTTTAGAAACAGTAGCCGATCAGTGGTTTTAATTGTCGTATTTGAATTCAGCACATCAAAATACATAATAAATAGCACATTTTATCTCTGAAGCAGACGACTTGTCAAAAATTGTAGACCAGTGTTACCACCTCTCATCCTCCCTCTTTTAATGAATTTGAGGGTCTCAATCTGGTATTTAAGACTGATCACATTGGATTTTGTCAGAACTTCCTAGATTCTAGTCAGAAAGTCAGGGGATGTTTCCTATTCATTGTAAGGCTTTTTATAGTAATTTGCAATGGCTGAAGTAATTTATCTTGTTTTAGTTTGAGTTGTGTGTAAAAGCTTGGGGATTATCATGGAGGACTGTTGTTTCCTTCTCCCATAGAACAACCTACTTTCTCTGTCACCATATCTGTTTGGGTGGCCCAGCTTTTCATTCAATGTTCTATTTACTTCTGTTTCTGTGAATTCTAAGGATTCTAACATATCTGCAGAATGTGTTTTTTCTAGGCGAGCAATGGAGTTTTCAAGGGACATACCTCTCTCTGTTCATAGGTTTTTCAAGTGCATGTCCTTGGTGGACCACAGAGGAAAAATACAGGAAACTGAAACAGAAAGAGGAGTTACTTATATGGATAAGAGGACAAGGACATGATTTGAGGGAAAGGATCGGAGGATTTACCAATCTTAGATTTACCAATATGTTTTACTGAAATGTCATCATTTCAGTATGTTTTAGGGATGAGAAAAACTTCTATTCTGCTTGCTTATTCTGAGTAATAAAGAACCTATCTTCCTGGGCCACCATCTACTACAAAACAGGAAACAAGTCATTTTTTCACCTTTTTGAAGTCACAGCATCCTTGTCTATGGTAATATATTATTGTGTATGTTCAACAAGTGGAACAAAACCCAGTGCACCAATATAATGTCTAACTGTAGAGTATCATGTTAAAGGAAGTAATCTTTTAATTTTTTTTTCTTTGAATCCTAACCCACTTTCCTGATCTAGCAGCATTCATTACTTAAATGTCTTTTCCTATATTTCCTGATGATAGTCCCCAAGGATGTTAAGTATGAATCAGTGAGAAACATTAAATCATAATTGTTCATATTGGTACACAGTTAAAAGGAGTCATGGTAACAAACCCCTCGGTGTCACTTAGAAAATTTACACTTAAACCTTTTAAAACATGTCATTACACCTTTAATTTGGTCCCCTCATCTTTATAAAGACATAGCGTCTCTTTTTCACAAGATAAGTGCTCAGTAAGTCATTACAAAATAGTGGCAAATATTTAAATTTTAAAATATGGCTTTTAGCCATATTTTGAAACTGGAATTTTTTAAGTATTTTATTCCTTTTTAGTAAATTAGCATTTTGTAGCAAAAAAAAATTAATATCTCACTTATACTCTGAGGAGCATTAAGCAAGAATGTTATCTAAAATGTTAAAAAAAAAACAAAGACTTGTGCATTCGGTGTGACACTTGCTTCTTAAATATCCTGTGAAAGTTGCAAAATGCAAGTCTCTATGTTAGCCCAATTACGTCCTTGTTTAAAATTTCATTTTATTTATTCACTTTAGAAATGTAAAACTGCTAAGATGAATAAAACAAACAAAAGTTTTGGGTTTAAATGAAATATAGAAGTGGTCAAAGGCATGTCTTAGTGCCATAAATTTAAACTAATGGGATGGTTCCTCTAGCTCATGAAACTTTGAGGTGTTGAAATGCTTGACTCATATTACAATACAGACTTTATAAAAAGTTTAGTTTGAAATATATATGTGCAAAAATACTATATTAAAATGTTAAGGTTGCAAAGTCAAGCACTCTGAAGTTGGGAGAAGCCCATATGAAGGTTGCCCAGGTATTCCGCAGACCTAATTCTCACGGTAAGAAAGTCCTTCATCTCCCTTTACTGTCATTGCTAAAGAAAGCTGGACACAAATGCTATGCTAATGCAATGTTACGGTTTACATTTTAAAAGCCACAGGATAAGCTTGAGAGAAGCAGACTGACAATTAAGTTGCTATTAAACAATTATGGCCTTTGTATAGGAGGAGTATATGGTCAACATATATAATGGTTTGAAATGCATCTTAGGTTTGGGGTAATACAGGATATTGTGATTGTCAGAATGACTACATGTGTTATAAAATAATGACTCTGAAACCTATATGTTCAAAATGGGGCTAAATTACAGCTGCTGGTGGAAACCATTCCTGGTGTTTATACCTTTAGAGTAACAGTGTAAAGCTGCATTTGATTAGTATTTTTCAGTTAATATTTATATTTAGCATATTTATGTAACAATTGTTTTTCTGATAATTTCATGTTTACAATGTCAGTTGTTTTTGCGTCGTTATCTAGAAAAATGCTGTGCTAGGCACAAAAGTATTTGTAGGACAAGTAATACAATACCAACTACTTATCATACTCCATAAAACAAACAATCAAAAAAAATTGTTGACTAGCTCTTGAAATCTATTGCTTATTATACAGGGCCAGCTCCAGGCACCAGCCGAGCAAGCTTGTGCTTGGGGCGGCAGATTCTAAGGGGCGGCATTCCACCCAATCCTAGGGTGGCACAGCTGCCTTTTTTCTTCTTTTCTTTTTGGTTTGCCTCTCCGGCCGTCCTGTAGGAGGCGGCGGCGCGGAGGAGGGGAGCGCCCTGCTGGGAGCAGTCTACATGCTCCGACTGCCCCAGCCAGTGACAGGTCTGCAGCAAGCCCGGCAGCCCGCGTCCTTCCCTCCCCGCCGACCTTCAATTCTCCTGCAGGCGGGAGCGGCCGAATGGCGAGCACCCCGGCTGAAGNGGGGCATGTCTGCAGCGCAGGGAGTCCCGCTAGCCAGAGTGCAGCTGCCGCCCGCCCAGAGGCTCGCCAGCACAGCCGGGGGAGGCAGCCGCGAGCCGCCAAGTTAGTGGCATTGAAAGTTTACGCCCTGTGTTTTTTTATGGTTTTTTGTTGTTGTTTTTTTTTTGCTTCACCGCTCCGCTTGCCCTGCAGTTTTGTTGTTGTTGTTGTTGTTGTTTTTGCTTGGGGCGGCAAAAAAGCGAGAGCCGGCCCTGTTATAGAAACCATTTTTTAAAACTTTTTTTATTTTTCTCAGTGAAGTCGGCTTAGTACTACACCTACAACATAAGAAAAGATTTTGTAGTATTTAGAGTTAAGGGACGATAGGCAGTATATGATCATACAAGACCTCCTTGTTATGGAGTATTCAAAGGCTCTGCTAGCATCAGTAATATTCTTTTACATCATGTTTGTTGTTTTACATGCTGTTTGTTCTTGAGGTTAACGATGACCTTCAAAACTCTCTTTTAAGTATTACTGTTGTTATTAAAGGTTACTATAACTAGAAAATAACAGAATTCGTTCAGTAGCAGATAAATTACAATGGTGGGTGTATGCATGTGTGTTTTTAAAGCTTCTCAGTGGAACTTTTGGTTTGTAAAATTGTTATATTACAAATAATTTTAAACATCTGGTCTATAAACTATATATCTGGTGTATTAACAATATTACTGAAAACAACGTGCTTTCACATGTAAGAATTCATAAACAGGACTGACACTGTAACTATTATTGACAGCATTGTTTATGTAACTTACCCAGGAGAGGTGTAAATTTTCATAACCCAGTTAAAGGAAAAACAAATGTAAAAATAATATGTTAAGGAAATATTTATGGTGAATCTGTTCATATAATTTCAGAATTAGGTCTTTTATTATTTTATTTAAGTAAATATTTAATTCAGTATTGAAAAGTTGTGTGTACAATAGTTGGAGAGGAAGTACTATTCATGAATGTACTTTAGAATAAAAGTGCCTTAAACAATTTATACTAAAATTAATTTCCATCAGTTTTATTTATTGAACCAACTTCTTTGGCATCTTTCACTCTGAGGCTGAGACTTATATATAGAAGCTACTAACTTATATATGTATTGTACATCACCTCTTTATAGCACGCAAAATGCACAAGGTCAACATTTCAAAATGTTTGTATCTAAAGTTAGGCAACTATAGGATTCTGCAACTATAAACGTGACCTGATTTTAGAGGTGCAGATCACCTGCAGCTTTCATTTACTTCAATAAGTACTACAGGTACTCAGCATCTCTGAAAATTGTGCTATAGTTAGTTTGGTGCAAAAATAGGAATTTAAGTGCCTACCTTTAAACTGGAGCATGAATATTTTGTCCTTTGTCCTAAATGTTTTTTTCCCTCATTTTTTTTTCAACTGCAAATGTGGATAATAATTCTGTTAATTGATAGGGGTATTAAAGCCAAATGCATTAATGTTTTTTTAATGACAGTGAGGAATTGGCAGGATAGCAAAATGTCTGTAATATAACTCTCTCTCTCTTTTTTGACCGGTGTATGTTCTTAGGGAACAAAGGGGCACTTTTATTATGTGAACTTGTGGTTATAGTTGACACTGTGTGCAGCAACAGTTCAAGAAAAGTCCAGTGATCAGATGACTGAGTGGCTAATGACCAGATAACAAAGACAAAATTCATTTCACTTGCTAAATCATCAGCCCGGACTTCAAGAATATTTGTAATGCTAGTGGTTAAAAAAAAAAAAAAAAAAGTGAATTTTATATTATGTCACTTAAAACCTAATTTAATTGGTCAGCAATCTAGGGCTTTGTCTTTTTTTCCATGAGCAGACAAGACACCCTCCCCCCCCAAAAATACTCCTATGTTAGCGGGATAGTACATTTGCTCAGTCATTTAGGCTGCCAATTTTCCATTTGAATAGTTTTCCACCACTTCACATTGTCCATTCATGGCAACAGTACGCTTTTGCAGCTGAACTTGACAGCGTGGTTGTTTACTGAATGTTGGGGGAGCAGGCCCTTTCCCTTGAGAGGATAAATGTCATAACAAGTGCATCTTCTCCTGTCAGATTGAAGGGCAAAGTTTATTGGTCCTCTCTAGGAGGCTGATGGAACCTTATTGTTTTCAGGTGACTCTGGGGATGAATGCTGAGACACTACTCATTGGCCTAGTAGAATATTATAATCTTCTTTCCTTAGCTATTGATTTAGTGTCCCCTCTTCTCTGTCTTCTTCTTTACAGGTCTCTAATAATGGTATGCAACAGATTGGTGCAGCAAGAGGAAAGATTGCTAGATGTCCACCACTGGTGGAAGTTTCATGCCAAACCAGACTGATTATGTGTAAAAAAAGCTTCTGAGCTCCTATACCTGAGCTATGCAGGAGCCAAAGATTCCTCCCCCCACCCCATCTCCACAATAGTAACTTCAAAGATCTGCTCAGTAGAACTGTTCTGAGTGGTGAACAGCCTAGTTTATCTGAGCTGTTTGTATCCAGTATGAGAGTTGGGTGTTTCCCACAGTGAGGAGTTTTTTTTACAGAGAAGATTACTGAAATTTGAACCAAGCTTTATGCATTCATTTTACTAGCAGGGCTTTGTCTGGGTAGCAAAACAGAGTCTTTCCCTCCTGAGCTAAACCCATTATTTCTTGCAGAGTGGATGTCTTGGTTTATTTCTGAGCTATGAGTTAACTGCATACCATTACAGGCTGATAAAGATGTGACTAGGTGTTGACAGGTGTTGGAGTTGATTCCCAGTGTCTCCCTTAAGCCAGTACAAAATGCTTTTCCGCAAAAGACTCAACTGTTTGACCCTGTCTGGGGAAAAAAGTGATGCTGTTAAACTCTCTATTAACATCCTGTCTCAAATCAGCCTGTGTTAGCGAAGGTTATTTGGAAGTTATGGCGGCTCTTGAGTCCTCAGGTCTCTATAGTGCCAGTCAATTAGGTTTTAGGTCTGAGTATGGTGCATAGGCTACACTACTTGCATTGCTTGATTACCCTGATCTATTGATAGGAGGAGATTATGTATCCCATTCAGATTCCTTTGGTTCTGTCAGTTATTTTTCAAATAGTTGACCATGAGATGTTGTTAATATTCCTGAGAACCTGACAGGTACATGTTGTCATTTTGTGTGGTTTCACTCTTTTTAAAGAAGACTCAGATGGTAGTATTGGGCAACTGTCTATTTGCCATGAGGAGTCTCCCTTGAGTGGCATCACACAGTTTAGTTTTACCCACTCCGCTCTTCAGCATGTCAATGGGGGCATTCAGGAAGGTTAGGGAGGAAGCTTATTTTGCACTGATTTCAGTATGTATAAGGCACTCTATTGTATATGTCAATTTTCTCTGACCCCTGTTGATGCAGCTGAAGAGAAATGGGCTGAAATTGTGGCCTCACTGAAGTCTGTGGGAGATTTGCCATGGTTTTCAATGGAGCATGATTTCACCATTGTGCTCTGATGAGGACTAGCTGGCTGACATTCAGTCTGGATAAGACTGAAGCACTGTTTGTGGAGTGGGATAAGCAACCCACAGTCAGGGACTGACTGAATTGATTGGGAAGAATGTATCCTGTTGGATCCTCATCTGGTTCTTAATGATCTGGCACTGTAATAACAGTGAAAAAATACTGTATAAATTTTTACCGTCTGCAGTTGGGTAAGTTACTACAGTCTTTCCTTTTGGATGCAGAACTCACTGCAGCTATCCATTATTTTTTTTGTTACCTGCAGAGTAGATGATTACACTGGTTGAAATCCTGGCCCCTCTGAAGTCAGTGGGAATTTGGTGTTTCTCTTCACTGGAGCTAGAATTTCACACATTATGTTCTGTGTAAAACATTATTTGAAGAACACTTGGAAAATTCAGCTAGTCCAGAATGTGTCTTCCTCCTTACTTACCATAGCAGTGCATCTTGCATGGAGCATGTTACACTAGTGCACTGTGATCTATACCTCCTTGTAATTCATTGCTAGGTGCATTTTAGGTGGTGTTTTTGTCCTACTTTATAAAGTCCTGAATGGCTTGGTACTGGCTTTTTAAAGACCACTTTTCTTCCCAGATGACATTTG
The DNA here is from genome assembly GCF_013100865.1 of Trachemys scripta elegans. NCBI lineage: Eukaryota > Metazoa > Chordata > Testudines > Emydidae > Trachemys > Trachemys scripta. Next base: position 167,015,618 of record NC_048298.1, on the reverse strand, counting down.
GAAACTGAGCATAGATGAGGTACTCAAAATGAGTTAATTGGTTTAAACAGAAGGTGATTGCTGCCAGGATATCCTCAGGGAGGGGATCCTCAGCTCTTGAGCTCAGTTTTCGCTCTCAGACCTGTCCAGTTGCAAGCATTTCACGTGACACTCAGGCATGCGGGCACTCCTCTGCGTTCCTGCAGACCAGACTGGAAGTCATGTATGCAGTTGGGTGGCAGATATGGCCTGCAATTGGGGAATATTGCTGCCAAACACCATTGTGGTGCCTGCTGAGCAGGCAGCTAACGAGTCTCTGTCTTGCTGAAAGAACAGGAGTTCTTTCAAGAAACCTGTCTGTCTTGCTGCTCCCCCTACTAGATTTGAACAGTTAATGAACAGTTGGGAGGAAAAGGCAGGCAGTGAGAGTAGCAAATGGGGATGAAGGGAACATAGGACTGGCCCCAGGCTCCCCATATAGTACCCTGCCAGCTTCTCTCAGACACTTTGATTTATTATGCCCCACCTCAGAGTGGTCTCAGTTTCTATTTAGTCCTCCTCAACCACCCCACCCATCTACCGTCCTTTTCCCAGACATACCCTAGCTCTCAAAGGCCCCCAAATCATATCCATTATCCACCTGAAGATCTGTCACAAACTGAGCTGTCTCCAACTTCTTCCCAAAAGCCATCCAGTTATCTCTTAGATACTCCCACAAACCTAGTTGCCTCCCCAAATGCCTCCACAAACCCAGTTTCCTTTAACTGTTTCCCAGCTTCCTCCCATGACGCCCTCCATTTTCCGCCATCTTATGTCCAGACACCAATCCAAATTCCCTTAGTTACTACCCAATTTCCCCACCCCCAACTTCCCAGGCAATCCCAGCTACTGCCCAGCCCCCCACAAACCCAGATGCCCAGCTTCTCCCCAAAGACAGCATCCACCTACTCCGCAGACATCCTTAACACCACCTACATCCCAGAGCTACAGGACTAGGTGCAGTTTCCTATTCTACACTCATTACTGCTTAAAGCAGGGTGTATTGACCATACATTGGACTTTATGGTAAGTCATATACAAAGTATTTGCAGATATGCAATTTATTTAATTAGTTAATTTACACCAGGGGTAGGTGACCTATAGCACGCATGCCAAAGGCGGCACATGAGCTGATTTTCAGTGGCACTCACACTGCCTGGGTCCTGGCTACCAGTCCGGGGGGCTCTGCATTTTAATTTAATTTTAAATGAATTTTCTTAAACATTTTAAAAACCTTATTTACTTTAGAAACAACAATAGTTTAGTTATATTATAGACGTATAGAAAGAGACCTGCTAAAAAGGTTAAAATGTATTACTGGCACGCAAAACCTTAAATTAGGGTGACTAAATGAAGACTCAGCACACCACTTCTGAAAGGTTGCTGACCCCTGATCTACACTTTCATAAATAACTAAAACCACAAGAAACAGGAACATATGTTTATTCCCAATTTCTGCATGCTTGGTTGCTCAATATGGGCCTGATCCAAAGCCCATTGAAGTCAATGGAAAAATGCTCATTAACTTCCATGGGCTTTGGATGAGGGCTCAAGTAATCAGATAAGCAACTAGATAGCCTCATCTTACTTCATCTTTTTTTCTTCAAAATATTTTATGATGAATATTTTTAAAATATTTAAACAACATCTTCCCTCCCCATTTTCAGAACTATTGTTATTTCCCCATAAAAGTCTTGATAGATAAATTTTCCACAGAGAAACTGGTTATAGTGGCTTTTTCTTGGCGCTGAAAGGACATCAATTCTGTTTAGTAAGTGAACTGAGCCCCTTGTGAAATTCTTTGGTTTACAACAATAAAATCAAGTGACAAACACACTGATGATCCAACCTAAAGTTCAGATTTAATTTATAGTTACGAGTGTATTTAGGTTTTATGAGAAAATGGTTCAACTATCTCTTAATAGTTAATATATAAAATACCATTTGGTAACAGTATACCTTTCCCACCAGCTGCTCATCCTGACTCATCTAGTTTGGATAAAGTTAATAATCCTTAATTCAAGATTATATCAGTATATATTAAATTGCAAAGGTTACCATTGTGCTTCCATTTTTGCATTGATCATATTTTATTTTTATACCCTGCAAAATATTTGAGTTTCATTTTCCCAAACTCTGGGGATTTTCATTTTGAGCAGAGTTTTATGCAGGAATTTGCCTTTCCAAATTCTTTTTTAAAAATCCACATGAAGAAAGAGAATACAATATATTTGTCTACTCATCCACTGCAATGATAGATCATAACATAACTAGACCCTTTTTACTTGCCAGTGGATGAAGATCCCTGTGGGCTAAAAATGGTTTTTATAGATGATTGGATGTTTTTTTTGCAAAGCAACTTTGGCTTGAATTGCAATTATGAGGAATAAAGATCTTCCTGATTTTGAAAGATCTTTCAAGAGGAGCACTGCTTTGGAAAGATTGCCATGTGACGAAGAAAAGCTAGAGAAAGGGATATCTGATAGATTTTTTTTTAAATGGATTACTTAGCTTATAGAATCTGAATGAATCCTCTATATATGTTTTAGCATTAGAGTCAGCAGAGAATCCTCCAGCAAGTGACCCGTGCCCCATGCTTCAGAGGAAGGCGAAACCCCCCCAGGGCCTCTGCCAGTCTGCCCTGGAGGAAAATTCCTTCCCAACCCTAAATATGGCGATCAGCTAAACCCTGAGCATGTGGGCAAGACTCACCAGCCAGACACCTAGGAAAGAATTCTCTGTAGTAACTCAGATCCCACCCCATCTAACATCCCATCACAGGCCATTGGACATATTTACCGATAATAGTCAAAGATCAATTAATTGCCAAAATTAGGCTATCCCATCATACCATCCCCTCCATAAACTTATCAAGCTTAGTCTTGAAGCTAGATATGTCTTTTTCCCCCCACTGCTCCCCTTGGAAGGCTGTTCCAGAACTTCACTCCTCTGATGGTTAGAAACCTTTGTCTAATTTCAAGTCTAAACTTCCTGATGGCCAGTTTATATCCATTTGTTCTTGTGTCCACATTGGTACTGAGCTTAAATAATTCCTCTCCTTCCCTGGTATTTATTCCTCTGATATATTTATAGAGAGCAATCATATCTCCCCTCAGCCTTCTTCTGGTTAGGCTAAACAAGCCAAGCTCTTTGAGTCTCCTTTCATAAGACAGGTTTTCCATTCCTTGAATATATGTCTCACCTCCAACACTTGGATCTTTTGTTCTGCTGCTGAGAATTTTCCACTTCCCTTCCCTGCAGAGAAATTAGCGAAACTAGCTTTTTTCTGCTTTAGCCAACCCATTGTCCCAAGGTCTTTTCACCTAAATTGTCAACTATTAAGGTTTAACATCTAATCTGGTTTGATAGATACATGCTACAGCCCATGTCAGCAAATGGTGGTTTCCAAATCCCCTGAGGCAGACACAAGATACAAGAATTTCACAACATCATTAGAATCCATAAGTTGTACATAGACTGACATGCCGATTCATCACAGTATTTAATTTTTTGTGTGTGTTCTGTTAACATATTTAATAGCAATGAAAGTGAGCTGTTGGTTGAAAGGATGCCTTTCATTAAGATACTCAATATTTTACCCATTTAATTAAGGTAAAAGAGTTCACAACAAACATCTCAGAACTCCCAAGAGATCCTCCAGCAAAAGCAGTGAAGATCAGACTTGATGTTCCTGATATTTCTTGCTTCTGATTAGAACTTACGTGGGACTTATTGCACAAGGGTGCATTTCTTTCTACAAATATGGGGTTTGTGCATCAAACAACTGAATGTACAAACCCAGGGGATGTATTGAGACCACTATGTCAATGTAGACTTTTGAGTATTCACTTTATTTCCTCTTTTGAAGAGTGGACTCACCCCTGCAGTGCCTCCTGCTGGTCACTTCTGGGAATTAGCTCTTCCAGCATCCTGGAGCACCCCCTACAGGCTGGTGATCCACCTCTCCTCTGGCCCCGTGTCCCTCCCAGACCCCGGTGCCCTTGTATCTGGGGTACTGCCCCCGGGCAGTGCACCCCTTTCCACTGGGTTTCCCCTCACCGGGGAACCCCCACCCACTATCCTTATCTCACCTCACAATAAGGCCACTGCCAGTCATCAAGTAGCCCCTGCTCCCTGGGGCAGACTGCAGTATAGGCCACTCATCACTGGCAAAGCGGGTTTGGTCCTGCTGCCTTGGCCTAGCCTCTGCAACCCCCAGTACCTTCTAGCCCAATGCTAGGCTGCAGCCTGGGGCTTTCCAGGCTGGAGCTCCCCAGCTCCTCTGCTTTTCCCGAGCCCCGATCCACTCAGGTACCCTGTGTCAAGCTCCCTGCAGCCAAGTCCTTCTCTCTCTGAATGTAGAAAGAGACTCTTGAGCTCCTGGCTTCCAGCCTTTTTATACAGGCCAGCTGTGGCCTGATTGGGGCGTCCCAGCTGTGGCTACTTCCCCAATCAGCCCAGTAGCTTTTCCCTTTGCCCCAGCCCTCTGCCAGGGCTGTTTTAAACGCCTCAGGCAGGAGCGGGGTAACCACCCTGCTACACCTCAATAAGCTTGTTACTGAGCTACTGAAGTTGCATCATTTTTTGTACAGAAAGTATTATGTTTACACCAGTTTGAATCCAGGGATCTGATGCAGCACGAGTGGATTTTGACTGCTTGAAGCCCCACAATGAGTCTCCAAGTGGATGCAGGAGTTCCTTGTGTGGAGCAGCTTGCCAGACCAAGGGCCTGTGACTGTGCCAGTGGCTAATATCTGATGATACTCACAATCATTAATGTTCTTGGCCTGCTCACAAGTTTTTGTTATTGTTTGATTTATATGTCAGTCCTAGGACCAATCCTATTCAACTTATTCATAAATGATCTGGAGAAAGGGGTAAAAAGTGAGGTGGTAAAGTTTGTAGACGATACTAAACTGGTCAAGATAGTTAAGACCAAAGCAGACTGTGAAGAACTTCAAAAAGATCTCACAAAACTAAGTGATTGGGCAACAAAATGGCAAATGAAATTTAATGTGGATAAATGTAAAGTAATGCACATTGGAAAACATAACCCCAACTATATATACAATATGATGGGGGCTAATTTAGCTACATGAATCAGGAAAAAGATCTTGGAGTCATCGAGTTCTCTGAAGACGTCCACGCAGTGTGCAGAGGCGGTCAAAAAAGCAAACAGGATGTTAGGAATCATTAAAAAGGCTATAGAGACTAAGACAGAGAATATATTACTGCCCTTATATAAATCAATGGTATGCCCACATCTTGAATACTGCATACAGATGTGGTCTCCTCATCTCAAAAAAGATATACTGGCACTAGAAAAGGTTCAGAGAAGGGCAACTAAAATGATTAGGGGTTTATAATGGGTCCCATATGAGGAGAGATTAAAGAGGCTAGGACTTTTCAGCTTGGAAAAGAGGAGACTAAGGGGGGATATGATAGCGGTATATAAAATCATGAGTGATGTAGAGAAAGTAGATAAGGAAAATTATTTACTTATTCCCATAATACAAGAACTAGGAGCCACCAAATGAAATTAATGGACAGCAGGTTTAAAACATATAAAAGGAAGTTCTTCTTTACACAGCACATAGTCAACTTGTGGAACTCCTTGCCTGAGGAGGTTGTGAAGGCTAGGACTGTAACAGCATTTAAAAGAGAACTGGATAAATTCATGGAGGAGTTAAGTGCATTAATGGATATTAGCCAGGATGGGTAAGGAATGGTGTCCCTAGCCTCTATTTGTCAGAGGGTGGAGATGGATGGCAGGAGATAGATCACTTGATCATTACCTGTTAGGTTCACTCCCTCTGGGGCATCTGACATTGGCCACTGTCAGTAGACTGGATACTGGGCTAGATGACCTTTGGTCTGACCCAATATTACCGTTCTTATGTTCTTATATATACTTTTTGTTATTTTAGTGTTCACTGGAAGGAAACAAAGCCATTGTAGTATAGAGTATTGCAGATTTTTTGGCTGCCAAGTAATACTTTATTAATAGAGTTTGGCTTGGCTCTTGGTAGTGGTTGACAAAAACAAATGGTTGAACTACCCATTTTGAAGCAGTTGTGGGTGGGAAATAGTAATGCAAAAATTAGACTTCTGTCTGGGTCTCTAAATTAGTGGGAAAATGAATTTCCTAGCCCTTTACAAGGAAAATACAGAATAAGTCTTCTAAATCTTTTATTATATCTTTCTCTTCAGCTTTCAATTGCAGAACATCTGCATTTCACTTGTAATCTTCTCCCACTACTGGCTGACTAATTGTCTGTGCTACTTTTGTGCACTCCAGTAAGCTCTCTTCCTGTAACTTCAGTAAATTTGGAATGAAGGGAAAGGATAATGCCAAATTCTCTGACACATATTTGTCACATTTGTTTATATCACATGGATTGGCCATCTGAACTTGACCTCAGGTTGGCCTTGACACAAACTAAAAAGGCATATATCTAAAAGATAAAACAGTCACATAGGCAAAGGCCATGTAGCACAAGCAGAACTACAGTCACAGCATGGTGACGTAGTAAACCACCAGTTCCATAGTTGCCTGAATTTGCACAATGCGTTATTTTAATTCTTCCTTAAAATTAAGTGTGCTCTGTGCGTGCTTTCATAGCCTTTAATTAGAGAAAAAAGGTCAGCAACAACAAAGTGGCAGCATAATAATCTATTCGTAGTATGTAGGTTAACTGACGGCCCTAGGGGAAATGCAACATTTTAATTCCTTGGTGGTGCTCTGCTGACATCACAGATGGGTGCTCAAGCAATTTATGAATGGCAACAAAGCCCTGAGAGTGAATTCAGCAACATTTATATTGTTATAAAAATCCTCTATTGTTATAAATGTTGTTATATTCACCACTTGGGTGTAACACTCAATGTACATTTATGGGTAAGATACAGGGCAGAGCTTGACAATGTTATCAAATACCTACTAGCCAGTAGACTAACTACACCTCTACCTCGATATAACTCTGTCCTCGGGTGCCACAAAATCTTACCGCGTTATAGGTGAAACCGCGTTATATCGAACTTGCTTTGATCTCCTGGAGTGCGCAGCCCCGCTTCTTCTTTGAGAGATGTTGCTGTGGGTGCTCCACTCCAGGTGTTGGTGCGTCCCTGCGCCTTTGCTCGGAGATTTTTTTTGCAGCAGTACTCATAGTGGCCACACATGCTCAGAGGCTGCCCCCCGCTGTGAGTCTAGGTTGATAGTACACATGTGTGGCCGGTCTCCTCAGTTCCTTCTCTACCGTCCCCGGCCTGAGACGGAGCTCAGCAGACTCATTAGGAAATCCCTCACTCTTGCTACAATTACCCTTCCAGTAGTTAGTTTGTTGTCAGTTCTTTGTTAGTGTAGTTAATTACCTCTTTTATCTGTTACAAAAAAAAAAAAAGTTTTTTTTCTGTCAGCTGCCGCCGCTTCAGCTATGCCTGGCTCCATAGGCTTCAAGCGCTGTTCTACATGTAAGGAGGGTATCCCACTATCAGATGGCCACTCCAAGTGTACAAAATGTTTGGGGGAAGCCCACATTCCCCAAAAATGTGCCCACTGTAGTAAACTCAGTTCCAGGGCACGGAAGGACAGGGAGCTCAGACTTAAACTGCTCCTCCTGCAAAAGTCTATCGGGTCAGTTTCAGACCCAAGCACTGAATCCGGCTCCGCTGCCCGCCACAGCCCCCCCGCCTCAAAAAAACTGATAAAAAACTACAAAGAAAGGACAGCCTTCTTCACCAAAGAAGGCTATGAGGCACAAGGTTTCTTCAGGCAGATCAACAGTCTCCCTGCCTGTGTTTCCTCGCCTCAGCAACTTTGATGAGCCAGGCTCCTCAAGAACCGCGCAAAAGCCGCCTGAGGCTGCGGCGGCGGCGCGAGGCTGCAGTGCCGAGGCTACAGGCTTTCAGTTGCCTGCCTTTCTTATGGCACCGTTCGGCACCGCGTCCGTCGCAGTGCCGACATTCCGTAACATGCTTGATCCCCTGCAGGCTGATGTTGCCCGCCCGGCACTGACCGCGGCACCGACAACCGCAGAGCAGGCTGACAGGGAGATCACAAGCAAAACCCTTGCTCAGAGGAATGTTCCCGCACGGCAACCTCCCCCTGCACAGCTTTCACCTCACGCAGGAGCCTCACCATTTCAATTTACTCAGACTGCAGATCTTTTGGTATCACCTATCCTGCAGTCTCCCTTGATGAATGCCTGTTCTTCTCCAATGCCTGAGTCGGGATCTGAACAGTCTTCCTCCAGTGAGGAGGAAACTGATCCACAGGAAGTTTTTTCTCCATATCAAGACTCCCACTCCCAGACCCCAGTCAATAGAGGTTATAAGAAAACTACCTCATCCTGTTCTCAGGATCCTGCCCCCTGGGGGGGGGGTGAACCCCTGGATGGCACCACCTATGCCCTACCCACCACCATGGCAATATTGGACACCATGGGCATCGTACCCTCAAGAATACGTGCGCTACGGCAATTCGACCAGGCGCAACACCGGTCTAGCGCCACCACCTGACGAACCTGCCAGTGACACAAGACACCTGGCAGCACAGTCACACTTCCAGGATCAACCTATCCCTGCTCCTATTCCAGCAGAGCCGGAGGTAATGCCTGAAGAAGCCTTACTTCCCCTTCCTCCAACACCGTCGGATGACTATGCAAAATTCCAAGACTTCTTTAAAAGAGTTGCCAGTGGCTTGAGAATTAATTTGGAGGAAGTCACTGAACAACAGCATGAGCTAACGGACATCCTACAGCCCTCTTCTTCCTCTAGGGTGGCATTACAAATCAACCTAGCCCTTTTAGGACCCACTAAGTCCATCTGGCAGACTCCAGCTACAAGCCTACCTACCTGTAAACAAGCGGACAGGAAGTACTTTATGCCTTCGAAGGGTTCTAAATTCCTTTTTACCCACCCGGCATCAAACTCATTGGTAGTAGACGCCGCGAACCAATGGGCCAAACAACAGTATTCCCGTTCCATCCCAGCCAAGAAGGACAGTAAACTCTTGGACCTCTTTGGTCGTAAAGTATACGCATCCTCGACCCTACAATTTTGTATAGCTAATTATATTGCAGTCCTCGCAAAATATGATCACAAAAACTATAATAAATTCATGGATTTTATTGACGACATTCCAGAACAGAAGAAACAACAATTCACAGCTCTGGTTTCCAAGGGACAAATCATATCACGTACCGTTCTTCAAGCAGCCCTCGATGTAGCCAACACTGCAGCAAGATCGACCGCCACAGCAGTGGTCATGCGACGGCATTCATGGCTCTCCTCCTCTTTCTTTCCTCAAGAAGTTCAGAGCACCATTGAAGATCTTCCCTTTGACGGTGACAAACTTTTTGCTTCTACCACGAACGGCATGCTTCATTCAATGAAGGACTCAAGGGCAACCCTCTGGTCTTTAGGTCTCCAGACACCTATGACCAGAAGACGGCAATATAGATACCAACCGTACCAACGTCCACGCTATCCTGCATTTACACAACATTCCCATAGACCACAGGAGCAACAACAACAACAACAACAACGTCAAAGACCAAGATTCTAGCATCATCGTCCCAATTCTGCAGGGGCGCCTCAATCCCCTCCAACTAATAGGCAGATTTGAAGCCTGGGTCGTGGGTTTAGAAAACAACGTTCCCACTTCAGCCAACACACCTATGTTTGGACACCACCTACGACCATTCTCCCACTAATGGAAGAACATTACCTCCGACAAGTGGGTCATCGAGGTAGTTACAATTGGATACTCCATCCCCTTCCTCTCCTTGCCTCCCACCCACCCACCCTCCCCGTCCCTCTTCAGGGACCCCTCTCACGAGCAGTTACTCCTCCAAGAAGTGCAACATCTCCTTCATCTGGGAGCAGTAGAAATTGTGCCAGAACGACACAAAGGGAAGGGGTTTTACTCCCATTATTTCTTAACAGAAAAGAAAAATGGGGGATGGTGACCAATCCTCGACCTCAGGTGGCTCAACAAATTTGTCAAAAAGCAAGAGTTCCAGGTGGTTACCCTCACCACCATAATCCCAGCGCTGGAGCAGGGCGATTGGTTTTCTGCCCTCGACCTACAAGACGCCTATTTCCATGTCACGATACATCTGGCCCACAGACGCTTCCTTCGATTTACCCTCGGCTCGACACATTTTCAATACAGGGTTCTCCCCTTCAGACTGTTCACAGCCCCTCGTGTCTTTTTCAAGCTCCTAGCTGTAGTTACTGCCTACCTCAGGAAACAAGGGGTCATAATATTTCCTTACCTCGACGATTGCCTCCTCAAAGCCTCAACATTCGACGAAGCTCTCCGGTTCACGTGGCTCACCGTCGATTGTTTCCTATCTCTCAAACAAAACAAAAACAAATCCACATTACGCCCCACCCAGCACCTGGAGTTCATAGGAGCAGACTTCGACTCCCAGATGGGGTTGGCATCTCTCCCACCCGACCGCTTCAACTCCATAAGCCAACTGGCAACAAAAATTCGCAACAGTCCCCAGGTGACTGTCTGAGACTGCCTACAAATACTAGGTCACATGGTCTTGTGCACTTTTGTCGTCCAGAATGCACGCCTGTACATGAGGTGCTTCCAAGAGTGGTTGGCCATGGTTTACAGACCGAATGTGAACTCTCTAAATAAGACTCTCTCCATACCTGTCCGAGTCAAAGATTCTCTACATTGGTGGATAGTTCACTCCAACATCTGCTCTGGAGTCCCCTTTCTTCAGCAGGTTCCATCCCTCATACTGACCACCGATGCATCTCTGACAGGCTGGGGTGCACACATGTCTCACCTCACAGTACAGGGGCTATGGTCATCAACCGAGACCTCCCTGCACATAAATGTCCTAGAACTTTGAGCTATTCGCAATGCGTGCCGTCACTTCCTGCCACTAATCAAGAATCATCACGTACGCATAATGACAGACAACATTGCATGCATGTTTTATGTAAACAGGCAGGGAGGAGCTCAATCCCATTCGCTGTGCACAGAGGCTATGAAGCTCTGGAATTGGTGCATTGCGAACAACATCTGGGTATCGGCTGCTATCTTTCCGGAGTAATGAACACCACAGCGGACGAACTCAGCAGATGCTTCCCATGGGACCACGAGTGGGAAATATACGAGAAAACCATTCACAACGTATTCAGCACTTGGGGTTACCCAACCATAGACCTTTTTGCAACTACAAAAAACAAGAAATGTCCCAATTTTTGCTCCAGAGCAGGACTGGGCAAACATTCCCTGGGAGATGCATTCATGATCCCATGGCACCGAAACCTACTCTATGCGTTTCCCCCAATACCGGTTCTCAACAGGGTCCTGATAAAAATACGAACAGACCGGGCCAAGGTGATCCTAATTGCCCCGTCGTGGCCCAGACAACCGTGGTTTCCGTTCCTCACCAGAATGTCGATTCAACCACCAATCTCCTTGCCTCTCATCCCGAACCTCCTATCACAACAACACGGCCGCTTTCTCCATCCCAACCTGTCCATGCTTCACCTCAAAGCCTGGTTCCTACATGGTTTTCCCAAAGAGAACTAGATTGCTCTGAACAAGTTCAAAGAGTGCTCCTACATAGCAGAACACAATCTACTCGCACCACCTATGTACGAAAGTGGGAACGATTCACACATTGGTGTTCAGCTAAACAACTTTGCCCCACGTCGGTATCTCTTTTACTCATACTTGACTATCTATTGGACCTTAAGCAATCCGGCCTTTCTTTCAGCTCCATCAGGGTCCATTTAGCTGCTATTACAACTTTTCATGACAAAATTGATGACACTTCTGTCTTTGTTCATCCTATCACCAAGCGTTTCCTCAAGGGACTCCAAACCCTATACCCAGACATTAAACCACTTACCACCCTGTGGGACCTTCATCTAGTACTATCTTGCCTAACTCAACAACCATTTGAACCCCTAGCCACGTGCTCCCTTTTACACCTTTTGATGAAAATAGCATTTTTAGTGGCAATTACCTCTGCCAGACGGGCAGGAGAAATAGCAGCTCTTATGGCAGACCCACCATATATGCTATTTTTCAAAGACAAGGTTACCCTCAGATTACACCCAAATTTTCTTCCAAAGGTACTCTCGTCATTCCACATTAATGAGCCGATACACCTACCGACCTTTTTTCCAAAACCACATGTGAACTCGTTCGAAGCCTAAGTGCATACACTAGATGTATGCAGGGCCTTGTCCTTCTATTTGGATAGAACCAAACCTTTTAGAAATTCTTCTAGACTTTTTGTCTCCATCGTGGAGCGCTCCAAAGTTACGCCTATTTCTACCCAGAGACTTTCGAACTGGATTTCTCAGTGCGTCCAGTTGTGCTATCAGATGAAGAAAGTTACACCTCCAGGCGGCATCAGAACACACTCCACTAGATTTCTGTCTGCCTCTGTAGCATTCTTCGCAAAGTTCCCCTAGCTGATATCTGTAAAGCAGCCACCTGGTCCTCTGAGCACACATTTGTTAAACACTATGTCCTTACTCAAGACCCTCTATCTGATATACGTTTGGGCAGGGCTATACTATCTACAGCATTCCTATCAGATCTGAAGTCCCTACCTCCTTAAGACACACGGCTTTTAAGTCACCTGGAGTGGAGCACCCACAGGGACATCTCTTGAAGAAGAAGAGGAGGTTACTCACCCTGTGCAGTAACTGACGTTCTTTGAGATGAGTGTCCCTGTGGGTGCTCCACTACCTACCCTCCTCCCCTCTACTTCGGAGTTGCAGGGCCTCCGTTGTAGAGAAGGAACTGAGGAGACCAGCCACGCATGTGTACTATCAACCTAGACTCACAGCGGGGGGCAGCCTCTGAGCATGCGTGGCCACTATGAGTACTGCTGCAAAAAAATCTCCGAGCAAAGACGCAGGGACGCACCAACACCTGGAGTGGAGCACCCACAGGGACACTCATCTCGAAGAAAGTCAGTTACTGCAGAGGGTGAGTAACCTCCTCTTCCCTCCCCTCCCACCCCCCCCAGAGCACTGCTTTACCGCGTTATATCAAAAATTGTTATATCGGGTCGTGTTATATCAGGGTAGAGGTGTATATTCATCAGAAATCAATATAAAAGAAGGAGGGGGAGGTTTCATGCATCAGGACTGGAGGCCCTGCTGAGAATTCCAAGATTTTGCTATCCCACTACAGTCAATAGGACTACTCAGGTGCATAAAATAAAGTACTTGATTATGTACTTTGCAGAATCAGAGCCTTAGATTTTAGATACCTGGCATAAAATGGGTATTTCATTTAGATTTGAAAATCACACTGCATAAGTGAAGTTCACCACACAAGTAAAAATTTGAGAGAGAGAATTCTTCATATAATACTTCCATTAATTTTTTATACTACTTAACAAACATAGATTTTTGTTTATTTCTAGAATGGTGCTAAATTAAATGTACTGCAATTCCTTTATTGTTATGAAATTTCATAGTGATATTTTAATAATTCATAAACCAATATTTCTTGGATATTTTTTACAAAATTATTTTCTGCACCCCCACCTTCACCCACTGAGACATAATTTTGCATATATGCTAATAAATTACCTTGTACTTCTTTGCTGAATATAGAAATGTAATTTATACTCTTAGGTCAATTAGCTTTTCTCTTTAACAGTATTTCTGAAGCATTCATTGCTGTTGTAAAATTCTATTAAGATAAGAAAATACAGAGTCTTATGCTTCTCTGTTTAATTTTTCTTAAGAGTCTATCACAGTGTTTTCCCCAATAAGCTAGAAAGAGAGAGAATGTAATTTGTACTTTCTAAAGCTTTTGATTTGAACTGATTGGTATGTTCTTTCTAAAAAGCTGACTAAGTTTTATTATAATAAAAACATGACCTTCATGAAAAGGTTAAAGATATCTTGAAAGAACTACTTTCAACCAACATTCACCAAAGAGACAGAGTAAGGAGATGACTGAGTATGGTTACTCTGGTGAGTAGCCCTCACTTAAATCATCTATTAGTGAATGTGTCAGTAGTCTGATGATGATTTTGCAGGTATTAATTCTGGAATGAGCATAAAGCATCAAGATAAAGAAATCTGTTTCATAACTAAGATCATGTTAGTTGGTTTTTATAGACTAATGCAGTGATTTGTACAGATACATTGGTAGGTGTATGAGTTTTAGGGTTTCCAGTTCATAGGATCAAATGGTTTAATTATTTCTGGAATCTTAATATGACCTTCATTCTTTTCACCTTTCACCCAAAGAGATTCATTCAATTTCTCTGAGGAACCAATGTGATAGACAAAATGTCAGTAATAATTAAAATTAATGATGGTGAAAAAACTCCAGCAAGAATACTGTATATCCATTATGAAATATTGCCCTGGAAATTGAAACAAAACGTTTCCTACGTTTATTCCAAATATTCCTCTTTGTTTCACCAACTTGCCATTGTTGTGCTTCTTTGGCTCCCTGATTTATTGGTTTGTAGCAAAGAGGTTGAGTATTTCAGGACCTCTATAACTTCCTGGCTGTTTTGAGACAAAAATGTCCCCACATGAAAATCTAGCATCCTGGAATTTTTATCAATAGTCCCCAAGCTTCTATAGCAGTAAGAAATAAGTCTTTCTGGGTGTATAGTTCACATGGCTTTACACTAAAAATTAATGTTATGCTGAAGCATGAGAGTTAGAGTCTTGTAGCCGTGTTTCATTCCACATAGCTGCAACAGTTTTGCTTTCAGTAGAACATTGGCAAGTTTTCATAATGCATATAGTATCAAATGAGCTATTTCCAAACAAAAGATAATGAATATTGTAATATACTAGATGCTGGATCTTTGTTTCAAAACATTAATAAGGACTTGTCTGCACAGGGACATCCAGGAAAGTTAATCCAAAGTAACTAAAGGTGTAAATTTAAGTTAAAGTGAATTAAACCTCTGTATGAAATCCCTAGGGTTACCATATTTCACTGACATGTTTGAATCAGGCCTTTTGTTACATTCAGCCAGGCCCGCTGGCCCCCGGCCCGGCCCCCGGCCCAGCACCTCCGGCCCCCGGCCCAGCACTCCCGGCCCAGCACTGCCGGCCCTGGCCCCCGGCCCCCGGGCCAGCACCCCCGGCCCCTGAACCCCCAGCCCCGCACCCCCAGGCTGCGGGCTGGCCCCTGGCCGAACACCCCCGGTACCGGCCCAGCACCCAGCAGCACCGGCCCCTCCCTATTTTCCCGGACATGTTCGGCTTTTTGGGATTTCCCCCCAGACGGGGATTTGAGGCCCAAAAAGCCGGACGTGTCCGGGAAAATCCAGACATATGGTAACCCTACTTATGCAATCCCAGTTTTAGGAAGTAAATATCTAACCCTCCCAGTTGCCTTTCCAGGTATGTATTTACCACTTGCAAGCACTCAGAATCCTTGAGAATATGAAACCACAAACACCTTGTATTTGGGGGGGGGAAATAACCCATATTTGCATAAAAATAAAAATGAGATGAACCCAAACAGTGAATCAGCAATATGGTCAACCTCTCAGTCAGAATTAATAATTCCTAGTTTTTTGGATGCCCAGAAATCTTATTTATAATATAATCCCCAACCATCTAAAACAACACTTAGACTCCCAATTAGTGGCAGCCAAGTAAACACCAGGAAGCATCTTGCCTTCATATGTCTTTTCCAATCCAGCAAAGGTCCTGGTCTGATCTATGGCTGCCTGCTCTGATTCTGGAAAGTCAGCTCCACCAGCTCTGTCACCACTGGTTGGGCAACACAAAGCCAGCTCTATAGCCTCCTCCTGGTGTGGGATGTGGCCTAGTGACATTAGCTTCTACACTGAGTTCAAAATCCCTGGGTGGGAAATCCAAAGCAAGTCCAGGACCCTTGCATAGAACTCCTGCTCTTTCCAAGAGAGCTCCTGCTTTCTCAGAAACAACATTTTCCTCTGTTTGCTGAACTTGGATTCCTTACCCACCACAGTCTTCTGTCTGTTGTCATGGTCTCTGGGTTGACTGCCCCTTCGGGCTTCCCCAGTGCACTGCTTTCAAGTGATAGCCCAACCATTCCCTCTCCAGTGCACTCCCTGGTAGCCAATCATGGTACTGATCAGGTGCATTGGGCTTGGCACCTGAAAGAGTTCGCTTCCGTGCAGGGGCAGCTCCAAGCACCAGCGCTCCAAGCGCGTGCCTGGGGCGGCAAGCCCTGGGGGGGTGGCCTGCCGGTCGCTGTGAGGGTGGCAATCAGGCTGCCTTTGGTGGCATGCCTGCGGGAGGTCCGCCGGTCCCGCGGTTTCAGCGGCAATTTGGCGGTGGGTACGCCGAAGGCGCGGGACCGGCGGACCTCCCGCAGGCATGCCGCTGAATCCACGTTACCAGCGGACCTCCCGCGGGCGAGCCGCCAAAAGCCGCCTGACTGCCATGCTTGGGGCGGCAAAATATAGAGAGCTACCGCTGCTTCCGGGAGCCTGAGTCAATTTGTACCTTAGATCTGACACTAAAAACAACTCTTGTAGCCAATCCTGTAGCAAACTGAGGATTTATTAACTAAGAAAATAAATGAGAGAGTTATTACAAGGTTAATGCAGGCAAACATATAGACACAAATGAGTTACAGTCTATGGTTTTAAAAGGTGACATGTTGAAGTAATCTGTCAGCTCTGAATGTCCTTTGGGGCTAACTCAGGGGGATTTCTGCTTCTGTTTCATAGCTCTAGCCCTGTGAGAGATCAAACAGCAAAAGAGAGATAATTTTTTCTTGTCATCTATTTTTATTTCCTTCTTCCAGAATTCAAGCTGGTGGGATGAACCCTTTTGCTCGAGCTTCTACATGGTGTGAGGAGGCAATTAACAAATTCTGTGTATTGTGATGTTCCACAATGGCCTATTTAGTTTTGACAGGCCTTCTTGATGGGCAGGAGATGATTCCTCCTGACTGGGTTCACAGTTTCAGAGCAAACATTTTTTTATAGTTACAAAGCAAAAACTTAAATATTACTTTAAAGCATGTGAAAAAGATATAAGTGAGATTAATGGATGCAGCAACTTACAAAATTTCATAAAGACTAAACACATTGTTATAAGTTCAATACTAGGGTTACCACATGTCCGGATTTTCCTGGACATGTCCGGGTTTTTGGGCCTCAAATCCCTGTCCGGGGGGTAAATCCCAAAAAGCCGGACATGTCCAGGAAAATAAGGAGGGAGTGCCCGGCGGTGCAGGGCCGGGGGCCGGCGCAGTGCTCGGCAGGGACTGGGGCCGGGGGCCGGGCCAGGGGCCGGCGCGGTGCTGGGCCGGGGGCGTGGGCACTTGGCCGGGGGTGGGGGCCGGGGCCAGCGCAGTGCTCGGCCGGAGCCGGGGGTGTGGGCACTTGGCTGGGGGCCGGGGGCGCGGTTCTCAGCCAGGGGCCGGGGCCAACGTGGTGCTCGACCGGAGCCGGAGCCAGGGGTGCAGGCACTTGGCCAGGAGCTGGGGGCGCGGTGCTCGGCCGGAGACTGGGGCACGGTGCTCGGACGGAGCTGGGGCTGGGGGCGCGGGCACTTGGCCGGGGGCTGGGGACGGCGCGGTGCTCGGCCGGAGACGGGGCCGGGGGTGCGGGCACTTGGCCAGGGGCCGGGGATGGCGCGGTGCTCGGCCGGAGCCGGGGCCGGGGGTGCGGGCACTTGGCTGGGGGCCGGGGGCGCGGTTCTCAGCCGGGGGCCGGGGCCGGCGCGGTGCTCAGCCGGAGCCAGGGGCGCGGGCACTTGGCCGGGAGCTGGGGGCGCGCTGCTTGGCCGGAGACTGGGGCACGGTGCTCGGCCGGAGACCGGGGCCAGCGTGGTGCTCGGACGGAGCCAGGGCCGGGGCCGGCGCGGTGCTCGGCCGGGGCCCGGGGCCGGGGGCACGGGCACTTGGCCGGGGGCCGGCGCAGTGCTCGGCCAGGGCCGGGGCTGGAGCTGGTGGTGCGGTTCTCGGCCGGGGGCTGGGGGTGGCGCGGTGCTCGGCTGGAGCTGGGGCCGGGGGCGCGGGCACTTGGCCAGGGGCTGATGCCTCAGGGCCCAAGCTGGGCGGGAGATGCTGGGGCCAGAGCCTCTTGGCCTGGGCCGGCCAGCCGCCGGAGGGAGCCGCTTGGCCAGGGGGGCTGGACTGGGCCACGCCGCACCCCGCCCCAGCTTACCTGCTGCCTCCCTGTTTCAGGCTTCCCGTGAACATTTTATTCGCGGGAAGCAGGGGAGGGGGAGGAGCAGGGGGCGGAGCGTTCAGGGGAGGGGGCAGAGTTGGGGCGGGGTTGGTGGCAGGGAAGGGGCAGAGTTGGGGCATGGCCGGGGCCCCATGGAGTGTCCTCCTTTTTAAAAATTAAAATTTGGTAACCCTATTCAATACCCATTTTAACCATATGAACACACAGGTGAAACAGACTGGTTTCCTGCAATGAATTTGTCAGTGCTTGACTGAGGCCTAAACCCTTGGCAGGAGCTGGTCTGCCAGAGTCACATATGGTTGTTCATCAGTTCTGGGCTCAATACCTTGTGTTTGTTTGAAAGAAAAGAGCATAGAGAAATATTGAAGAGGAAAAGAAAAATACCTAGATATACAAGTTACTATATAAAGGAAGTAACAGAAAAAGAATAGATCACATTTTGGATCTAGCAAATAGTGCTAAGGGTGTAAAGCTTGTATGAAGAATGTTGGCAGATTGAAATATGCAAACAAAGTAAATAGTTGTTGACATAAACTAAATACCCCTCTCAAAAAAAAAAAAAAAAAAAAAAACCTTTATTTTGGCATAAAGTACATCTAGTCAGAGTTGGTTTATTTTTGTTTTGTTCCTTGGAAACCTAAAATTCACCTTTTATTCAAGTAACTGCTTTATCTGGCTGCCTTGGTGAATGGACTGCAGGATGTGGATGATTTCAGGTCTTGCAAAGAAAACAAAATTGCTCAATTAGACTCTCCAGAAAGGCTTCATTTGTCATAGTGAATTACACTGGTCATTGGCTACTATTAAGAGGGAAAAGGAAAGGAACAAAGGATCACACTCTGTGAACAGGTCAGATTAAACCAGCCAGAAGGGTTCATAGTGTCATACACATTGCAGAGAATGAAAAAAGGCTTTGATAGTTGATAACTTAATTATCTGCCACTATCAGTTTGGAACGGCTTTTAAACATGTCCAAAATGTCTACCAAAATTTTCAGCAAGAGTGACAGCCGATTTTTAAGTAAGGATAAAAATGCAGCAGTCTTTCTAGAATAAAACTCTGACAGACTATGATGAATTACCTTATTATACTTGTTCGCATGACAAATGTACTTGATCAGTGTTTCTTCTTGGGAATAGTTGAGCTTATCCAGAGGCAAAAGTTGAAAGGAAATGAAAGCTAACTAGTAATCCTAAGTGTAATACATCAGCATTTCTACGAACATATGCTGAGAAGCCTAATCAATTATTGTTTATGTCAATAACAAAACAAATCTCCGGTCCCCTCATGGTGTAACTTCTTCCTGAGTCTTCAACCCATTTAATATTATGGATCAAAAGTGTTCTCTCTGTGTCTCTCTCTCTCACACACCCCTTTATAAGGAATACATTTATAACTAAGAAACCTGTTTAAATCATGGCTTATTTGTGACATAAGCAACAAGACATAGCGATAGATAATATTATATACACACAGCTCCTCCTGTAATCAATACAAGCACTCAGAGGAAAATAGACTTAAAAACATATTCCTTCAGTGTAGGAAGTAGAATAATTATTTGTAGAGTATGTTAAACTATTGTTTAGTAGAATAATTCATATTTTTCCATTTCTATAAAATGTCAGGAGACAGTTGTGAATGAAAAATATTATTACTATTGTCATTTATAAATTGTTTCTAAGGAATGACTATCTATAGGGGGCCAACATATGACTGTTTTGCCAGCATACTATATCTACACTAAACCACAGTTCCCTGATCTGCCCTCCTTATAATTGCTCACAAAAAAGGAATCCACATCTCAGCAAACATTTAATAGCAGCGTACTGAGGCCTGATGTGACCAGACCTTGTTACTTTTACAAAATGTGGTATAGTACATTGACAATTGTACTATGAGGTTTGGCTAATAAAAATAAAATGGCATTTGTCAAAATATATGAACAGAGCATTTTTTGAGGTGGATGCATTGTGATTTTTGTCCGCTCATTTGCTAATTCACCAGATATAATAATCTGCAATGGTCTCCCAGTCAGCAATGCTTATTAAGGAGGTGGTTCCATTTATTCAAGATATGCATCATTATTTTGGTTCAAGGCATGATTTGAAAATCAACCATGTATGCAAAGAGATTATTTTGTTGTTTATCTCAGCTTTAGAGGACTGTTTGTACATCTGTGTCCCCGCGTTCACAATTTGTTAGAAAGTCCGTTTCTAAAAGAAGAATTATTTTATCAGTGTTAAAAATTTAATTGTGGCAAGTAATATTTCATTGTATTGATAAATATGCTTTGTAACACTTCAGTCATGCAGTACTCTGAGGAAAAATATATTTAATAAAAAAATTCCCAACCAGCTCCAGTAGTGAATGAGGGAGGGGGCTGTTGAGAGAGAAAGGATGGTCTTATGTTAAAGCATTGGCTTGGAACTTAGGAAAACTATGTTCTCTCTCTGGCTCTTGATTTCCTATGTGAAGTTAGTGAAGTCACCTTTAACAAAAATATTCAGCTGCACTAATTGTCTGTTCCTCATTTTCTGGATGCCCAACTTAAGACATGTAGGGCCTGATTTTTCTAGTAATGTCAACTCTAGTTGAAGTCAGTGTGAGCTAGAGGTGCTCAGCACCTTTGAATAATCAGGCCCTAGAGTGTCTCAGGTTGATCATCCTAAATTACTGGACAGTTCTGCTGACTTAGTTCTAAATATCTCTGTGAGTCAGTTTACTGACTCTTATTTACATTGTCTATGGCAATAAAAATAACTCTCTACTTCATAGTGTTATTGTGAAGATAAATGCATTGATGTCTTTAACACACTGAGATACTGTGATAATGAGCTAATTTACTAATGAAAATCCCAAAGGGAAATACAATATTCTTAATTCAGTGTATGGCGTACAGTAAGTAAAGCACAAAGCTACACAGTAAATGAAAGGGGGAAAAAAGATTTAACAGCAGCCTCACTCACTGTGTACTGAATGAGGCACAGGTCATGTGGGAAAAAATAGGTGATTGTGTAAATAATGTGTAAATACACCTCTACCCCGATATAACGCAACACGATATAACACGAATTTGGATATAACGCGGTAAAGCAGTGCTCCGGAAGGGGGTGGGGCGTGGGGACTGCGCGCTCCAGGGATCAAAGCAAGTTGGAGATAACGCAGTTTCACCTATAATGTGGTAAGATTTTTTTGGCTCCCAAGGACAGCGTTATATCAGGGTAGAGGTGTAATGTAACAAAGACTGCCTCATAATGCATATGCACAAGTTGTAGAGTTAAGATTATATAGATAACCTTCATTCTATAATTTCCTAACTTTTGTGTACTTGATTTTGCAGACTTAAAATCCTTTTTTTGTCATAAAATATCTATTTTACAAACAATACCAACATTTTCAAATATGGATATCTAAAATTAAGCTTCTTAATCAATATTTAGGCTGGACTTTCAAAATTGCTAAGCACCCTACAGTTCCTGTTTTCATTGGAGCTGTGGTTCTCACCATCTATGAAAATAAGGCCATTTGTTTAGGTCCCTAAATATGTATTTAGTAGCCTAACTTTAATTACCTGTGTTTGAAAATTTTGGCCATAATTTTCCTTTCGCTGGGTCTCTTAATGGTTAAATGCATAATGGTGGTTTCTGGAACCTTGCACAACATATTTCATCTAACACTTTTAGCTATTAGTATAGTTAGTCACCTTAAGTGATAAGCACATATTTGCACATTTCTATTCAGACATCCATTTACAATAGGTGTGATATTTAGAGATAATTTACATATCCTGTAAGCTAAAAATTGTGTGATATTTCCTGAGGATAGAAAAGTTTTGTGTGCTTTAAAATAATCTCTCAAAGATACTACCAAGTACATACTCATTTCCTCTATATATTTTTCAAGAAATGATGCATATTACATGGAAAATGACTCTTGGCTTTGCTAAATGAGAAATGAACAATTTATCTGATTCTAATAACCATCAGCCCTATGTTAGTGAGTCTCTGGGGTCCTAACTTTAGAGGGTAATTGGTTGAAAAGCAGATGGGGGTTGTTCCAAATGACTGGGCACTAAGCAGCAGGTGGACAATGCTGAATCAATGGTTTGCACTATTTGAGCGCTGTCTGAGCCAGTGGAATACGCTAATTTAGGCTGCACATTGCCACTATCAGTAGGTATTTGTCAGACTATATTTTAAGGAATAATAAGGGATACAATGTTAAAATAAAACAGATCAAAATATCAGAAAAACATGTAATATTGTGAACTTTATTTATTTCTTCAGGTGGGGTTTTTTTTTTTTTTTCATCCAAAAATATCCACTTTATTTCAGGTTCTCACCTGAATATTTGCATATTTTCAGTGAACCTTCATTATAAAGAAGAAGCAGTTGAGAGGAGCAAAATGATATCTTTTGATGGCCAAGTGCATATGTTGAATGGAAATGTTGAGTATTTACAAGGGATTTTATTTACAGTTGTGCTTTTTTGCAAAAGTATCTACTTTGCCTTTATTTCAGGTATTTTGATTGTTATTGTGTGTAATATTGGCTCACTCGAACATAACTTCTGCTGAAATTTTAATAAAGCAGTTAAAGAGAACAGTGGATAAAACTACAAATTAATTGAATGGGTAGACTTGGATCTAGTGCTTCTTTAGCTGTCAGTTTCCTGTTTTTGTTCTGCTTAATTTAGCTGCTCTTTAGCTTGTAAACCTCAATGTCAACCCAAAGTCAAGCACAGAGAAAATTTATGTGACACAAACACGTCTGACCAGACCAGTGATATGAGCAAGTCTGACATCTATGCAATGTATACTACTGAGACTGGGCTGTGAAACACTGGCTCCTTGCTCTCAAACCTGGATCAGATGTAAAGTAATATAATAAAAGTGCATTATAATCCACAACTAAGGAGGAAACAGTTAAACTTGGACTATAATTTGATTGGATACTTATGAGCTTCAGTAGGGAGGCTGTTTGAGAGAGAAAAAGAAGCAATTTAGAGCAACCTGTGATTTAAAGTGGTAGTGCTAAGCACTAGTAATTGAAAAAGAAAAAAAAAGTGTGATTTTGGTTTTATTGCTGTTGAGCATTTGTTTTAATTATTTTTCCCCACCTGGATATTAGGATGAATATTTTTATCTGATTAACAGTATTAATGTATTTTACTCAGTGCCAAAGTATGTTGTTGAAGGTATGAAACATGAATGATTGAATTAGCACTGAAGTATATCCGATAAATGTATTTGGATAGTAGATCCATCTTAGATCTGTGTGTTCTACTCTCTGGGCTGCACCACAGTAGAACAAAGGAAAGTCATTTGAATTTGCCATGCAAAAGTAGTTGTCTGTATCGTTTTAGTATTAGGCATAGAAATATTCTAAGGAATAGCAGACAGAGATTCCCATAGATTGTCTAACTGACTTACTCATATTCTGGACACCCTGGTCCTGTCCATATAACAACTTACTTCTTACTATGAAGATTTTTAAAGGAAAAAAAAATGTTTAATATGTTCCTGTACATTTTGTAAACTGCTTTAAGGCATTTGACTTGATACCACATGACATTTTGATTAAAAAGATAGAGGATACAAAATTACCATGGCACACATTAAATGGATTAAAAACTGGCTAAAGGTCTTAAAATGTAATTGTAAATAAAGAATCATCATTGAGAGGGGCCCCACAGGGATTGCTACTTAACGTTTTTATCATAAGATCATTAATGATAAAGTTTGCAAATGAGACAAAGATTGAAGCAGTGGCAAATAATGAAGATGACAAGTCACTGATACAGAGTGATCTGCATTGACAGGTGATGGGACACCAGCAAGCAAAATGCATTTTAATGCAGCCAAATGTAAAGTCATGCATCTAGGAACAAAGAATGTGGGCCACACTATCATGGGAAGCAGTGACTCTGAAAAAGACTTGGAGCACGGTGGATAATCAGCTACATATGAGCTTCCAGTCTGACAGTTGCTAAAAAGGCTAATGTGATCCTTAGGGAATAAACAGGAGGGGTATATCGAATAGGAGTAGGGAGGTTATAATACCTCTGTTTTTGGCACTCGTGCAACCCTGCTGCAATAATGCGTCCAGTTCTGGTGTCGACAACTCAAGAAGGATGTTGATAAATTGGAGAGGGCTCAGCAAAAAGCCACAAGAATGATTAAAGGATTAGAAAACATCCCTTATAGTGATAGACTGAGGGAGCTCGATCCATTTAGTTTAACAAAGACAAGGTTAAGGGGTGACTTGATCAGTCTATAAGTACCTACATGGAGAAAAGAAATTTGATAATGGGCTCTTCAATCTGGTAGACAAAGGCATAAAAAGATCCATTGCCTGGAAGTTGAAGCTAGACGAATTCAGACTAATGGTAAGGCATGCATTTTTCACAGTGAGGGTAATTAACCATTGGGACAACTTACCAAGGATTGTGGTGGATTCTCTATCACTTGGAATTTTTAAATCAAGATTGGAGGTTTTTCCAAAAGATGTGCTCTAGTTAAAACAGGAATTAATTCAGAGAAGCTCTATGGTCTGTGTTAGGTGGGAGGTCAGACTACTTAGTCACAATGATCCCTTCTGGCCTAATAATCTATGAATCCATTAACTATGTTAAAAACAAACAAAAAAACATAAAATCAAAAAGTCCAAACAGTGCAAAGCAGGAAGTCTCAGGCCTGGATCTGTGGAAGAGGTAGTAGAACTTTGTACAGAAACATGCAAATCACATCTCTATGGCAACTAGCTAGTATCCTGTTCAATTTGAAGATGTGAAAAACAGCAGTAAAGTTTCTGTGAGGTTTTCCACTTGTATGTTTATTTCTCTCCCTCACCTTATGTCTTGTGTTTTTAGACTGGGGTGGGCAAACTTTTTGGCCTGAGGGCCACATCTGGGTGGGGAAATTGCTGGCAGGGCCATGAATGTAGGGTTGGGGCAGTACACAGAGCTGAGGGGGGTGGTGCCTACATTGGCCTGTAGACTGCAGGGGGAAGTGCCTACAGGTGAGGGCAATGTACGGATCCCTCTGTCCCCCTCATCTCCTCCCCCAGGGGCTGCAGGGACATGGTGCCAGCCACTTCTGGGAGCAGCGCGGGGCCCATGGTGCCATTGGAGTGGCAATCCCGCGGGCCCAATCCAAAACCCTGATGGGCCGGATCCGGCCCACGGACCGTAGTTTGCCCTGGTTTAGACTATAAACTCTGTAGAGCAGTGGCTCTCTCTTCCTGTATGTTTATACAGTTCCTAGCACAATAAAACCATAATATTGATTGGTCCCTTTCAGCACTACCATAAAATAAATAGTAAATAACAATAACAACAGAGAGTTGGTCTCTTCCCACAAGTACACAGACTGTGGTATGGTGTGATTTCTTGGTCTAGGAGTATGAGCCTCACTTTGGGCGGGAAAGGTCCAGCATCAAAATCCTGCACAAGCCATTGCAGAGACTGTGAAAATCATGGCATCTTTGAAGTCCTTCCCAGGTAGACTCCAGCACAACATGTCTTGTTGGTGTACAAATATTATTCATACTTTAGATATGCCCTATTTGATCTTTCTCATAATGTAATGCAGACCACTGTAAAAAGTAGAATGCATCATAGAATCCTAGCTAAGATGCTCTGCACAAGCATGCTTACACACGGAGCATTTCTCAGGATTAAGGCTCAAGTTGTCCCAGGAGTCTATCTTCTGAAGAATATTTGAAATGGCTTTTAGAAAGGAAGTGTTGATGCTTTAGTGCAGTTGTTAAAGCAATTTCACTTGATGCAGTTTATACCATTAAAAATGATACACTGATTCCAGACATAGTTCTGATTTATGCTTTGCATGAACAGAGCTTGTATGCTAGTACTCATTCAGACATTATGTGAATTTCCAGCCACTCTGTATCAGTAACAAAAAGGTATGGAATGTTTGTGTCATTGCTTGTTGGTTCCAGAGTTTGGAAATAATGTGGAAATGCAGCAGAACAAAAACATTTTTATAATATCACTATCAGGAACCAATCAGAACATAGAGAGAAGATTTGTGTGGGGTTTTCTCTCTCTGAGGAACATGCGTGTGAATATTTATGGCATTGTTTAGAACGATCTCCAATGAAACAGATTTATATGCACAAGTATAGTAACTCAAAACATAATCCTTATTCAAGAGATAAGCAGTGAATGCAAACGCGAGCCCATAAAAATATACATTTTTGTTCTTCCAGTTTAGCTTGGAAGCTTATAGCAATTTTAAAAAAATATTTTTCATTGGGTTAGTGCAGTAATATGCTCCATTCATAAAAAGATGTACATACGAATGACAATTCTAAAACTTTCGAATATAAGTTTGAAATCAATCATTGCTCAATGTTAATCTTTTTATCATACAAATATACCTAAAAGCTATATGGTATTCTGTGTACATATTTTACCTTCTGCTTTAATTTGCAAGATTTGTGATTTCTTATAATTCTGTATTTAATTATGATACTAACAAGCTATTTTTCTCTGTTTTCAGGTAAGCAAATAACAGATTCTTCAGTATAATCAGACTACATCAAGGTAAACCAATTTCAGGTATATAAGTACGCAGGATGGTATTGTCATTATAAATGTGTATGTGGAGAGAGGGAAAACTGGGCTTGCCTGTATACAAACAATGATGAGTTAAGCAATAGAGTTTCAAAAGGAAAGATGCTAATGCCATTCAAATGTAGAAACCTAACAAAGAGAAGTTGTATGCTACAATGTTGTTAGCCTCTAGTAGCAGTATTTAAAACAATTTAAATGTTGGATTAATCTTGACTATTCATTTAATCTTGTCTATTCATTCATGCCCCCACAGTAAGAGTGGAATAGGATGAAGGCAACAATATAGTCAATTTGAAAAATTAGGTATAAAAATTTGAAAATGGTGAAGTGTATAGGATAATGAGTATTGAATTGGATAATTAGTTAAAGGTAATGAAATGAAACATGAAAAATAAACAAAGGAGATGTTTAAGTATTAAAATACCAGTAAAACTAAAGTTATGGGAGGATTCTTGTTGTTGGCAGACAGCAGAGGATACCATGCTGCAGTTTGTAAACAATAGATTATGGCCAACGTTTTGCTGAAAAAACAAGAGCCATAGCATAGATTGTACTATATATCATACTGAAAACTAGAACCTCTGTTGTTAATACTAATCAAAAATGCTTGCTGAAAAGAACTGAATTCATTCACTTTTTCTGTTAGAAGACAAATTCTTCCCTGATTTAGTGCTGGATCAGGAAAAATTTAGTTTCTGTTCCTCCCTAAAGATTAATTGCCTAGCCTATGAATTTACCACTCATTACAGAGGATCTGAACAGAAAATAACCAAAGGCGCTATCAATTCATTAAAGAAAAATAGCATTAATTACTTAAACAAACAAAAAAAGTACAGAAATACTAGTCTTTAGAAGTAAAGTTGTATTAAAACGTTTTATCATTCATTGTAAATAGTGCAGTGTGACCGAACAATGTGTCTTTTGGATCTCCCTTTCTCTCCCTAAAGAAACCTCTAAAGAACACTTTCCTTCTCTTTGCCTCTCTGGCACATATTGTTTCAAATTCTTTATATTTGGAAGTAAGCAGTTATAAAAAGAGACTGGAAAGTAAACAGTGTTGCATGAATTGATGAACAGAAGAATCTTGCACTCCGTAGTCGTTCCTCAGAGTAAATACATCGATACAAGTCTTCAGTAGCTACAGGGTCTGAAAATTCCACAAATTTGTTCCTGAGTCCCTAGACACCACATTAAAGTGTTTTATTACAACAGTATTATTAAAGGATGTTACAAACTTTTGGTAAAACAGGTTTTTTTAATTGTTTGATGTTTTATATATAAAATATTGAAGATATATAGGACTTGTTGAGTATTTTTTTAATATGGTTCTTTCCCCCCCCCTTGCTGGTGTTAGTCAGATATATTTCTGAAAAACATGTCTTTTGTTGTGTTCAGAATGGACAGGCCTGGACAGTGGAGCATATCTCTGAGCTCTAGTTGTGTAAATGTGTCTGGAACTTAAGTTAAAATCAATATACAGATTTTTTTTAAAAAAATCATATTTAAGGGTTCAAAAATATTGATTTTTTTTTCTCTTAGTAAGAAAAAGCCATAGCATTTGTAAGACAACAAGAACATGTATAGAATGCTTATCTTTCCTGGTTGCTGCCTAGCATTAAAATAAACACCTCTCCGAAAAGGAATGACATGTGAAGTAGTAGCCTAGAAAATGAAATCCAATGACATTTGCAAAAATCAAAATTATGGGATTTCGGGATACACAAAATCATCCATGTCAAATATCTCTACAATAAATACAATTAATTTCTTATAAAAAGGCAGAACACTAGGATAAATATTACTAAATAACTTATTTTAGGTTTATGTTGAAGTTTAAAGGGATTTCAAGATCCTAAACAAAGTAAAATTAATCTTAATTTTTTTCAACTACAAAATTGTGCTGTGAATTTGCTTTCCTAGTCCAGGTGCATTTTGAATGTTAACCCCCTGACAATGATATTAAATCAGTGTAAGACTGATGGTTATTTGATTTAGCAACATCTGTTGTTCTGTGATGTATTTCTAGCACATGTTCTTATTTTAAACATAATATGCCATTTATTTTAATCTCAAAGCATGTAACCTGTAACAGATGAATGCTAATACAATTGCAGTGCAAGTTGTGAAGCTGTGTGTGCGCGTATGTGCAAATGCATGCGCACAAGTCAAATTAATGTCAGTAAATTGTACAGAACATAATTAACTTTAATAAGGATGGCAGTTGGAATGCTCTTTGAATCATTTACTCTACAAATAGACACACAGAATTCTTCCAGCTGTAGGCCATTGAGTAACTTTTTTTTTCCAATTAGCCATCTTTTTTGTTCCCGGTGGATTCATGAAAACAACAACATACATTATCAGAGCCACAATATTGTTTCCTAAATTCGTCATGGTATCTTACACCTGTCACACTGTACAAAGAGTTGTAATGAGAAAAAATGTCCAGAGATGAAATCTACAACTAAATTGACTTTCCTTGCAAGTATTGCTATATGCTACCAAACAATCAAAACAAACATAATTGTAAGAGAATCAGTTTTTCACACTTTATATCGGTCATGTGAGGGGATATGAGATAAATATAAGAATGATAACATCCAGAATTTCAGAGGTCTGAGAAGAGTTGTACTTTTGGGTGATAAAATATTCAATTTACAAAGAACATCAGAAACAGAATATTTCTTGTTTTGCAATACAATACGTCTGAAATATGCACAGAATGTTTGTGCATCAGGCATCCTCTGTGTTGCTATGGTAATGTGACAATGTTATTCCATATTAATATGTGTATTGTTATTATTTATTTATTACATCCACGTTCATCTTTTAAGAATATTTCCACATACTTACTCATTTTGCAGGCAGATTGTGATTTATATTTTAAACCAATAAAGCTCTATATAAAGTAATATTTCACTATTTATGTTTTAAAATAATTTCTAAAAAAACCCTAAATAGCTAGATGGATACCTTCAAAAGAATTTTCATAGGATTTCACATCCTGTTCATGATGTCTGCTATAGTTTAGTGTTTGTATTACTTAATCTCTGTACTCTTGGAGCTTCACATCTTCTCCACATATAGAAATACCATGATAAGCAGTCTTTTTGCCCTTTCTGTTACACAAAGGTAAGTTTGATTCTTGTCTCCATATGTACAGTGGATGCAGGTATGGTTTCTTATGATAAGAACATAATGGATTGTCCTTCTTCCACCCCAGCCTCCCTATTCCAGAAAGAAGCAACGGGACAAAAGAATTGACTTTGCCCTGAAACAAAAATGCCTTCAATCTACACATGTAGTTAAGGGCTTTCTGACTCAGGGCTGAAATGAAGGGGACCCTACAATAAATGCTGAGGTTAGATAGTTAATAGCTCATTCATTCATTGTGCTCTGCCTATCCTGTGCCATGAATGAGGAGTGTCTTCCACAGAAAACCTAATATGAAAGCATATAATAAGAGTGTACTGTAATGAATACTTATAAGGTCTTTAATGTGCTTCACTTTAAAATGTAACATACCT
Organism: Trachemys scripta elegans; assembly: GCF_013100865.1. Taxonomy (NCBI): domain Eukaryota; kingdom Metazoa; phylum Chordata; order Testudines; family Emydidae; genus Trachemys; species Trachemys scripta. The sequence goes on along the minus strand of NC_048298.1, from coordinate 166,985,308 downwards.
GTAATACAGTTGGTTGGTGTTTTTTTCCCCTTGAAATATTCATCATTTCAAGATTTAACATAAATAAAATAAAATGTGGGGAAGGGAGGGACAAACACTTTCAATATCTTGTCCAAGCAGTAAGTACAACTAAATGAATGTTAGTTTATGACCCTTTTTCATATCTTCAATACTTAGTGTCTGGAGTCAATAAATAATTACACCTATCATGTTATGGGTATATACCAGGTCACACACACCCACACACCCCAATATACCAGGTCACTAACTTAAGGAAATAAAAGGAAAAAAAAATACTTGCCAGCACTCCTGTGTGTCACACCTTTATTGTATGTATGCAAAATGGCATTTCTTGTTATCAAATTCCAATTAAGTTAGACCTGGTTATTTAGTATGAAAATCCTGCAAGATTGAAATTGACCCCAGTTAATAATATAGAGCTGAATTGTGGCCTGGCTAATGCAGCAAGGTCTAGGCTAGTGCCCAGAGTCTAGGGGATAAAGGGCACAGTCCTTGTTTCCCTGAATTGGCTGCCCACATCATGGATAGCAGCATGGGATTGGAAACAGGAGAGTTGAGCCTCTATTCTAACCCCTATCCCTGGTCACAGGTGATTAGGTAAAGGTAGATCGGGGTGTTAAATGACTAGAGGCAATGTGTCAGGTGGTGTAGCTGCACTAGCATGTCAGGTTGCGTATGCTCTGCCGTGAATAGACTCAGCATAGTTTACTCCCTGGAGTGGTATAGGAATAACTCACCATTTCCTTCCTGTGCTGCTTCAAAGAGCAACACCACAATGCACTGCCCTTTATTCAGAGTAGATCTTTATCTCATGATCTAGTATATAATAATTGAATATAAACATATTATTCTCAGACTATGAAGTTTTAATACTAAAAAAAAAGTTAAATCAAATCTATTTTCTGTCGTTATCAAATTATTCAGTAGAATAGCCAACAAAATTAGGCCCCTAATGACATGATGATAATTAAGCAAAAATGTATTCCTTTGCAGATCATGAAATGTAAGTAAAAAAGACCAGTAGAAAACTAAATCAAAATTGTTTTATATCAATCAAATACCAATGTAATTAGACCAGATTATTCAACAAGAAATCTTAGAAAATTAAGCTACTATTGATGCATTTGTAAGTAGATGCAAATGTTACTTTCTAGATTGCAGGGTTTCAAACTAAAAAGCAAATTTTAATGAAATTGAGTCAAGTAACGGATACTTAGTTGAGTCACTCTGCTGTTCATCAGCACATTTTTTCCTTGATTTGACTATTCAAAAATTCTACTGCTTCTGCTTAGTCATAAAAAAAATATACTTTGTTTAATATTTCTGGTTAAGTAAAGTTTAAGAGGGAAACACACGGTTATAGCCAGTAATGAAATAGGTGCTGGGGCTCAAGCAATTTGTTTTACATTCATAATTGATGCAGCAAGCCCAGAGGTACCTGGGCTATGAACTGCCAAGCATAGAGGTCCTGGAGCTCAACCCTGGCAAGCCCTGGCACAAATTAAGCACTGGTTATAGCAGTATTTCTCAAACTGGGGTCGCCACTTGTGTAGGGAAGCCCCTGGCAGGCCGGGCCGGTTTGTTGACCTTCCCCGTCCGCAGGTCTGGCTGATCGCGGTTCCCACTGGCTGTGGTTCACTGCTCCAGGCCAATGGGAGCCGCGATCGGCCGAACCTGCAGAAGTGGCAGGTAAACAAACCGGCCCGCCCTGCCAGGGGCTTTCCCTACACAAGCGGCGACCCCAGTTTGAGAAACACTGTACTAAGACTATTATGACAACTAACTTAGAAAACATACCTATCTATTGTTATCTTGTCTTTCCACCACCCTACACCCATTTGCCTGTTTGTTTGCTCAGGTCTTGATTCCAGAAAGCACATAAGCACTTTCATAATTTTAATCATGTGCTTATGCCCATGGTCATTAAAGGGACTTAAACACATGCCAAAACCTAAGCATGTGCTTGAGTGCTATACTTAATTGAGATGCTTTCCTGAATTTTGGTACCCTGTGGTATATTTTCTAAACCCTGGATTATGAACTCTTTGGGGCAAAATATCTCAGGTGCTGTGTGTTTTCACAATGTCTAGCACAGTGGGGCTCTATCCCTTGTTTGGGGGTTTTAGGTGCTACTGCAATAGGAACAATTAATAATAATAATAATTAATAATAACAACATTCATTTATGGACTTAGGAAACTCAGGTATCCTAGCATTTTTTGCTATGGAAAGATTTTATAAAACCTGGGCTTTTCTTCCCCACAAAGGATCAGTGAATTATCCATTATAAGAGACCCTACCAACAACTCTTCCTTAGTTTGCAATGGACTGTATTCTTCTTCTATGATTAAACTGTTTTAAATATACACAGAGAGCTATTTCTCATTTTTTAACATTAAAGCTAATATAAAAAATAAATTTAAATAATAGTGATCAAATCTGTCATCTGTTGGCAGATTTGCTAATAAAATGGACTCCAAGAAAACCTTTGGTAATCCTGTAATAGTAGATGGTTGGGGAAAATCAGATTTCTTAGCAGGATGCATGGCTTTTTTAATTATAATTATTTTTTATTTGCAATGGTTTCTGGCAGAAAGCGGGATAAGATATCCTCCTTTTGTCATATCCCCCACTTTTAAAGAGTCACTGGAATGGTAACTGCTACAAATTTCTCCTTTATAATGTGCTTCGTCTCTCTCTGGAGAAAAGATAAAGAAGGCACACATACAGACAGACACACAAATGCACTTCAGAACACAATTTAGTCCTTCTCTAGCTTAAAAATACTGGAGACTTAAAAGAAAAAATACAGCAACTACATTGAAAAGAGAAAAAGAAAATATTTAAGGAGGACTAAACTGCTGACACCACTGCTTCTCAAATTTCTCTACAGCAAAAGGGGCAAAAATATTCTGTCTTGCCTGGCAGGGTACCTTGCCATGAGCAAACTTTGATGACCCAGGCACTGAGCTGTAGGGCAGCATTGGCAAAGAGAACCAGATCTTCCAAATAAATAATGTTAAGTTTTTGGTTTGCATTTAATCACTGTCTCATTGTCCCCACCCCTTGCTTCTCCATGGAAACCCTTGAGATGAGTCAACTGCCTTCTGTTTCCCGATGGAATTTTCATACCAGTTATTGGTTTTTCTCTGTGTATGTGTTTTTACCATTCTTGAGATTCAAGAGAGACTGAATCACCAGCATTCATGAGTCAGCATGCCTGGTTTCATATTCACTTTGGCTTTAAGTATAGATTGGCATATATCTTTTGCTAATAAAGCATTATCTATGTAATTACTGTGGGGTACAGACATGTACAAGGAATAGCCTACATATAATAAGGCAATAAATAAATGGAAGAGGCATTTGTGTATAAAAACACAATGTAGCATATTGGGCCATATGCACATACTCAAAAGAGCTTGCAGGTTCCCTTACAGCGTTGGTTACCAATTGACTTGAAATTAAAAACACTCAGTGTTTGCTTTCTTTTGGGTTCCAGCATGCAGTGTTTTGTGCAAATGTTTTTAATGTCAGCAAAAAGTGTCATTGAAATTGGGCACAAAATATTTTGGTACTATCTGGATGACTGCGAAAATTTGAAGAAAACTTTCTGTAGTGTGCTTCAGGTTTCCACAAGGTCAACAGCAGCTGTTTTGACTGTTCTTCAAATGAAGTGATTGCATTTTTTGGGCAAAACATCTTTTACTTTTACAATATTTGGGTTTCTAGACAATATATAGTTATTTATATAGCCTCAGAATGGTTTTACTATTATTGATGTTCCTGCAAATTAATTTGATTCTCCCAGATTAAGAATCTCTAAGACACACTTGAACTGTGCTGTACAAGGCACAGATAGATCTGTGAGGTCTACACTCTCGTAAGATACTGGCCTGTCACCTGCACAATTCTCTCATTTCATTCTACAGATTAGGAACTGATTTATTTTCCTCTTATTTCAGATTTTAGATAAACCCCACTATATTATTGTTAGTAGTAGTAGTCATAGTAGTGGTAAGAGTATAAGATTTTCAAGGTGAGGGCCATCCTGAGAGAAACCAGAGCTTTCTACTGTTGTGAAATTCAAGGCATTCTTCACATAGCCTCCATTTCAGGAGAGCATCCCAATTCAAGAAATCACTTAAGCACAAACTGAAGTCTTATTGAAGTCTAAGACCTTGAAGAAAGTGGGAATCCAAGTGTGTATTTAAAACTAAATGCAGGCTTAAGTAGTTCTCCGATTAGGGATAAATTTAGGCACAGACTCAAGAGCTTTCCTGAATCAGAGCCTAAATCCTGGGATAGGGAGTCAAACTGTGGCTGCTGCTATCCTATATTTCAATCCACATATAATGTTTATGGCCAAGTTATAAACTTCTGTGAATAATGGTTATATAGTGGCTAGCATGTTAGTGTGTGCCATTGTAACATGAGTTTACCCTTAATGTGACTCTGCATCCTCATTTCACATGTCCTATTTTAGAAACTGCTGACAAATGTAAATTCCGCTTTTATTTCTGAGGACCTCATTGTTTGTGCCTGGTTTCAACAGCTGTCTGCCTAACACAACCTTAGCTTCATCTTCCTCTGTCATTTTAGTTCTGCTGTAATTTGTGTTGGTAATATTTGGTATAACATTGTCTCAGATTTGCTTTTGTGTGTGTGTGTGTGTGTTTGTAATAAGAAGACATGAATATACACACAATTTAAGAAAAAAACATTTACAATGTTACGTACAACATTGTGTGATTTTTTTTGTTTCATTTTACCCCCAAAATGGGAATTATATGGCCAGTGCATTTCACATAATTTCAAAGAAACAAAATTTTGATTATTTTGCAAAATTTCAGGAGTCTGAAAGCTATTCTGAGTTAAGTATGCAGTTAAAAAAATCCTTTGAAATGTTGAAAAAGTTGGAGGAAGCCCAAAAGTTAAGCACATGTCTGGGGTTCAGAAGAGACTTATTTCTACCACTGACTGGTCTTTAACAGTATTTTGAATACATTCTGACCCCTTTTTGACGCAATTAGCAAATCAAAGTTTGGAGTCTTTTAGGTTGTTCCAGTTGGGAGTAAAGATTGATGCTAGATTTGATGTAATCTTGTTTATTTACAAGGAACGTACTTCTTTGAATGCAGGAGGAACCAAAAATAGTATAACTACTTTGCTTACATCCCCAAGCCTCTTTAGCCAGCACCAGACCCAGAAGCCCTCTCCCTAGCTTCTTCCAGGATCATATACCATGCTTGTTCAGGCTGTCTGTGTCTGTCTGTCTTGTGTCTGCGCTCCAGTTTGTCTTTTCGACACATATGGACATATACACATAATACACAGTGGAACCCTCTGCCCACCTGGTTCTAATTTTTGGCAGATTCCATTAAGCCTTGCTTCAGGTGGGGACCTTTAACTGTCTCTTATAGCTATCTTCAATGAAGGGCCTATTAGACTCATCAGTTTTTTAGGTTTAACCTAACCCTTAACAAAGTTTAACCCAGCTCATAACAATATATACTGCTTTACAAAAGTTTATTTAATAGATAAATTGCCATTGTCTCCATTTTATTAGCTAGAGAAACTGGGACTCAGAGAATCAGAGGAATTGGGCTTTGATTTACAGAAAGGCTGTTTTAGATGCATTTGAAAGATTTTTTTAAAGTATTTTTTTTCTGACGTCATCTATGCATTTGAACTCATGATACAAAGGAAACCTAGATGTCACTTAGGAAAAACAGGGGAAAATGTCTGAATTAATGTGTTAAAAAACCCTCTATACCAGAGGTTCTCAAACTGTGGTCTGTGGACCACCAGTGGTCCGCAAGCTCCATTCAGGTGGTCCGCAGATAGTTCCCTACAAGGTGCGCACCTGGGTGGCCATGCAAAAGAGAATGAAGGGCCACTCTCCTAATTAGTGGAGCCATGCAGGCCTGGTTCCACTAATTAGGTGCCTGGACCCTGGAGAAGCCGCACAGGTAAGGTGAGGTGGTGGCCTTGGAGGGAATAGGGGATAAGTGGGAGGAGGCAGTGGGGTGAGAAGAGGGCGTGGGAGGAATTTGGGACAGGCAAGGCTGCGGCGGCCAGAGAAAGAAATGACTTTCCCCAGCTCCAGAGCTGTGGCTGCCGGGGAGAGACCCCCCTCCTTCCCAGCCCCAGCTCAGGAGCTGCTGCGGTGTGGGAGAGAGGGAGAGACCCCCTCCTTCCCAGCCCCAGCTCAGAGGCTGTTGTGGCAGGGGAGAGAGGGCACATCCGTTGCATTAGAAAGGTAAGAGTACTGATATTAAAATATGAGTTGTGTGCTTTTATCTGTACAACAAAACAAGTTAATTATCATTAACTTTTTTTATATAGCGCTTTTATCCAAAGTGCTTTACAATAGTTAGCTAACGGTACAAACAGCATTTGAAAAGATCAAGTGGTCCGCCGAGACCCTCAGCAATTTTCAAGTGGTCCATGAAAAAAAAAGTTTGAGAACCCCTGCACTATACAATTATAAAAAGCTTGTGTTACTAGGAAAAAGTCATAAGCAAATACTTGATCCTGATTCTTTTCTTCTTTTCCTAGCCTTAGTCTCATTTGTATGCATCTGGCTCTTCGAGCCCTTCTTCTCCTTTCCAGTCTGTCTTGAAGCAGTTCCTCCAAAACTCTATATCTAATCAAATCCTTTTGTATGACGTCCATCCATCTACTTTTTGGTCTTCCAACCTTTCTTGTTGTGACATAGCAAGAGTACAATCCACACTAATGAGTAGTTGTCTCGCCCCTACCCTCTAACTTTGGGTGCCCTTTGCAATGCTTTGCTGCTGTAGCCTTCAGTCTGGACTACTCACAAACAGGCTCCAGCATCCAAGTCCCAGCCATGTCTGTGCATGTGCTGCAGCCAGCCAGCCACACCTTGGCTCTTACCAGCCTTGGTTATACTGCAGGGTGACCCCAAAACACTCCCTGTCTTGGATTTCCCCCCAGAAATATATCTTATATTGCCCAGCCCTCTCCTAGACACTATACATTCATATAAAGTCCATATTTCTTTAACAGAAATAATATGCACACACCTTGTTACCCCAAATAGAGTTTCACAGACACTTCAATTTAAACACACTGGATTAGCTAAAACAATAAAAGAAGTTTAGTAACTACAAAGTGAGATTTTAAGTGTGTATAAGTAATGAGACATAAAAGTCAGAAAAGGTTACAAGAAAAATAAAGATAAAACACAACTGGTACCTAACTTAACAAAATATGTTAAACTGAAAGCAAGGTTTTCTCACCACATGCTCTCAGCAGTCTTACTAGTCAAACTTCTGAGGTCAGGACCCATTCTCCAGTTCAGTTTCTGCTTTCTTTTCCCTTCTGGTGCAGTGAATCAATTGACCCAGAGGGAGGAGTGGTGCCTTGTGGTGTTTGTCCCTCCTTTTTATAGTGTCCATCCCCACCTTGAAAAACATTTCCAGATGACATTCTGGAGACAAAACATCCATGGAGGAGAATGTTCCCTGCTGCTTTTTCTCACCTGTTTGAGGTTTCTTTGTCTACTTTTCCTATTTGATGACTCTGTTTACTTTTACATGCAAATTAAGCAGAGCACACATTCCTTTGTTTGAGTCAGACATGGTTGCCAACTTCTGCTGTGGTTTGGAACATGTGTTAATAATATGATATAGGAAAATCTTATAACTTCACATACAATGTTGCCACACATATTTTATCAGGACAATGTTGACCAGCAGATTATGAGTTTTCAGATGATGCCTCACAAGTCATACTTTGTATAATTATTACAACTGTGTGTAGGGGGTGGACACTGGGTACATTCTGTCACACTTGCACCCACTTCTAAGATTAAGACCCTGTTTCCTATATATTCTTCTGATCTTCTTGTCACATGGCCAAACCAATTAAGCCTGGATTCCCTCGGCTTTGTTAAGTTAGGTACCAGCTTCACACTTCCCCTTACTTGTTTGTTGTAAATATTGTCTATTCTTGTAACTCTAAGCATCCATCTTAACATTTGCATTTCCACTGTATTCATGATCTGTTCCTATCTCTTTCTCAGTTCCCAGCAATCAGAGCCATTCAAAAGTACAGGCCTAATTATCGTCTTGTAGATCTTACTTTTCAATTTGATATGCATTGTCCTATGGCAAATCGCTCTGCTCACTTCTCTCCATTCAGTCCATGCCTTTCCTGTTCTGCTTATAAGTTCATCGCTGAGTTCACCATTATCATGTACTGTTGAACTTATATCTTTGGTAATAGCTGGCCTTCCAGACTTACAGTCTCATAATCTTTCTGCAAGGTGTAATCGACTAAATGTACAGACTATATACTCTGTTCTATTGATGCTGATTTTCATGCCGTTTCTTTCAAGTATGCATCTTCATCTCTAAATTTTCTTCCATTTCTTCTTTGCTTTCCCCCCTTGAGCACTATATCTGCAAAAAGCATGCACCAGGGTACCACTCTCTGGATATTTTCTGTAAGTGCATCGAGCACCAATGTGAACAAAAAGGGGCTTAGTTCTGACCCTTAATGTACTCCAACTCTTACTAGAAATTGTTCGGAATACTTGAACCTGAGTAATGAGATAAATATTGTATAGGCCCTCATTTAGGATAGACTCCATGTTGTATACCCACCTCTGAGTAACATGGCAATCCCAAACTTATGTTAGTGTAAAACCTTTATTTCACTACACACTTTAGCATAATTTTTTCTTTCTTATGTGTGTTTCTTTGCAGATGTATACATGGAATACAAGTAATAATAACAACAAGTGATCTGTGAACCAAAAACACCATTGGCACAGAAAACGGCAACAAAAAGGATTAGGGATATGGAACAGCTTCCATATGATGAGAGATTAATAAGATTGGGACTTTTCAGCTCAGAAAAGAGATGACTAAGGGGGGAATATGGTAGAGGTCTATAAAATCATGACGGGTGTGGAGAAAGTAAATAAGAAAGTGTTTGTTATTTATTCCTTCTCATAATACAAGAACTAGGGATCACCAAATGAAATTAATAAGCAGCAGGTTTAAAACAAACAAAAGGAAATATTTCTTCACACAATGCACAGTCAACCTGTGGAACTCTTTGCCAGAGGATGATGTGAAGGCCAAGACTATAACAGGGTTCAAAAAAGAACCAGATAAATTCATGGAGAATAGGTCCTTCAGTGGCTATTAGCAAGGAAGGGCAGGGATGGTGTCCCTAGCCTCTGTTTGCCAGAAGTTGGGACTGAGCAATGGGGGATGGATCACTTGATGATTACCTGATCTGTTTATTCCCTCTAAAGCACCTGGCATTGGTTACTATCAAAGACAGGATACTAGGCTAGATGGATCTTTGGTCTCATCCAGTATGGCCATTCTTATTTCAATGTAGCATGCATCTAATCCATTTAATATCCATTTTGGCAAAGTGTTTCACTTTCAGATATAACAGTAGGAGGAACAGGCGACGAATACAGTGAAGTTCTAAAGGCAAAATGTACTGCAAAAAACAGAATATGTATTTTATTAACAATTATTATTAATTTTCTAAATCATATGAACTAAAATCTGCCAGCATAGATATTGTCCTGGGGATCCTGCATGAAACACTGAAAAGCTTTTGTGAGAGGAATGCTCAATTAATTAGTACATTTAATTAAAGGACAGTGTTACCTTTACAAGACTTGCTAATTCAGTTTAATTAATATGGTTTACTATTATTGTTTTATCTGATTTATATATTAGCAAGTATTCCTAGCAAGGTCCTTGGCAATATCTTCATACAAATCAGAAATAATGATGCAATAGGCCAGACTCTCAGCTGGAATAAATTGGAATAGCTCCATTAATGGCAATGGTTTACACCAGCTGAGGATCTGGCCTAGTAGCTCTAATGTAGTAATAAAGACACTTCCTTAGTCACAATGCTGGACATATAGAAAGTGTGTAATGTGGTAAAATTATGCATTTAAAATGATGTTGCGTATAATGAACTCTAGAACTCTGGGTCAATTACAAATTAAAGCTTCTTCTCTTTCTACCCTTGAAAATGTTGTGTGCACGGGTTACTCTGATGATGTTCCTTGTGTAATTTATTTTATAAACTGTTAGTGAGATGATTATGTAAGCTGTGACCATATCATTACATCTATATGAACTTATATGCAATTGTAATGCTCTCTGGTCAGGCAAATTGCAGATGCTGCTAAAATAATCTCCATAGAAAGGTACTGTATTTAGAATGTGTAATTTATTAAAATCGGAAAATGGCAAGTTAAGATTTATGTTTTAAAAGAAAATCAGTTTGAAATTCTTGGAAAAAAATAAAGATGTTAAATAATTTCTGTTTATACATACGCAGGAATCCCAGGTTAATGTGACTCTCCTTTCAGTAGGCAGTGGCAAAGTACAGAAGACAGAGAGGATACACATTATATCTTTTGACAGAAATACAAAGATAAACCCCAAAGCCAAGAGGGAGGGAACAGTATATTAGACAAACATTGAAGTTCTTGATAATAATATGCATTATTTTTCTATTTAAATAAATAATTAAACTTTGGATAAGACCATAAACATTTCCATATATCTTATTTAATGTACATGTTTGAATATTGCTGCTACTTTATTGTGTCCAAGCTCCCAGTGCAGTCATTTTTACCTTCTTCAAAAGAAGTTTTGACTTAGTAAGGATGACTGGATTCGGCCAATAGTGCTTAGCACAGTGAATTATCTGACTGTTGCTTATACACAGGTCAGCAGACTGTCACCGGGGTTTTCTGATTTGTTTATGGAGTTGCTGCAGCTGTTTACAATTGTGACCTAGGAAACGCATTTCCATTTCTGGCAACATGAGAGAAGTCAACTGCCCATGATGCACTTGGAGTGTTCAGCACAGTGCACCTGCTAGACGAGGTAGTGGAGTTGTGTAATTTTAGCAAAGAAATTTTATTCTAAATAATTTATATTTTCTGTCTTTTTCACATGATAGATAAGTTCATGCACTGTGTGTGCTGGAACCGCCAAAATAGCCAGTGGCCATTGATGACTCTGGACCTGATCCCGAGATCATTGTCACAATAGGAATTTTTCCATTGACTTTAGTGCCATTTTGATTAGTTTCTCTGTCATGCTCAGTCCCACAGTTGGACCACAGGAGGTGGCATTATGTAAAACGATGGACACTCTCCTCCATACGCTCCCCTCTGAAATCTGTTTGCAAATCTACGAAGAACAACTCATTAGTATAATTAAAGACCTTGCCTTTTCAAAATATGCAGCCCTTATCAATCAATTAATTTATTTCTAGTTTAAGCTGCCATTGGGTGCTTAGTTAGGATAGGCGCAAACTTGAGGTGAATAATGATACTTCTTCATGAGTGACCACAATTTAGCTAGACACTTCAATGGTTGGACAAATCATGACACTTTTCAATTGTAAATTTAGCATGATTATTCATTAAAATAAAGGGAGCCCTGTAGAGAATAAATCCAATAAATTGAATGAATGTTGTTAGTTTTTTCTCTGTTCCAATTAGTTTCTGCAGCAATCTAGAGTTGGCAGTGTTTTAGATGAGTCTGGTGTGTGTGTGTGGGTGTGTGTGTGCGCACATGCATGCACACAGCTGCATGTTTATGCATTTGGGGATTGGTTAAGGAAGGTTTTTATTCCTCTTTCCCAGTGAGGCTTCTTCATCTGAAAAAAGTTATGGAGCTTGAGCTGTTCCAAGCCAACTAGTGGTTTTAGCCACACAGCTCCCATTAATTAATGGAAAGCTCTAGTGGTTTGGTTTCTTTTGTTTTGTTTTTTGAGAGAGAGGAAGTTATAGTGTTCCTCACAATAGAGAATAGATAGCTGTATAAAACAAAGAGGGAATTCTTTTCTAGGATGCTGGACACATAGACTCTGTAGCTCCTCTTGGTCCTCTCACTTGCAGACTGAAGAAAAGGGTCTGTAATGTGCAGTGTTACCACAGACAGTCTGCCTGAATCCTACAGTACAGGAGGGTTAAATGTTTCCCAGGGTTCGCTAGAGGAATGAGAGGAAAGATACTAACAAAGGAGACTGAGTGAATCTAAGGTAATGTACATTACTGCAGGATTTTACTCAAAGGAGTATTTTCAATTAAAGTACCTCTATTAATAGTATAATAGAGTTGTAGCTTCTGTCCCTGCTGTGTAGCTACCTCTCTCTCTCCTGCCCTTGCTCCTTATATTCTCTCTTCCTTTTTTCAAGTGTTATCTTCCCAAGGATTAGTAGAGAGATATCTAAGAACTACTTATCTTTTTACAGGAAATAAGTTTATAATAAAAATAGTTTTTGCTCTAGGAAGTGAGTAAGAAACATTGAATCTCAGAAGGGAAAGAAGAACTTGAAGTCTTTGGGGACTTCTCATGTTAGTAAGCATGAAACCCAGTTGTAAGGGTCCGTAGGATCAGAATGGAAATGGTGGTGAAGGAGAAGAAGAGAAGGCAAGCAGTGGAGTTCATTGGTGGTGGTGTTCTGGGGGTTGGGTGAAATCTCATTGAAGTTGTTGGGTATAAAAGGGGCTCTTCAGTAAGTATAAATGTAAAAAGCAAGTAAGCTCATTTATGGAATAGGTAGCTGAAACAATAGGAGTCACCACCCAAAACACAGGCCACAGGCAAGGTTGGAATAGGAGTTGAGTCATGCAGTCCAAGGTTTTTCCCTGCGGTCTGAATGCAAATGCAGTGGGCTGGGTATTGTTCAAGGGAGCAGTGTGTATGTGAGAAAGAAGCAGCAGAAAAAACACAGAAGCACAAAGAGCAGGTAGCCTGATAGCCAGTCAGAGAAGCACCTGTCGTGTCACTCTGAGAAAACTCTGAGAGAAAGCGCAGTTTGGTAGCAAAGAAACTGCCTTTTGCTGTTTGATTCCCACTATGTTCAAGGATACAGAACTGTATGAATATGCTTTGTAAAGAAACAGGGTTGCATCAAGAAAATACCTGACTCCACCATCAATTTCTCTTCCTAATGGAAACAACCTGCAAGACTCTTAATATTGGCTAACTGCAATGGGGTAACAGTGTGAAGATGGGTGATTATTTCTGTTCATTCTCAAACACATCAGAAATTAATATTTAAAATATTTATTGTTTTAACACCATTTTAAACATTGTATCACTAATATAACTGAGAAGTGTTATTTGTATGAGTATTTTAGCAAACACGGAGAGAGTAGTTATAGTTGTGTATACATGTACAGTATCTAAAAAATAATACCTTTAATGTATGTTGCAAATTGTTCCAATCACAGGATCAAATCTGTCCTAGAAGGCCTGTCAGCCTACTGACTTAAATACAAATTGTATCCAAGGGCAGAATTTGTCCCTTTGAATTTTTAAAAATGAAGTAGACCAATTTATTTACTTACTTACTTATTTGTTAAGCACTGATAACATACTCAGCGCTGAACAAGACAAATCCAACCCCTCAGGAGCTTACACTCTAAAGAATTACAAATCATTTGACAGGATGGGTTGTCTTTATTAAAGGCATAACTGTGGCACACTCCCAGGGAGAAGAGTAAGGGACATAAAGGTGCCCCTGTACTTCTCCCATATGAAGGCTATCCTGTCAGAGCTTGTTCAGTAGGATGCTACTCCTAATGCAGCGGTTCCCAAACTTGGTTTGCGGCTCGTTCAGGGTAACCTCCAAGTGGCCATGGTTCGCCATTCCCGAACAATGGGAGCTGCGGGAAGCAGTGGCCTGGCCTGCGCCGCTTCCCATAGCTTCCATTGGCCAGGAACGGTGAACCACGGCCACTGGGAGCTGTGAGCGGCCATACCTGCGGACGCTCAGGTAAACAAAGCATCTCACGGCCTACCAGGGGCTTATCCTGAACAAGCTGTGAACCAAGTTTGGGAACCCCTTTCCTAATGCTTTATGCAGTGTTGTTGTAGCTGTATTGGTCCCAGAATTTACTGTCTCAACATTTACTCCTACTGCTTCACAGGTGCACAGGCAGGATAGGGAGTGGGCAGAACTTTGAGTCACCCCTCTATTCTACCCCACAAACACATTGGCGAGCACAGCTGAGCTGGTAGAGAGGAAGAAAATAATTTGTGCTAAGTATAGAGCTGGTATAACTTACTCCCTCTGCTGGAGGCAGGAGGAAACAGGGACCACCTTGAGAGTCACATTAGTCTCTGGTCCTCTGGGATAATTGAACACTGTGCTTCCCCTTACTCAAGGATTTGTGGTAAAGCCATTCTTTCTCTCTAGCTATTTATTAAGGTGTCTAACTGATGAAATTTGAATGGTAACATTTCATGTACTTCACATGGTTAAAAGTTCATTGCACAACTTCTTTTCCTTTCTGATATACAGTGTTTGCAATTTTATATTATACACATATATAAAACAAATGTGTCATGGAAATCTTGTGCAAAATTAAACCCATATATTTGCCAGCATGGTTCAACCTAGCTGACTAAAATCACCATATTTACGCAGATATACACCATATGCTAGTGTTTTTAGTTTTCATCTTTATGATACATCTTAGAAAAGTGCTGACAATAAGAAGTTCATAAATTAAAGACCATCCCGTGGTATTTGTGGACAGCAGCATCAGTTAGTTACAATCTGTAGTAGCTGAAGTGTTTTTGTTATACTGCATATTGAGGTTAAGCAAATAGATTTGTAATTAACAACTAACCAAAGCTGCTTATGCTGTATCATCAAGTTGTTGCATTCACTGATAAGGTTGTTAGATAGGAATTAGGCCTGTAGCCTTGACACCTAATGTTTGGTTGTAAGTGCTACCATACTTTTTAATGCTGCATGTTCTCTGTTTTAATTTTATTCTAACCAATTGTCATTGATTCATTAAACTATTTGCTACCTCTTTGTTCTTCTTATGTAGTTTGGTGTCATGGAACCCCTGTATCTTCACTAAAGCTGTGATTCTGCAAAGAGGCATGTGGGAAAATCCTTGCACCTCCATAGTCCCATGGACCTTAGTGGGACTCCACAAAAGTGCAGGGATTTGCCTGTGGATCCCGTCATAAGGTTTCCTCCTAGAATATAGCTTGGGGATCCTACGTGCATTTTCTTTCACTAGACAGACAGATGAGTGACTGCTTTTGAAGCTGAAGTACAAATGGCTCCATAGGTCTCCTACGAAATGTTACAGCATGGTGCATTACATGCTGTGATCCACAGAGGGGTAAACACATCACTTCATCAACAATGTGCAATATAAATCATCCAGAATGTTAGGGTATTAAAAAAAAATCGACACTGCATATATATTACAAACGTAAGACATGCAGTTCACGATGCCCTCTGTAATTTGGAGTTCATTTTATATTTACAGACTCGATTGCACTTTATATGCAAATGCCTCATTATACTTTAGAAAAGTGATATGTTAATTTGATTAATTTCTTACCTCATTTAAATCTTATGAAATGTCACCTGCCATTCAATCTATACACCAGTTATAACAAAACAACTAACATTACAAAGAGGTGAAGCATGAAATTTCTCCTAATCATAAGGCAGATATGACTGTCTCAGTTCATACTCATAGACATTGCTGAGTGTGCTGAAAATCTGGACTTATGTATACATACATACATATAATATCTTTTCATTGAAATTCAGTAGAATAAAATCTTTGGTTTTAAATGGGTTTCAAGATGTTTCTTTCTGTGTCACAAAAAATATTCCCTTAGAGAGAGTGCTATAATTTTTGGGTGAGATTGTTTCTGGGGTTATTTTAAGACAGAAGAAAAATATAAATAAAACAATATTTTGCAAGTTTCTTTTCTGGAAATTGTTTTCTCTGAGACATTTTCTTTTCCCCTTTCAAGGAGATAGGTTCTTTTCAGGTGCTACACAGGGCCATGAGGAATAATGTTGATGTTATCTATAAGTCAATGGGCCTATCAATCTGGTAGCATGCCAGTTTCCCCTTTCCAAGAAGGCTTTCTCTGCTCTCTCTCTGTCATTAGTGGCAATAATTCCTTGTTTATGTGATAGAAAAAGTTATTATCTTTGTTCTAGTGGTAAAGAATCACAGGGTTACTTTCTTCTTTCACTAAGGAACTTGAAAAACAAGTGTTATCCCTAAATAATACAATTTGTATTTCTGCTTTACTGTAGAGCTTCTGCCTAAAATCTACCCCAGCCCCACTCTATATACTCCTGCTACAGATTTTAAAAAGTGATTTATATCTCCTCACTTTTGTTGTAAACTAAGAGTCACATCATACCCTCTACTTCTGTGAATGGAAGGTAATGAGGGTTAAGAAAATCCTGACTGTATTCTACAGCTGGGCACAGTACCATATCCACTATATTTTTCTTTCTTTCACCTGATCCCACAGAAACTTCTTTATGAGGTTTGGGATCCATGAATGGATTTGGGGATCGCCAAGGAGATGACAGAGTCCCTTTTTGTCATGCCCATCTCAGCATTTACTCACCCTTCTTTTTCCTCTGTGCTGTGGAAGAGGGGATTCTGGGTATACCAGCCAGTGTAGGAGACCTGTTCACATGGCATTTTCAACAGATATACAGATAAGAGCTATCTATCTATCTAATGTATTTATGTGACCCCCATCACTATAATGTCTGAGCATCTCACAATGCCCTTGTGAGGTAGGGAAGTGCTATTATCCCAATTGCACAGATGGGAAACTGAGGAACATAGACACTAAGTGACTTGCCCAAGGCCACGCACAAGTCTGTGGCAGAAAAGGAAATTGAAACTTGCTCTCTCAAATCCTAGATTAGCACCCTAACCACTGAAGTATAATTCCTCTCTAATGAACTAATGAGAGAGAGACATGTATGAGCATCCAATAGATGTGCAGGAACTTTAAAGAAATGGTTTGTGTTTCTGCAGATCACCTGGGATCTGATGATTTTGGGGGTCAAACTTCCTGGTTGTTTCATGGATTATGGAGGCAAACCCCACGCACAGTGAAGAATTTGTAGTAAACTGTGGGGATAACCTTACCAGTTCTATCATCTTGGGAGCTGATCCGATAGGGGATGACATAGCTAGATGTTCTAATTAGCTTCTTAATAGAATATTGCAGAATGCTGAGTTCAGCTCCTTTCTAAGGAGGAAGAACAATCTGGTGGTTAAGACACAGGTCTCATGATTGGAACTTCTGAGTACCTTTCCCAGATCTACTAAAGAATTCCTCTTTTACTTTGGGCGAATGATTG
The DNA here is from genome assembly GCF_013100865.1 of Trachemys scripta elegans. Classification (NCBI taxonomy): domain Eukaryota; kingdom Metazoa; phylum Chordata; order Testudines; family Emydidae; genus Trachemys; species Trachemys scripta. The sequence continues at coordinate 166,968,088 of NC_048298.1, read as the reverse complement.
TTCTGTTCTTTGCCTCGGTTTTCCTGTCAGTAAACAGAGATGCTAATTAACTGCTTCCTAGAAGTATTGTGAGGCTTAATTCTTCAACTTGTCTAATGTGTTTAGATATCCTCTGATGCAGGTTATGTAAAGTTGAAATATTGCTACTATTCTCACTTATGATTGATAATTTATTTGTTATTAAGACAGAGTGAGAATTCTCTTATGGTTATATGTCTAAGTAATGAGCTCTGTTGATTAAATTTGTATCCTTAAATAATATTTTTTATAGAAAACAGGGGCACAAAATTAACCAGTTTTCAAACTGCTATTACATGAGCAATTGTTTATTACATACTTTTTACTTTTGAGCTTTCTGACCACATTTAAAAACATGTGTACTAACTGAAATGCTTTTATCTTTTTAGAGATAGTTTATCTTAGTTTTATGAGCACTTTGGGGACTTTTTCCTGCACATGTTCATTCCTGGTACCAAGGAACTGTGTTCTACTGTCTTAGTACGATGTTTTCACTGAGCAATTTAGAGTAACCTTGAGTAGAAGAGCATAAGATACTGTCCTAGGTATTTGCAAGTTTGAAATAATATCAGAAAACAAGAAAAAAAAACCCTATTAAATATGAGAGCTATGTCTAGCTAGATTAGTAGTGTTATTATTAATGGCTTTAGACTATATTATATCATTTAATTGATGTTTATAAATAGCTTTCTTCCCTGTGGTTATGGAATATAACATTTACCAAACTTCTTCTTTGATGGAATTTACATATGGCACATCAGGATGATTAAAAGCCAGCAGTCTTTTCACAGCATGGCAAGAAATAGGATTTGATTTATCTTCATGCCTTGCCTACCACTTGCTGTGACTGTACTTTTGAAATTTTAATATTCTCATTTCTTATAAGGAGTTTTGTTATGTAAAATATTATGTAAATAACTTAAACTTTAATGCTTTGTTTCTTGCTTTTCCATACAGTAATTTTAATGAGATGGGCAAATAAAGAGGTGGGGGTGGAGAAATGGGACTTTTTAACAACATAGATTTTTGTCTATACAGGCAAATTTCCAGTTAAAAATACAAAAGAACGGGAGTACAGTGTGATACATAACAGCCTGCACTGAGATCCTTCACACGTAGTGTTTATCAACCGGTAACTGAGTAGAAAAGTGATGTTTCTGGATTTATGTTCTCTACCCTGGCATTGTTCTTTACCATGTATTTAATATACATCTATATTAAGAGAAACGTACTAAAGCTGTGATCCTGCAACATTTTGCCCTCAGGTCAACCACCTAGACCCATGAAGAGCTCTACTAACTTCAAGTTCAACAGATTGCAGGATCAGGGCCTAACACTTCCCAGGGTGATATAACAATCATTAGAGAATGAAGATATAGCAGTGCTTACGGGATTAATGCTGGTGCAATGAAAAAATCTAGTTGGGGCCATATTTTCCTTTTATGTCCACTCAAATGTTATGCTTTCCCTGTTTTGTATAGGCCTCCAATAGACTGGAGGAGGAGGAGCTCTGATAAGGATGTTCTTCAAAATTATAGCACCAAGCTGCGAAAATCTTGGGTAGGCCTGTTTGTCAATCTTGACACCCCTTTCATTCCTTTTAAGCAATTAAGCACCTGCTGAGTTACTAAGATTTGACTAGGATTTTTGCATTTTGAGTTGTTCTTTGATAGCTCCATCCAAATTTTAGTTTAATTCTTGAATTTCGTTGTAACTGAGCGAAGACTAGTTTCCCTGGCTTCCTTTTCCCTCCCCCTCAGAGAACATTTGCACAATGCACACTTGCATTCCAGTGAACTGAAAATGAAGGAAAATTAAACATACCCAGTGTTGTATGTTAAGGTACAAAACTGAACATTCAGTTAAAATGGAACACTGTCTAGAAACACACATAAAAGAATAAGATAGCTGACACTACTACCCCAGATTTAAAACAGGAGGGGCACATTGGGTGGCTGATATCAACTATTGCTGACCCACAGACATATGGGAAGCTAACAGAATATGACTGTTTTGATTATGCACTTTCCTTGCCAGTGTCTCTACCTTTTTTTTAACCTATAAAACACTGAACATGGAGGCAAATAGAGAATAAACAAGCATAGCAAAGCCAAATAAGATAAATATAATGCTATCCATTCAAGGTAAGGTTTCTAGGTAAGGTAAATAAGAAGAAATGAATCCGTCCAGCATTTGGATTAACAAAATTGGACTGATTTTGTTAATTTAGAATGGCTTTGTATAACCAGAGAAAATAAGAGAAGATAAAACTAAATTGTTTGTCAACAAAAAACAGTGATTTTAACACAGTGCTTCTTATGTGCTTGTCACATTTTGTGTGCTAATTTTAGAAGTGAGGATTTACCTGAGAATGAGTCAGCTTTGCTTAAAGACCAGCTGAAGAAAATAATTCCATAAATGTGTCCCAATGGGGCTGTGTACTTCTACCAGGTGGGGATTTTACTGAAGCTCTTTAGGGCCCTTCCCCTGCAAGGTGCTCTCAAATCCCATTGTCTCTAAATGGGAAAAAAAGCCCATAGCCTGCAAGGCTATTTTGTAAGAGAGAATCAGCAGTTTCCTATTTCAGCAAGAACATGTGTATAAAAGAGTATGTAAAATGTAATTCTCCTGGCCTACATATTATCACTAAATATCTTCCTACGAATAATATACCCAAATAGAACTTAGCCAAGTAACCTAGACTCAACACTATTTTACTGAACTATAGAAATACATGCAGAATGTGCCCTGTACATCACTGGATTTGGCCTATGGATGGCACACTGAGGAACAAACCCTCTTTAAATAAATCTGTACAGAAACAAGAAATATGTGCCATATTTGTAGTTCAAGTTCAGAAGTTGCTCTTTCTCTAGCTAGCATACAATATCACACTAGTGGGGGAGGGATAGCTCAGTGGTTTGAGCATTGGCCTGCTAAACCCAGGGTTGTGAGTTCAATTGTTGAGGGGACCATTTGGGGCAAAAATCTGTCTGGGAGTTGTTCCTGCTTTTTGAGGACTCCTAAGGTCCCTTCCAACCCTGATATTCTATGACCGGTGCCATTTTTAATAATATATTCAGCAACTAGTTTCTTCTGCAAATATTTGTTGAGCACTAAGCACTTTGAATTTCTGACAAGGTGACTCCAGAAAATTCAAGCTGCTTTCTTGTGATTCTTTAAATAAGTACTATGGAGGAACAAGGAAATCTGAGGTGAACTATTCAAACAATTAAGCCAAAGGACTAAATTGAAATGTATTACTTCTGTTTAACACACACTTGTAACTCTCAGTGAAGATTTTATCAAACAGGTGTCATTTAAATGATTTGTTGTTGTCTCCCCAGGATACAAAATATGAAAGAGATTTAAAAAAAAATATTTTTAGTGTTCATTGCAAAGAAAATAAAACAGTTGCCTCTCTTCCTCTCTCTCCAGCTGTTTAGTAAAATGACTATTAAGCTGTTGAACTTGAACACATTTTATTTCTGTGTAGTTATTTTGTATTTCAAAAATATCATATAATACTAATACTTAGGCCAGGCCAGATACCTTTTATACCAGCACTCATTCTTGTTGAGACATACAGAACAGCTTATCATTGTCTTGCAGAACAGAGTATATAGTGTCTTTACCATTACTGAGGAATGTTGTAATTATCCTTGTGAAGATTAAGACACTGCTAAAAAATGAGGCCTTTGTCATTCTACGTGCCAGGTAGGGTGCAGACACTGCCAACAGTCCTTACACTGCTCTATCAGTTATTTCAAATCTGCCCGGGGGGGAGGGCACCCTTTTTCTAGTTGTGAATCTCCTTGATGGCTTACCTATTTTTGCACCAAGCAGAAAAGAAGTGCTGCAAGGTGTCTCATAATTTTGTGTTTTTGTGAATAGAAAACAATAAAGTATGTAGTCTCATGATGAGATTGTACCTCTGATGGGAATGCTAACAAACAGATGGGCTTTAGTTTATCCCTATAGTGGTTACATGTAGAGCAGGAGTAAGTTAAACTGCATATTGTTTTCATAAATCTATTTCCACTACACTTATGACATTCATAATACAATTAGATTCACAACAAGAGTGGTAGATCTGTGGTAAATAAGTTCAAAATATTTTAAAAGTATATTTGAAGTGTACAATTTGAAGTTTATTAAATGATTTTAAGTTTCCTATAGTGTCCTTCAGAACATCTGTGTAGTGTTGTTAAAACAAATGTGTTGCCTGGATAAATCAGGGGTGATATGAATTCATTATTACTGACAACTAGCTTGAAACTCACATTTACTCCTCACACTTACCAAAATGTTTGTTATTTCACCTTTTTCCACTAGGCTTGAGGAATTAAATAGTGTGACCTCAGACATACTTGCTTCAGTCTGAGATGTTTAGCTAATATGAAACTGGTTTAGCCTATAGGTTTGCCTCAGGACAAATATGCACCAAAGAGGCCAACACTAAGAGAAAATTCACGGCAGCGAGCTCTCTACAATCTAATTATTTAGAGGTTTCAGGGGGGGGGGGGGGGGAGTCTGAAGTCCCACAGCTCCCAGTTGCAATAGATTAAACAACTGAAATTTGAAAAAGTTTTTTTTTTTTTTTCTACTGTCTGAAATGTGTGGAAGGTCATTTCAGGGCCAAAATTAGCAGTAGCCTAATGACTTGAAACCAGTATTGATGTTCTATGTTACCAAGAATGTGAATTTATCTTCAGATTGTAGCATTAGATTTTCTCCTTCTGTAGTTCAGTTTTTTTCTGGAATGTCTGCAGATTGAAAACAGTTTTATTTGTCACTGCATTCAAGACACAATATATAACTGTGTAATAATAGAGTCCAAAGGTATAGGAGAGTGGCAGGCACCACCGATTTGGTTGACTTAATGAACCCTCTCTATGCAGAGGCACATCATAAATTATCTGAAACCTTATTATGTCTACTTTAAAATGAAGTATGATGTGGAGCTGCCAAGTGATGCTGTTACTATAGAAAAAGGACTGAACAATGATGCTATCGACACATTAAAATGTCCAACTTTTGAGTGGCATCCAATATTTATCAGACAAATGCTGGAACAACATGAGTAAGTCCTCCCTGCTCACACCATTTAACAAATAAATAAAGTTTCAGAGCACTAGGGCCTCAAATGCTAGAGTCAAGCCAATGAGTAAGCATGGCTGAATTGTTTAGCAGCAAGCATTTGATCTGCAATGCAAGCTGCATTATTATATCAGAATCAACAAGAAGGTCTAGCAATCCTGCATCTTCCCAAAATTTCCCAATATGTGCAATAAAACAAACCACCCTGGTGAATCATATTGGTGCCAAGTTCATTTGGGAGAGTCCATTTCACTCGCTGAGCAACAACATACACTCACTGATCCATGGTTTGAACGGCATGCTGCTGTCTTAGAGCTGCTGGCATTTCCTTACATTTCAGCACTGTAGTATAGACTGTGGCCATGTCAGCTGGATTGGTGTCCACTACAGATGCATATGCAGCTGCTGTGTAGGTGCTCTTTGTTGCAAGCTTGTGGTTGAAAGCAGTCCAAAATGGAATCACCTGTGTGTGAACGATATCAACATCATTTGGTATTGATAGGACATTGTCAGGTAGTGGTCTTAAAAGACAGTAGGAGAGATTTTGAACAGCATTCATTTGTAGGTGACAGAGGGTTTTTTTTCGTCAAGTACTTGATGATGAGTCGGGTCTGAACACATTCTTGATTTTTTCAAACACTGCACATTCCATAAGAGACTCTGATTGCCTGGGGAGATTAAGTAACTTTTCTTTCCCATGATTCAGTAATATTTCTTGTTATGCTGGACTATAATGCCACTCTATCCATTGAATGGAAGGTATTCATCTCATCAGTGATATCTACATTGATGTCTATATTATCTTACGTTTCATGGATGAGATTTCCATGAGCATGAAGTGGTACAATTCCATTTGGAATGAATACATCTCCCTGGAGACTTTCTATTTCATTTTTTGCAGCACTAGTAATGAACCACCTCAGCTCATCATAATTGATGCAGAATCCATCAAGGTGTAGTATGGCACTGTGACAGACTCAGACCAGTTTGGCACAGGAGTCTGGTAGAAGGCAAATATACTGGCCACTGGATGAACAATTTTCTGTTCCCTGAGTGACCAGAGCAGGGGCTGCCCTAGAGCAATCAGGAATCTGCTAGAACCAATTAAGACAGGCAAGCTAATCAAGACACCTGGAGCCAATTAAGAACTTTCTAGAATCAATTATGGCAGGCAGGCTAATCAGGATGCCTGATTTCAAAAGGACCTCCCGTCAGTTAGTAGGGGGGTGTGCAAGGAGCAGGGAGTGAGAAGGTGAGCTGCTGGAGGAGTGAAGAGTTCAAGCGTGATGAGGCTTCAAGAGGAAGATCCTGCAGTGAGGATAAAGAAGGTGCTAGGGAAGGCCATGGGGAAGTAGCCCAGGGAGTTGTTGCTCTCATGCACCTGATACAGGGAATATTATAGATAGCTGCTATCCACAGGGCCCTGGGCTAGAACCCAGTGTAGAGGGTGGGCCTGGGTTCCCCCCATCCCCCCAACTCTTGATTGGACACAGGAGGAATTGACCTGGCCTGTGAGAAACACCAGAAGGGGCGGTCTAAATTGGAAAGGGATCTGGCCTGTCCTCGACCCACTAGGTGGGACACAGAGACTGTGGAGATCATTCTCCGTTTCCCCCATGCTGGCCAGTGATGAGATTAGCTGAGTGGACGGCAGGTTTGAGCCACTAGCAAAAGTGGCCAAACTGAGGGCTGCCATGAATCTCTGAGGCAAGCAAATCCGCCTATAAGCGCAGGACCCACCAAGGCAGAGGAGGAACTTTGTCACAGGAACTTAAACAGCTAGCCCCAAACTCATGGTGTAGCTGTTCAACAAGGCTTTGTGCAGTGGTGTGACAGTTTTGGAACTGTTAAATACTATGTGGTCCACAACTGAGATGTACTTTTTTTTTAATGTCTTCTGATGGATTATACTCATTTTTGGCTGAATTACATGTCTTTTTATCTATCAACCAAAGGATAATACCTGGACCGACTGGGGCACATAAGTAGCTGACCTCTGTAAACTACAATCACCTATCTTTGGATAATATTTGAAGGCTTTCATTTTGGCTATTTCAGACCAAAGGATTGAAACAGCATTATACAAAACACTTGTTCATTTGAAAACTGTTCATGAGGCTCATTTGCCAGAAGAACACCCACAAAACATTTGGATAACTTAAGTTCCTCCTTTGGGTTACTTGTAGCTTGGATAGCATTAGTTAACCTTATTACACTGCACAGAACAATGGTAGAGTTCATTTGCTTTGTCCATGCTGTGCATGGAATGAAATTGCAGAACCATAGTTTTTTTTTTTAATCTTGCCTATAATTTGATACTAGAATAGTTCACTGTTTCTACATCTGAGGGAAGTAGGAATTTATATCTTTGTAGCAGATTGGATGGAGAAGAGCCTTCTTGTTGTACATAAGATCATTGTTTATCACCAATCAGCTGATAAAATGCAATGTCATAAGGTGACAGTATTGTTGCAGCGTAACTAGATTGTTTTGCTTTGGGGTTTGTTTTCCTCAAGCAGGAAGAAAAGCTTGTTCAGTGAAACTGCATCCTTAGCAATCAAGACCTCAACAGCTACTCTGTGCAACGTGTCATCATTTCCTCTTTGAAGTGCTGTCTCCCTTAGATTGGTAGCTCTCTCAAATGTTTGTATTTTATGAAGTTTGACTTTGAGTGATTTTTTTTTCCAAGCAAACAATGCAACAGGACTAATTGCTGGAGGACATGCTTGTTTGGGTAGCATTAGAAGCATATGAACGTGATGCTCTCTGTTGAGATTCAGTTTGTTTCTTGTCCTTGGTTCAGTACAACTCTGACATGTACCAAAGTCAACTTGCTTTTCTGAAAGCAACCCATGTGATAGGGTATTGGTGGCATATCATCTAAACTAGAAAACTCATCCAGTAGCCATCAATACAATTGATCTCTCCTGTCTTCTACTGCCAGCATCACAGAATTCTGTCTAGCACTTGTGTTTTGTGATAGTTTTGCATTCTTTCGATTTTCTTGACAAATAACACTGTAAAGGTGTCCCCTGGGTTTTTTCTCCCAGATTGTGGGTGCACCTGACCACACCCAAATACTTGTACTGGGTGGCTCCAGCACAGGCACTAGTTCCTTATATCTTACAAGGAGTCTACCCCTACCCTACCCCTTGTGAGCCTTCTTAAGTCTCTCCCTGGGATCTTGTTGCACTCCAGGGTAAAGATCTCCTGGATGGGAGTTCCCCCTGTGGGTTTAGGAGTCACTCCAGCAGTCTCATGCTTCGGGAATCTCGCCCCTTTCTCCCCCCTCCCACAGCTACCTGCAGTTTCCTTCTTTTTAAAGGCCTCCTACCCAGAGCCTCTCTGGCACCTTCCTCTTTAATATGGGATCTATACACCCCATCACATACCCTCCCACTCAAAAAGCATACAGGGGTGTCATTCTCCATGGAGTGCATGTCCTCTTCATCCATTATAGCATCCATACTTTGAGAAAGGAAATTAGCATGAGCCTTGCCCGCCCAGTGAAGCACCTGCAATCCATATGGTTGGAGAGCCACATACCAACATATGATCCTCGTGTTCATGTCCATCGTCATGAGTAGCCATTGGAGGGGTGCATGATCCATAATGATCAAAAAAAAAGTGGGGGAGTAATAGCACAAAGCATCTAAGGCCCATTTCAGAGCCATGGCTTCCTTCTCTACTATGGAATAGACCCTTTCACTTAGGAACAACTTTTGACTTAAGTACATTACTGGGTGTACTTCTCTGTAAGGAGTCTGTAAGAGCAGTGTCCCAAATCCAGTGCATCTGTTTGAAGTATAAACTTCTTAGAGAAACCTGAGTTGAAGAGCACAGGTTCACAGCATAAAGTGTCTTTCAGTGGGATGACCAGACAGCAAATGTGAAAAATCAGGATGGGGGTGGGGGGTAATAGGAGCCTTTATAAGAAAAAGATCCAAAAATCAGGACTGCCCCTATAAAAATCAGGACATCTGGCCACCCTATCTTTCAGCATTTTAAAGGCCACATCACACTCATCTGACCACTCCACTTTCTGAGGTGTCTCATCTCTCATCAGGTCGGTGGGGGGGGAGGGAGAGGGGCACTAACATGGCCAAGCTAGGCAACGAAGAGGCTGTAGTATCCAGCCAGCCCCATAAATTGTCTGACTTCTTTTTTGGCTGTGGGTATTGGGTAGTTGGTCAGGGCCTGTACCTTATCCACAAGTGAATGTTTGTGCCTGCGTCCACCATATATCTTAAGCATGTGGTTTTGCCATTTCCAAATCTACACTTAGTTTGAAGTCAGGTCAGCTTTGGTGATCAATTGTACTACAACGGTGACATGGCAGAGATGGCCATCACAGTCTGAGCTATATGTGACTAAATTGTTCAAATAAGCTGTGGCAAAGTGTCCATGTGAAAGGAGCGCCCAATCCATTCAATTCTCAAAGGTTGCCGCTGCTCCATGCCGCCCAAACAGCATTGTTAGAAAATGGTACAGTCCAAAGGTCATGGCAAACACCATGGATTTTAGAGTCAAGTGGATCTACCAATACCCTTTTGTAAGGTCAACTTTAGATGGGTACTCCAAGCCAATCCAGTAACTGTCCACTTGGGGCATGAAGTCCACACAGAACTTAGAGTACATTGATCTTGTGAAAGTCAATGAAAAACCTCATTGTGCCATGATGCTTCAGGACAAGGACTATGGGGCTTTACAATTCACTGTGGGACTCCTCCACTATGCCCAGGTCTAGCATAGTTTGGTCTTCATGGTGTCCCATATCTTCTTGGATAGAGGTCAAGGGCTCTCTCTCACTGTCTGCCTGTGGCAGGTCTCAGTGTGGTAGGGATGTTAGGTCCATATATCCAGGAAGGGTAGAGAATACTTGAGGGTGTGTTTGTATCAGTGGCTCCATCTGGGCCTTTTGTTCATCCTCTAGCATCTCCCTCAATATGTTAGTGTTATCCGTCTCTGCCGTGGGAAACTTGGGTCTTAGTTCGGAGTCATTGGTGAAGGCAGTGATAAGGAAGGCTTCCCTATACCGTCAGGCCTTTAGTAAGTTGCCATGATAGATATGGATGTCTTTTCTTTTCTCCAGTTGTTGTACCTCACAATCAACAGGGTCTAAGCATCAAAGCACCTCAAAAGGCCCCTGCCATTGGGCCAAAAATGTAGACTCCATGCTTGGTAACAGTATCAGAACTCGATCTCCCAGCTTGAACACACATCACTGTGCTCCTCAGCTGCAGGCTATTGCCTAAAGTTGTTGGTCCCCTGTTAGTTTTCAATGGCAAAGGCCCCCAACTTTAAGCCACTGACCTAATTGGAGAACATATTCAACCAGGTTTTCTGCTCATGGTCCTTAGTTTTCCCAGGACTCCTGCAACAAATTGAGGATGGCCAGATAGCAACTCAAAAGGAGAGATACCCATGGACACTTGGAGAACATCCTGGATGGCAAATTTCAACTAAAAGTATAGAAAACCATTATAATTACCCATGAGATATTTGACAATTAAGAATATCTAATGTAAAATGTTGATCTTTGCCATTTTTGCCACATGCTCAGCAGCTTCATCATTTCTGGGGGCGGGAAATCATTGTCGTTTGATAGCTTTGATCAATAAACACCACATTAATGTGCTGAAATTAACTTTTACAGTAAAAACTGTAGACGTAGTCATGTTGCAGTGTTTCTGGAACCATGCAAACAATAATTTTTATTTTGGGTACCATTGTTTCACCTCACTTGACAGCTTCACATCATACCCCAGGTAAACATACATAAAATAAGCTTTCAAATGATATGTGGTATGGATGTATGTATGTGGTATGGGTTCATTCCGCTCCAAAAATAGGGCCCTTTCTGGAGAATTGCTGCAGGCCTAGTAAGTTGATGCTGGAGTTTTTATCTCAAGATATATGATTTCCAATGAACTGAAAATATTTAACACCTTTGGGAAGGCAAGTCTGGGGCACTCTCTGAGCCATGAACAAATGATTAGTTTTAACTACCACAAGTTCATTCCTAATCAATTAGTGGGAGGTAAAACTCCAGTGTGAACATACCTTAAGATAAACCACAAATGTTTGTAAACTGGAACAAACATTTGGAGACTGCCCAGACTAGCCTTTACAAACTTGTTAACCACTGTGAGCTAATTAATTATCAGTCATTGGCAATCAATTCACATGAGGGGAAAAAGGGGGGAACCACCCTCTAGTGTAGACAAATCACAAAATATAAGCTTGAGGATGGTGTCTACTAAAATAAGTTATATTAAAAAAAATTACAGGGAAAAAAGCAAAGCCAAAAAAACCATAGTTGATATGGTACACTAGGTGCCAACATTTTTTGTTTGCTTGGAGCTCATGAATTGTGATAGTCTGGTGCAATGGTTCTCAACCAGGGGTTTGTGTGACCCTGGTGGTACACAGAAGTCTTCCACGTGCTACATCAACTCATCTAGATATTTGCCTAGTTTTACAACATAAAAAGCACTAGCAAAGTCAGTACAGACTAAAATTTCATATAGATATGGACTTGTTTATACTGCTCTATATACTGTACACTGAAGTGTAAGTACAATATTTATATTTCAATTGATTTATTTTATAATTATATGAGACAGTGAGCAATTTTTCAGTAACAGTTGCTGTGGCACTTTTTTATGTTTGCTTTTGTAAGTAAGTAGATATTACGTGAGATATAACTTGGGGATACACAAGACAAATCAGACTCCTGAAAGGGGTACAGTTGTCTAGAAAGGTTGAGAGCCACTGGTCTGGTATACTGGCATCGTCTTTTGCTGTGACAACCCTACTGCTAAAACCTGCAGCTATTCCAGCATTAGGGGCCACTACATGAGTAGGGAAGAAAGGTGGGTGACTTTCAAAACCAACATTTTAATTTTTTTTTATTTTAACCTGCACGTAGGGAGAATGTTTTCAGTGTGGAATAGATACAACTTTTCTTGCACCTATTTTTTCTTTCTTTTACTCAGCACTCCCTTTGATTAGTCTGGCTGGCACCTCTCATTCCCTTCCTCCTCTTATTCCATCACAGTCTCCCTTCTGAGTCAAGTGGATGTCCAGTATTCCAAGAATCTCTCATTCAGAGATGAAGGGATAGTGCAGGCTTGGTGGTCAGGATGGAGGAGGGGGAGCCAGTTGTAGCAAAGATCTCTTAATGGATCCATATTGGAAAAGGGATGGCCTTGCTACAAAGTTCAAACTTGTCCCTGGGAATTTGGAGAATCCACAGGATTCCCAACCCATGCTCCCTGCCTCTTCCACAGTCCCCCAAACTCCTCCCCACCCCCTGCAGTGCTTTCTTCAGGTTTTACTGCATGAGGGTAGATTATGGCTCTTGCTAAATTAAGTATCCCTGGCATGAAAAGAATGGGGCATCTATTCAACAGAAATCATGCAGAGGAGCAATGGTGACCCCATAGGCACACTGATTTCCACTTTTCAGAATAAGGGTGTTTTCAGACTCCTTCTTTGCCCCGCCCTTCCATGTCAGTCTTTCATACTGATTTATTTGCCCCAAGATTTTTAGAGTAGTAAGCAGTATTATTGTGTATGAACTGCTTATAGAGGATCAATATGCATATTCAGGTTTAAATCAAAGGATAAAGCATGAGTAGAGGGTTCTCCCTTCAAGGGCCTGAACTCTGAAACAAACGCCCCTCCCTACACCTTTGTTGAAATGCCCAGTTCTGTTGACCTTCAGGACATGTTCCAAGGTATAGCAATGTATATGCAATGAGGGCATCTGAGGTTTGTGCTGAGATCTTTCCCCTTGCCTCTCATGTTGATTGTCACTCACTGTTTAGCTCCTCCAGACTTCCCTTTCTTCACTAAATCACATTCATGCTGTTTCCTCGCATTTTAGGTCCCTGTGGAAGGTGCACAACCACTGACAGTGCAGGTTGGGGTTGGCAGGATATCTCCCATTTAAGCACGGTCCTGTTGGTCTGTGCCCCCGCCCCAGTGGCTTCAACTTCTCCCTTTTAGCACAGGGGCTTTGAGGGCTAGGGTTGCCAACCCTCCTGGATTGGCCGGGAGTCTCCCGGAATCGGCCTCAATCTCCCTGTTGCTATTGAAAGCAATCCGGGAGATTTTAATAGGCCGAAAGTCCGGTCAGCGGCACAGCGGGGCTAAGGCAGTCTCCCTACCTGCCCTGGCTCTGTGCGGCTCATGGAAGCGTCCAGCATGTCCAGCTCCTAGGCGCAGGGGTGGCCAGGGGGATCTCTCCACGTTGCCCGTGCCCCGAGCACTGACTCCGCAGCTTCTGTTGGCCAGGAACCATGGCCAATGGGAGCTGCGGGTGCGGTGCCTGCAGGCAGGGGCAACATGCAGAGCCACCTGACCATCCGTCAGCCTAGGAGTCACAGGGACATACTGCCGGTTCTAGGAGTCACCTGAGGTAAGCGCCGCCCCCCCAGAGCCCAGACCCCCACACCCTGCCCCAGCCCTGAGCCCCCTCCTGTACACAAACTCCCTCCCAGAGTCAGCACCCCAAACCCCCTCCTGCAACCCAACTCCCTGCCCCAGGCTTAGCCCAGAGCCAACATCCCCTCCCACACCTCATCCCCCTGCCGCAGCCTGGTGAAAGTGAGTGAGGATGCGGGAGAGCAAGCGATGGAGGGAGGGGGGATGAAGTGAGCAGGGCTGGGGCCTTAGAGAAAGGGTGAAACAGACACGTGGCCTCAGGGAAGGGTTGTGGCAAGGGTGTTTGGTCTTGTGTGATTAGACAGTTGGCAACCCTATTGAGGGCTTGGTCCTTGAACAGACTTTTCCCACTGGCCTCTCACCAGAGAGAGAGGCTCTTGTTGTATTGTCCTCTTGGAGGGGGTAGGGGAGCCTGGCCAGCCCTCTCCACTGGGCTCCAGTCCCGGGTAAAATAGTAGGTAGCTACACCCAACACCTTGGAGTTCTATGCTGCTGCACCCCTTCCCACCCCCCATCGGACCACTTCCTACTTCAGTCTCCTTCAGCTTCCCACAATAAATCACTCTAATCAAATCTCTGACCCATGTATTCCTGTCCTCTCCTTCTCCTTTGCCTGGGACCTGACAACACAGATTTTCACAATGTGCTCTTGGGTAGTACTTTCCTCTCAGAGCAACTGCCTGCTCCCTTCCACTGCCTGCCTCTGAGGTGCTCTGCTCCCCTTTTTAAAGCCCTGCCAGGCCTCCAGCTTGTGAAGACTTTGCAGGTGCATTCCTTAAGCCCTTGCTCTTCAGTGAGGGTTTGTATACCCCATCATAGTCCCTTAGATACGGAGCCCCTTACCAAAAAAGTCTGTGAAAAACCTAGCCCAGTCCCTGTCCTGCCTTCAGATCTCTACTTAAGATGTGTTTCTGTGGCAATCCTCTAAGAAATTTCAAGTTGGTAATCTCTACCAGTTATCCATCAGTCATTGCTGATATCGCTTCTGTTTAGCTTTTTTGATTACAAGATACAGATAACCTTTGAATGACCAGGGACCATCAAATCTATGTGTCATCATCACTCTTACCCTAGTCCTTCTATCTCCATTCATTTAGGGCCAATAGTTGCATCTTGTTTTAAACTGTAAAGATTGTAAACTCTTCAGAGCATAAATCCTGTCTTCCTGTGAGTGCATGACTCTTAGCACAGTGGGAGTCCAGTCCTGATCAGAACCTCTAGGCACTGACACAATACAAATGGAAAATAATAAATACAACCACTGGGTGGTTGTGTTAAGGGATTGTCCTTAGTTTTTTAGTGAAGAAATAGGCAGATTTTTTTGTGTGGTCGTCAGTGCATTTTTCATCTTCTGTAATCATTAAGCTATATATAATTCTCACCAATGTGGAAAAAATGGAGTGTTTGTGAAGTTACAGTCAGGTGCTGATACTAGTCAGATGCTCTGGAGCCAGAAGAAAGACTATTCAAGTAATCCATACCTCTATTTGTTCAAAATATCTGAAAAAAAAATAACTTGTCAGTACTATTAAATGAAATTCAGAGTCAGGGGACATATTAAAACAAAGGCTAATGTGCGGTCACAGACATGTAATTGATTATTTGACTAGTTGTTCACATATCTGTTGTTAACTGGTTCTTTTTTTTTTTTTTACTCTGACCATCTCAAAGTATTTGTTACACTTCAGTGCCCAGCAGCATACAAGTGTGGTTCAAAATATGACTTATTGCAACACATTTTCAGCTCCTATAAGTTTCATCAATTTAGAGAAACTGGTATTACATACAACAATGTAGGAACAAAAATTGACAGCTATCATTTCATCTATAGTGCTTTCAACTGCTGGGCAATTGAAGTCATGTTGAGAAATTCACTTTCCTTTCACTGGCTTTCTTTTCAATTTTCTTTTCTCTTTCTTTTTTCTTTTTTAGTGTCTTGGGAATTATATGAGTTTCTTCCCCACTTCCCTTATTTAGCAGAAGTACATTGTGAAATAATTATCAGTTAGATCAGCTGCACAAGCAAGGTTACCACATAAAACCATTACTACTGATTGTAGAGCTTACTCATATGAATAGTCTGATAGAATTCTGAGAAGTAGTACAACCAAAACATGGTTGTAAGTGTTTGTATCACCAGTTGCTTTTTTTAATCAGTGCTGCTACTCAGTGTTGACACTGAATTTAGGATTTTCACACAGAATAGGGTATGCATGGTAATCCCTTTCCCTGGTCCTTTAGTTGGTAGAATTTTGCCATTGAAGCAGATGTAGTATATTCTGTTACTAGATAGCAGTGTACAAACAATCAAATAATAATATAAAACCATATCACAAAGAATATGCATTTGATAGGTAGAAGAGAAATAAGCTTATAGGGCAAAAAAAGGCATTGTGTATATATAGGAATAGTATAGGGGTAATTTTCCTTTTCATAGATTTATAGATTCATAGATTATAGGACTGGAAAGGACCTCGAGAGGTCATCGAGTCCAGTCCCCTGCCCGCATGGCAGGACCAAATACTGTCTAGACCATCCCTGATAGACATTTATCTAACCTACTCTTAAATATCTCCAGAGACGGAGATTCCACAACCTCCCTAGGCAATTTGTTCCAGTGTTTAACCACCCTGACAGTTAGGAACTTTTTCCTAATGTCCAACCTAGACCTCCCTTGCTGCAGTTTAAACCCATTGTTTCTGGTTCTATCCTTAGAGGCTAAGGTGAACAAGTTTTCTCCCTCCTCCTTATGACACCCTTTTAGATACCTGAAAACTGCTATCATGTCCCCTCTCAGTCTTCTCTTTTCCAAACTAAACAAACCCAGTTCTTTCAGCCTTCCTTCATAGGTCATGTTCTCAAGACCTTTAATCATTCTTGTTGCTCTTCTTTGGACCCTTTCCAATTTCTCCACATCTTTTTTAAAATGCGGCGCCCAGAACTGGAACAATACTCCAGCTGAGGCCTAACCAGAGCAGAGTAGAGCGGAAGAATGACTTCTCGTGTCTTGCTCACAACACACCTGTTAATACATCCCAGAATCACTTGTATTTGTGAATGTATGCTAATGGAAAACACAAACACCAGAATGTAACTAGCACCAGCCCCAGGCAGTTATGTCTTAAATCAAAATAATGCATTTTATTTTTATTTCATACTTTGCAGACAATATATATGTTATATTGCCACTTAAGGCAAAGGAGAAATGGCAAGTACCCATAATGAAGTGTATTTGAATAACTTTTGCATCCTTCTGCTGCAGGATAACACTGCTGGAAGTCATTTGGTGATAGCTCTACAGTTCACACAGTGGCCTTGATACCTATTTGTGCATAGACGTTCACCTGGAGATTTACAAATCAAGACAGGCATCAGCATTACCAACCTTAGAAAATAATTCTTTGCGTCAATGTGAATAAAGTACCTACATTTTGACAATGTATTTAGTTCAATAAAGTGAGGTTTATCTATGAATACATTTTCATTGAGGTTCAGGACATTCTTATAAACTCTTCAGTTGAAACTATTAGCTTTATTATTTTAATGCCATTTTAATATACTTTTATAATACCCTACTATCTGCATGACATATACAAATATTGGGGGGAGGGGGTTGGTGGGGAAAGAGGACAATAGATAGGGATAACAAACAGAAGTCTATTTCCTCGTTTTAAAAAATATTTTATACCTACTTTTTTCTTCAGTCCACATATTAACTGTCAAATAAATTTTTATTACACTTTAAGCATTATAGTTGTTTAAGGTTGTAAAGCAACAAGTCTTAGGCCTTGCCTACACTAAAGGGAAAAGTCAATCTAAGCTACGCAATTTGAGTTACATGAATAGCGTAACTCAAATCGACATAGCTTAGATCAACTTACCACAGGGTCCACGTTATGTGATGTCAATGGGAGACGCTCTCCTGTTGACTCCCCTTACTCTTCTCAATCCGGTGGAGTACAGGAGTTGACAGGAGAGCTATCAGTGGTTGGGACCCACTAAATTGACTGCCGATGCATCCCTTGCTGCAGGGTCGATCCACCGGCAAGTGTGGACAAGCCCTTAGGCTTGTTGAAGACTCTCAAAAGACATTGGGGAGAAGTTCATCACTATGCTTTGTACTATGGATATGATTCTAGCCCCATAACATATTATTACTAACATTTTATTCTAATTTATGGACAGTTATTTTTTAACAGAATAGCAAAATATTATAGACTGTAGTAAAGCCAGAATAAAGCAATCTGTGACTCTATGCACACAATGACATCTCCCATCCTCATCCCTTGGAGAGGAAGGGTGGCAGCTGGGGATGGGGAGAAGTCAGGATTTACCCTACCAACCAGTGTGTATCTGCTTGGGATGTGGGGATGGTCCTGATGCACTCTTCTACTCCTGCCACACACACTACTCAGGTGTTGTTGGCAGGGTTCTGCCAGAGCAATGGGCTTTTGATGGAACTGTATGGAGCACTTCACTCCTCCCTGGAATTATTGTTTCAGGCTGTCTGAAGCCACAGGCATGGGTGCAACAAGAATTTTCCTAGGGAGAGAACCCCTCTCCAGTAGGGTGCCTATCCTGGGACGGTGAAGACCATGGGGTTCATAAAGGGCAGAGCTAGGCACAGGCAGGTTTGTGGGGCTGCTGCCAGGGAAGGAAGCACTGGGACCTGATGAGCTCCAGCTCCCAGTGCCCACATGTCAGGACTCCTGTGTTAGTCTGCAATGAGGATGTCCCAGCACATTACTACTTACATATGTGGTGAATACTCAGCTGTAGGGATGCCTCCCACTGCTGTCTTGGGCATGGCCGGCAAGGTAGGCGGCTGCTGCTGGGTCTCAACTCAGAGCCAGACAATGGGTCGGGGGTTGGGGCCCCTGGCCTCCCTCTTCCTCCCCCCATAGTGCCCCTGGACACAGGCAGGTGTCTCTGCAATGGTTACACTCAAGTCACATTTTTCTTCGTAACCATGAGAGTTAGAAACTACTCACACCATGCCTCCTTCAAGTTTCACATAAAACAGTCACTGAGAGAATTGAGAAATTATTTCTGCTAAAACTTTAGTTTTTGCTGTCTTCTTGCAACAGTTCTCGGGGGAAGATGATGGTACCTTAAAATTCAACAGTTCCTATATTATAGACATTCCTCTTCTGGTTTGGGAAAATTTAGACTTGATTTAATTGAATTATGAGGGTTTAAAAATCACTTTGTACATATATATTTGTTTACATTAAGATTAAAACTGATCATCTCTCAACACTCTATTGGCACTCTGTGTGTGTATAAACTGAGTGGAAATGTCTATTGAAAAGACAGTGACTCAAGATTGCACTGGATGTGTACATGGATGCTTAATAAAGTGGAGTGGAGTTTTCAGGTTTGCTGAGTAGAGGATTGTGGAATATCATCTGTTAAGATGTCTATGAAAGGAGGCCCGAGTCCTAAGGAATCCTGTCTCCTCCAGCATAAGTGAGGGCACATTTGGAGTAAGGCAAGGTCTCTCACATGAGTGACTGACCAATCATATTGTGCTGTCCTGAGCATTCTTCTGCTATGTATCAAATAGTACTACTTGACAGTTTCTTTCCTTCTAAGTAGAAAATTCCATACAAAATAAAACTACATGAAGAGATTGTTCCAGATGTAAAGTGAAACACTGAGGAATCAAGAAATGACAAGTTTAAAGCTAATTACCCATCCTTCATGCTTCCCTTGGTGTTTGTGTGCGCATTGTGGTGAGGTGTTTAATTACAGGATCACATGTTATTTTGGTACACTGGATTCCTGCTTTATTCCATGGGACTTTGAACAGTTAGTTGTGGCAAGGTTGTGCAGTGAATTAGTTTAAGAAAAATGGTAATTTCAGAATACCAATATTTGTGTTTGACAGATGATCTAAAGTCTGCTATAAAGTAGAATGAATTTTCAGTGAGTTTCTTTTATAACAGAATAAAATTCAGCAATTCACACTAACATCCTAGCTAGTTGTACAAGAGTCAATTTTCAGTAGGGTGCTTATGGATTTATCCAAGTAACTCTCATTCACTCTATGTGGCACCGCCTCCTGGCTGCTCTTGGGAATACCTCTCTTCCAAGTCCAACACTTCTGCTTGCTATCTCTCAATCTTTTATCCTCTCTCTTACTCTGCAGTCCCTCTCTCACGCCAGAAGCTGCAGCTTCCGCTTTGTGACTCGGCCCTCCAGCTAGGTCACTGTCCAGGCTATGTCATTCCATCAGTAGCTAGTAGGGGAACCCAGGTCCACCCTCTACTCCAGGTTCCAGCCTTGGGACCCTACAACACACTGCCAAGTCCCCAAACTCACTACTATCTCTTTGGACTGCTTCATACTTTGTCTTCCGTACCCTTCTCTCACAACCTGGCTACTAATCTTTCCCTTTCTAAAGCACATGGGGTGGCTGCATACTTTCTCACTCCAACCATTTTTGTTACCAGCTTCTTGGGTTTAGACTAGCCCAGCCCACACCTGCTCTGCTGAGCTTCATCTTCCAATCACTAATTGCTTCTCCAGCCTAACCCCCTCATATGTGACCTATCACACTAATTGGCCTTTTGTCAGGTTCCTCAAGACTTTCAGGGCTGTGGGATGAACACCTCATCACAGGTTGTCTTATGATTAAATTACTTATTGCTATGAACATTTTTCCTGTGGTTCACTGGATGGTTCAGGCACTAATAATGGTATTCAAAGCCTTTTTCTATAGATCACTGGTTCAACTCTAACTCTAATTGTTAATGACTAATAGTAGTCGCTATTTTAGGGATTGTTCAGTGGTTGATAAGAATTCAGTGCGAAGCCTCATTATAGTTCTTAGTACACATGTACTGACTTCACATTTAGCAGTCTGAGTAGAGGGTTAAATTGGTATAGAGGTTGAAGTACCATGTCAACTCTAGAGATCATTGTAACTCATGGTAAGAGTTGAGTCACACTGGCAGGGCAAGGTAATGTTTTTTATATTTGCTGCTGTTTGTATTTTTAGCTATTTAAGAAAATAACTTCATTTTTCAGAAATTTTCACAAGTACTATATACTTTTTAAGGAAAGAGACTTGCTTCTAATGCAAAGAATGGAACCCATAGAAAATTGATACATGAAATGAATTGTGAGTTCCTACTATTCAAGCCTTAATAGTTAGGTGATTCCGTGTTACTTATGTGATGAGGTTGTTTACTAACATGCAAAGTTAAATAGTTATCATTTGGAATTGCTAAGTATTATTAGTATTATTATTAGTATTATTAATTGCTAAGTATAATTAGCTAATTAGTACTATTAGATTTTAGGCACAGCCCTGAGCCATGAATGATGCATAAATGCCCGAAATACAGGGATGCATCGTGACAGACACATTTGTTTCCTCCTTGCTCCCGGAAATAGTAATGTATTGTTGGCCTATACAAATCTTTTCCTCTGTCTTTACAAATGGGGCTGGCTTGTTGTCTTGGAAAAAACAGTTCGTAGCTGGCTGGCTTTGGCATATGGGTGGTACCACAACATCTCCCTCTTCCCATCCATCTGGTCCAATAAGAGTCACATAGTTCGGTTTAGGCAAGCCAGGAGCTAAGGTCTAGCTAACTTCCATAACTCCCACTAACTCCCTTGCACAAGCAAGTAGTCCTAGGTACAAAGTAGCCCTTCAAGTGTATTCAGTAAGAACATAAAACGTGCAGGGAATAATCATTCTTTTTTAGTTGTGTGCTTCAGGTGGGTGGAGAAGAGGCAGCATAATATTGAACGGGAACGTTAGTATCGCTTTATCTTACATTGGCTGCTGGTTGTTTGAGATTTTTATTTTCACCAATGATACATTTTTATTTTCTGTGTTGGAGGCTGTAATCAGGTTTCATTGTGCCCTATTTTTATTTTTAGTATCTTTACTAAAATATGTAATTAAAGCAAAAGGATGTTTACAGTGCCCCTTGTAGTGTACAGATGGCATATTTAACCCCTACCCATATGTCTTGTCCTTTTAAAGACATCACTTTAGGTCTGTTGCCTTGTAGGAACCAAATTATTGCTGGAAATAAATGGTCTCTAAATTTAATTTTATCAAAATAAATCAAATCTCATGGGTACCGAACCCTCGCCAAAAACTCATTTTCTTCAGCAGACAGCAAAACAGACCCATTTGCAAAGGCCAAGGAAAAGACTTCTATGTGTGCATTGTATTATGCAAGAGTTAGAATGGAATTAGTATCTCAGTTCGCCTATGTACAGTTTTGGCCCCAGTCATGCAGTGAGCTCTGAATGGATGGACACTGTGCACACATTGATCCCCACTGAAGTAAATTAAGTTCCAGGGTGAGCAAGAACAGAGCTCATTGCAGGGTCAGGGCCTTTGCCTGTGTATGTTCTAGATACATATTTTGTTTTATTTTTTATTGTCTATTTTTATTATTATGTAATTGTTTGTTAATAAACACTCCTGGCCAGAATGTTAAGTACCCTCAGGCTGTTTTATGCTGCACTGTTGACACAAGCTCCTCTAAGCCCGATTTACCTGCCAGTCAAAATGGATCTGACTGGCATTGTATCATCAGAGCAGCCAAAGAGTACCAGTGACTCTGGCCCACTTTTTTAAAAACACTTAATTAGTCAGTGATAATATCTCTTGATGATTATTTAAGAAACCTTAAGGAGCAAATATATACACAAGACACTAATCTTTCTTTCTTTCATGGGAATATAAGAAGGCTGTTATAAGTAAATTTGTATGCAGTGTTGTTGCAGTTGTGTTGGTCCCAGGATATTAGAGAGACAAGATAGTACCAAGCATTCGAGCTTGTCTCTTACCAACAGAAATGGGTCCAATAAAAGTTATTGCCTCAACCATCTTGTCTCTATAAGTAAATTTGTAACAGTTATTTTGAACTAAATTCTTTAGCTATATAAAGAGATACTATTATGATCATGGTGATCACCACTTTCATGGAATCCATGACTTTTGCCATTTACTATCTGGACCCTGCTGTGGCACATGAACAGTTCCTTAATTCACTTTGATCATTTTCCGTGCATTAACAGTTTGCTGAAACATGACACATCAAGGCCAACTAACAACTGTTGATGCAAGGCAGCTAACCAAAGCAAAATAAGGAACTATTCATGTGGACTCTGCTACCATGTACTAACAGTTTATTCGTTCCTGTGATCAAAGAGGACTAGAGGAAAGTAAACTAATGAACTATTAATGCGTAGCAGCAGGGTCCACAAGGTTGCCATGATCATTGCATGAAATGATCTATTTTTTACTGTGATTGTGTTGTGAATTATGCATATTTTTACTGTGACACTCATATTCATAGCTATTTGGCATAGTTGCACTTCCTGCACTTCACAGTCCACATCATTCACCCACCTATTTCTGACCATGTGGTCAGGTTTATAGCTAGTTTCATGTTGCTGTGTAGTGAAATAGAATTGGTGGTTCAAGCCTAAATTAACCGATAGGCCCATCAGACAAGACTTGGGTTCAGCAACTTTGAGTTGTCTTATTTACTTTTGCTTAAAAATATAAAAAGAAACACCAAATGTGTTAACATCATTCCTTGCTGTATAACTAAGGATTTTATACTGCAGCTCCTCACTGTAGTATCTGAGTGCCTTCTCTGTAAAATCAGTCAAAGTCACTAGCGGACTTCAATGATTCTTTGGCACATTTCCCTTTTCTGATTTTCTTTCTTAAATAATCGAGATTAAAAGTAGATTAAATCAGTACCACATGCAGCGAGGGGTGTTTGAGACTGTGAGGTGGGTTGTAGTAGCTTGTGTGAAGGTCTGGGAAGTGAGGAGAGGAACAGAGGGAGACATGCAGCAGGTCTTGAAGAGTAACTAGCCACTAGGCATGGTTTTAGCTGCTAAAGCTTTGCTGGCAGCTCTAAGAAAGTAGTTTCAGTTGTATGCTGGTCCTGCACAGCACAGGAATTGCACGCTGTCCACTTCTGGGGGGGAATAGGATAGGGTTACCATCCGTCCGTATTTCCCCGGACATGTCCAGCTTTTGCGTCTCTAAATAGCCGTCCAGGAGGAACTGGTAACAAGGTTAAAAGGTCTGGGATTTTTCCTCTCCCCTCCCCTCCCTCCCTCCCTCCCATGCAGAGAGTGGATGCTGATTGGGTGGCTGGGCCTGATTGAGCCGCTTTCATTGGCCTCAAGCAGCCATAGCCCTCCCCTGCTCCCTGCAGCATGTTTTGCTTACACGTGGACATGGGCCTGGTAAGGGGAGTCCCGAGGGGCAGTCAGGGAGCAGGGGGAAGGTTGGATAGGTCCCCAGCCTTCACCTGCCACCCCCCCCTCCGCACCTCCACCCCCCGTGGGCTTCCCCCCTCCCTGCCTGCCTGCCTGCCTCTCCCTAGCCTGCTTATACTGCCAGAGCCAGCAGCAACTGCTGTCTGCTGCCCCCGGGTCCTAGTGCCCCCCATCCACTAATGGCAAGGCAGGCTGCCCTTACCCTGCCCTTTCACCCTAGCTCCGAGCCTCTCCAATGCCCCAAACCCCTCATCCCCAGCCCTCATCCCCCGCACCCTAATCCTCTGCTCCAGCCCTGAGCCCCCTCCTGCATCATGAACCCCTCCTCCTCAGACCCACAGCCCTCACCCCTGCACCCCCTCCTATCCCCAAACTCCTTCCCAAACCCCTCCCCCTTCCCACACACCCCCTCCTGCCCTCAAACTCCTTCCCAAGCCTGCACCCCCTCCCTTTGCACCGCCTCCCACCCCCAAACTCCATCCCAGAGCCTGCACCCCTCACCCCCTCCTGCACACCCACCCCCTTCCCCAGCCCAGAGCCTGCACCCAGCACCCAAACTCTATCCCAGAGCCTGCACCCTAATCCCCAGCCCAGGACCTGCACCCCAGACCTCCTCCCCCCACCCAACCCAGAGCCTTAGGCAGGTGGGGGGCGGAGTTCTGGGCACCACCAAAATTTCTACAACCCTGCCACCCATGCAAGTGGATAAGGGTCGGGGCAGTCAGGGGACAGGTAGGGTCCTGGGGGGCAGTTAGGGTGGGGGGTTCTCAGCAGGGGGCAGTCAGGGGACAAGAAGCGGGGGGGTGGGGGTTCTGAGGGGGGCAGCCAGGGGGTGGGAAGTGGGAGGGAGTGGATGGGGTGGGGGCGGGGCTAGGGCCGGGCTCCCCCTCCCCCCCGTGTCCTCTTTTTTGATTGTGGAAATATGGTAACCCTAGAATAGGAGTAAAAAAGTGGGCCTGGGGGAAAATAAGATGCAGGGTGGGGTGTGGCTCTACAGAGTTGGCTGAGTAGGACTGGGAAGAGGACTATAGCAAAATGGAACAGCTTCAATCTTGTGATCTCAGAGCTGTGCCCAGGATAGTGTTGTATATCAGAAATAAAGGATGAATATATGTGAGTATGAGGGTGCAAATTTTTACAGCCTATAAGAGCTCACTGGAGTGGTTCAGCATTGTGTGATTAATAGAAAGGTATGGTAGTTGTCTTAAAGTAGCTGCATAGTTCCTGAACTCTCAAATCTTGTAAAGACATTTTTTCTGGGTTTCTTCATAGCTGCTTATACCTAGTTACCTAACAGAAGTAATAGAACTGTTATTCTTAAAGGAGGAAAGACTAATTAAGTAGAACAAATAAATCCCCTACAACAGAAAAATGCATCATGGCAGACAGACTGATTGATGAGGATGAGTGGGATAGGCAATAGCACTCAGTTTGGAATTTTCAAACTGACTTGATCTACATATGCAGAACTTGAAAGAAGGTTACTCATTCCCTAGACCATAAACTCAATCAAATGCTGCAGAAGTTGTATCTAATTGTCACTAAGAATTGATATTGCTGAGCAAATTCCAAAGGTCAACACCTGCTCATGTGGTGTGGAATATCAGTTGATTGATTCATAGCATTTTGAAGCATGGAAACCAGAAGCTAGGAGGGAACAAAATGTCTCATACCATATGGCAAAATGGTTGAGGTTACCAGGTCACAGTATTTTGAGTTGGTAGAGACATTAGTTCCTCTAGAAAACCAGGAAAATAACTGAGAACTTCCTATGGCTAAGAAGAGGTACAGGTAAGAACAGTAGTGAGCTGATTATATTGCTGTACTGACCAAGTTGAAGATGTTCATGATTACAGTAGTTGGCAGAGACAAGAATTCTTATTCAAGTGTCAGATGCTGCTATTTCACAGATTTACATAATCCATAATGTAGCAAAGTTTCAGTGATAGGAAATGTATGCAAATTGATCTAATTTTTGAGAGTAGAATTCTGTGATGGGAGAAACAACTTTTTCTACTAGTGACGAAGTTAGGATGGCTGAGTTTATGGTTTGTTTTTCTCCTTATTGGTTAATTTTTGGAAGCCCCAAACTATTATTTTGTGTAAAGAAAGCAGTCAGAGGTTGAGGAAGGTGGAAAGATTTATTATATTGGACCTGTTGTTACTCATAAAAACAGTGTAGTAACTAATGAATTATGTGTTCTAGGTGCTCTGAAGCTTGTGCTTAAAAAACAGGAAAACAATTTCTTTAATTTTTTATTTTACTGGGCAAAATATTCATTTTGAATTTCAGAGGCCCAATTCAAAGGGACTTAAGTGCCTAAAGCACAGATTTAGGAGGCTAAGCCTCTGAGTTAGGCAACATTGCAATCCACAAAACACCTGCCACCTAATCCTGTAGGCTCCTAAACTCACTAGGCACTTTAAATTCTGCTGTAAAAGTTCCCTAGTACCTAAGTTTCTGTCTCTAGGCACGAACAATGCTGCCTCAGGCAGGCATCCAGACGTCTGTCTCACCCTTAAGCACCAGAGCAATCTTCAAACCAGGTGAAGATTGGGAGGGCAATGGCTATCTCGCCTGCGGGGCCTGAATCTGGTAGATGTGCTCTCTCAATGCCTACTTCTACACAGAATGGCTGGGATGGAGAGAGGGAGGAAGAAGTTAGGGAGTTCACCTGGGATGTGGGAGAACACTGTTCAATTCCCCCCTCTGCCTTATGAGGAGAAGAGCTTTGAACAGGGATTTCCCAGTCTCTTAGGTGAGTGCTCTAACCTATCAACTCTGGGACATTCTGACGTGGGACTCTCTCAATTTCTCCTGTTGCATTAGGTCAGTGAGTGAGACTGACTCTATCATCCAGTGGTTTAGTGCAGTGATTTTCAAACTAGGGCCATCATTTGTTCAGGGAAAGCCTCTGGCGGGCCGGGCCAATTTGTTTATCTGACACGTCCACAGGTTCGGCCGATCGCTGCTCCCACTGGCTGTGGTTCCCCGGCCCGGCCCGCCAGGGGCTTTCCCTGAACAAATGGCGTCCCTAGTTTGAGAACCACTGGTTTAGTGCACTCACCTGAGTGATTGGAAACCCCTCTTCAACTTCTTCCTCCTCATTTGGCAGAGAGGGGAATTGAACGAGGGTGAACATCCCGGGAGGAGTTCCCTACTCACTGGGATAAAGGGAATAAGTGAGGCCTTCTCCTCCTTCCTCCCCAGCTATTTAGTGTGGAGTTAAGCATGTGCTGGTATTATTCCTACAAAACACCTAACTGGGGGTTAATGGATTCTGCTGGATGGTTAGGTGCCTAAAAGTTAGGCATTAAGTGCCTAAATCCCTTTGTGGATCTGGGCCAAAATAACTTCACCTGACCTGGTCAGGGTTGAAGTTTGGTTCATTTTCAAACTTTATCCCATGCTTCTGAAAGTTGGGTGAGTACATGGTAAGGTTGTTCATACAACTGGAAAATATGCAAGCCTCTTTCTGACAGCCATCCTCCCTTGCCATCAATCCTAAACAAGCTTGAAATAATCCATTGATGGGAAGGGCTCAGAAGTCAGAGGTTGAACATTAAAGGTGGACTGCATGGAAAGGGCTGTTCCCCTGAAACTTGACATTTATTGAGCCATCAAACAAACCTGCAGGGGACAGCTTGCTTCTAAATTCTGTGCCCTAAACTGCAGGGCTCAGCTCGCAAAAGGAACACTTACGGTTAGCACAGTTATAATCTTTGCTGACAAAAAATAAATCATTCAAGTATACCATTATTTTCAGTGATTTAATCCCAACAATCCATAGGAGAACCCAGAAGGGATTCAGAAAGGAAGTATAGCTTATCAGTAATAATTTGACTCCACATTTGCACCAGCTGCAGCTACACAATGAGCAATCAGACCAGTTGTGACATAGAACACTTGCTGGGTGTCCGTATAAGGTGTTTGTTTTTGTGACTTGTGATAAAAGGCCAAACAAGTGACTAGTTGCCAAGGAGCAATAGACCTAAGATGCCCTTGAAAATAGTATTCCAGAGCTTGGCATCCTCTGAATCCTGAGTTGCCAAGCATATCACGTGTGTTGCCATGCATGCTGGCTCCAGCAAAGGATCAGACAGACACTCTGCATGGAAGATTAGAGGAGCTGAACTAGCTATACTAGACACAGAAGAAGTGGGGGCAAGTTAATGCTGAAATTTCATCAAAGTGTGATTCCCCCTCCGCCCCCAAGTTGTGCTATAAACTCTTTCCCTAACATCCTACTCTCCCTTCCCTAAATGTAGGGTTACCATCCGTCCGGGTTTCCCCGACATGTCCGGCTTTTTCAGCTTTAAATGGCCGTGCGGGGGGGATTTCTAATAAAGTAGAAATGTCTGGGATTTTCCCCTTCCCCTCATGCAGAGTGCGGCACGGCTGATTGGACGGCTGGGCCTGATTTGAAAGCCGCTCGCAGCCACTGGGGCCTCTAGCAGCCAGAGTCCCTCCCCCTCCCCTGCTTCCTCCTCCCCTGCAGAGCAGCGCGGCAGTGTTTGGCTACACGTGGAGCTCGCAGCTCTCCCTTGGCCTGGTGGGGGGGAGGGCAGGCAAGGGACAGGGAACGGGGGGTTAGATTGGTCGGGGGTTCTGGGGGGGGCTGTCGGGAGAAGGGGGTGTAGAGAGCGGTTGAGGCAGTCAGGGGACAGGGAGCAGGGAGACTTAGATAGGGGGTGGGGTCCTGGGGGTTAGGGTGGGGGAGGTCTCAGGACATGGCAGTCAGGGGACAGGTAGGGGATAGGGGGATTCTGAGGGGGGCGGGAAGTGGGAGGGGGCAGGGGCGGGGCTAGGGCAGCACCCCATGTCCTCTTTTTTGATTGTTGAAATATGGTAATCCTACTAAATGTCCTTTCTGTTTCCTACCCCGGGGGTGGGGTGGGGGATTGAGAAGAAAGGATTAATTGCAAACACTTTATTGCAGATGCATCAAACACTGATAGCCAGTATATTTGCAATTAATGTTACATACACTTAGCCACTGTTTTCTGGAACACTGTTCACTGTTAATTCTTTGTTCCTGACCTCAAATAGCAGATTTTTAGAACTCCCAGTTTCCAAGGCTTTGGGGCATCACTGAAATCTGTGAAAGTGAGCAGTGATCTTACAGGATGAGCCTTGCACTGGAAGTCTTGCTAAACTCCAAACTATGTTGAAGGTGACCTGGTTTGTTTAAACTGTGACACCAACACGTCTATCATGAATGCTTAAGCACAAGTAGCTGCTTTTGTCGTTGACAGTAGAACATCAAGAATCAAATGAGGAAACATTTCTATACAAAGACTTCTCTCCTCAGTTCCTTCTCACTATTCCAAAAACTGAAACAATTGAGCTTTAGACAGCCAAGTTTTAAAATACTGATTTTATGAAGAACAAAGATTTCTTTACGAAAATTGGTCTGTTTTATCCCTTTCTGTATACCACCATGTGTTTTTTCAGGAACATAAAAATGTGTCCTTCAAAAGAGAATGGTATTCAATGCTTCTAATGACTTCTTTATGTTAAAAAGGAGTGACTGATTCAAAGTTTATCAAAGATGTTTCTTTCAGCAGCACAAAGCTATTTAAATAGAATAATATTTTGATGTGAGCTAAGAGCAGATATTAACTTGTGCATCAAAAGATGTAAAGACCAAGTAAAAGCTGGGTTACATTACTGATTTAGACACATTCAGAGCCTGCTAAGCAGTATAGTCTCTGCTTGTCTTGTATAGATATTATCAAAAATTAACAAGCAATTCTGGACACACATCACTTTATCTATAGGTCTAGAATGTGACCAGATAAAAAACTATTAGCTGAAAAACCATCAATTTCTCCAAAAACTGATGCATGCCCTGTATCTTGCTATTTCCAAGCAGTTATACCAATGGATATATAAGAAATTTGAGAGCCATTTAACAGAGAAATAGATGCAGCTGGGATGAGGCTAATGGCACAGTGCAAAAAAACATCCATGTATGTTGCTTATGCCTATTGGGCTCCCATCTGGTGGATGCAATGGAAGGACAAAGAAAACAAACAAATTGATGAGCAAAGTGTTTTCTTTATCACAGATGGCATGTAGCTTACACATCTCATTGAGTTATTACCATTTTTGCTTATTACATGGCACATTTTTACAAATGTTCAATGGATCCTTTGGCTTTGCCATTGGTCTAAAGATTTTTCTGCCAAATCATACTTAACCAGCCAGCTTGAATGTAGAGACCTTTTTTTTCAGTAATTTGAAATAAAATTTTAAGCCACTTAAATTACCGAGTTTAAAATGCTGAGATTCTACAGGAAAAAAAAAGGACTCATCAGTCCTCTTCATGCAAGCTGTTACAGAAAGTTTTTCAACTTCATGCTTCCTGCAGCTGCTATTTTTTATGGAAAGATACTTTCCAATTGTGGTCTAGTGACACGCACAGTGTGCTTATTTGATTGCCATGTCATGTTAGCTGATAATAGGCATTACTAACGTGTAAAACTTCAGTGATTTATAAATTAAAGCATTTAACAGGGAGATGACATTATTTCTAAATACAAAGGAATAGACCTTAGAATGAATATGTAAAAAACTGAGAAGTTTAAACTACATGGAATAGAATCTGTATTGTAGATGAGTTCAACGACAGCACTGAACAAATGAAAAGCTTGCTACAAAAGAAAAATGTGAGTGTAAATGTTAGTCTTTCTTTGTCAGAAATGGCTGATACCCACACTGAATCTAGATCTTCCCTTTCCTACCATGCTAAGTAGAAAAGCAGATGACTGCTTCCTTGTGCTTCTCACAGACACCACCTATGCTCCATTGTATGGACTGACTTCCAGTTCAGTTCTGGATGCAGCTTAGGTGTGATTTTTATCCTGAACATTCTAAATGAGTGGGGTCCTTGATGCCTCAGAAACCTGTGCTCTCTTTGTATGATACCATGGCAGCTGAGGTCAGATGATGAAGCTCAAGTTAACCATCTCTTTGTGTTCAATTGGAGAACCAAAAGGCGGGGTGTTTTTAAATGAAAGGTTGCCAACTTTGGAACTTTCTTTTTGTTTGTCTACCAAATCCCAAAGCTGTTGATTGTAAAAATCACCTTTTCTCAAAAGCTTTTTTCTGGGAAAGTTTGGTGACTGAGTGGTAATGGGTAATGAGAGCCCACTGGGAGCATGATCTGGAGAGGGGCATTTTATAAATGGGTCACTATGTCATTTATTAAAAAGCAATTTTTCATTATCAGACAATGCAAGGGAATGCAAAGAATATTTATGGTTACAAACCAGGATGAGAACTGATGCATCATCTTTGGTTAGACTCTACCTCTTTAGACACTGAAATCACTGATTATTTTTGTAGTTGTATTACTGTTCTTTACTCCAAGGTGTTGGGAGTTAACTTTCCAATACTCCTGCTCCTTCCAAGCTGGTTTTTTGTATGCTTAAAACTAATGAAATGGATGTTACCCAATAAATCAATCAATCAGAAATATTACATGATCTACTGGGGTGGAAATTTTACCAGTATATGTATATATTGTCAATAGTGGCCATTTTAAATATAGGACCTAAATCATGGAGAACCAGACCACTGAGAACATCAAAGTGTATGTGCCAAAAAACATGCCTTTTTCTCAATGGCCTTCCAGATCCCTTTTGTTCTCAGATCTGTGCATTTGCTGCAAACACTGTCTGTTGTTTCACAAGGCAAATGGTAGGGTCTCAGAACATTAATGGCTTTCCAGGTTCTTCAGTTGAAATCTGAGCCAGGGACCCCTAAATACTGGGTATAAACCTGAGCCCACTGAGATACTGGGAAAAAAACTTGACCCCATTAAAGTAAATTGGTAAAATTCTCATTGATTTTAATGGGTCCAGACTTTTACCTACTGACTTTAAATATTTATTTGAGCTGACATTGTTCCAAAACTTCCCTGCATAAGAAGACTGTGCTGGTTCACAAATGCCATTTATGTTTGAGAAGCCTACCATGGTGTTTATAATCACTAGAAGCAATTTAACATGTATTAGCTTGGGGTTTATAAACCTCATATTTGACACACATCATTTATTATACATGTATGGATGCTATTTTATGCCCTAATTTTCATATTGTTGAGAATATACATTTTTACAGTAAAATATTACATGTTTTGCTGTTCCAGATGTTCTGTAATGTGTGTGTGACATTAAGTACATGTACCCTTTTGAGTGGTCCAAAGCTCCTTTGTAACATGCAGGCTTTCTTGACTATAAACACTTGGGAAAAGCAAGGTTAGCTACTGTTAATATATACATACTTATGTCTTATCTGAACATAGTCACTTTGTGCTGAATGTGTGGTATGTAAGACCTAAAACTGACACAAACTGATTAATAGATCAGTGTAACTAAGTTTTCTTTTTTTATTATTTTCTTTTTTGAGGGGGTGGTTATGAGTAGGGCTACGATTTTGTCACAGAGGTCGCGGAAATCATGGAATCTGTGACTTCAGCCCATGGCAGCTGGGAGCTGCATGTTTCTGCTGCCTCCTGCAGTGGCTGGGAGCTGTGGGAACCAATGAATTCTGAGCCCCCCTGGGAGGCGGGGGTACCCCACAGCTCCTGGCTGCTGCGGGTGGTGGGGGACCCTGTGGCTCTTGGCTGGGCCCTCCACAGCTCCCAGCCACCGTAGGCAGCAGAGAACCCCGCAGCTCCCAGCCATGGATGAAAGGGAGCTCGGAGCCCCCATGGGTGGTGGGGGGCCTATGGAGCTCCCACCTGGCCTCGCAGCTTCCCAGTGACTTTCCATTTTGTCCTGGATATTTTTAGTAAAAGTCAGGGACAGGTCACAAGCTTCTGTGAATTTTTCTTTTTTGCCTATCCCTGACTTTTACTAAAAATATCCATGACAAAATCTTAGCTTTAGTTGTGAGTAAATCTCTGTAGCTCTCCCTCTATGAAATCAAGCTTAATTTGCTTTTCTACAGAATAAAATAAAAATTTAATCTAACAATTTGCAGACAATTAATCCAGAAAGTTGTACATATGGGTACAAAAATTTTAAAAATTCTGATTCTCTTTTTTATGGACGTTTTCCAGCTCTCTTTAGTACAGGGATTTTAAAAAGCTGCTTATGCAATAATATGGAAACTAATGTGTGTTAAAATAATAGGAATATCAAAATGTATATTTATCCTGCAGAGAGTAATGGCTCAGGTTAGCCCAGGTTGTGTGTACACAGCTCCGCAGTATGGAAAAATTTCCTGTTCCAATGCCTGCTGATAGAGAAATATAGCATTATCCTGAGAGTCTGGTCCACATTCACAGTTCCTGTTGAAGTCATAGGAAATTGCACATGCTAAGCACCTCTCAGGATCAGGCACTAGCCCATCTGCCATACCAAAAGAATCTCAAGCAGGATTAGTTTGAGTTAGAGAGAGCAGAAGTCAGGAGTGCCTTTGAGAGTTGAAATTTCATCTACAAGCACACACCTTCATGTAATGATGTAAAAGTTTTAATGAAAACAATACAGGAGACATAATGTAGTAAGATTGTCTGCCAGACTGACTTCATTCCTTGGAATACTCGTATGTGGAACACACACATATAAGAATTAAGTACTGTGATGCTTCTCAGGGTTGTTAATCATTTTATTACCACCTGCCTCCAGCATGAAGCAGTTATGTCTGTATTAGCTGGGTGGTTAGCTCCCTAATAAAGCCAGCCTGTTTGCCCCTCAAGAACCCTCCTTAGGTTGATAACAGCTGCACAGTTGTTCCCAAGTCCTTTGAAAGTATCCCCCTGTGGTATCCAGCCCCTGATCCCTGGATACCTGCAGAAATCCCAGATCCTCTGTTCCCAAAGGAACAGTGTACCAGTTTTACCTTAGACCACTATTCCTGTGTTACACACAACACTAGAGGTGAATTATAAAAGACAAGGACATTTATTTAAGAAGGGATAGAGATTCATATAAAAACTAGTGTGAGACAAGGAAACAGTTATGTATAAAATATCACTCATTCTAAAGCCCAAATTTAATTAGCAAGTTATTTTCCTTTGTGAAGAAGTTTCTTACCCAAAGTTCTCTTCAGTGTTTTCAACCAAGCCCAGCTGAGATCCCTTTTTCATGAAGCAAACTTGCTGTTTACCGCCTGCTGAAGGATGCCAGGGTGTCTATTTGCCCCCCACTCCCAAATATACTAGAACAGACGTTTAGCGTTAACCTCTAGACAGACCCCCCACTGCTTACCTCTTCCAGTTAATCTCCTTCTGAAGTCTCAGACAGCTCTTCATTAGCCTTCGACTTAGAATGCTAATAAACTCCTATTGTAGGACATACAGTGGTGCCCCAGGAGATAAGCATCTCCCAGCCCCACTGACATGATACCTTTGAGTGACCTGTTTTCAACTACACACCTATATTATATATACACACACACACACACACACACACACACACACACCTGCTCACATATTCACTGTACATTCATCTCAATGATCATAATGACCAGCGTGAGCTAGGCTTTCAGTAGACACCTTACATGGCATTATTTTGGTGAATCCAGGGAAACCCTGTACTGCTGTGTATCCCAGTGCCCTCTGCTAAGTGGCATCCAAAGGTTCCTGGTTCACAAATACACCCAGCATACTTGATTAATTTAGGTCTTGTGATCCCTGAGTGGTTTTAAGTAGACTTTTGGTAGGTCTACTTAAATCTTTGGCCCTTTAGGCAGCTCTGGAATTAAAGAAAACTCCTGTTCAGGGTGTCTAAACCAATCTTAATCCTTTAGTAAACCAAATATATGATACATTTTGAACCAGAATTTGTTTTATTAACAAAAGCGAAGTATACACACTAAAATAATTATGTACATACCTGTTTTCAATTGCTCTGTGAAATCTGGGAGTTTTGCAACAATTCATTTTTCCCCTCACATTCATTTTTAATTTACAACTCCAATCAAATTATAATGGTCAAATTAGCAAATTCTTGAAATCATATTTATAATAGAACCAACTGGGTCGCTGCTAGGTGCCATTGTAGCCTGTAAAAGCCAGGCTTTTATTGTGATTTTTAGTATCTGCTGTCTGTGAAAATCATTAGAAATAGCCCCATTCATTAGAGCAAGTAAAATAAATGATGAGATTATTGATTTAGGGCCTGATCCGACTGCAATTGCAGTCAATAGGAATTTTGCAAATGACATCAATGAGAGCTGGATCAGACATGCAGATAATGGAATCACTAATTTCAAAGATACCAAGTACACTGTAATTTAAAACTATCTAAATTAACAACAATATTAAAATCAGTAATCCTCATATTTGGACTTCTGAGATCTGGAGCAGAATATATCTAAAACTGTGTATGGAAAGACCAAATTTAAAATCATGTTTCATTATTTTTGTCAAGGCTCAGAACTGTGAAGTGGACATTCTGTGGGAATGTTATTTAAATCTAGTTTCTAATTAATAGGCAACCACATAAAATCCTTGTATATAGAAATTTGAGCATCCTCTGTCCAGAGATAATTAATGTATGAAGAAGCTAACTCCTTAGTTAGAACCTCTCTCAATTCATCTAGTTAGCATCAGAAATTGCATTCTCCAAGGCTACCACTTCTAATAGATTTGCACTGTTGTTTCTATGCAATTAACAAAGAACTTCCAAAACAAAGAGTGAAATCCTAGCTCCATTCAAGTCAGTTGCAAAACTGCCCTTGACTTAAGTGGGGCTAGAGTTTCAACCAATTTTGAGGGATGTTCTCTGCTGCTCATTCTGCTTCCACTAAACCAGCTTAGATGTTGGTATGATTTCAGAATTTCTGGGAGTTTTCCTTCAGACTCTGGTCTGAATTATTTAGCTACATGTATTTGCCTCTGTATCAGTTAAAAAGGAATGTAAACAGAAGTAATTTAGGCAGCTTCAGGCAGATGTGTGCCTGCAACACTCTAGTTTGTTTCTCTTTATATATGTTTATAGTTTCAATTTTAGTCTTTGTGCCAAGCTTTTCTGTTTTTTTCCCCATTACTTCTCCTTCCAGAAGGAGAATTCAAATCTGTCACAGTAAAGCAATCTCCTTCTATGCCTCACTCTTTAGCATTTAGATAGACAGGTGAGCTTTGTGGTATATCTGGTTTGTAAACTCTTGAGCTATATGAATTTTCTGTCACAAGTTTGTTAAATTTGTACTTCTGAACTAGCAGAGTTACAGAAGGGAGACTCCTCCCTCTTCCTATGCAGGCAGTGGGTTGTTCAGCTGGCCATTTTCTCAGTATCTTGGTCTCACAGTCATCCAAATCTGCAAAAGGTTATTATGGCTGTTTATTTACCTATAATTCTTCTTCTCTGGAGGTACACGTTGTACCAAGTTCACATTTACCTCCCTTCCATGCAGATTCGAAGATACGGCTTACATAGGTTAATGCTTCAGCATTTCATGCTCCTTCAGCAGGGGGTAGCATATTGCTGTAGGGGCAGGCTGTTGCAGCAGAAGTCTTTGGCGTTAGGAGATCCCATATAGTCATACGCTCCAAGAAGGGATTCAAAAGTGGGATTCAGATGGAATACTGACACATGGCAAATTTCAGATGTATATGTCTATAATATCATTTCTACCCTGTCACTCTTGTTCATTTAAATTAGAAAACCTGTAAGCATCCCTCCCTATTGTTACAAGAATGGGAATAGAAATGTGTTAGTGAAAATGGGCTAGGAGTGAGAGTTCAAAAGGGAAACACAACTCTGCAGTATTTATTTTACAAAAAATATCTTGGCACCTTTTGGAAAAATAAAAATTTACAAAAACAAATCCCCAGAATCCAAGTCTTTAACCATTAATGGTTCAGTAATAAAACCAGAGCCCCTTGCACACTAACAGGATGAAACAAATGCCCAATTTCAACTCTTAAATGCATCTGAAGGTCACTAAGGTAAAATACATACAATTAAATAATGGGACAGAGAATAAAAATGGGAAAACAAGTATATATTGAAAAACTTGAAAGTTTCTTAATGGTGGAGCATTTATAGAGGATTACTATTCAGAACACCCTAGTTCAAGAATATCTTGGAAATTCGACTCCAGGCTGTTGGAGAAAGGAGGACAAATATTTTTAACTTGTCATTTGACTTTTTAATCCCCTTCTTCGTGTGTGTGTGTGTGTGTGTGTGTGTGTGTGTGTGTGTGTGTGTGTGTGTGTGTGTGTGTGTGTGTGTGTGTGAGAGAGAGAGATAATGTCATGTTGAGAAGACAACCTTTAATGCACACTAAGCGGGCGCAGACTCACCCAGCGGCACCTCCTGCTGGTCATCCATGGGAATTAGCTCACCAGCCCTCTGGAGCGCCCTCTGTTGTTTGGTGATCCACTACTGCTAGGCCCCCCCCATGTCCCTCCTGGACCCCAGTGCCCCTTTCTCTGGGTTGCTGCCCCCCTGGCAGTACCCCCACACTCTCAGGTTCTGGGTCTCCCCACCCACTAATCCCACCTCACCTCAGTCTGGGCTACTGCCAGTGACCATCTAGCCCCACTCCCTGGGGCAGACTGCAGTATCAGCCACTCATCACAGGGAAGGGGGTTCGGACCTGTTGCCTTCCTCTACAACCCAGTATCCTTTTAGGCCTTAAACCAGGCCTTACAGCCTGGGGAGTTGCCAGCCAGGAGCGGAGCTCCTCTGGCCTTTCCCCAGCCCTGCTTCACTCCCAGTACCTTTTCTGCTAAGCAACCAGGCCCTGCTCCCTCTCAGACCAGAGAGAGCCTTCTGAACTCCTTGCTGCCCTGAGCTTTATAGGGCCAGCTGGATCTGTTTGGGGCGTGTCCTCCAGTTGAGGCTGCCTCCCAATCAGCCCAGCTTTTCTCTCAGCCCTCTCCCAGGCGTGACTTTAAGCCCCTCAGGGCAGGAGCGGGTATCTACCCCGCTACACACACAAAAATGCAAGCCTTTTTTTCACTGCTCAGATGCAGATTCTGCTTACCCTCTTCTGATCCCAGTCATAGGGGGATTGATATTTATTACTGTCTTGACTCCCTCCACTCCTAGTTTCTCACCTTTCCCTTTTCAGCCTTCCTCTCTGATTTTTGCCTCTCATCCTCCTCATTTTTCTCTCCTCCTTCTGAAGTTGGGTACAAAGAGTCATGATGTTATTTTAGAAAACATGATGTATTTCCCCCACATGCCTTAAAAACTGATGGTCTGGAGTCCAAAATTGTAAGCTACATAGACAAGGTGCACCATATTCAAAATGGATGCTTACATGGGTAAGATTTAGGATCAGAGTGACTTACTGTTCAAAGCCATAATTTGACATAACTACACAACCCATTTTGTGTTCAGTAATTGTATTTATAATCTTTTAATATATATATATATATATACACCTCAAATTCAGTACATTGAAAAAAAATAATTTAAATCATTCTACCACCTTGGTATCATTCTGAACAAATATAAACATTATTCAATAATAATTACAATAAATTAGTATTTTAATAACATTAACAAAACTAATTCTAACAAATTCTGCAAATAGCTGAAATTAATTAATTTTAATGTTATTTTTGCCTTACACAACACCTGGTTCTTCTCTGTCGACCCTGTTCTCAGTCATACCCCTTCCCTGATTCCTTCCTCTTTCCTGCCCTGGGACCTTTCCCATCCACTCCTCTGCCCCTCCCCTGCCTCCTGCTGCTCTAGGAATTTCTTCCCTGTACCCCGAACTAAGTTACAGCCCTTCCCTGACTCTTCTCCTTCCCCTGTCTCTGGCTCCCTCAGTACCTCCCTTGTCTCCCTGACCCATCTGTAACTCGTCAAATTCCCCCATCCCTATCCCTTCTGCCCCCATAATATTCACTGTCTCCTTGAGCCAGCAGCAGCTTTTCTTCAGTTCCCCACTTCTACTGCCCTGGTCCTCTAATCCTTACTAAATAAGGATGAGGGCAAGACTATCACAAGGTCAGGTCTGTGTTCTGTGTCCTGCAAGTTCTGGCTCTTGTCTAGAGCTCTGCACATGTGTATCCAAACCAACCCTGAAAAATCACAGGAACAGAGGGGCTTTTTGCATCATCTTGAGAGAGAATTCTACAGGCTCCAAAATCAAGTGACTGAGAATAATTTGTAATAGTTGGCAACTCTGCAAACCAAGGGCCTAATTCTTCAAATTTGCACATATAAATAATCTTAGTTTCAATGGGACTTCAATATTGTTTTTTCTTTAGCTCTTTACCAAGCATATATGAACTCCATACTACACGCAAGGCCACATTTATACTCCACTGCTCATCAGTTCTGATGGCTTCTGGCACATAGAAGTGAGAGCCATTAGAGGGTTTTCAAACTATTTAAAGTAATGCTACCCAATTCCTATACACTATACCAGCAATACTCAGACTGAGGCTTGCAAGCTGAAAATAGCTCCCTTATGTGTCCCTTATGGCTCTTTCAGCACATGATATTAAAACACTCTGTGACTTAATTATTAACCAATCAGGATGCTTTTACTATGTTGTTAACCAATTGTAGTTAATAAAAGAATATATGGTGAGTCATTTTACAGTGAGTATGTGTGTATCTATCTATAATCCAATATATATACACACATGCACACACTTTGTTTAAATATGAATATATAGTACTATAGTAAATGAAACAATGAATTTATACAACTGTACCTCTTTCTGGGTAATGTTCATCTCTAATAAGTGACAAAGAGTCCTGTGGCACCTTATAGACTAACAGACGTAGTGGAGTATAAGCTTTCGTGGGTGAATACCCACTTCGTCAGATGCATGTAGTGGAAATTTCCAGAGGCAGGTATAGATATGCAGGCAAGAATCAGTCTAGAGATAATGAGGTTAGTTCAATCAGGGAGGATGAGGCCCACTTCTAGCAGTTGAGGTGTGAACACCAAGGGAGGAGAAAATGCTTTTGTAGTTGGCTAGCCATTCACAGTCTTTGTTTAATCCTGAGCTGATGGTGTCAAATTTGCAAATGAACTGAAGCTCAGCAGTTTCTCTTTGAAGTCTGGTCCTGAAGTTTTTTTGCTGCAGGATGGCTACCTTTAAATCTGCTATTGTGTGTCCAGGGAGATTGAAGTGTTTTCCTACAGGTTTTTGTATATTGCCATTCCTAATATCTGACTTGTGTCCATTTATCCTTTTATGTAGGAACTGTCCAGTTTGGCCGATGTACATAGCAGAGGGGCATTGCTGGCACATGATGGCGTATATTACATTGGTGGACGTGCAGGTGAACGAACCGGTGATGTTGTGGCTGATCTGGTTAGGTCCTGTGATGGTGTCGCTGGTGTAGATGTGGGCAGAGTTGGAATCGAGGTTTGCTGCATGGATTGGTTCCTGAGCTAGAGTTACTATGGTGCGGTGTGTGGTTGCTGGTGAGAATATGCTTAAGATTGGCGGGTTGTCTGTGGGCAAGGACTGGCCTGCCTCCCAAGGCCTGTGAAAGCGAGGGATCATTGTCCAGGATGGGTTGTAGATCACTGATGATGAGGTGGAGAGGTTTTAGCTGAGGACTGTAGGTGATGGCCAGTGGACTTTTGTTGGTTTTCTTTCCTGGGCTTGTTTCCTTGTGCGGGTATCATAGTTTTGATCACTGCAGAACTGTATCATGTTCGTGGAGGTGGTGAGGCAAAAAGAAAGGCACCGAGGTACTCCTCTTGAGAGTAGACAGGGCCGGCTCCAGGCACCAGCCTGGCAAGCAGGTGCTTGGGGCGGCAGCTCTGGAGAGGGGTGGCATTTCCAGCTATTCGGTGGTGATTGGGCGGATGGTCCCTCACTCCTGCTCGGAGCAAAGGACCTTCTGCCGAATTGCCGCTGCAGATCGTGATCGTGGCTTTTTTTTTTTTTTTTGGCTGCTTGGGGCAGCCAAAACCCTGGAGCCGGCCCTGAGAGTAGAGCAGTATGGCAAGAAGCCTGGGGCACAACACACCAGCCACAGGGAATGGGACATGGTCCAGTGGTAAGCCTTGACAAAAAGGGCAGGTTCCAGGATTTCAGGGAGAGAGCTCTGGGAGGAGGTCAGTGGAGGAACGGAGCAGGGGGAACTTAAGAAAACTAAAAGGGAAAACCCAAGGAGAGTGGAAGTTGATTTAAATTAATACTTTTAGATGGGGATTTTGTTGGTGGATTCCAGGGAATATTCCTGAGCCCTAAAAAAAAGGATTAAAAAAGAGTGATTGCAGCACCACAAGGCATGAGAAGGGCTGGGTAGAAAGAAGCCTAGGGGAGATAGCAGCAAAAAGTTGTGAGGAGCAGACTTTGGCTTGTTGTTACAGCGTCCCTGGCTGTAGTGATGTGAAGCCAGAGAAGAAAACAAGGATAAGAAAGATCCCCAAGAAAGGGATGCAGGGACCAAGGGGAAAGCGGAAATAAGGACATTGAATTTTTATTTTGTTGGCCTTTCTGTTACCCTAGAAGGGGTGGACTTAAATTGTGACCTCCTCAAAGGGCCAAATTATGAGATGAGAAACCAATGGAGTGACTGTTGACAGGGAGCACCAGATGGGGAGAGCCATCACAAGGAGGTGCCCCCATGGTGAGTGAACTCCTTCACAAGAAATCCTACCTTATTTTTGGCAGAGGTTGAAATGTTTGTAGTGAATGCGACAGGACATAGGAAGAGAAAGGATGGTCTCATTATTAAAGGAGTTCAGTGCCACTCTGGCAAACTGCATTCTGTTCCTGCTTCTGCCACAGATTTCCTATGCTATACTGGACAAGGCACTTAAACCAAAATGTTTTCATTTGGCCACCAACTACGTGTTCGTCATTCCCAGGTTACTCAACACCTGGGTCAAGATTTGCAGGAATGCTGAGAGCTCACAACCACAACTGCTAGTCTGTTGGAGCTGTGCTATAAAAATGCTAAGTAACCTGAAAAATCAAGCAACTCAAGTTGGGCATCCAAAATTAGTGGACACTTTTGACAATTTTGGCTTTAATCTCTCTGTGCCTCATTTCTCCAGCTGCAAAAGAAGGGCAATAACAAACACCATGTAATCTCAAAGGGTGATGTTAAGATGCATTTGTTAATGTTTGTGAAGCACACAGCTACTATCAGGAGAGAATCATAGAAAATCTCATGAGGAAATTAATCATTGTATTTAGTGCAGTATGTGGATTGTGTGGTTTAATAAGGCCTGGGCCACACATTGAATATGGAGGACAAAAAGAAATATTGAGTAAATATTAAGTAGAGGTAATGT
The DNA here is from genome assembly GCF_013100865.1 of Trachemys scripta elegans. NCBI lineage: Eukaryota > Metazoa > Chordata > Testudines > Emydidae > Trachemys > Trachemys scripta. The sequence continues at coordinate 166,926,051 of NC_048298.1, read as the reverse complement.
TGACAGACAACATAGTAAGGGATTATGCAATTAAAGACTGTATCAGCATATGTTCAGAACTGCACAGACAACCTTAATTCTAGCACGGTGTAAGACCAGTAGGCAGCTGTAGAAAGTATAGCATTGTGCATGTTAAAACATGTTGATTACCATTACTTGAAACCAGGAGGTGTAATTCTTAATTTATGTGAAGCTGTGATTAGAGTGAACCCTGAGCTAAAGGAGGCAATACTGATTTTTAGGGTGGATATAATTTCTCTTGGTCAGAGAAGAGCAACAAAAAAATAATTCCAGACTTCAAAGATTTAATTTATGAAGAAAGATTGAGAGGCTTATTATTGGAAAGAAAGATTTTACAGTCACTTAAGAAAAGTTTTTTAACTTATGAAGAGGGTGGCTAACATTCAAATGAACCCTTTATACTTGCAAAGAAGAGAAAAGGAAAGGGTTGGATTAGAAAAGATTAAAGAATAGAGGGCAAAAAGAGACCTCAAGTGAAACATTTTACATGTAGAGTAATACACATATGGAATAAATTACTGGAAAGGTTATTGAAGCATGAAGCAATGATGGATTCAAAAAGGCATCAAGTTGAGCTTCTGAGGATAGAAAGATATGGGGAATAAATAGTCCATTAGAAGTGAGGAAAGCATAGATAAGAAGGTTCAATGAGCGAAGTTCTTGTTTCGTAATCTAAAGGTTTATGTTCTCAGAAAAATATGTATTAAAAATAATTTCCCTTAAAATATATCCTTGAGAGAAGAGGGCCAGATTCTAACATCTGATGCATGGCATTCACACCAGACCTATTCACATGCAAAAGGTGTGCAGCTTTTGGTGGCTGTGTATGTAGGAAAATAAGAGTCTGGCAGTGACAAGCTGTCAAGGCTGGATCCCCACTTTGAACTTTAGGGTACAAATGTAGGGGCCTGCATGAAAACTTCTAAGCTTAACTACCAGTTTAGTTCTGGTTCGGCTGCCACCATTTCAATGGATTCCATTCCTGGGAAACCTTGAAAAACCTTCACCAAATCCCTGGTGAATACAAATCCAAACCCCTTGGATCTTAAAACAAGGAGAAATTAACCATTCCCCTCCTTCCTCCCACCAACTCCTGGTGAATCAAGATCCAAACCCCTTGGATCTTGAACAAGGAAAAATCAATCAGGTTCTTAAAAAGAAGGCTTTTAATTAAAGAAAAAGGTAAAAATCATCTCTGTAAAATCAGTATGGAAATTAACCTTACAGGGTAATCAAACTTAAAGAGCTCAGAGGACTCCCCTCTAGTCTTAGGTTCAAAGTACAGCAAACAAAGATAAACACTCTGGTAAAAGGTACATTTACAAGTTGAAAAAACAAAGGAAAACTAACACGCCTTGCCTGGCTATTTACTTACAAGTTTGAAATAGGAGAGACTTGTTTAGAAAGATGTGGAGAACCTGGATTGATGTCTGGTCCCTCTCAGTCCCGAGAACGAACACACTCCCAAACAAAGAATACAAACAACAGCCTCCCCCCCCCAAGATTTGAAAGTATCTTGTCCCCTTATTGGTCCTTTAGGTCAGATGCCAGCCAGGTTACCTGAGCTTCTTAACCCTTTACAGGGAAAAGGATTTTGGAGTCTCTGGCCAGGAGGGGTTTTATAGTACTGTACACAGGACAGCTATTACCCTTCCCTTTATAGTTATGACACAAGCTTACAGAAAGCTTCTGTGTTCATGTGTGATGGTATGCAAGAACTTAATCCTTAGCTAGGAAAAGGCCAAATGTCCATGCATTAGGACATCCCAAGTTATGGTGCCAGGCGATGAAGTTTTCTTAATGTCCATTGAAACTAGTTTAAAAAAGCAAAATTGTTCCCAGTCACTTTAGCTTTGCTTTGTAGTTTCCCTGGATATATATCATCACTTTTTGTCCCTTCTTTAACATGTTGTGTCAGTTTGGTTCAGTATTACCTGGGAGGCAATTATGTATATGTGAAGATGCCATGTGTGTACAGTTTCCTGGGATTCTGTGTGTCAAATATTTGTGAAAGAAAATTCTCTGAAATGTGTTGTTGTTTTTCTTCCATGGTACAATGGTGTTTGCTCTTAAGAAGTTAACATTTGCCAACAGCTATAACACAATTGCTACAGTTCTCTAGTTCGAGTGTAATAGAAAACTGGGGTGTCTCAAATACCACCGTGTGATAATTATGGGAAATTCTAACTTTTGAATGGTAGCCACTGGAAGATATATTCATGAATGGCACATTTTATTGTAAATTTTTTGATTCTTCATTCAAGTAATCTATTTGTGTGTTTCTGTATAGTGGGGACAGGTTTGATATGTGGAACCCAAGTTTATTCTGCTAGTTTACCAATTTATATACTTGTTCATTCGCAAATTAATAATTAAGAACATTGTATTACACAGTGCAATCCAGTTACAAAGAAGGTGTGGGGATTGTAAGAGGTACCACTGTGTATCTGTGGTGTAATTCTTTTTTTACACATGGGTGAATTTCTTTTCATATCTTCCTTTTAGCCTTAGAATAAATTGTGTGTAAACCATTTGGCTCAATAGGATTATAATTAATTCACTCCAAAACATTAATTGGGTTAAGCAGTTTATTAGTTATTATTGCTTTTATAGGGTTAAATTCATCCCTATCCAGAAGGGTTACATGAGACCTATGGCACCAGTTAAGTTGTATTTATGCCATATTGGGCCCTCCTTACGTGGGTGAATTTCACCCATTGGGGTGAAAGTTCTCTTTTTGTATTACATTTTTTTTTAATATCTTGGAAATAATGTTAACTTCTGTTTAAGGGCCAGATTCTGACACCCTCACACTCACTGAGTGTCAGTTGTCCCATGAGAAATCACTTTGATTTTAATGGGACTACTTATGGAATAAGTTGCTATCAGTGTGAGTAAGGATGACTCACGTTGAATACATGACATGTTAGGATTTGTGCTGCAAAATGCTGTGCACTTTTGGCTGCCGCTGATTGCAACACCCTGCAAGGCACATAATGGCTTAGGTCATTCTCTGTTGAGGTACCAAATGTGCCCCCCTTTCATTTTTTCTATATTAAAATGGATTTTTATAATTAGTTGGAAAGAACAGTTTGAGTAGTCACTAGTTCTTGAGTTGCTCGTGCTGTTGTGCCTCTTGCTTGATATTTCTGTTTAAGCTGATGCACATTTATATTTTTTACCAAACATGTTTTGGCCTTTCAAGAGCAGGCCTCCACACCTGACTGCATTTTACAAGTGTGTACTTGACCAGGGCATGAAACCAAGTGTGATGAACTACATCATGGTCTACAGCAGACAGCATGTAAGGTTGGTTAATGAGTCTGTTCACCCTCCCTTCACTATTAGGGAGCCTGACAACTGATGCTCAGTCACTGCAGAGATTTTCTTTCTTTTTCCCTGTATCTTTATGCTAGTATGCAGCATTAGGCAATATTAGATGATACAATTAATGTCTTGCAGAGTTTGGTAGACAGTATCTAGAAATGAAAAATAGGTTAAGCAGCACATAATGCATAGATTGTTCAATAACTTTCATTCTCTGAGAACTTCCCAATGAGTTGAGATTAATACAAGTTGAGGTGAGAGTCTCGATAAGTGTCAAGCAAGGAGTGGGTTCAGTCCACTTCTCTTCCTCCCCCCTCCTTCCCCCGCTGCTTCATATGTAAGCAAAGAAAATAATTAGCATATGCATAATGCTTGTACAGTAACTCATCGTTTTAAGTTGTAGTTATGTTCCTGAAAAATGTGACTTTAAGCAAAGCATGAAGGCTTTAGGGCCCATATTTAGGTGATGCTGTGGTCAGCATTGCAATGCCTAACTGAATTAGGAGCCTAGATATCATTTTCAAAAGTGATTTAGGTACTTTGAAACCACACACTTGCTCATGACATTGATTGCTTCAAAATAAAAACTGAAATCCTTAGCAATCATTCCAGCAGAATCTCTCCACCACTTAGAAGACAGCAACACAGTCCCTGAAATCCAACCACCAGATAGTGATCAAGCCAGCAGACAAAAGAGGGTGCCATTGTAGTTTGCAACTTTGATGATGACATTAACAAGCCCAACCAACAACTGTCTGATACCACTGAGTATAAAGAATGCAATGAAGACCCCAGAACGTAATTGACCCACTAATTTAAGAATATCAAATCCTTCTCCAAACAACTCCAACAGAATCTCTGCAACCTCATCCCCCATGAACCCGCTTCTGTATGCTTCCCAAGATACACAGACAAAGAAACCCAGGCAGACCCACCAGATCTGGCCATGGTACTCTTACTGAAGGAATATCAGAACTCATAGAAACCACCCTCACTTACTGCACAAAGGGCCAGCTTCCTCCAGGACACAACTGACTTCCTCAAAAACTTCACAACATTAACAACCTCCCTCAGAACACCATCCTTGCCGCCATGTGTGTGTCACCTCCCTATACACCAAGATCTTTCGTAATGATGCCATTGCCATCTGCCTCCAATATCTACAGATATAATTCCTTGACACCACAATCAACTTCAGCAATGTAACCCCTCGGAGAACTATACCCAAGAAATCCATGGATCACCACACACAAAGCCAGCAACCACCCCAGACATACCAAGAAATCTGTTGTCTGCATCCAGGCACTTGGATACCATAGAATATGTTCTGAGGAGAAAGTCCAGGATGCATACCTTAACACACTTAAAACTGCCTTCACTGAACAAAGATGCTCCACTAGAGAAGTAAATCACATCATGGAATGGACCACTCAAATACTGTACCCCTAGAGATCCTGCTTCAATGTGGGGAGAGTGGAAAAAACTCTGACTGCGCTCCCCTTGTCACCTATCAATCCACACTGTAACCAATATAGGGTATCATTAAACAATTATAACCCATACTCGAACCCCCTCTTCTGGACTTCCGACAATCCACCAACCTTGCCAAGCTCATCATCAGAAACAAGCTCCCCTCAGACCACGACCCACCAACGCAAAGTGACAGTTGAACCTGCCAGAACAGATGGAAAACCTGCAGATGGAAAACTGCTGCTGTGATGAACAATACTCCCAACAACATGGGTCCTGCACATTCCTATCACAACATGTTGTTACCTCAACAATGCACTAAATGTCCCAACAACTATGTGGGTGAAACCAATCATTGTGCTCTCGAATAAACTCACAGGAAAAATTATAAGTGATAAAAACAACATATGACCTGTGGGCAAACACTTTTTCACAAAATGATAACTCTGTTTCTCAGTCCTCCTTCTCAGAGGAAACCTGCACAACACCTTCAAAGGATGAGTCTGGAAGCTTAAATGCATATTGCTAGATACTAAAAATCATGCCTGTAAATAAAACACTGGATTTATAGTTAATTACAACAATCTGTAAACTACTGTCTCCCTCCCCTTTTTGTCCTGTGGTTGTAATGGTGTTAACAAGCCACTTCACCTTGAATGGTCTATAACTATTTATGCTAAGCAATCTATTCCACCTTGTATTTAGCTCAGTACCTTTCCCAGACCTGAAGAAGAGCTCTGTGGAGATCTGTTGGTGAGAGTAAAGCTTTTGAAGTTGGTCCAGTAAAAGATATTATCTCACCTACCTTGTCTCTCTAATGGGAGTGTAAATCAGTTTAGCATTGCATTGTTTAGTATAGCAATGCCTAAATACATTTAAAAATCTAGGCCTAGAATTCTTCAAAGAAATCATGTGATTTTTTTTTCTTTTTTTTCCTTTTCTTTTGGGTATTAGTAAAGCTAACTTTCTTTCACTAACAACTTTCTTAAAAACAGCTGAGCTAGTTTGGCTGAAACTTAAACAAAATCAAGCCAACAAACAACAACAGAAGAACTTTCAGTCTAATGGGGGGACCTGGCATAGAGTTCAACTCAAATGATTAAAGTTAGGCAAAGTTATCATCAATTGAAAACAGGGACTTTGGAAAATATTAATGGAATTTAAATAGGCATCTTGTCAACTCGGCCAATAGTCTGTGGATTCCCTGATAATTTCTATACGAGTGTAGTAGATAAAGGTTTTTGACTTTACTAACCAAGAATCTTGTAGTTCGGATGTAATGGTGATATCCTTTTCCTAAGCTCTAAGGCCTGAGGCTATACTGATAGACCTAAGTATGTAGCTTCATATGATATAATTTCAGACCCTAACCTTGTACTGACTACATGATGATAGAAAACATTCCTGCAGAGATTAAAATAAGGACACCTCTAAAAGAGCTGGACTTAAGATTGTTTTTAATGACCTATTTATACTTTCCCTTTTGGAAATAGACGATGCATACACATAGTGTTAGATTACTAACACTGGGGGGAGGAATAGCTCAGTGGTTTGAGCATTGGCCTGCTAAATCCAGGGATCTGAGTTCAATCCTTGAGGGGGCCACTTAAGGATCTGGGGCAAAATCAGTACTTGGTCATGCTAGTGAAGGCAGGGGGCTGGACTCAATGACCTTTCAAGGTCCCTTCCAGTTCTAGGAGATAGGATATCTCCATTAATTTATTTAAAAACTAAATTGGGAAGTTAAGTTAAATGTATTTTGGAATTTTTTTGTCCCTTTTCAAAAATGTACATTATTTGCCGAGGCCACTCAAGACAGTGTGCCACCTCCATCCTAACCACCAGAGGTTGTACCACTTCCATCCCACTGGTTTTCATTGGAGAGGGGTGGGGATTGAGGAGGATGGGGGGGAAAGGGGTTTTGAGCCTTCTGATGAGTTGATGGTTATGACAAAAAGGGGCAGAGGGAATGAGCATGAGGTCACAGTGCCACTCACTCAAGTTTGAGCCAGCTGCCCCTCTGTCATAAGAGCTAATCCTCCAAAACAAAACAAGGAATAGTGTTGGGAAGATTAAGAATTTTTTAAAGAATCTTAAATATGTACAGTACCATTTGGATCCCAATACCTATTGCTGTATTTGAAAATGTCCCTCAATCATTCACCTTCCTTTAAACTATCCTGTCTTCCACTCCCCTCTCTGGCCCCCTCCACACACAAGCAGTTATTGTTGGAAGACTGTTTTATCAAAACTTAAAGTTCAAATTGGTGCAGCATCAGCTCAAATGGGAACACAGCCAAAACACCAAATATAAAACTACTCAAATTAAAACTGTCAGCAGGACACAACTTCAAACCCTATCTGCTCAATTGCTACTGTATGATTTCAAACTTTTGCTTAAAAAATTAAAAGCAATTATGATTAAAGTCTTTCAATTTCGATTTTTATTAAAATGTAAGCTGCAGCTACAAAGGTAAACTTGTTTAACTGAGTACTGTTGAGGTTTTAACTAAAACCTTGTTATTTAAAACCCTTCTAATGTATGTTGCTGTGTTCCCTGCTGTTAGAACCCTGCCTTAGAACTTAATTATCTTGAGAACTACTATAAAATGCTATGATAAATTACAACAGGAAACAAAATACAATGTAATTTAGAAAAGGGTTTAAATGGATAAATTTTGTTTACTGGCTTTTGTGAACAGGATCCTGTGAAAACTCTTTGGGTTATGTTTATCTTAATGACTTGAAAGGCCACTGTGTTTGAAAGGCCACTGTGTTATAGGATATGCAAGGCACATTGAAAAAAAAAATTGTACACCTGTTGAAATAATGTGCAAAGGTACTTGGTATTGAATGTAAGCTTTATTCCAGAATTCTGTGATAGGGCCATCTCAGTGTGAGACTTAAAAATAGATTGTACATTTCCTTTGTTGTGCTGGCGGCAATGCATCATACAGCTTCTTGAGACATGGAGCTGATATATTGAAGATCATCTTTGAGATTTTCAATGCTCAGGTCAGGAGGGATGACTTGGAAAGTCCCTAAGTGATCACAAGGATGGAATGTACTGTGCAATATTGTAGAGAAACTTGAATAACACTTGCCTGTTCTCTGCAGGGACTCCCAGACTCTCACTTCTATGAACAATGAAGTAACTGTGAAATTAATTACTCAAATAATAAGAAATTTCCCTTTTTTAAAAAAAGCCCTCTTGTCTGGTCTAATTTACTGTATTTACTGGGGCATGGAAGAAAAGAGCAGTGAAAGACAGTTGGCAATGGAAACCAAGTCCTTGGATACCAGGGCCTGTCTCTCTTTAACTTGCCCAACAAACTCAAGTAAGATCTAACTAGTCATTTGACAGGTGAGAGATGGGATTATTGTTTTATTTATTTATTTGACTTAGAATTATCTTTAAACATTTAACCTGTTATTCTTCTGTTTGGAGAGAATGTCAGAACTTGCAGGAAAACTTACAAAAATTGGAACAAGGGACTGGGGAAATATGCATTTAGTTGCTTCAGGAAGTCTGCACAAAAATCTTTTGGTCATAAAGTGCATCTCTACAAAGTAGCACTTTAAGGAGAAAAAAAGTCTAGCACCAATCCTTATCCTAGTTATTCACAAGGACAGAATGCTACCCCCTAAACTTATTGTCCTGAAGATGATTACTTTAATATTTAATTACAATATTATCTGGAGGCCCCAATCAGAGCCCCATTTTGAGCACTAGATATGTTCCAATGTCTAGAATAACACTCCTCCTACTGGAAAGATGAGCCAGTGTTTTTCATCATCTTAAGCCCTTATCCTGTGTTCCCTTCTGCTGCTGTTGGACCCCCGTTGCCATGCAGTCACACAGAATTCAATGGTGCTCCTCACAAGCTCAGGCTAGTGCAGGGACGGGCAAACCTTTTGGCCCAAGGGCCACATCTGGGTGGGGAATTTGTATGCATGACCATGAATGTAAGGCTGGGATGGGGGTTGGGGTGCAGAGTGTGGGAGGGGGTGTGGTGTGCAGGAAGGGGATCAGGGCAAGGGGCTGGGGTGCAGGAGCAATGCAGTGTGCAGGAGGGGGTTCATGGCAGGGGTTGAGGTGTGGCAGGAGGTTGGGGGCTCAGGACAGGGAGTTGAGGTGCGGGAGGGAGTGCAGAGTGTGGGAGGGGCTCAGGGCAGGGGGTTTGGCGGATCAGGGAGGGGGGTTGGGGTGTGGGGTGCAGGAAGGGTTTGCGGTGTGGGCTCTGGCTGGTACCGCTTACCTCAAGCGGCTACAGGTTGGCAGCGGTGCGCAGCAGGGCTAAGGCAGGCTCCCTCCCTGTCCTGGCCCCGCGCCACTCCTGGAGGTGGCCAGCATGTCCAGCAGTGGCTCCTGGGGGTGGGGTGGGGGAAGTGGCTCCACTGCACATTGTCCTTGCCTGTGGGTACCACCCCCGAAGCTCCCATTGGCCGTGGTTCCCTGTTCCTGGCTAATGGGAGCTGTGGGGGGTGGTGCCTGCAGGCGGGGGCAGTGCAAGGAGCTCTCTGGCCCCCCTCCAGGGGCTGCAAGGATGTGGTGCTGGCCACTTCCAGGAGTGGCACGGGGCTAGGGCAGGCAGGGAGCCTACCTTAGCCCCGCTGGGCCACGGGGCTGGCAATCTCGCGGGCCGGAGGTGAAAGCCCTGACAGGCTGGATCAGACCTGCCAGTCTTCGTTACCCTTCCCTGGGCTGGTCGGATTGAATTACAGAATTGGGGCATAAGTTTTGAACCAGCACCATTGTAATTTTAGACAGAAAGGAATGCTGTTTGTTAGGCAAAAGCAGATCACTTAACTTGAGTGTATGACCAGGCAACGCTGAAGACACAACTTTCAAATGCGAGTGCTTAAAGTTAGTTAGTTGTACATTTTGACTTCAACACATTCTGGCCAGAACCCTAGGTTGCCTGATTTGGCTTCCTAAGCAGGAATTTCCAGTTGCTAGAGAGGTATGCACCGTGTCATTGGGCAAACCACCCAGACTGATGTCTCGTCATTTATGCTGTTTAGAAGTTTTAAAGGTATTTTGCTGGCTATTCAAATCGATCTCAAATCACAGTACAGATCAATTCCAGCATCGTTTAGTTCTGATGTTAATTAATTTCAGCTCAGACTCTACCATTCTTCTACATCCTGTTGAGGTAATCCATCATCATGCTAATGGAAGAGAAATTCAATCCATCACTGCTGGATTCTGATAGAGGACTATGTGGGAGGGTGCAAGTCATCTTCCCAGCAGTAATCAAGCAGCTGTGATACATGCCACTTTAAGCTTGTATCATCATATAATAGATGGTTTTCCTCTACATGGGAGCTTGCTCCAAAATCTTCAGGCAGATGGACTCTGTTGCAAAGGTTTCATTTTGTGGAATTTAAGGCTCTGAACTGGTTATTGACAAATACTACATCATCAGTTCCAGTTGAAGACACAGACTAATAAGTAGAACATTGGCACTAATCCTTTTTTAATCAGCCTTAAAATGGTAATTTCAGATAGATGAGGGCATAGGGAATAGATTTTTTTTTTTTTACTCAAAGTGGTACTAAAAGTACCAGTGATATGTGTACACAACCCAAGGATGAAATTAAAGAGCATTCGGCGTGTATGGTGACTGAAGCATACAGTAGAAAAACTGAGGTCACAATTGTAGTGGGACCCAAAAACTTCTCTGTTAAGTGAGCCTATCCTTTCAGTTCCAAAATAACCTTTTTTTTTTTAAAGGATACCCAGTATATTTAATACAAAAAAGTGCAGTTAATATATTGTAGGATTTAAAGTGCTGGTTAAAATTGTACGCTGGTGAGGTGGAGCCTCAGAGCTCTCCCTGCTAAATTCAATTACCTATCTTATCTACCTTCAATATGGTTGGGAGCATGCAGGTCTGCACTGACATATTTGGAGAATCTAAAGGACGCATTAATCCTTTGGTTGTGACGAAGTTTCTTATAAAGCACTGATTTGGCTGGCTGTTTGGAAAATGTAAATGTCTAGGTTTAAAATAATACTGAACAAATGTTTGTTAAAATATGTGATGCTTTCAAACAGCTTCCAGTGTTCCCTAGCACAGAAATACTGCTAAAAAATATGCAGAAGTTAAAGTAGTGTTTTTGTCTGTGTACACAGAGTAATGTAAATATTGTATAAGCCTTACTGAATGTCGTTATCCTTCAAGCATCAATCTCAATCTATTTTGAAGCTCAGTTAGCTGAGCCATGAAACAGTATGCCTGGATCATGTAACCAGAATGCAAATACTTTAGCTGGGCTATTTGAAGTTTCCTAACTTGAACCTCCTGGGATTTATGACGGAAGAATGTGTGACAGCTTTTATAAACAATAAAGGTGATGTCAATTAATCAATTAAAGCTGGACAGTAGTTTTACTGAAAGCCAGATTCAAGCCTAATGCCACGTCAAAGGTTACCTGTAATGTATGCAAAGTATTGTAGATTCTTCATTTTACAAAGTCTTAATGATTCATTTGCAAACTATTATATAAAACCATTTCAAGATTGATTTTCATGTTAATAAAGTTAGAGATCTACTCCAAGTCTAACTTTAATTTTACAAAATTTTCTTGTGTAATTCAAGCTTTAACCTATCAATGTAAGGTATTTCTTCCTGTTAGTTTGTCAGCAGTCAGTCTGAATTTAGAGTATATTTTCAAACATGTAATATATTTAAACTCTAGATAATACAGTGAAATATAGAGGTGCACAGCTAACATTTCAGGGTTTTTGAAAATTGGTTTCAGTTTACAGTGTGTAATCCCGTTGCAGGTTGTATTTTTAGATATGGTAGATGTCTGCAATTTGGAAGTGATAGTTCTGTGGTATGAGCAAATATACAACAAAGGTGAAGGTGATTGCATCTTAAAGGTCAGCTACTGCATCACTTTAAAAGGTCACCATGCACCTAACATTTGAAGGTAAAAATATCATAATTGGTTGGTTATTTTAATCCAGTTCTTAGTAGACATGTTTCCATATCACAAAAAAAAATCACAATTATCATTAATTGGCACCACATTTGGTGGCCTCTGTGGATAGGTGAAGGATTGACTGAGACTTTCTTGGTCAAGAATTGAAGATTTTCACCTCAAGAGATGGTCCCTATAGCTAGTGTGGAGCAAGATCCATGGTGGGGCATTGCAAGAAGATTGTGCTGTTGGTGCCAAAGCTGTATCTGTTCTGTTAATGAAGTACTTCAGGCTTCAGAACTATTAACCTGGCACTTTTCCTTTGCACGATATTCACTAGCAAATTAAACTAATCAAATCAAAATTACAGTATAAGATATATGAATCAACATGGCAATAAAGTTGTCCTTCCAGGATCCTGTGGACCTCTTTGCCAGAGGATGTTGTGAAGGCCAAGACTATAACAGGGTTCAGAAAAAGACCAAATATGTTCATGGAGGGTAGGTCCATCAATGGCTGAAAGCCAGGATGGCAGGGATGCAAAACCATGCTCTGAAAAGTGTCCCTAGCCTCTGTTTGACTGAAGCTGGGAATGGACATCAGGAGATGGAACAGTTGATGATTACCTGTCCTGTTCATTCCCTCTAAAGCACCTGGCATTAGTCACTGTCAGAGGACAGGATATTGGGCTAGATGGACCATTGGTCTGACCCAGTATGGCCGTTCTTATGTTCATTCAATTATCCCATGGGCGGCGGGCAGTGGCATAGTCAGGTTCTAAGAGCAGGGGGAGCAAACATAAAAAAGGCACCCCCCCTTGGCTCCTCCTCTGGCCGCTCCATGCCCCCGCCCCGCCCTCATGGGGTCCACTCCGCGCTGGCCTCCCCTCTGTACTGCTACGGTGCCGAGCATCCCCCTCGCCGGGCCTCCCTGGTGGGGGGTGAGGTGACACCCCCACGTGCCCCAGGCCAAGCCAAGCCAAGCCGAGTTGGGGTCCATGCCCCTTTATGAGCTGGGCTGGGCTGAACCAAGCTGGCGGGGGGTGGCTCCGCTCCCCACTGCAGGCTGATGCTGGAGCCTGGGCTGAGAGCCAGGCTCGTCTCCTGCACCAGCTCCAGGCGGGGCTTTGCTGCAGCTCCTCCAGTCCCCCCGGGCTGGGCCGCCCCACGGTAGGGTTGCATGAGGGCCAGCAAGGCAGGCCCCGGTGGGGCCGAGGGCTGAACAGGCCCGGTAGGGCAGTGCGGGGGCTGCTGGAGGGGGAATCTGGGGAAGGGGTGGCACGGCTTCAACCCCTGGGGCTGCCTGCCTCGCGGAGGAGGCAGAGGGGTGCAAGCTGCAGCAGGACCCCAGCCCAGCGCCGCCCCGCCCCACCACAGGGACCAGCCCCTGACCCACCCTTTATATGGTGGGATTAAGTGCCGGCCGGCAGGCCAAGCTTCAGAGCGGAGCGTGGGGCCCTCCCACTGGTGTCATGGTAACACTAACTAAGGTGCGCCGCTTTTTGAAAATGTGCTGAGGGCAAGCGGCTGCTTCCCCTGCACCCCACTAGCTACGCTACTGGCGATGGGTATCATAGGCAAGGGTAGCCTGTGCCTTCCCAAACAGCCTAGTGTGGCCCCACCCATACTCTGCTCCCAGGCCAGGTCCCCTCCTGTGGTTACCAGAGCACTCACAGCTCTGCTTTGGCTGTCCCAGGCTTTCTGTGGCTGGCTGGTCTGCCTCCCACAGGGACTCAGGGTGGCTGGTCCTGGGGCTGTGCCGCCCAGTGTCCTGGGGCCGGGAGTACCGCTGTGTGGAGCCCCGGGGCCAGGGCTAACCCCCTGGCTGCCCAGCGGGGGGCTGCTCTGGGCTCTTGCGGGGGAGGAGGGCAGATGGGGAGGAGAGGGGCCTTGGGAACAAGGGGAGGGGCCGGGGGCTAGCCTCCCCCCCACGGTCGGGTCACCATCCACCTATGAATTATCCCTTAGCCTACCCAAAACAACAAAAGTCGGTCTGAGTGACTTGTAATGGAACAATTAAAAGCATGAAGGATGTGCTGAAATATGCATCCTCTGAGGATTCTAAAAGTGAATGTTGCACACACAACTGTTTCACTTTACCATAAAGTGAGAGTGGGAGTTCCCAGAAAAAAATGTCATGTTGTAGGCATGCCAAGCAATTACCATATAAAAAGCTGTTTTAAGGTTTGCTTTGCATTATGCAAACTGTTGCTAAATTGAACCTCAATATGCCAGATGTGTATTCTTAGTCATTTGCATATACATTATTAGTTATTCATGGAGAATTATCAGTGTATTGAGCAACATAGTTCTAGGATAGAATTCATGCATTCTCACAGAAAAGAAAAACTTTATTTAAAAATGTATTTTAAAAGATTTCAATAGAGGTAATTTTGGGGAGGGATGAGTTGTGAATGCCCGCAGCAATTGAAATCTGCACTAATGCAGCATTTAGTAGAATAAATTCAGCATAAGGGAATAGACAACTTGACATGTGGTGGTACTTTTTAGGTTCATTATAAGTTTGCACCGTGCCTTCTATGTCTTTACTACTTTCCTCCCACTTTTTTAAAAACTGTAATATACTTGCTGCAGGCTATTCCATGCTATTTCTTGTTGACAGTATTGTAGTGTTAATGAAGGTACTGCTAGCTGAATGCTAGAAAGGTTCAATTAAACTGACGTATAAGATGCACTAATTGCAGTGGTCACGCCTTAAAAGTTTCTTCTGCTTTTAAAGATTCTACCAGGCTGAGAGAGATTTCCGTATGCCTAAAGTGGGGGATACTGGTAGAACTCTTGAAATTGCAAACCCTTTAAAAATTTGAGGGCAGCTGCTGTAGGTTGAGGTATTTGACCCACTACTGGACCTCTGTGTGCCTTGCCCATACAGGGTCTTTTCATTACATGTACCCCTAGGCTCTGTTTATGGGCCTTAGTCTAAGTATTCTCTTTCTGTTGAATGAAAAACTCGTTAATTGTATGATATGATTTCTTTTTAATGTGAATATAAAGTCACATTGTACAGTACAACAGAATATTGAAATGAAAGCAATAGTTTATAAAAGGAGAAGACAAGAGAGAGTGGCTTGGACATATGGAAAGGAAACAAGAAGCTAATCAGAACACCTTGTGGTTTACAAATTCAGGAGATTACTAAAGCCACTTTAAAAAGGAATAAATTTTAGGGCTATCGATTAATCACAGTTCACTCATGTGTTTAACTAAAAAAAATTAATTGCTATTAGAAAAATTAATCGTGATTAATCGCAGTTTTAAATTGCCCTTTTAAACAATAGAATACCAACTGAAATTTATTAAATATTTTTGGATGTTTTTCTACATTTTCAAATATATTGATTTCAATTACAACACAGAATACGAAGTGTACAGTACGCACTTTATATTATTTTTATTACAAATATTTGCATTGTGAAAATGACAAACAAAAGAAATAGTATTTTTCAGTTCACTTCACACAAGTACTGTTGTGCAATCTCTTTATTGAGAAAGTGCAACTTACAAATGTAGATGTTTTTTGGTTACATAACTGCACTCAATAACAAAACAATGTAAAACTTTAGAGCCTACAAGCCCACTCTGTCCTACTTCTTATTTAGCCAGTCGCTAAGAGAAACAAGTTTGTTTACATTTTATGTTGTGTGATTTAAGAACACTTTCACTGCAGATTTGATAAAACACAGAGGAGGTTCCAATATAAGATTTCTAAAAATAGCTACAGCACACAACCCAAGGTTTCTGAATCTGAAGTTCCTTCCAAAATCTGAGAGGGATGAGGTGTGGAGCATGCTTTCAGAAATCTAAAAAGAGCAACAGTCTTATCCAGAAACTACAGAATCCGAACCACCAAAAAAGAAAATAAACCTTTTGCATTAGTCCACACTGCTTTGGATTGTTATCGAGCAGAATCCATCATCAGCATGGACGCATGTCCTCTGGAATGGTGATTGAAGCATGAAGAGGCATATGAATGTTTAGCATATCTGGGACATAAATACCTTGCAATGCCAGCTACAACAGTACAATAAAAGCACCTGTTCTCTCTTTCAGGTGATATTGAAGCGGGCAGCATTATCTCCTGTAAATGTAAAAAAAACTTTGTTTCTCTTAGCGATTGGCTAAACAAGAAGTAGGACTGAGTGGACTTGTAGACTCTAAAGTTTTATATTGTTTTATTTTTGAATGCAGTTATTTTTGTAAATAATTCTACATTTGTAAGTTCAACTTTCATGATAAAGAGATTGCACTGCAGTATTTGTATTGGGTGAATTGAAAAATACTATTTCTTTTGTTTTTTACAGTGCAAATATTTGTAATAAAAAGAAATATAAAGTGAGCACTATAGACTTTGTATTATGTGTTGTAATTGAAATAAATATATTTGAAAATGTAGAAAACATCCAAAAATGTTTAAATAAATAGTATTTTATTATTGTTTAACAGTGTGATTAATCGTGATTAATTTTTTTAATTGTTTGAGAGCCCTAATCATTTTCAATTATTATATGGTAAGGAAAGGCAGGATGATGCAATACATAGCAGTTCTTGATGAATATTATATGGTCAGTGTACTCACAATCCAGTCAGAGGAATTGTGTTAAATGAAGCATCTGGAAGCATCAAAGAACTTAGAATAATTCCAGACTGTGTAGCCAGCCAGTCACTTCCTGGAATGATCCAGGATCTGCCTGTAAGAGGTAGCCTAGGGAATTTTTACCCCGGAGCGTTTCTGGTCACCTTAAACACGTGGTTCTTGAGCACTGGGCATTGTTTCAGTGGGGCTACAAGAAAAGGTTTACAAAAAATCTTCCAAATTGCTGCCCACCCTCTCCCCCAAAAAAGAGTCTCAAGTTCCCTATAATCAGGAAGAAAATTGCAAGGAAGCCAATCTCTGCTGCCAAAAAGGAAAAGGGGGGTTGGGGGGATTATTCCAGATACTTCCTGATAATCATATCGAGGAGAGTTCTATCTCATTTTGGATCAAGATCCTGAATGAATATTTAGTCAAAACAAATAACAAGATGATCATGCTGAGACCCACTATGTCTCTTCTAAGGGAAAGTTATTAGCAATCTGTACTGGACCTTCCAGGCACTTACATACACAGAAGGAAAATTTTCCAAGTACTGGAAATATTTCAGATTTGTTTTCAGGGAGCAGCACCCCCAATATCATGTATTGCTTCTTTTGTGTTTCTGCTGTAATTAAAGAGAAAATTTAACTTTGAATTTCCAAGTCATTATATAATGAGTGTTTTTATTGCCTTCAGCTCGAAAACAGACATACCCAAATAGCAATTGGTTTTCCACTTGCTGTCTCCAAGTTTCAGCTATCAGCCATCATATGGCAGTTTTACTGAGAACTCTCCTGTTAGTCATACTAGTAAGTTGAAAAAGGTAAATACAAATAAGAAATGAGAAAAGAAAAGAAAAAATAACCCATGTATCGAGACTACAAAGTGAACTTAAATCCAGATAGAATTATCAGGCAAACTTTTGAGTGGTAGTTTAATTTCAACTGTGCAGTTTCATCCATTTTGATCCCCTACATATACACTCTTTCAAATCCCCTTTTCCCATGATGAAGTGAAGTCTGGATATAATGGATAAAAATGTAAGAGCACAGACAAGTCTATTATACCCAGCATTCACTTCAGGTGCCATTGTAACTAGTATTCCTAAGGGTTCGCTTACATGAAAGGCATGAATGCCTTGGGCTGACATGTTGACTATAAAGGAATACAAAGAACTGTCAGCAATTATGTATAGAAGGTGAAATTTGATGGAGGTTGCTGGAAAAGGAAGATATACTGCATATATGATTATTTTTTGACTGCTGAAAGAAATGGTTTCATGCTAAGCCATGTCTGTGATACTAAAGAATCCTGTTCCTCACTATCATAAGTTGAAGGCAGTTATGTTGTTGGTGGCATGGAAGTGTGGTTCATTTGTTTCCTTAACTTTTTAAAACATGCATCATCTTACTTTGGATGCATTGCATAGTGCTACTATAATTAGATGATTCAGGCTTATTATGGCTCTCTCTGTCTGAATATTAGAGAATCTTGATAGTTTCAAATAGCTTTGGGTTGCGTACTGTTCGCTGCAAACCATCAGTGAATACTTTGGTGTATATTATGAAGAGATTATGGTGTTCACTGTGTTGAATGACTGTCATTGATCGGGCAGTATTGTGTTGACCAGTCCCTCATATCTTTTCATGCTTCATACTAATTCATTTCTCTAATGGAAAATAGTTAAAAACAATTTTAAAGGGTATTTTATTGAAAATAAAGCACTAGAAAGTACTTCTGGCCTGTCAATTTGTTTCCAAGGTCTTGCCTCTGGCAAATCTTTATGGCTGGGTTAGAAAGCCCACAAATGGGTTTATACTAGAAATGCTGACAAGCCTTAAATGACAGAAATGCACACACTGCTGCTATAACAGTTTTACTCCTGGGGGAATTCTGCACCACTGCAGCACAGCAGAAAAATGCTCCCCACCTGCAGCTTCTCTTTATTTCCTTGCAGAAAATGGTTTCTCTGGGGAAGCAAAGAAAAGCTGCATCGGTGCTAACTCACCCCTCCCGGGCACCTCATGCACATCTGTTTGGGTAACCAGAGGAGAAGTAAATTACTGGGGGTATAGAGGTCTGGGGATGTCTTGGCTGCCCAGGGATGTTATTTCCAGCTTGGGGGGGGAGGAGGGAGGAGGAGGACAGAAATGGAATTCCTCCTCCCTCCTCCCCTGCAGAGTAGGGGCTGGGTCAGATCAATCCCCAGAAACTTCCCCTGATTGCAGGATGCTCTGCTCCGCAGCGGCGGGGGGGGGGGATAATGACGGAGGGGCAGTGGGGTGAAGGGGGTCTGCATGCATGAGGGTTGGGTGCAGGAAAAGAGGAGAAGCTCCCCTCCCCCTACCCAGACCCCTCTCTTAACGCATCAGGAGCCCCTGCACCCGGAGCCCCCCTGAATCCCCACCCCACCAAGCCTCACCTCCTGCATCAGGAGTCCCCTGCACCTGGATCCCCACCCCACTGAGCCCCAACCAGCTGCACCCTGATGCTGCCCCCCACTCCCTCAGCACACACACACACCCCGCCCCCAGCGCCCTAACCACATTCACCTGGACTTCCCTGCAGAGTCCCATTCATCCTGCATCCAGAATCCCACACTGAGCCCCTGTGCATCCAGACCCTTCCCTGCACCCAGAGCTCCCCACCAAGCTGCATGCCTGCACACAGCAACTGAACCTCTGTGCTCTGTTGCTTATCTTATATAGGGTCCTTCTGGCCCCGGATTGGGTGCTCCATCAGCCCCTCTGATTGGCTGCTCATCTGCAGCCTCTCTAGACTGTCTGGGTTTGTCTACACTACAAGATTAAGTCAACTTTATCTAATTTGACCTCGAGCCCCCGAATTAATGAAGTTGATTGTGCGTGGCCACACCGTGCTTATTGTCTCTATGGAGTGTGTCCTCACTAGAGGCACCTGCAACGATGCACAAAGCAGTGCATCGTGGGTAGCTATCCCAAAGTGCAACTTGCCAAAGTATGTTTTGGGAAGTTTGTGCAATGCCTCATGGGACCAAACCATTGTCGCAGGGGAGAATGGGAACATTGCATCTGCATCCCATGATGCACTGTGCTCCCTCCCTCATATCAACAGCAAACAACCCAGTGGTTTTCATGCCTTAAAACCACTGCGTGTACCCCTTAAACCCATAAGCATTGAGGCTGCTCAGTTGTGCAGTCTTGCTGTGAGCATCTCAAATGCCTCGCATCTTCTCCTGCAGTATTTCCGGAGCCGAAGTAGGGCCCGCCACACAGAACATAGAGGTGTCCTGCAAGCGGCCTTGCTGCAGTCATTGAAAAAAACAATTCACAGTTGCTGCTGGTAGTTACAGAGCAGCTGCACTCTGAGTGCCATTTCTGGTCCCATGAAACAAGCACTGACTGGTGGGACTGCATCATTTTGCAGGTATGGGATGAGGAGCAGTGGCTGCAGAACTTTGAATGCAGAAGGCCACCTTCCAGGAACTTTGTGCAGAGCTTTCTCCTGCCCTGTAGTTCAGCAACACAAAAATGAAAGCTGCTCTGACAGTGGAGAAGCGAGTGGCAATCGCAGTTTGGAAACTTGCAATGCCAGACAGTTATCGGTCAGTGGGGAATCAATTTGGAGTAGGTAAATCAATCGTGGGAGCTGCTGTGCTCCAAGTGTGCAGGGCCATTAATTGACTTCTGCTACGAAGGGTAGTGAGTCTGGGAAATGTGCAGGACATGGTGGATGGTTTTCCGCGATACAGTTCCCTAACTGCAGTGGGGCGATAGATGGCACGCATATCCGCATCTTGGCACCAGACCACCTTGCCAAAGAGAACATAAGCTGAACGGAATACTTTTCAATGGTGTTGCAAGCGCTGGTGGATCATGGGACATTTCACTAACATCAACATAGGATGGTCGGTAAAGGTTAATGATGCGTGCATCTTTAGGAACTCAGGTCTGTTCAAAAAGCTGCAATCCGGGACTTTCTTTCCAGACCACAAAATTAACATTGACAGTGTTGAGATGTCTATAGTTATCCTGGGGGACCCAGCCCTTGCTCCCATGACTCATACACCAGCCGTGTGGACAGAAGTAAGGAATGGTTCAACTATAGGCTCAGCAAGTGCAGAATGGTGATTGAATGTGCATTTGGTCATTTGAAAGGGCGCTGGAGAAGTCTACTAACAAGGTTGGACTTTAGTGAGGAGAACATCCCCATGGTTACAGCTGCTTGCTGTGTGCTCCATAGTATCTGTGAAAAAGGGGGAAAATTTTCCACAGGGGTGGGCAGTTGAGACAGATCATGTGGCAGCCATTTTTGAGCTGCCAGACACACGGGCAATAAGAAGAGCACAGCAAGGGGTGCTGTGTATCTGCGAGACTTTTGAAAAGCCATTTCAATAATGAATCACAGTAAGGTGAGTTGCTTGTCTGCATTGTGCTTTCCCAAACCTTCACCTGGCTTGTATCACTGTCCCTGTAAAGCCAACCCCCCACCCAACTCCACCGCTTCTACTCAATAAAGAAGATTTATTTCTCGAATCCATTTACTTTATTTAACAACCATAAGTAAAGAGGGAGAACAGAAAGAAAAGGTAACGTTGGGGAAAAGGGGTTGTAAAGTTGGAACAGGAGAAACATTTTCAGCTGTGTAACATAACACCGCATTCCAGATCATCAAAGTTCTGTGACTGGATGCCTTCTGTTTCTTGTACCCTTCCCCTTCTCCCTCCCCCCACCGAGTTAAGTGAAAGGGATAGTGGACTTTTCATCCATGCCTCATAGAACGCTTGTGGGAGGGTGATTCTGCACCAGGCATTGCTGTCTGGCTGCCACTAGGGTCTGCAGAAGGACTCTACCCTCTTGCTTCTGTTCCTGCAGGTCAACCGGACACCTCAACATGTCTGCTTGGTCCCTCATAATCCAAAGCATCTCATCCTGTGCTGCATGCTCTTGCTCTTTGGAAGCTTTCCTGCTCTCCATTACCATGTCTAACTTCTCGGATAGTGCAATCCTCCATGCTCTCAGCTCTGCATCAGCTGTCCCAGAGGTGTTCATTATCTCGGTGAACATGTCCTCCCGCGTACTCTTTCTCCTCCTTCTAATCACCAACAGTCTGCTTTCAGGTGTTGATGACACACCAAAGGACACATTTCCAGCTGTCAGTCAGGGGAGAAAATAAAGGAACCATTGTACATGAATAAAATGTTTCCATAGCAAAGCCATTTTCATAAAATGAAAACCCCTTATTACACCAGGTGCAAGCCATAACATAATCAGAATCCATAACCGTTCAATGTGCCGTTTTCCTGCTCCAGCCATGGTGAGTAGGCCCCCCTGAGTCATGGGTGACCGCACTTTTAATGAAGTTTATGGCAGGCTCATGTCGGGAGCACAGGTAGCTAGTCGAACAATGGCCATTCTCCATAACACCAAGGGAAGCTGTTTACGAACCGGGCGGGGGGGAATGTTTTAATTCCCAAATTGCAGAATCTCTCATGTGGGGCCCCAGTCCCCTATCAGACACTTTAAACTACTTGCCGAACCCATGCCAAAAACACAGTAAAGTCACATTACCGGCCGCGTGATTTGACGATCCGGAATGTGGGAGGGCGGGGTGGGTCTACATGCCCTTTTTTCCTTGTAAGAGCACTTTTAATGAGAATTTCCCCTAGGCAACCCTATGTGATATCAGTCTTCTGAGGGAAACAGAGGTGGAAAGGAAGGAAATGCTGCAAGCCTCTGGGTATAGATCCAGTCCATATGCTGCGTGCCGCAATGATGCCAGCAGAATTAATTCAGGGGTTGCATGGGCAAGTGTCCTACCATGGTGGAAGAAATAAGACTGCCCTGCCCAGAAACCTTCTGCAAAGGATTGCAGAGTAACTCCATGAAAATTTCCTAGAGATATCCATGGAGGATTCCCAAGCTATCCCAGTCCACATAAACAGTCTTTTCTGGAGGCCACCCTCTGCGTAGCTGGAGCAGCCTCTTGTAAGCAGAGAACCACAGCACCTCACTTTTTCTTCACAATAAACATGCAATACTACCGAATGTGTGTGCCTGCTAAAGTTTAACTGGACTTTCATTGTAATTGTATACTCACCAGAGGTGCCTTCCTTGGCATCACTGTCGGCCACCGTGATGTCCTGTGACCCACAGGGCTCCAGGATTAAAAATATTTCCTGGCTCTCAGGGAGAATGGATCCACTGCTTGCCTGTCTTCCATTCTCCTCCTCTTCCTCATCCACCATATCATCTTTCTTGTTGTCCCTAGATTCACACACCTGTGAGGTGTCCACATTTCTTGTGGGGGTGCTGGTAGGATCACCCTCAGAGAATCACATGCAGCTCATTGTAGAACTGGCATGTGTGGGGTTCAGCACCAGAATGACTTTTGCCTCCCTTGCCTTCTGAGACACTTGGCAAAGTTTTTTTATTTTCACACAGTACTTCTGTGTGTCCCTCGTGTAGCCCTTCTCCCCCATTCCACAAGCAATCTTTGCATAGATGTCAGCGTTTCTTCTGCTGGATCAGAGCTCTGCCTGCACAGACTCTTCTCCCCACACAGCGATGAGATCCACCATTTCCTGTGCAGACCAGGCTGCAGCGCGTCTGGGGTGTGTAGTCTCCATGATCAGCTATGCTCAAGCTGGCATGCTCCCAGTGCTGATCAAAAAATAAATGGGAAATCAAAAGTTCCCAGGGCTTTAGCAGGGGAGGGACTCTTTCTGACTGCAGTGTACCTGACTCCAGTGCAGCAGAGTTAAGGATGATCTCCTGAGCGGTCACAGATGAGCATTGTGGGACACCCCCTGGAACCAATTAAGTTGAATTACACAACTCTGTGTCTACCATAATGCTCTACCTCACAGTCGGCCCATGAAAATTGAACTAAGTATTACGCTTCTCGCAGAGGTGGATTACAGAAATAGACATCAGAGGTGACTTAGGTCAACATAAGGACCTGGTAGTGTAGACACAAACATTAACGGGTTGACTTAACGTGGCTTCCTTGTCTAATTCTGTATTGTAGACTAGGCCTCTGGAGGGCTTCTCTCTGCTCTATTCTGGGTCAGGGTTATGCAGGGCCACGAGACCTCCAGCAGGGGACCTCCAGAGTAGGTACCACTCACTTGAGTATTTTTTCAACTAAATAGGTAGGAAACAAGAAGATCTCGGGAATGGATATCTCATACATGTCCATTTTATATGTGGTAATTAAACCTAAATAAATAGTTTAATAAAAAATAGGTTTTAATATAAAATAAATTATTTATTACACTTAACTCTTCTTTTGATTTACTTCCTTTATAATGTTACATATTTAAGAAAAGCCCTAATTTATAGCTGAGTTTCCCTGTCTAACCCAAAGGGAAGGAATGACAGATTTCACAGGTGGGTTGTGGTAAATGGGTAATTTCACATTTTCAGTAGAAAAGAATATAAATATCCCCAGATATAAATCAGTTACATAGATTAATGGTGTGCAAAGTTCTGCATACAAATATAATAATGACAAATACAAATGTAAGAATATAAAAAGCACTTCAAATAGCTGTCTTGAAAGGGAAAAAGTGCTAGTATAACAATTAGAAGCAGAAATAACTATTTAGAGAAGTCTGGCTGCATAAAAGTGTTTGGTACTCAAGAGTCAATTGTATCATTCCATTAATTGTAGAATGAATGTAATTCAGACAATTGCTCCAAATGATATATATATATACATTATAAATCACTATATATATATATAGTGATTTATAATGTAGGGATGCACCAGTCTATTCTTAACCCTCAAACTACCCTACTGCAAATCCTCTTCACTACATTATTCCTTCATAGCACTGTTTTTGCTGTGGTCTTTGGTGTAATAGTTTTATATTTTTTTGTGAAAGCAGTTTGGTGAAGGTGGTGCTGTAAGGCTGACATCTGTAGGATGAGAGAGTTAATTTTGTTGTGGGCAACCTGTGTGTGCCTCTGGGGGGAAGAATAGAGGGCAAATTTTGCATTTTGTATTATATGTGCCTCTATTTCCTGACCTTCTCTTTTTCCAATTGTCTTTACTTTTGCCCTGACCCTCAGGATCCCTGTACATTTCCCTGTACGTGTTCTTCCTCCATTTTTCACTTCTTGCACTCCATCATACAGTGTGTACATGTGAATATACACATGTGTACACACACACGTTTCTCCCACCTGCCCCCTTGCTCCCTTCTAATATTCATCTATGTCTCACAGTGCCCCTCTCTGCCCCCTGATTGGTCAGACAGATGGCACTCTTATTTGAGGACATCTTGCCTTAACTTCCATTGGGGACAATGGGAGGCAGTGGCTATCTTGGCTAAGGGCAGGCATAACTTCCTCATATATAGGCTGGAGGGAAATGGTGTCCATCTTGACTGAAGGGAAATCTGTGGCTTCAGTCACTCTGAGAACAATGGGATAATGGTGGCCAGTTTAAAAGAGGGCAATTCCTTGTGAATTTTTCTGATGGTGAAGATTTTATGTGCTGGCTTCCTTTAAACCTTCACTTCTGAAGAATAACAAAAATATTACTATTAATAGTAAAAGCTTATTTTTAAAAAGCTACTTCTTGCAGCAGATCCACTCAAGATTTAGCTCTTGACCAATTTCAATGTCCATACATAATGTCATCTTAAAATATATTAACTGAAAAAATTTAAAAATATCTGTCTGTCATAGACAAATGTGAACACACTAATTTCATACACTTATTATAAACAAACAACACACAGAAAATTCAAAGGTGTGAAAACTATAAATGTAAATTCTCATTGAAAAGCTACCTGTAGAGAAAAATGTATACCCCATTTTAAGCTTGTTTCAGAAGCAACCTTTACAATGGAGATGCAGCTAATGGCTTGTTATACAGTTTCTTCAATGAGACCAGTGGAGTTAAACCTTTGATTCATTAAAATGGGATGTGCCAATAATTAGTAGATATGTATGATAACCAATTTTAAAACTACTATCACCCTGGTTTACATCAAAGCAAAGATATAGCAGAAGGCATATCAAAACTAAGAACTAGAAATGTTTTATGAAAGCTTTTTCATCCTTGTGTGAGTGTTGTTTTGTAATTTTGCACACTCTTTTCACTCTTGTGCCTTTTTACAATTTATCATGGTCTTTTCTGAATGAATCAAAGGTGAAAAATAGCCAGTGGATATTTAGAGCTTTCAGGTGTAATTGGAAAAGTCAGTCACTTCATGATGTGCCTCAAAGGTGTTTTACAAGTGCAAACTACATTTCTGAGGTTTCTTTTAAGACTGACTTCTCCTTAGTTTGGCTTGTTTCTATACATTCAATGCCTTCTATACATGTATCATTAAAATATTTGCATTTTATTCTAGCATGGCGTCATTTGCTCTTTATAATATAATGGGTTAACAAAAATTTAAAAATTAACTTTCACAGGTCTTTCATAAGTAGGTTTTATTAATTCTATAAGTGTGGTTGAATAAAATAGTGAATTTTGATAAATTATGTAACACATGAATAAAATACCCCAAAATTGCCAAACTGGTCTGGTTACCTCATATATTGCTGCAAAGTAAATAACAGACCTGCATTCTTATTGGGCTCATTATTTTGCTCAACTAGTAGGGGAGGCTCTCACCTTCCAGTTTGGATGGTCATGATCCCTCAGGACTAAAGAACTCCCAGAGAGTGTGTTACTGGCTTCATCCCGCCTGCGTGCTCTTTTGGCCTATTCGAGTAGGTGGGGAAGTAGTCACAGATGCAAATTGCAGAAGAGGATGATAGGAATATGATAGAGAGTGACTGTGAAGTCAGAGTGGACAATAAACTCCACTTAAAAACAAAAAAAAACTAGAGGCAAAACAAAAGTGAATATAAGGGATGCCAACTAAAAAAATTGTTTCAGACAATAATGAAGTGATGTGCCTTTAAATATAAGTTTAATTGGACTGAGACAAATTTACTGGAGTATTTCCCACAAGCATTAATGGACGTTAAGAGTTTAAATCAATGTCATAGTTAGACTAGACCAGCAGGAGTACAAATAATTCCTGTGGGGGAAAAATGCACTGTATTCAAATATTGAATAGGTAAAGTAAGGGATAATGTATTTGAGTGGAATTTAATCATATTGTTATGTACATAATTTCCATGGAACTGTGACTTTGCTTACATGTAACCAATATGAAGTTACATCATGCAGACTGTAGTCTCTACATAATAAAATGTCTGTATTTTTCATCAGAATATAATTTCATATAATAAAATGAAGCTTCATCTGAAGCATGTAAACACTAGTATAATGGCTTAAAAGACACTCCAGATATTCTATTTCCAATTCATTATTGATATTTTTGTTATCCAACATAAACTGAGCTAGGTATATGCATGTACACTATCAGTGTATTTGAGCACCAATCTAGTCCTGGTCAGTATTGAATCCATATGATGTCTTTTTTGTGGCCACTGTGAAATGAGTTATTAATCTCTGTCCAGTTCCTTGTGGAGAGGCATTCACATCCCAGTACCAACACTAGCTCATTTTGTATTAACTAGTAACTTTATTTGGAGCCTTAGAAGAGGGGGCAAGGATGGAATAACCATGGTGAGAATAAATCTTCTCACCCTTGTAGATGGTCCTTTGTGTCAGATTTGAAGCATGTTGCTAGAAAAGCCTGTTACGCCACTGCCTTTGCTGTACCTCTTGAAAATAAGACTTTGGTCTCCACAGCTATCAAACTGACATTATCACAAGCATCAAAATAAAGTAGAAAAAAACATATCTAACCTAAAGAGAAGCTCCTTTAAATTCAACACGTTTAAAGATGGTACATGAACCATTAAGTGCTGCGGATGTAGTACCTCAAAAGGTGATTGTGATACAAATATTCAGTTTATTTCCCTTATGAAAAGCTTTACTTTGGCATGAAATTAGTTTAGGAGTTTATAAATATATTAAACTCAAGTTAGCTTCTTGGAGCAGCTAGTCCTGGAATCCACAAAGGGAAGAGGCAATTCTTGATTTAGTCTTAAATGAAACACAGGATCAGATCTGAACCACTTGGTAATAGCAACCGTAATGTAATTAAATTTAAACATTCGTCTAGAGGGGGGAAATACCAAAGAAACCTGCCACAGTAGCATTTAATTTCAAAAAGAGGAACAACACAAAAATGAGTAAGCTAGTTAAATGGAAATTAAAAGGAACAGACTCAAGTGAAATGCCTGCAAGCAGCATGGAACCTATTTAAAAACACCATAATAGTGGCTCAAACTAAATATATGTCCAAATAAAAATAGAGGACCTCTCCCAAAAAAGCCCTTATAGCTAACAGAAGAGTAAACGAGCTGGTTAAAGGCAAAAAGGTGTCCTTTAAAAATTGGAGTCAGATCCTACTGAGGGTAATAGTGTATATGCCTTTCTCTGGCAAATCAAATGTGAAAGTATAATTAGCAAGTATAAAAAAGAAGTTGAAAAGCAACTACCAAAAAACAAAAAAAACCTAAGTAAGTACATCAGAAGCGGGAAGCCTGCTAAACTATAAGTCGGCCCACTGGACAATCATGATTCTAAAATAGCACTCAAGGAAGACAATTTTGTTATAGAGAAGCTAAATGAATGCTAATGTAATGTAATAAGTCACCAGGACAAGATGATATTCACCCAAGACATCTGAAGGAACTTGGATATGAAATTGCAAAACTAACTGTGGTATGTAACCTATCACTTAAGTCATCCTCTGTATAAGATAACTGGAGGATAGCTAATGTTATCTTTAAAAAAGGCTCCAGAGACAATCATGGCAATTACAGGCCAGTAAGCCAAACTTCAGTACTGGGCAAACTGGATGAAACTGTAGTAATGAACATAGCTACCAGATGTACAGATGAACACAATATGTTGGGGAGGAGTCAGCATGGCTTTTGTAAAGGGAAATCATATCTCACCAATCTACTAGAATTCTTTTGAGGGAGTGAACAAACATATGAACAAGGGTGATCCAGTGGATATAGTATTCTTGGACTTTCAGAGAGCCTTTGACAATATCCCACAGCAAAGGCGATTATGCAAAGTAAGCAGTCATGGCATAAGAAGGAAGTTCCTTTCATGGATTAGTTCAGGGGTCGGCAACATTCGGCACGTGGCTCGCCAGGGTAAGCACCCTGGAGGGCCGGGCCAGTTTATTTACCTGCTGACGCGGCAGGTTCGGCCGATCGCAGCCCCCTCTGGCTGCGGTTCGCCGTCCTGGGCCAATGGGGGTGGCGGGAAGCCGTGGCCAGCACATTGCCTGCCCATGCCACTTCTCGCCACCCCCATTGGCCTGGGACAGCGAACCGCGGCCAGTGGGGGCAGCGACTGGCCGAACCTGCCGCGTCAGCAGGTAAATAAACTGGCCCAGCCCGCCAGGATGCTTACCCTGGCGAGCCGCGTGCTGAATGTTGCTGACCCCTGGATTAATTACTGGTTAAAAGATAGGATACACAAGGTAGGAATAAAGAATCAATTTTTTGCACTGGAAAGAGGTAAATAGGATCTATACTGGAACTCATGCTGTACAACATATTCATAGATCTGGAAAGGGGGTGAACAGTGAGGTGACAAGGTTTGGAGATAATTTAGGGGGTAGATAAGTCCAAAGTTGACTCTGAAGAGTTACAAAAGGATCTCACAATTCTGTGTGAGTGGACAACAAAATGGCAGATGAAATTCAGTGTTGATAAGCCCAAAGTAATGCACATTGGAAAAATCATCTCAACTATACATACAAAATTATGGGGTCTAAGTTAGCTGTTACGACTCAAGAAAGAGATCTTAGATTCCTCGCAGATAGAGCTCTGAAAATATCTCTTCGGTATGCAGTGGCAGTCAAAAATGCAATGTGTTAGAACCATTAGGAAAGGGACCGATAAGAGAGAAAATATCATTATGCCTCTAAATAAATCCAGGTATGCCTATGCCTTGAATATTGTATTCAATTCTGATTGCCACATCTCAAAAAAAAAAAAAAAGATATATTAAAAACTGGAAAAAGTATACAGAAGGTAGTGATTAGGGGTATAGAACAGCTTCCATGTGAAGAGACGTGAAAAAGACTGGGACTGTTCAGCTTAGAAAAGAGATGGGAATATGATAGAGGCCTATACAATTATAAATGGTGTGGGGAAATTGAATAGGGAAGTGTTGTTTACCCATTCACATAACATAAGACCTAAGGGTCACCCTGAAATTAACAGACAGTTTAAAACAAACATAAGGATGTACTACTTCACACAATGTAGTCAATCTTGGAACTTCTTCCCAGGGGATGTTATGAAGGCAAAAAGAATAACTGGATTTTAAAAAGAATTAGGTAATTTCATGGAGGATAGGTCCAGTGATTATTAAATAAGATAGTTAAAGGCACTACCCCATGGTCTTGGTGTCCCTAAACATCTGACTGTCAGAAGGTGGGTCTGGATGATGGGGAATGGATCGTTCAATAATTGCCCTCTTCTGTTGTTTCCCTCTGAATCATCTGGCACTGTCCATTGTCAGAAGACAGGATACCAGGCTAGACAAACCATTGTCCATACTGGGTCAGACCATTCTTATGTTATTAAGTAAAAAAGCCTCAGTGCTGTCACTCTCTACATGCAAGGGCATTCCTGTATCCACATGCAGTCAATTGAAAGATCAGGGCCTAAATTAAGATTTGCACACAGTGCTATCCGTAAATAGTACTAAAGCACCACAGGTGTATAAATTGTAGTTTGAGAAAATATGGGTCTAAACTTCAAATATAGATCTTGATGTTTTTCTATATAATTAACTTTCACTATGGCAACACTTTTCTTGAATAAAATAATATTAAATTGAGTTTATTCCCGGAGAGATATTTTTATTTCTAGTTTAAAAGTTAAGTATACTTAGCTAACCTGATGATAAAATGTCTCTACAATGTGCTGCCAACAGGGAGACCAGCTGCCAGATCAATTATCTGTGAATATCTGCCTCTTCTGGGGCAAGCAAAAGCAGAACTACTGCATGACCAATAAAGAAGACTAAAAAGATTTAATCTATCTACTGCAGCTCATTGAACATTTGTCAGAATGGAAACATTGTCCAGAATTTAAAGAAAGGCTCTTGCAAGCTGTGTTTTTACTTAAATTTCCCATCTAGAGTATGATTTATTCAGAATGGAGTGCCAGAAAAATGTAATATTACCTACAGTATGGAAAACAGAAACAGGAAAGCTAGTCTTGGGAAGGGTAAGTGTTACTTAAAGCCCTAATTGTTTTACAACTTGACTTCTTCTGACAAACAGATTATCATTTTAGTAAAAAATTAATAAAGGTTCTGAAGTTCTGTTTCAAAATGCTGAACAGCTAAACTGCTGTCTTGTCACAAACTGCAGTGCCACATACAAACGTAAGGAAGGAAAACAAGCAGCACAAATGGAGGCAATAACATGAATGAGCAGGAGAGAGAAGCTGGATTGTTTGGTTTTATTTTCCTCTAAATTTTGGTCATGGATATGCTTTAGATTAAGGTTCAGTTAGCCAGAGGATTGTGGCCAATTCTGATAGACATGGTGTACCTTAAAACTTTTCGATGTGTACACCATGAAAACATATTTTGAATGAAAAATTAGTGATTTGAAATACCTACTTAAAATGATGTACACTAGTTATAAGGACTCCATTAAAAAAAAAAAACCAATATTTGTCACAGTTTAGGGCAATGTCATCTATAATTCCCTCTCGTGGTCCATCCAGGGTACCCACTCTCCTACTCCCCAGACAACATCTATCTTTGGCCAAGGCCCATATTTCTCTCTCTTCTGGCCAGATTTTTTCCATGACACTCGGTTCCGTGCCTACATTGTGAATTCCCTAGCAAAAACACCTAAGCAGCCCTGCTCTTCTTTTTCTCCTCAGAAGCTATAAACAGTATAATTGCCACAGTTATAAGTTACCACACAGCTCTTCCTAAGCAAGTACATTTATTCTTAAGGGGAATACAGAGAAAATGTATTAAAAACAATAAAAGAACCCTATGTGCATGTTAGTAAGCTTACCAGAATTGCCCCAGCTCCAAGGGCTCTGGTGGGTGAACAGTCCTGTATAGCCCACCAGGGACTGTTTCTATGGTGTCAAGTTCATATAGCTGTTAGCTCAGAACAAGAACACCAATGAATCTGAGAGTCACTCTTTTATCCAGTTTGGACCTCTGACCTTGTCCTCATGTAACTGCTTCTCATCAGGGCACAGCTTCAAAAGGCTGGTTCTGGAAGTGGATAATTTGCATTTCCCTACTCCCAAGTATTTCCTAGGAAATCCACTCCACTGAAAGCGCAGTCTTTTTTTGGCTCACTGTTTTAAGAGTCTTTTGATGTTCATAACATTTCCCCAGGCTTGCATTAGCACTGCCTCCCCCTTAAAGATGTTACATGCAATCCCACAATATTACATAAATATTTGCATTTTTAATACAATGAACTCCTAAGATACTTATACTTAATTCAATAAGGTCTGTGCAGAATATTGCAGGAAATTGTCATACTCGTCACAAGGTCTACTTAAATACATTTTTACTCACATTGTATTAACTTGAATGTTTTTAGCTTTTAAGATGACAAATAATACATTGAGAAAGCTGACAGTTCAGAAGTGCAATGGAAATATAATATGCTGTTTCAAGAATTGTACTTTGCTGAAACATTCTTCTTTATTAAAAATAAAAAGTGAAGTGCATAATATTGGGATTGTTACACTAAGTGAAGGTCATATCTGCATGAAAGAATTCTCTTCAGTATACTTGGGTATCAGTTGATTTTAAATACACAGATATCTAAGGGCTTGATTCTAGCAGGAGGTGCAGTGGCAGGCAAATAATAAGAAATTGTCTCATGCTTGCAGAGAATCAGCCAAAATTCCAGCCCCTTTGTTTGGGGGAGCATAGAATTGCTTCAGAGATGCTTCATCAGTGGCACCCTATGGCCAAAAAGGGGCTGCAAATATGTGGAGCATGGCTAAAACTCCTTGCTTTCGGTAGTGCCCAGCAGAGATGATCCACCACATAGTGAAGTAAATGTTCTATTCTCAGTTCATTGGAAAAGTCTGGAAGGCATTCTTGGAGCAGAGTGTCCCCAGTGCAAGGCTGTACCTTAAGAGGCACAATCTTACTCTCAGTACAACAGATGTGAACCCAATCTTGCAACTGTTCTACGAGCCTTCTTCTTCAAGGTGCTGAGGTCTTCTGAGAGGTACTCAGCACCCGCAACTCCAGTTAAAGCTATTGATAGTTGAGGATGTATCAGAAGCACTCAGAGCCCTGTAGGATAAGACCCAATGTGAGGAAATTCAGTTTTCTTTGTTGGGAGTTCCATGTATGAAGCACTAGCAATGGGACTGAGCCCCTCTGTAACTGTATGGATAATAACTAATCCATAATATAACTTGCAATTCTATATTTTATTAGTACTGTGAAATAACAAAGATGTAGTACCAGATCTCTAATGACTCAGAGTGGGAGCTGGCACACCATGGGGAAGAGGAAGCATTCACAGCTTTCTGCCACGCAGTGCTAGTGGGGATTTACTTGGATCTCCTGTTGTGGGCTACGAGGGACTGTTCCCCCATTACTAAAGCACAAAGTGCTGTGCCTACACACCAGTATGGCTCAGGCACATTCCAGCAATCCTCTTATGCTGGAATTTACATTATTTTTGCATATTGTTGTGTATTATTCTTAAAATAATTTAGGTTAATGAAGCATTTGAAAGCAAAGCATTAGTGATTTTTAATACTAAGGTATAATGTTCTTTACAGTGATATGAGTGTTGCTGTAAATGTAACTAATTAAAAATTAGATTGTGCCATATAAGTCCCAGGGTGATCACTGGGATGCCAGTGCCTCCCAAAGCTCCCATGTATGCAGCTTTTGTGTGCCTGTTATTATACCCATCTTGTGTAGTGTAGCTTGCATGGGAAGGAAGCAGCCATGTTCCTGCTTCTTCCACCTCCTATTGGAGTGCTGGGAACCCCTATGGAATAAGGGATGTTGCGCTCCCTGGAGCATAGGGGCTATAATTGTATTGCACCTGCCTCTTCATACCTATGAAAGTGTCAGGCAGAATCTGGAACTAGGAAACACATAAAAAGGCTTAAAATATTTA
Source organism: Trachemys scripta elegans (assembly GCF_013100865.1). NCBI lineage: Eukaryota > Metazoa > Chordata > Testudines > Emydidae > Trachemys > Trachemys scripta. The sequence goes on along the minus strand of NC_048298.1, from coordinate 166,892,576 downwards.
ACCACTTGCATGCCATATAACAGTGTGTATCAAAGGTCAGGATTTGTTTATGAGAGCAGCAGGACCATATTAATATTCTTGTAGATGAGATTTATACTGTACGTTCCAGAACAACAAAGGGCTTGAGTAAGTATGCTCAGTCCAGTTCCTATTTAATTCAGTGAAGCAGGATATGCCCTGGTGTTTATTTAAAACATTTTTTTTGCACATTTTACTGGTTTTATGCCTAAGTAAAATCAAGATGTTAGCATACAATCAATAAATAATAATGGGTAAAAATGTGGTGACAAGATTTAAAAAAAATCAGAATGTTACCCCATCTGCTATTGTTTAAAAGCAGCAAAGACTATTTAGAAGAGGAAATTAGTTTCCTTATAACTTTCTACCCCACAAATTATAAATAGAACATACTTTATATTTCTGATATATTACTCACAAATGCCTTTGAATGGATTTTGGTGTACATTCTGCCTTAGCAATGCCAGGGAACAGTAAATTTACTTAGGAGTTCATGATGGGCAGAGGTCCATTTTTACAATTTCGTAGTATCACATATTCACCTTCCTGTCTTCGGAAAATCCGAAGAGGTGTTCTTTCAATGAATTGCCTTTCTGCCTATAATAATCAATTCTTTCTCATTATTAGTATCCATCTACTGCCTGTGACTCTGACAGTAAACACTGGGTTATCTAATCTGGTATTTCTTCAGGCAGCTTTTATTTTATATTTGAAGCATGATGCATCACACAATCTAAAAGCAGGCACTGGCTGGCATACAACTTACATCTGACAAGATGTCAGCCTTAAATGCAACACCTACCTAGCCTTTTTTATGTACTGTAAACAACAAGATGGGAAGTAAACAAACTTTAGAGGTATGGAAATACAAAAGGAATTCTGATGTACTTTGCAATGTTGATACTTATTTTAGTCTAAAAAAATAAAAGTACATTACATATTTAAAACTAGGAAAGGAAAGTATACATACACTTACAGCTGCAATTTTTGCATACTAATAAGAGAAACTGTTTAATGAATTTGTTTTAGAGTACTGAATTAGCTCCATCTGTTTGAATATATGGAAAGAGTTAATTCAGGTTCACTTTTCTTGATCATGAAGATAATTGGTAGCCTACTCTAGATATAGGTCTGTTGATATTTCCATTATAATCTCCCTTTTTAAAAGTATTTACACTATCTATAAAACTAGTTTTCAGGTTGAAATAATGCAGTATAGATTTTGATACATTTTAAACACTTTCCCTTGTACCTGTTGTAAACTTAAATTTAAATATTATAAATATTATATAAATTTGTGTCTGTTATTCTTCATAGAACATCTACCACAGATGCACAGATTTTGATTTGCCCATCTATTTTCCACACAGACAAGAAAAGCTGTTGGAATTAAAAGTTTTGCTTATACTTCGATACCTGCGCTGATTGCTAGCCAGCCCATCCCATGTACATCAGCATTTAAACATTTTTAATTATTGTTTATGATTTATGAGGATCAATACAGCGACATACTGTAAGGCTCAACTAAATCCACATGAAAAGCTTTTTCACTTGGGGAACAGTCTTGTTATTGGGTTTAGCGGTGAATTGAAATGTTGGCAAATGCTGACTGACTTTTCAGGTAACTCTCCTTATAAGGACACATGAGGGACTCTTAACTGATGTCTCTAACATGTAAGCATGTGTAAGATATCTAGTATATTTTATTTTAGCACAATCTAAAATCCATGTGGGTGTTTACTCATATATCTGGAATAGACCATTTGAGGTGACCCACTCAGATAATTCCAGATACTCTCAGTAATTCCATCGTGACAGTTGACCAGCTGTTGAATGCAAACGCAGTGGCTAATAAAACACTTTTCATCAATTATTTATTTAAAAATGGTCTTCTGACTTCACAGAGACCTGACAGGATGAGACGCATTCACCTAGACTAGTTATTATTCAAATAGGTTTATTATAAATCCTTATGTCCTTTATGAACTGCTCAATATGAACTGAGAGAAGATACAGGGAAGATGTAGGATTATGCTCTTTGCATTTGGCTCCACTTCAGGTGGCTTCTCAATACTGTATTGTACTTTCTGGCAGTTGGAGGCATAGGGACACCAGAACATGGGGTTGCATCCCAGACCATCTTAGCAAACAGCCATTGATGGACATATCCTCCATGAACGTATCTTATTCTTTTTTAATTCCAGTTATATTTTTGCCTTCACAACATCCCATGGCAATGAGTTCTACAGGTTGACTGTGCATTCTGTAAAGAAGTATTTTCTTATATTTGTTTTAAACCTTCTGCCTATTAATTTCATTGGGTGACCCCTGGTTTATGTGAAGTAGTAAATAACACTTCCTTATTCACTTTATCCATACCATTCATGATTTTGTAGTCCTCTCTCATGTCCACCCAGAGTCATCTCTTTTCTGTAAGATTTGGCACCTGCAGCCAAGCATCATAAAAACAGTCTCCATTTTGTTCCATCTTCACAATGCTAGTGCAACCCGAGAACTGAATGTTTATCTGAATGGTCAGAAGGTGAAGCATGAAGGAGAACCAGTCTATCTAGATGTGACATTAGACCACACATTGAAGAAGACAGTGGGTAAAGTTAAGCCGTGTAACGATTTTCTTAGCAAACTGGCAGGTTCGTCATGGGGTGCTCATGTTCATGCTCCAACTCTGCAGACAATTCTGATTATGTAAGTGTTTGCTTGCGATTCCTGAAGCATGAGAGTTTATATTGTTCTAAAATTCCTGCTGGGTTTGCTTGTTTTTATTTTTTTAATTTACTCCTTACTGTTTTAACTCTAGATGTTATCATTACAACTGTTCAATTTTTTTAAATTTAATCCTGGCAAGATCTTGGCCTCAAGCTCTTTACCTTGTGGCAATAAATTCCACAGGTTAATTGAGAGAAGAACGTATTTCCTTTAACCATTTTAAAACTGTGCTCTTCATTTTCCTTGAATGACTCCTTCTTCTTGTATTATAAGAAAAGGTAATTAGGTAGTGCCTGATTTATGCTCTTTGTGCCATTTATTATTTTGGATGTTTCTGTCATGTCTCCTCTTTAAGATGAGCAGTTCCAGTCAACTCTAAGGCCCAGATTTTTTTAAAGGTATTTAGAAATTGCTCCATTCAGTGTTGCAATGCCTCAGTGTCATTTTCAGAGGTGACTTGGGCACTTAAATATCTAAATCTCATAGAAAGTCAGTGGGACTTATGCTTCTAAAGCAATTTGGCATTGCAACATTGAATGGGGGCAACACCTAAAATCCTTTAAAAATCTGGGCCTAAATGTTGTGTCTGCAGTTATCCAAGGTGCCCAGATTAGAAATTCCATTTGTTAATCAAGTATCAGAGGGGTAGCCAGGTTAGTCTGAACCTGTAAAAAGCAACAGAGAGTCTTGTGGCACCTTTAAAACTAACAGATGTATTGGAGCATAAGTTTTCGTGGGTGAATACCCACTTCGTCAGACGCATGTCACATGCGTCTGATGAAGTGGATATTCACTCACGAAAGCTTATGCTCCAATACATCTGTTAGTCTTAAAGGTGCCACAAGACTCTCTGTTGTTTATTTATTAATCAGGGGACCAATGCAAGGGTTTTCTCAGTGAGGGCTCCTTTACTGTGGAATCAGATTCTATCCTTGGAAATTCAGAGCCTGATTTGGTGACCTTTCAGACTGTATGTGGGACTCACCTTTTCACCTAGGTTTTTCATGGATTAAATAGGAGATATGGGGAGATTGTGATGGAGGCTGCAGTGGGCGACCATGTTAATGGTTATGCAGGGTGGGTTCTCTTAAGAATTCTGGGTTTAGAGAAGTAGTGTAATATGGCAACATTTGAGGCTTTTAACTTTATGGAATGAGTTTGCATAGACTTAAATGGGGGAAAAAATCTAAGTATATCTAACTCTGTATTCCTCTCAAGTTAATAAAGAGTGTTAAAATAACTTGAGAATTACATGAGAGATTGTCAAAATAAATAACATTTTAAAGCTGTTGTGATTCACTCATATATATGTTGTAATATCTCAGACCAGAGGGGGTGAGTTAATACGAGAGTGACAGCCTTAACTTTATATTTTCTTTCCTTTGTCAGTTTAAATTGGAACTTCTCAGTTATTTTAATAGTTTTTTATTTTTAAATTTAATCTATTCATCAGTTTTATTTAAAGTAATGTAAAGTGACACTTAATTCCATCATATTTGGCCAATACGTAACTCAACTGTCATACACCTTGGGAGAGTCTACGGGGTGTTCAGCTGTCATATGCAATTTAGGCTAAAATGTCACTGTCTGCAATAGGAAAAAACCATTATTATTTTTAAATTAAAATGTAAAAATCAAAATTGTAAAGTTATAGATGATGATTCTGTTTCCATATATTTGCTTTGATGACATTGTCCCTTGATTTTTTTATAGCAAAACTATAAAGATTCAAAGACTTAGCAAAGACAAAGATTCTTGCAAAATAATATCTCGGAAATTGCATGCCTGTAGTGTGCTTGCTGTTAGAAAGGAGAGGACAGAAAGAGAAGAAGGGATCAAATGATATCAGAGTGACAGCTCACCCTATGAAAATAATTATAAATACTGCATTTAATGTGTGTAATTCACTGAAGGTTCTAACTATCTGCTTTGGCAACTCTCACTAGGCCCTCCCAGATGTCCCCTCAAATAGCAGGTACTGAAAATGTTGAATTAAGCAGTTTAATTTACAATGAAATGAAATGAATCTCTGTAGAATAAATCAAATATCTCACCCGTGAAGGGTAATTATCTTTCTTTTTCTCAAGAAAGAGAAATCCAGGACTGAGCTATATCTTTTCTCACATGTGAAGTAACAGATGTTACTTCTGTATGTGAATGAGAATGTGGGTGTTGATATTTTGATACATTTTAAAATAACTGCCGGTAAAGAGATTCCATGGGCTAGTATAGTAATAAGGAGACCCATATTCTGAAACACATATTCTCATTATTTTATTATTTATTATGCAAATTTAGGGATAAATAAATCAATCTATTATGTAATTCTCCAGTTATTTTAACAATCTTTATTAACTTCAGAACAATGCAGATGTAGCCTGAGTAGCAGGTATTTATATCATCCTACTTTTGAGACCCAATTCAGCAATCCATTCACTGGGACTACTCACTTGCTTAAAATTAAGCACATGCTGAACTGCTTTGCTGTATTGGAGCCTAAGGGTTCCAAACAAAAGTAAGTCCCAATCCTGCACTGTTTACTCACTCAAGTAGTTCCAGTGAACTCATTGTTGCTGCTCAAGTGAGTAACAAGTTCATGATCAGACCTTACCTTTAACAGTTGTCAAATGGCAGCAGAGTTGATTCTATAATGAGCACTTCCCACCCCCACACAACCACCCTTAAGAATTATGAGGGATTTGTAGCACGATGACTCCCATTGATTCCAAAGGGAGATACAAAGGAAAGAAGCTGAACTTTAACATAATTTGCAATTTTCTCTGCTTCTGTCTTAATAAATGTTGTGCGCCTAATATTAATTTCTATTCTACTACCTTTTTCATAGCCATTACAGTTCATTTTGGCCCAGTTACTTTGAGATGAGTATAATTTTGGAAGAGTATAATTTCTCCATAAAACCTTGTGGCTATAACATCCCTTTCTGTTGACTCATCTACTATACATGCACAGCAACTCCATACAGTAAACTGTATTATGTGTCAGTGCAAAGAAGTTTTCTCTTGAAATGTGTGCAGTCTATAGGATGTGTTAAAGGAGAAGCAGTAAACTTTGATTTGGGGTCTTTGCCCTGTTCTAAATATCCTGTTGTGCCCATTGTGTCATTTAACATGTGGATTGCATGCTGAAAAGAAGGGAAATGATAATCAAATATGCAAACAAAGCAAACTTACAGTTATATAAAATTCTGCCCTTAACTATCCCATCTCCACTCCTAGAGCCTAAAAATGCCACTTCACCTATCACGGTGAGTTCCATTGAATTTGTGCTAAAAAGAACATTCCATTCTTGCAAGAATAGTAGTTGTCGTTTATATAATGGTAACATGTAAAGGCCCCATCCGAGAGGTACTGTCCTACACACACAACACATAGTACCACATATTATACCTACACATGGTAAAAGTCCCTGTCCTACAGAGTTTACAGTCAAGATAGACAAAGGCTGGGAATAAGGCAGTACAGTATACTCCCATTTATCCAAAACCGTATGATCCAAACCTCCACATTATCCAAATCCCTTCCTTGTCCTCCAGGTATCTCATGCTGGGGGTTAAGGAAGGGATTCAGATAATACAGAGGTTCAGATAATAGAGCAGAGACCGTTGGCCAGGACTGTTGCTTGATCTGTTGATTGTATATTAGTTACATTGATTAATTATATAAGCCAATCAATACTCTGTAGTTTGGCAAGTTTCTGCCCCATGACCAGACCCAGTCCCAGTGCCCCATAGAAGTTGCAGGTACACTAACACATGTATGCCTGTGTGATGCTATATGATTATGATTAAAGCAACAGAGAGTCCTGTGGCACCTTTAAGACTAACAGATGTATTGGAGCATAAGCACATGCGTCTGACGAAGTGGGTATTCACCCATGAAAGCTTATGCTCCAATACATCTGCTAGTCTTAAAGGTGCCACAGGACTCTCTGTTGCTTTTTACAGATCCAGACTAACATGGCTACCCCTCTGATATATGATTAAAGATGACCATTTATATAATTGATATTGCCATTGTTATACAATTACCATAAATCTTGTACAAAATATGTCATGTAAGGTGTTAATGGAAAAGTTATGATTTGTGAAGTATGATTATCCTGTTTATGCTCATGTATCATCTTTTTTTATCTAAAGTATGAATATTGGTTATGTATATAAGTACTTTGCAATCACTTGTATGTATATGATTCCTAAAGCATTCAATAGCTCCCTTCTTTTCTTTCTTTTTTTATGCTATTAACCCTTTAATTTTTGGTTACTAAAGGATTTGCATCAGCATGATAATTAGGTAAAATCCTAATTACATATTGACCTGGATAAGTGGCTGATCCCTTGGTATTGGAAGCACCCTATATCTGATGTCGTTGGTTTTCAGTAACCACTCATCATAAAGTCAAGTTGCTGAGTGGTGAGCCAAGGACTGGAATGCCTAAAGAGACTGCATTTTGACTCCTTGTTAACCAGTTAACAGAAGTTCACTTTTGTTACTGGCATGGTATAACCTAATGATAGAGTAAATCACAAATTTTGGGGGATTGCTTGCTCTATTTCTTGCAGTCTGCCCTGAGTGTGGCATTCTCAACTGTGACACACAAAGGCACTGTGACAGCCTGCGACAAGGTACCAGCTCAACCAACATAATATGATGTCTCCTAGGCCAGTGCAAATATATCTTTCCACTGGCTTCTTCTTTTATACATTGATATAAACAAATTATATATTACATTCCAGATGTTGTTACCACCTTGTATCTCATAGTTCAGACAATATATCCTCCTCCTTTATCTTGTCACTCCATCCTTAACTTTACGAGAGGTCTGTGTTTTCTTATACCATCCTCTTCGGAATGTATTTACGTAGTTACTTAAGATGTCTCTATGTTCTTGCACCATCCTCTCTGGTCAGGAATGTGTTTTCCTGGCTAGCTGATATCTAAGTATTACTATTCTGACAAGGCCTACTTTGGTTCATATTGTTAGCAATATCTAGAGTTCCAGCAAGGCCTACACCAGTTATGTGAATAAAAGATGTATCACCCATGCTATCTGGATAATTGGGAGTATATTGATTCTCCCCAGATCGGGGAGTGAAGCACAGAGACACTGACTTGCCTAAAGTTGCACAGGAAGTCTGTGACAAGATTTATCTTTTGACTCCAAGATCAGTGCCCAAAACCTACCTTTCCTCCAGGGTTGGATTTTAAGCTTCCAAAGTTGTAGCATTATGCAACACAAATTATTATCTTGTTAAACCACTATCTTATGCTATATCATGCATGGATAGTGTAGGGTAAACAAATCAGTTTTCTTCAGTTGCTGACCCCAGTTGCAGATGATTAGTGAATGTGTGAGAGGTACAGATTTTAGAGGATTAAACCAAGATAAAGGTGGTTTTGTTTTGCTTTGTCTTGAGTGGATGGGTCCCTCTTTATTTTTATTCTGAAAAGTACTTAAATTTCTTCCTGTTGAAAATTTCTTTGTCACAACAGAGAATCGTTTTCTACATACATCATCTAATTTTTATGGGATGGAAAGTTTACTAACGTTGAGCATTCTTGCCAGGCTTCCACACTGTATCCTGGTTACTGTAGTTATCTTTGCACTGTTTCAGTATATAAACCACTTGTAAACACTTTCCCCAAGCACTGGAGTTATTTTAAGTGCTGGGACAAGCTGTATAAAGCTGTTTTAGTAATAAAAGCATCAGCGGGATTCATTTGCAGCCTCCTGCTGAGAACACACTTTACCTTAGCTGCTCAAATTATATTGAATCATAATGAATGAAGAGGTGGATTCCTACCAGGGAATAGTTTGTAACTTGCAAAAGGTAGATATAATTGTATAATAATTCTGCCTCTGCAGTTCTGCAAGTTGTACAGTTGTTTGAAGCTTTGTTTAGTCTTTTCATTATATATTAATGAAGTATAAGAATTTTTATTGACTAATCTAAATAATGATTAATAAGTCAATTGAAATTCTTGCATTTGATTGATAAACTGCAAAGATATTCAAAGTATTGCATTTGTTTTCTGCCATGTTGCTTATTCTTCTGCTTTTAGGCGATTCCTAGAATGCCTGATAAATCTTGATTTGGTCATCCATTAGTTCACTACAAGCATAAACTATAACACTAGAAATGTAGTGCTTTACATTTTCAAAGAAATGTATAAACATTAATGTAATTTAAAGGAATATAACCTTATGGACCATAGGAACTTTTTGGAACTTAGCTGAAGAAATGGAGAGAATGTAGCCACAGTTAGAAAAAAGTGTCACACAGGTTAAGGAGAAAACTTGAACTTTTTTGCCCTTACCTGTATGTCCAGTCCAATCCAGTCTAATTTATGTTCTTTATAAACCTGCCAGGCCCACACTCTCTCCAGATCATCAGCTGCTTCATGTCAACCATGTTGCATTAGAATATGTCTAAAAATACAATTTGTATCTTTAATGACACTTATGGAGTCTTTTAGTTAGTTATGCTTTATTGTTTCTTTGTTTGGGGGTGGGAAAGGTGGTAGAGTTAATGTGACAGCCAGAAGTTTTAAGAAGAGACCTGTGGACTAGAACCTGGGATAGCAAATACTAAGAGCTGCAAAGGAATTTCTTGAATGAATGTCCAGCCTTCTTTTAGGGTTTCTCCTATTCTACGAGACTAGTCTATGCAAGTTCTCTTCCCATGTGACCCTATAATGTCCTATGGTCCTTGTGATGGCAGCTTCCATTGTCTAAATCAAGGGTCTCAAACTCAAATGACCAGGAAGGCCACATGAGGACTAGTTCATTGGCCCGAGGGCTGCATCACTGACACCCCTCCCTCGCTGCCCCCGGCCCTGCCCCCACTCCACCCCTTCCATGAGGCCCTGCCCCGCCTCTTCCCACCCCTTCCCTGCCCCCATTCCAACCCCTTCCCCGAAGTCCCCACCCCAAATCTGCCCCCTCCCTGCCCCCAGAGGGGGCAGAAGAGGTGTAGCGGGGGCTCAGGGCAGTGAGTTGAGATGCAGGGTGCGGTAAGGGCTCAGGACAGGGAGCTGGGGTGAGGGGTGCAGGAGGGGTGAGAGGTACAGCAGGGTGCTCAGGGCAGGGGGTTGGGGTGTGAGGTGCAGCAGGGGGCTCAGCGCAGGGAGTTGGGGTGCAGGGGGATGTGGGATGCAGCGGGGGCTCAGGGCAGGGGATTGGGGTGCAGGCAGGGAGCTCAGGGCAGGGAGTTGGGGGGCGGGGTGCAGGAGGGCTTCAGGCTCCGGCAGCAGCGCACACCAGGGTGGCAGCGGCGCACACCGGTGCCAGGGCAGGCTGCCTGCTTCCCTGCCTGCCCTGGCCCCGGCCCCGTGAAGCAGTTGGAACCCTGCCCCCGGAAACCAGGGCAACACACAGAGCCCTCTGCTTCCCTCCTCCCCCCGGCCACAGGGACGTGATGCCAGCCACTTCAGGGAGCGGCATGGGGCTCGAGGGGGGCAATCCCGTGGGTGTAGTTTGCCCACTCCTGGCCTGGAGGTAGGCCGGATGGGGCGGGGCCGGGTTCCTTGGCGGGCCGCAGGAAATAGCCCCGCGGGCTGCGTGTTTGAGACCCCTGGTCTAAATGATCAAAGAAGTCTCTTTTCAAGGTTAAAGGGTTATTCTTCTTCACACCTCTCATCCAGAGAGAGAGAGCTAGTGCTCAGTCACCCGCTCTTACACTTCTGTTGCCTTCTCCTAGAATGCCATGTGTATCCATATCATAGTCTGAGATGGCCTCTGAAATCTAAATAAACAAATATTCATCTATGGTGAATATCTATGATATAGAGGAGAAAAATGAGAGGAAAAAGGCTGAAGATCAGCATAGGACATTGTTCATGTATATGCCCTGAATGCAATGTAATAGTGTTGTCCAAATCATGGCCTGACAACAAGCAGGGCAGAATTCAGGCGCAGGCAATGTAACACTATGCCTATGCCTTAAGTTTCAGCATGTGCCCATGGAGTCACATGATTACATCAGAATCTCAACATCTGATTTTTTTTTAGTTTTTAGCTAGCCCTCATGGTATCAAATAGATGCTCAAACGTATTAATTGAGTGTAACTGAAGCAGAAATGTTTGCCTGAGTCTACAGACAGCCTGAAACAATAGCTCTGAGAAGAATGAACAGTCTCTTTCATCTCTATGAGCTATTAACTGTTCTTCAGGACTTTGCCAATGCCTACCCTGCACACCCACAACAGAGGGGCTGTGTGTGTGTGTCAGGAGAAGAGTGCAGCCATTCTAGACTGTTAATCAAGCAGTTACATTCCAGCCACTGTGGTAAATGCTGTTCCCCTTCCTATCACCTCAGCCGGAGAAGGAACCTCGGAGGAAAAGAACAGGGCCCCAAGCTGCTGTCCTGCACTCTTCCACCACCATGCAAAGGCATGAGGGTAGAATGGTGTGCCTCGGGGCTTTCAATTACTTTGATCTGGCCCTGATAACAGGTGGGGTTGCCAACCCTCCAGGATTGTCTTGGAGTCTCCAGGAATTAAAGATTTATCTTTTTTAAAAATTATGTCATGTGATGAAAGCTCCAGGAATATTCGCAACCTAATTAGAAGCAGTTTTGAGAACTGAGTGGAATGGCTGAGTCCTTAGATATAGACGTCATCAGCGCATGACTGTTTATTTGATATGCTGGAGGCATAAAGAGAAGGTTGCTTTGCTCATAAATGAGGGTCTACTCAAAGCAGTCTGGGTCATTTGCTTCCAGAGTTAGGTACTACTGTGGTAAAGATAGTCAGCTATTACTATCAGGTGCCACAGAAGGATTTTCAGTATTTTTACTCATCCTATGCTTGGCTCCTTACTAGAGTCCCCAGAATAGGTGAAAGAAAAATCTACTCTAATCATTCATACAGAAAGATGTGAGACAGCTATCATTCATTGCACTTTTTTTTGAGGGCACATATTGCTTCTTTTGGAGCATTTTGCAGAAGAGCATAGAAATAGTCACTGAGGAGCAGAATATCCCTTCATCCTCTCCTAAAGCATCATATTATGCTTCTGATTCTACAACGAAAGTTATAACAACTATGCTTTACACTTCAACACCAGTTCTGCCTGGTGTCTTCCAGGTTCTCTTCAAAGGCACAGTGGAATTGGAGACTTTCTGATTTGAAGGACTGGCTCTTGTCAGTAGAAAGACTGATAAAATCTACAGCTCATTCTCTAGGATTATCACAACCTGCTCCTTAGTAACTATTATGCTACTGTTGTTGTGGGCTCACTCTACTCTGGATATAATAAACAATCAACAGAAAGGCAAACAGTACAGGTAAATTCAGATAGAGACTTGTTTCTCTGACTTCTTCATTTCCTATGACATTACCATAAAGGCAAACAAGACACCTTCGCTATATTTCCCCCAACAAAGAGGATTCATTCACTTATCATGACTCCTAATATTCTGAAATTCCCGTTGATGAATGATAAAAAAATTTAGTGAAACAATCCACCTCCCCCATAAGTCGTAATAGTGACATATACATCAAACTTGATAGACTCATCTGCACATTCTGAGTGTACTTTGTCTGGTCATTTTGTTTTATGTGAACTGAAGTTAAATGCTTTCAAATTTCAGGCAATACGTAGGACCCTGAAATGTTTCCTTCCACAGAGTTGAAGTGATTTACTACAGCTGCAGAGCTACAGTGTGTATTTCATAAACAAAGGGGATCTGGGGCATAGTCACTGTGTTATAAAGTAATCAAACTTTGGAAGTGGTATGTGAGAAATCAGATTAATCTGTCTGGGGAAGAAGACAGGGTGGGATCCACATGGGAACTTAGACATTGCAATGCTGAGCAGGTTGACCAAGTCTCCTGGTGTGTCAGGGAGACTCCAGTTTACAAGGGAAAAGCTCCTGATTTCTGATTTAATTATATTCTCTCCCGCAACAGCAATACTACTACTCCTGCTTAGCCCAGCCACTTCAATCCCTTTCTTGGGTGTCTGTACTTTGGCTTCAGGGGGAAGTGGAGGGATTGATGTGCTCGGTGCTCTATGTTCTATATGTTGAACGTGTTGATGCACTTGTGGCCCATGAAGCTAGTCCCACCCCCAGCAGCAGGAGGCTGGTGTGGGGTGTTGGTTTAGCGAGGGGATGGGGAGCACAGGATGGGGGGTCAGATGATTGGGGTAGATTGGGGAGCTCAGGGGAGATGAGAAAGGGGGACGGATGTTTCAGCACCAACTGCTGGCATGCAAGCCTTTCCCACAGCATTTCAGCCCAGCCCCCAACAGTGCACCGCCCCCAGCCACAAATCTCCCTGAAATTAATTTGAAAAAGTTGGTCAGTATGATGCTAAGCATGCCTAACTTTAAGGCACCTAGAAAATCACAGGAACAACAGTGTGATCCACAAAGCACAGTTAGGGCTTGAATGGGGGGTCGGAGGCAGGGGTAAGTGCCAAGTCACCTGCCTCACTCCACACAAAACAGCTGGAGGAGGTAGTGGCCTATAACTTTTAGCCCAGTGGTTAGAGTCCCTATCTCTGATGTGGGAGATCCAGATTCAATTCCTCCCTCTCTGCCAGGGGGGAAAGAGGATTTGAACCAGGATCTCCACCTCTCAGGGGAGCTCTGTAACCAGGGCCGGCTCCAGGCACCAACCTGGCAAGCAGGTGCTTGGTGGGGCCACTCCAGAGAGGGACGGCATGTCCAGCTATTCGACGGCAATTCGGTGGACGGTCCCTCACTCCCGCTCGGAGCGAAGGACCTCCCGACGAATTGCCTCTGCAGATCGCAATCACGATTGCGGCTTTTTTTTTTTTTTTTGGCTGCTTGGAGTGGCCAAAACCCTGGAACCAGCCCTGTAACCACTGAACTATGGGGTATTCTGAGGAGGGCTCCCTCAGTCTCTTCTGTTGAAGCTGTTCGCTGAAGATAAATGATTAAAGAATCATTGGGAAGTGGGACTGAACCCAGGGTCTCCCTCATCCCAGGTGGGAGCTCTGAAAGCAAGACTACAGTCATTTTTTCTCTCTCATGCATGTGCAATGACTAGTCCATTATGTAAAAATACTTAACAGTCATTGGGTGCAAGGTATTAGGGCAACTGGTCCCCCTGCTCAAACCACTCTCATAATTTCTCCAGAGTGCAACAGGAGAGACTCCCTTATCAGAATATCCTATTAGCTCACTGCTGTAGAGCACTCTCCTGAAAGGTAGAGACCCAAGTTCAATTACCCCCTCTTTATCAGAGGGGGGAGAAAGGATTTGAACAGGGGTCTCCCTTCGTCTTCTTTGACAGGGGTAATTGAACCTGGCTCTCCCATATCCCAGACAAGTGTTCTAACCACAGGGCTAAAAGTTAGTTGTCACCAAGACTTCATTGCATAAATACCTTTGTGGACCACATCCACAATCTGAGTTTGATATGAACATTTCCTGGAGGAATCAGTAGTACAGTTCATAATCAGAAGGGGGGATGGTCAGTAAAGACACATATTTGCTACAAAAAGCAACTAAGTGTTTCCTCTTCTGTTGAGGAGCAAGAACAATTCCCTGGTCAAGTTTGAACTGAAATGAGCCTTATAATTCCTTATTACAGTGTTGGGTTTCACAGAAGTTCAATCCAACTTCCAGAAACCACCACCATCATCGAGATGAAAACATGAAGGGAAAAGAGGGAGCAGGAGATAGGATTGTGCTTTTCGTTCGTGAAATTGCCTTCACAGATTCTCCACATTATTCTTAGAGATTTGTGTCTTACCTCAAAGACACAGAATCTTTTCAAACCATTAACCATTAGGGTTGTGATTAGGGCTGATTGGAAAACAACACAAAACATCTGAAGGTTTCAAAATTTGTTTTTTGTTTCACTACAGAGATAAAGAGAGAGCTCTCAATAGGGCAGTCACATATGAATAACGAAGAAATGTTTTACAATTCTTTGAAGTGTGTCAATTAAAAAAGATCCATGCAGGAAAACAACTTTCAGAAGCACCAGAAATCTGAGCTGTAAAGCTTAGCTATCCAGAACAAATTAAAAAATATATTCACTTCAGACAGCCAAAGCTGTAAAGTGTACAGTAAGATTAATAATGATTCCATTAGCCACTGGTTAACTGCCATTGTACTCACTTATGCAGTGCATAAAAGTTTTAAAATACTGTAGAATTTGTGAGGTACAAATTATATTGCTAATTGATTGAATATTCATTTGCAGTTAATGGAATGACAGTAGAATTCATAACTTTAAGTTCATGTATGAAATTTGATGTATGTGATTTAAGTTGCAGACTCTGAAATTCATATGTTGTCTTAATGTAATCTCTCTTTGTTCTTGTTCAGAAAATAAGCCTGTCAGCATTCTGATCCTTAGGTTCAGTTTGGTTATTAGATTTTCACTAAATTAAACAAATGTCTCTTCTCTGGGAATTCTTAGACAAAGTGACACAGACACATGTCAGCAGGTTAAGTAGAACAAAAGTGTTAAAGAATTCAATTCCCCCCCCCACACACACACACAACCATTTTCTAGGAATAGTAGTTTCCCAAGGAAAGTGACACGTTCCTTGCTCAGCTGTATCTTGGCTGGCAATAAGGAAGTAATGAAACATCCTAGTGTGCCCTAAATTGTATCTATTGCTGATATGTCACTAGTTGGGTATTTTTTTAAGTTTTTATTTTTCATAATACCTTTATTTTTCTGAACAAGGGAAGACATGTTAGAAACCAAACAGCAAAAATCAGCTTTTTGAACAGTGTTGTTTAAAGAACTCTCAGGGAGTACTTGGTATTTGACACTTACTGTCCAAGCTGTATTGCAGGCTCACTTCTATATTGACAGGCAAGAGTGACATCGTTGGAATTTCGTACAACAACATTTTTAGTTTTGTTTTATTAATGTTTTCAAACCATTTGCAAAATTAATAAAATTAATTAACTATCTCAGCAGTCTGTTTCAAAGGCTTTGAAAACTTGAATTATAGCTTTGGTCAGCTTTGATAGTGTATTTTATTGTTAAACTTTCAAAAACATGAGAATGGCATGTGATGTGGGTGTTTGATAGAGACAGATAAGCAATGATGCTGCGCGTAGAATAATTCATCATGCAGAACATGACAAAATGGTTTATAGACCCAATACTTGTGCAGGAGAGCTATGTTGGCAAAAAAAAAAAAAAAAATGCTGGCTCAGGTGGTTTCTGTTAAAATGGCTAAGTCATTTCCTGTGTGCTTTACAACTTCTGAGATAACTGCAGAAATAACAAACAGCTGAGTTTAGAGTAGGTCCTTGATAACAGTTCAGTCAAAGACTCCCATGGTGTTAATGTAATGGTTCCTTAAGTCCCTTCATCCTGTACTTCTTTAAATATTTTAAAACACTTCCAAGACCTTTGAGTTCCGAAATGAAGTTTTAACACACCCTCTGGAGGATGGACTACAAAGAAATAACTAGAGTGTTTAGTTTTAATAGGCGAGGCAGATTTTCTTCATTGGGGTTCCATACAGAAGGAGCCAGATGGGGCCAGATGGGAAGAAGAAGGTGGTTGTACTCTGAAGTACTGTACCATGCTAAATATGTGAATACCCTAGCAGATACCATAGGGCATTCCAGCAGCATTGACTCTCCAGTGGGTCCTGTCTATGACTACTCTGAGCAACTATAAGTCTACTGCATGATCCATACTGCTAGGGAGACTAGCAGATCAGCAGATCTGCACTTAGTGTCACACACCAGGGGGTAGGTGGTGCAACCTAGTGGTTCAAAAAGGAGTCAGAGCAGAGCCAGAAGGCAGAACTGAACTTATGGTCGAGAGACAAACCTATAGTTGGAGTCAGGACAAGACCAGTGTTGTGGTCAGGAGACAAGCCAGTGGTCAGAGCCTGGAGTCAGAGGGTTTGGAAGAAGGTCGAGGCTAGGGCTGGAGCAGGAGGTACAGGTTGGAACAAGGAATGGCACAGGAAACAGCTCTAGAAGTTGCAGGCATAGAAAGCATTGAACAGCTGCCATGTTGTTGTTGCTACCAGGCATAACTGGTGATCTCCTTGCTCTTCTGTCCAATAAGAGAGCACAGTTACTTAGTGAGGGCTGAAAAACAGAGAAGAAAGAACATAAAATCACTCTTTCCAGTTCAGTCACCATTTATCTGAAGTTGGAACAAAATCATACACGTAATTGCTGTGTTTGTTTCCTACTTCCATCAACATTTTTTGCCCTTGTTAAAATCAAACTAGATTACCAAGATGACTTGTTCACTTTACATATATTTGATGTATTTTTCCATGTATGTACTGTCCTAAATATCTCTCTTATTCTAAAAAAGGTTTTAAAGGACTCCATTTAATTGGACAAATGATTTCAATATTGATTGCTGAAACTCTATTTGTTTCATATACTCCCTTTTCAGATTACTGTTCTCCATATGAATTGAACCGTACTTCTGAATTATATTGTATTTGTTTAATGTAGCACGTGCACCCTTTTAGGTCTAATGCTAACTGCTTCAAAAACTCTGTCAAATGGCTTGTTTGCAGAATGACATAGAACTTCACAGTGCATTAATTATTCAGACTGTTGACAATAATAAAAATTGGCTTTATTGTTAAAATTAGTGAAATATGTTCAAATATTTCTATATTAGAAGGAAGTTGTGTACTGTATCCCCATTTCTTTTCACTAAGGTCCTGATTTGCAAGTGCAAGTGAAAGATTGACTTTACATTTCCAGAGATGATTAGCTGCCAGCTCTAATCAAATTGAGAAGTAATTAGCAAATCAAAACTTGATTAGCTCTTTGCTTGATTTACTAAAATTATAGTTTATGCAGTTTAAATGATGGGGGAGGGAAAATGTCTGTACTCCATATATAGTCTGGTGTGCTGCAGTGGAGAAAAAATTGTTTCTTAAAGGCTTTACCCACTTGAATATTTATCACTATTATTTCTCTAAAGGTGATACAGTATAAACTAATTCTTCCCATATTTTCATTGTTAAAGTAAATCTTTTATAAGTAGCTGTATTGAGAGTGCTGTTTGAGATATGTGGGACCCACACTACCTGACTTTTCATTCTCAGTGCTCTTCCGCATTCATAAAAGCACTAGAGTCTTTTATGGAATTATTTAAATGTAAAAGTTATGCATTTGATTCTGAAGAAAAGGAAGTTGTTTTATTGATTCATATTCTGTGACACGGCCTGGGCAGGGGTTAAAGTTGAAAGTCCATGTCAAGTCAGAATAACTGAGTTCTATTTCCATCTCTGCCACCTGCTGGCTGTTTGACCTTTGACATCACTTTTAACATCTCTGTACAGGTTCTGCCTCTAGATATCTTTCATTTTGCACAAGGGTGATGTTAGTCTTAATTTATGTTTGCAAAGCGTGTTGAGTTCCTCAGAAGAAAGGTGGTATTCAAGTCCATAGCACTATTATTTCATAAATTACTAGATGTCTATGTAAATCAAATAGAAACTAACAGGCTATATTTTATATCTCTGCCTGGCAAGAAGAACATTTTTTTAAATGTCTTTGTCACCTTGAGTTTAGATTGTTGTAATGGACTCAACACTGCAACTGTTCAGAAGCTGAAGCTAGTGCAAAATGTCTATTAACTGGAATTGCAAATTGGGACTACATTAAATCAGTGGTTCAAAACTTTCACTGACTCCCAATAAGCTCCCAGGTGGAATCTAAAGTATTGGTTTTACCCTGTAAAGCCTTAAGTAGTTTGGGACAAGGTTGCCTGAGAGATTGCCTCTCTCACTTTTGCCTTTCTGCCACAGTTGAAATAGCAGAGGTTTTTATATAGTAATTGAATACACTAATTATTGTTGTGAGGTTACGATATGATACTTGATCTGTTTCTCTTTCCAATAAATTATTTAATCCATAAAGTTTTTCTTTCTCAAGGGAACACCAGTAGCCTTAATCATTGCAAGAGTACTCTCGGGCATTTCAAACTGCTATAGCCTATCAAATACATTGTTTTATTTTATCAAAGCTTCCATTTTAGGTTTGAGGCACCGTACTTTGGCTTATATTCCTTCCTTCCCCTACTAGTTTAGTGATACGTCTTGCTTTTATGGGGGAGTAAAGTGGTTCTGGCCTTGTGTTAGTTACAAAAGTCGTCATGCCCGCATAATACAAATTGACTCATAACTACAACCACACCCTGCAATGCTGTGCTGCTTCTTTCCAAACATGCTGTGTGTGTGGCCATTGGCTAGCATATGCTGCAGAAGGCAACTTGTGTGCCAAGTGACTGGAGTCAGATCACTTCCCTTAAACTGGCAGTAATCTGGTATTTTGCAGAGCTGAAGATCTACCTAATATCAATCATGTATATGTTGAAAGAGTTTGTAATGCTATTTTATGGGTCAGAGGTAAGGTTCTTAAATAGGAATATGTCAAGTGAAATTATCCATGTCTATATCCTGCTAACTAAATGATTGAATTATAAAGGTAGTAGAATATCTGTATAAATTACCTTAATTGGTCATATATGTTGCTACTAAGGTATTTTAAATAGTTTTTGTATTAAAGTTAGGTTATTTACTGTACCAACCTTCATTTTCAGTTAACAGTTTTTGTCTGAAATAGATATATGGTTTGGAAATACTGCAGGGGCTAGGGTAAATTTGAATCAAAAATCTTTTTTTAAAACTGTTTTAATAGTGAGAAATAATCATTAAAATAACTTAATTTGGAAAAAAAATACATATTTTTAAAGGTATGCCATTTAAAACTACTTCTCTTGTGGTTTCCCATTTTGGTTACTTTTTTTTTAATGTTTGTCCACATTCTCTTGTGCTTGTTTACATTCATTCTTGGAGATGGAAATAAATGTGTTTTATCTTTTGTGATTAATGATAGAAAGTTGAGGAAGTATGAAGCGCCTAATAGCTTCTGATTGATTCTCAGGCAGGTAAGCTCACTGACAGCAGGTTTACTGACTGTGGTACAGAAAGTGAAGCGATAGTGGCAGAGGACATTGAGAAAGCTAGTGAATATTTCTATTGTACAACTGTTTTTTGTAATATTTTCATTTATCACAATAGACAAATATTGTAGGCATTTAAACTTTTTTGTGTGTATCTCCAGCTACTTTGAGTTCTACATTTCAGAGTAGGTTGTAAATGCAGTTAGGATTATTTTTATTTAGGTAATACAGCTAAGAGTATTAGGGAATGTGGGGGAGTGCAAGTTGCCTTCATTTACGGTCGAAAAGGAGGACGTTCTGCCTTTGAGGGGCAAGGGTCTCAACAGGGAGTGAAAGGTTGGCTGTCTCCTGGCATTTGACTTCATGGTGTTAGGGAATAGCAATTCTGTTATGTATAGACCCTAGCTGACCTAGAAGTGAAAACCTAGATCTGGTCCCCCTCTTTTTCTTTCCAGTGGAAAACTCAATATTGGGCTGCAATTCTGATTTAGTACTGCAAATCCAAATCTGCCTAGTCTCCAAATTTTGTGTGATGGAGGATGACTTTTGGATATAAAACTTCATGTTTCCACATTACTAGTAGAAATAAGTTTATATTGTGTACTGGAGGGAAGAGTAGCATATGAAAGTATATGGTCTATGCAATGCATTACTGAACATTGCTTCTTCTCCATTCTGCAAAGTCACATTTGTCTTCACAGACTACACAACAGCTCCATCTGAAGCATATTGAGGAAATGGGCACCAGGTTTGTATAATTTTTGGTGGTACCCAGAACAGGTCCAAGCGGAACCATTCTGTCCATAAGACAAACCAGGGCAACCACCCCAGGCCCCGCTCTTTGGGGGGCCTCGTGCTTCAGGGCAGCCTGAAGGGTTAGTGGGGGCCTGGTGCTGGCAGCAGCAAGTGACATGGCCCCAGCCTGCCCCGCTCTGCCCGGCTCCTGTCGTTGCTCGGGGGACGGGATGGGGGCGGAAGCCAGAAAGAGGCGGGGCGAGGGCTTGGGCGAAGGGGTGGAATGGGGGTGGAGCAGGAGCAGGAAGAGGCGGGGCGGAGCGGGGCAGGGCAGAGTGGGGTGGGCTGGGGTCGGGTCTCTTGCTGCTGCCAGCACAGGCTGCCTTGGACCTCATATCCCTCTGAAGCGCAGGGCCCCCCAAAGCATGGGACCCGGGGCAGTTATGCTGGTCTGTCCAATGAACGGGACGGCTCTGAAATACAAGTCCAAACATTGGTGGAGCATGGGCATCACGGGCCCATATAACTCGCCCCGATAAATGAGGAGGTAGAATTCAATAGACAAATTCACCAGGAAGTAGGTATCATGGCAAATAGAAGGGAAGTAAGGTGAGAAGGATACTGCTCATTATATACACTTCTGACAGAACTGCATCTGGGATATTGTATTTAGTTTTAGGCATTATATTACCAGAAAGATATTAAAAACTTGGAGAAAACATAAAAATAAACAAAAATTAGCAGGGAGCTGGAAGAAATAATTTATGAGGGAATATGAAAAGGGCTAAATATTTATAGTTCAGGCTATATGATATTCAATGAGGCAAAATATTACAGAAATTTGAAAGGTATTAAGACCAGGTGAGTAGGAATTATCTACTGTGATAAACTTGAAGAGGATGAAATTTAGCAGGGGAAAATTTAAGCTTAGCTTGTAAGCAATTTGGGAAAAGGACCATGGGTGAAATTCCACAGACTGACTGTGCACTATTTGAGGAAACACTTCATTTTGTATTTTTTAAATAAAAAGTCAGCCTGTGGACTTCATTGCCAGGGTATGTAGTAAGAGCCAAAAGTACAACGAGGTTCATTAAAGAATTAGATAAATTCATGGAGAATAGGTCCAGCTTAATATGTTGCATCAGAATGGATTTAATGCTGTTGCTTCACTTTACCTATTGCTGTACTTCCGGAGCACTCAGAAAGTTCTTTATTTTTCCTTCAATACTTTTAGACATTGTTTTTTATCCAAATTTTGGTAGAAATTACAGGGCATATTTCACTAGTACAATTAAGGCAATTGACAAAGACAAAACCAGTTTGCAAAGTTAATTAGATTTTTCTATCTCCTCATTTTCAATTAGGATTGTTGTTATGACACAGTTTTTTCTGTTAATGTCTTTCCGTTATCTTTACAGAGTACACAGGTTGTGCTAGTGTAGTGGTCCATCAAATAAATAGTGATTATTGAAGTAATCATGGAGCTGAAACTATTTTTTGGATGTTCTAATTGTCCTCTTGTATTTGAGCAGCTGAATCATGTAATTAGTATTTACTTCATTTATGCAGCAGTTTTGATTTGCACTTAAAAGTATGTTCTCTTTTTTTGGCAAACAAGAACAGTGCTGGCATGCAAAAACAGAAGAGACACTAACGCAAAAGTGATAAGATTTAACACATTAAAACAGCTGTAATTACACTAGATGAAATATTACCGAGAGACTACAAATCCTTTAAACTGATCAAAGATTAGGACACAAATTGTAGTGATGCTCAATGTTAAACCTGACACTGCTAGAAAAATATTTATGGCTTTGGTCACTCAATAGTATTAAAAGCTGGATTGCTGCCCTAGGATCGTATGGTTCTGTGAAGCACTGTTCATAAGAATTATTATTATGACTTTTTAAATTCAAGTTTAAAACTCAACCAAAATGTGCATTGAAATTCCATACACTATTGTTGATTCCTGCACTCTTTTGTTATAGAGTGAACTGTAGCTTTTCTCATATTAAGTATGCATATTTTCATAAATTGAATATTCTAAGACTTATGTTTTATTAAATTGGTTGAATTTTCCTAGTTAGTCAAGTATAGGGATGTCTTACATTTATTGGCCCAGCAATGTACAATCATTTTTGTTGGTGTCTTCCCACGTATCTGCTGTCTCTACCTGCCTCCCTAGGTGTTTCTGAATGTCTGAAGATGTACTTTCCATGTCTGAAGGTGGTATGTAACCTATCACTTAAATCAGCCTCTGTACCAGATTACGGGAGGATAGCTTAATGTAATGCCAGTTTTCAGAAAAGGTTCCAAAGGTGATCCTGGCAGTAAGCCTAACTTCACTACCAAGCATATTGGTTGGAACTATATTAATAAAGAGAATTATCAGACGCATAGAAGGGAACAAGTCAAAATATCTTTTGTAATGGGAAATCATGCCTCACCAATCTATTGGAACTCTTTGAAGAAGTCAACATGTATGTGGACACGGGTGATCCAGAAGATATAATGTACTTGGACTTTCAAAAAGCCTTTGACAAGTTCTCACACCAAAGGCTCTTAAGCAAAGTAAGCAATTCTGGAATAAGAGGGAAAGTCCTCTCATAGATCAGTAACTGGCTAAAGGATAGGGAACCAAAGGTAGGAATAAATGGTCAGTTTTCACAGTGGAGAAAGGTAAATAGTGGGTTCCCCCAAGGATTAGTACTGGGACCAGTGCCATTCAACGTAGTCATAAATGATCTGGAAAGATGGTGAACAGTGAGTTGACAAAGTTTGCAGATGATGCAAAATTTCTCAAGATAATTCCAAAGCAGATTGTGAAAAGTTACAAACAGATCTCACAAAACTCAGTGACTGGGCAAGAAAATGGCAGGTGACATTTAATGTTGACAAATGCAATGTACTGCACATTGGAATGCAGAATCGCAATTATACATACAAAATGAAGGGATATAAATTAGCTGTTACCACTCAAGAAAGCGATCTTGGAGTCATTGTGGCTAGTTCCCTAAAAGCATCTGCTCAATTTGCAGTGTCAAGCAAAAAGCTAACAGAATATTAGGAACCATTAGGAAAGGAATAGATAGTAAGACAGAGAATATCATAATGCCACTATATAAATCCCATGGTATACTCACACAGTGAACACTGCATGCAGTTCTGGTGAACCTGTCTCAAACAAGATATTAGAATTCGAAATGGTAGACAGAAGGGCTACAAAAATGATTAGGGGTATGGAAAAGCTTTCATCTGAGGAGAGATTTAAAAGACTGGGACAGTTCAGCTTTGAAAAGAGACAACTTAGGGGAGATACAGTAGAACTTCGTAAAATCTTGACTAATGAGGAGTTAATGAATAACTAAATGTTATTTACCTCTTCACATAACACAAGAATGAGGAGACACCCAATGAAATTAATAGGCAGCACATTTAAAAGATACAAAATGAAGTACTTCTTCACACAGCACACAGTCAACCTGTGGAACTCCTTGGCAGAGGATGTTGTGAATGCCAAAAATATAATTGGATTAAAAAAAGAATTAGATAAATTCATGGAGGATAGGTACATCAATGGCTATTCACCAAGATGGTCAGGAATGCAAACG
Source organism: Trachemys scripta elegans (assembly GCF_013100865.1). Classification (NCBI taxonomy): domain Eukaryota; kingdom Metazoa; phylum Chordata; order Testudines; family Emydidae; genus Trachemys; species Trachemys scripta. The sequence continues at coordinate 166,868,570 of NC_048298.1, read as the reverse complement.
TAAGGTCTTGGATTTCCCTTTAACTTCTGATTGGCAGAAGCTGAGAGTGGATGGCAGAATGTATCACTCGATAATTGCCCTGTTCTGTTTATTTCCTCTGAAGCAGTGTTTCTCAAACTGGGGTCGCTGATTGTGTAGGGAAAGCCCCTGGCGGGCCAGGCCGGTTTGTTTACCTGCCCCGTCCGCAGGTCCAGCCGATCCCGGCTCCTACTGGCCGCGGTTCACCGCTGCAGGCCAACGGGAGCTGCTGGAAGTGGCGGCCAGTAAGTCCCTCGGCCCGCATCGCTTCCAGCAGCTCCCATTGGCCTGGAGCAGCTAACCGCGGCCAGTGGGAGCTGCGATCAGCTGGACCTGCGGATGGGGCAGGTAAACAAAATGTCCCGTCCCGTCAGGGGTTTTCCCTATACAAGTGGCGACCCCAGTTTGAGAAACACTGCTCTGAAGCATCTGGCACTGGCCACTGGCAGAAGACAAGATACTGGGCTAGACAGACCACTGATTTGACCTAGTATGGCCATTCTTATGTTCTTGTGGACCGTACTTACATCTGCCCACAGCAAACATGGTCACCTTCACTTCTCTGTACACTCAATAACTTCTGCTTCCAGCTGGGGATTCCTCTTCCTCAGAAGAATCTTATGGTTCACTCCTACTATAGAAAGTGTTCTGGGGTTGTGCCAGAGTGGGAGAGGACTTAACTAGAGCATTCGGAGCTGGTGATATAGCCAGTACGAATTGCTACTCCTGGCATATTTTAGAGCAAACCTCAGGCTACTGCAGTTTGCAGTCACAGCTACCCTCAGGATCACGTGGGACAGAAAAAGATGGAAAGTTGGTGGAATACTATTCTCCCCATTCCAATCCTCAAATAATCTGAGCATAGTACAAGCCCATCTGGTACAGACTTTTTTGAAGCAGCAGCAGCAAGAACCCTTCACTTCTCTCTAGGCAGCTGCAGCTAGCCTCAGAACCTGTGATAACTGTAGAAAAATCACTTGAGCAGGGCTTATACCTGAAAACAGGAAGAAAAAGGAGATGGTTGTTCAGTTCTTTCTTTATTTACAATCACCTCATCAGCCATACAATGCCCACCAAAATCGTATTTTGCTTTGTAAGATTAAAAAGAATACTAGTGTCATACTAACAAATTATCTGAAGAATATAAAATCACATTTCCTACTCAAGGATTAATTTTGTATAGAACACAACACTGACATATGCTATAACATTACCTCTTATTAAACAAAAAAACCCCAACCCTACTTACATTAGTTGCTACACAACATAGTTAAAAAAACGAAACTTCCAAAATTGTCATATGCTTACTCCTATAATGCTAAATAATCAACATATTTCATAATACCAAATAGATCAGAAGTTCCAGATAGATTTACAAAAATACTCTTTTATTCCAGAGGAGCTCTAGAACAATGTCTTACTTTATTGTACCTTGGGTCTATATATTCCTCTAGCTTTACTACATATTTAATAAACAATATGTGACATCAACAGTATTCATTAGACAGTGTATTTCCATTGGAGACAAGGGGACAAAGGAAGGTTGGATGAGTGACCTATGTAAATTGGGTTGGGAGTGAGTTAATCTTATTTGGCAGTGATACCTTAATTATTCATTTACAATGTGGTGGTTTTGAGTGCAAGGAGCAGGGAAAGGGTTGTTAGCTGGACTCAACTGAAAAAAAAATTACACTTAACTTTTTAAAAATATTTTTCTTTGCAGTTGAGAATCTATTTGTTTTTAAAGTTCTCACTCATCTTGACCTGACACAACTTCATTCCATGTTTGCTATTTTATTCCAGTTACCATTATTGTGAATCTTAGGGTTTTTAGAGATTATATATGTAATACTACTGTAACTCATTGGGATTATTTTGGGAAGGTAAAGAATGGTGGTGGAGTTATAGTTTTCATTTTAAATTGTTTGTGCACAATACATATTTTCCACTACCTTTTCCCAATCTTGTGTGCATTGAGGTGGTGGGGAGTTTGTTTTTATAATTCACTGCTGTGGCGGGTATTGTATTAATTTTGTGTCCTATTTTACGCTACACTTTCTCATTGTTTTCTATTTGAAATCTGGCTGAGTAATTTTTCCCCCCATCATGCTGCCCAAACTAAGGAATCTCCTACAGAAAGCTAGCATTTGAAAAAAGAGAATCCAGTAGAGCTATATACAGTAATATAGATAAAAAAGTATGACATCTGACACCCATTTCCTCCTTTGACATTTATATGGGAAATGAATTTAGCCATGTTTCAGTTTTTGGACCCTTTTCTGTGCAGTAAAAAAAAATTAAGAATTATGGGGGAGAGAATTCAAAAGTGGGCTGAGTCCAAGGACTCAGGATAAACGGGGTCTATCTTGAGTTATTGGTTATATGGTGTGAGCCCTATAACCTTGCACTAGACACAGTTAAATATCTGGTATGTGCAGAAAGATGAGTGGATACCCCCTCTCCATTGATAAGTTAATAAAGTTGAAGTTTGCTGCTTAAATCCATCCCTGTGCGCATCTTCCATTCACCTGCATGTCTTGGTCAATTATGTCCATTCCAGAACACTGACTTTAGGAGGGTCTGGCTTAAATATTTCATTATGTTTTTGTCTTTTGATATAGAATATCAATAATCATTCAGTTCCCCTTCCATGGCAGTTGATTAAACAAGACTATTATTTCTAAAGTTACACAAATACAAGTAATCTCCAAAAATGTGTGCATATAGGAATTCAGACTAGATTCTGAGAGCTTTCTCAGTCTTCAAAAGACAGCCCCGAGAGCACTAGGTATTTTCTACTGATTGTGTCAACCATAATCAGTAGAACTGTATTCATCATGGGTTACACCATTCCAAAATACACCTCTCCCCCTCTTCTCTCTCAAAAAGGGCATATTTAAAGCTGAGTGTTATACCGAACAAAATGCTTGAGTTGTTTCTGGATATTAGAAAAAGAGACCACTGGAAAGATAGTAGTTTAATATTTTCCCTCTCCTGTCAAGACAAGAATATAAATCCATTTACTTGTCTTAAAAATGTTTATCGGTGTCTGATGCACTAAACATTTTCCTCAGAGTTCACCTGGCAGTCATTGCTGCTTTTACATGAGTTGGAGGGAACACCAACTTCTACACAGTCCTCTAGTGGTTTGGTTTGTAAGGGAAATGATGCATTTAACATCCCTGCAAACAAATGAGTTGTGTCATGGGATATTAACTTGTTCTTGGCTGAATTAATGAAAGCTATTTGAGGATTTTTGCAACCTTAAGTGCCTTAAATAGAAGGTTATTTTCTGGCAGAAGCAAATGCAGTTTCTAGAATTGGTAAACAGGAATGTCTAGTGACTGAACCACCAAATGTTAAAACTAAAATGATGTTGGATATTAATTCAAAGTTCTTCTCTGTACAGTAATTCCACAGCAGTAACACAAGCATATCAACATTGTGTCTGTCCTTATTCTAATTTTAGCGGACACTTCATAAAGTGGATCTGAGGTTTAAAAAAAGTCTCTCTCAATTTTCACATAAAGCAGATTCAGATATTCAGAAAAGTCTAGCATCCCACTAAGTTTTGGTTTTAACATCATCTTTCTGTGCCAGCCATTGTCCAGGGAAGCTTTATAATGAGGAGTTGTCTACTTTTACTTCTCATTGCTATTCTGCAGTTGTACTGATGCTTGTAGGTTAAATAAAAGGTCATTCATCCTGAGTAGCAAGGATGCCAGCCAGCATATATCTGAAAATTTATATGTCAACCATATTTTGTTAGATTTTGTTGCATACTTTCATTAAATATTAGTTACTTTGTGCTTCATTCTTTGTTTCTACAGATTATATGTTGTATTTTGATTAACATATGTTCTGTGTTTATTATATCTCTGCTAGATGTCGCTATGAAACTGGTTCCTATGAATGAACTTGTGTAAATGTGTGAGCATCGTCCTTCATGATTCATTTTCTTTCTCTTTCTCTCGTTTACAGATGCCTATGTAAATGCTCAGGCCAGAACTCATTAGATAATTATTTTTTCAGGGGAAATTATGTCTAATTGAAAAATAACATATAAAATGACAGGGAAAGCATATTTTTAAAATGTTTTCCCAACTATTTTTAATGTCATACTGTATTTTAGCTCAATTTGAAACACTGCACTCTTTAGGGGTCTTTCTGTTCTTGAAATGTATAGCTCACATTTGAAACCAGATCCTTTCAAGCAGCCAGTCACCAAGTAAAATCTACAAATGGTTATTCTCATTCTGTTTCTCAGCTGCTGCTCTCTACTAGAGGCATTTCTGATCTTGTTTCTACAGGAAAAGGTTAAACGGGAGCCCTGATGGAGGCGGGAAAAGGCAAGGATATAATTTGAAAAGATAATGTTTAAAACCTTTGTTTTATTTTTATCAAATCAAACCTGTCATCTGTTTGATCTTTGATACTTTGTGGCTTACAGTATACATGAGGGGAATATAGTATAGTATATACTATAACTATAATACAGGCTATAGTACAGTATAGCCCAAGGGGAATGTTAGAGACCATTACTGATTTTTTAAAAAAAGGATTTAAAGTAGAATAGCCACATCAGCCTAATACATACCATTATACTGTGTTTATGTGACATATATTTGTATGAATATTGTTTACATTCACACGTTTTGTTTCATAAATCATTCTCTAAATTTGAATCCATTTGATAATATTGCTTATAATATTGAACACACCTATACTCAAACCAATTATATCATTATAATGTGCTTCAAAAAAAGAAAAAGTAGATGATGGTAGGTGCATTGGGACAAGGGAAAATCCCTCAGCAAAATATGGAAATATTAGATTGAACCTATATGACATTAATACATTATCTAATAAAGTAAAGTTGTAAGATTCAGATGTTTGTTGCTTTTAATTCTGCTATAGAAGAAATTAACAGTATCACTGGAGAGATCCTGCTAAGTTTTTTCTCTGTTGATGCTAGCTGTCAAGGGGGATGGCATGTGCACAGCTTTACACCAAGGAGAAAAATTAGTTGTAGTCTGAGGGAGGAGAACACCTCAAGGTGATGAGGAAAATCTTTGCTTCTGCTTCTCTCCCTGTAAGCCTTTCAGGGCATTTATATTTCTAGCTGCCTGATTTCAAAATCACTTTTTTCAAAATCACTGGTATGTGCAACACATAAACAGCAGCAGATTCATATGGTTATGAATGATGTAGCCAGGGCTGGTGGAAGGATGTTTCATGCCCTAAGCGAAACTTCCACCTTGCGCCCCCCCACCCCGTCCCCGAGCCCCTGCCCTGTGGGGCCGCCCCCCCCTCGCGGCAGCTCCCCACCCTGAGGCACCCCCCCGCCCCAGCTCACCCCTGCCCCGCCTCCTCCCTGAGCACGCTGTCGCCGCTTCACTTCTCCTGCCTCCCAGGCTTGCGGCGCCTAAGCAGATTGGCGCTGCAAGTCTGGGAGTCGGGAGAAGTGAAGCAGCTCACCCCTGCCCCGCCTCCTCCCTGAGCACGCTGTGGCTTCACTTCTCCCGTCTCCCAGGCTTGCGGTACCGATCAGCTTAGGCGCCACAAGCCTGGGAGGCGGGAGAAGTGAAGCAGCCACGGCATGCTCGGGGAGGAGGTGGGGCAGGGATGATCTGGGGCAGGGAGTTCCCCTACATGCCACCTCCCCCCCCTTGCTGCAGGTGGCCCTCCCCGTGCTCCACTGCCCCAGCTCCCTCCGCCTAAATGCCAGCGGCGACCGGGGCAGCCAAAGATCCAGCCGCCATGGACACTGCCGAAGAAAATGGAGCCCCCCAAATCCTAGTGCCCTAAATGGTTGCACCGGCCCTGGATGTAGCCATGGGGGCATATAGAATGAACTTCCATCTTGAACAGTCCCTTACAAGACTTTTTCCTTTAGTCAGGAAAGGAGGAATTAGGTTTCTTAAATCCCTCAAAATTGTATCTTCTAACGTCATTCATGGTCAGCCTCATGTTATGCTTCCTTTGACCTCAGCTGTATAAACCTTCTGTCAAAGCATATCTTCTACTGCACATTGTACATGACCCTACCATTGCAGTTGTCTTGTTCTCAGCTGGTGTAAGAAGCCAAAATCATCTTTTCACATTTGTGACAAAATCAAAACAAAGGATGTTCAGAATGCACCATAATTTTGACACTAAAAACTGTTTAGTTTCTTCTCCTCAGCTGTTTTTCATGGCAACACAAAAACGGAGCTATATATATGTTGTGCTAGCTCAAACTCCTCTTTTTGCTAGGCTGTTAGGACTAAAACCTGACAATTGTGGGAAAAAGTTGTTCTCATCCTCACTGAGTACTATAATTTCTTTTATTGCCACTTGTTTGAGAAGGCTTACATAACTAATTGTGGTTCCATCACTAGTGAGTAATATGTCCACTGAAGTTCATGGCAATAAAAATATCTATGGGACCTACACCATCAACTATTCAATTAATTTCCTTGTCCTTGTCCCTTTTCACACATTCCATAATGAAACACAGAGGGAGCATTTACAGTGTATTGAATCGCTGTTGGGGTACAGAATTATATGTAAGTAAGTATATGGACTTTGCTCCAAGAAACCCTACTTTCTCATTCCAGTTCACTTAATGTGTCTAGAGAAGTGTCTGAAGCTCTGCTGGACTTGGAAAAAGAGTTGTTTTTATATTTAAAGGATCTTTATTAGTGGTGGCTTTATTAGTTGAAAGACATCATACACTATACAGTAAGAAAATCACCAGTCCAGATCAAAGAGATTCATTAGGCTCTCGGTTCTGTAGTGTTCAGGTGCTCAAAATGAACAAATTTTAAGCTGCAAGAAGTGTTTTAAAGTAGCACTTTCAGTCTTTATTTGAAACCTCTTGTTCGCCTTTAGATCACAATATGTCACACAGAGCATGCAAGAATCAGACCATAATACTTTGATCATCCTACTATCTTGTTTGATTAATGTTTTCATACTATGGAGTATATCAGCAGGGGGCAGGTTGATCCCTGTGGCTTATAATGGGCAAAGTAAGAGGGGGAAAAGAGAAGGGTTTTTTGAGACTGTTTAAGATCAATGAGTTTCTTCCATCTTCAAGGTTTAAAAATAACACAATGGATGGATAGTCTTTGCCGCTGAAAAAGATCAGATATCCCCAGAGGAAGGGTTTGCCAGCATGTTCAGTGCTTTTTTTATTCTTCCTTCCTAGCTCTCTAAAAGAGGCATGATACCAAAGTGTAATCAAAGTTGGTGGGGGGAGGACCTAGCATATTAGGACAGCTTTAAATGTGTTTCACTGAGAAAACAATTATTTTACAACGCAGTGTTTGCTGTTAAATGAGACTTGAAAATTCAAGTAGTCTTCTAAATGCATTTTGAATTTTTGTTCCAGTAGAATCTTAACTATGTTTGTGGACTCACAAAGGCAAGAATCTTATTTTTTTCTTAAGAAAAATAGGACTCCAATCAACAAGGCACTTTTCCACTGAATTGTGTAGAAATCATTATGGTCAGCCTTTGTGTTGGCAAATACCCAGGGTATTCTGAAGCAGCTATGGTAGGTTAAGTGGTATGGATCTTTTGCTTTGGGCTTTCTCAGGAACAACTGGATAAACTGAAGCTTCTAGCTTGATTCCTCATGTGTGTGATGGAGGCTGCTCAGTGCTCTCCAAGACAAATTTAATGACACGATTCATCATCAGTGTTCTTCAAAACGTTTTTCACTTAAAATAATGACAAAGAGCTCTAGGATCTTCAGCATCCTAATCTGAAAGATTTCTGCAGGCAGTCAGGAAGTGAGCTCTTTATTTAAAAATCAGGGTTGGTGCAATTTTCCCTACACTTTCCATAAGCCACTTAACTAAAAGTAAAAACAATACAAGCTACTGTGTAGTACAAGCGAGTTTTTTGGCTTTTTTTCCTGGCATGAACAAATTACAACTTTTGTTTACTTTCCTGGAAAAGAAAAGGAACCTCAGGATCTTTAAGAAATTATAGAAGTTCTGTACTGTTAATGGAAGAGGTCAGTTTAAAAGTGGATTTACCTGTAGTAAAAGCAGTGAGTATCCAGTATGTCTTAGATCCTACATAAGTACTCTTACCGAAGCAATTGTCATTAATATGACTGACTCTTTCTTCCCCCATCTTCAGCAGAAAGCAACTTGGTGATTGGTTACTCTGGACAAAACCTATGCAAATGATCAGAAAATAGCTTATCCTAGAAAATAAATAGAGGGCTGAGATGTTCAACTGCAGAAATTTATTGGGTCATCCCTGACATTCCACCGCCAACTGGCTTTCTAAAAACAATAATTATGACTGCTCATTTCTCTGTTAGTCATTCCTAAGTCGTCTTGATAAATAACTAAAATAGCAGGACTGAAACTACAGTCCTCTAAGGGACTAATATTTCCTCAAGTGATATTGTTAAAAGGGGCAGTTTGTGATGCTTTAAAATTTATATAGGTGCAGATTTTGAAACATCATTACAACAGTTGGGGGGGAAACATTTTACTGTTACTTTTTTCATGAATATGCAATATGTTTTATTTGTGTTGATTCATCATTTAATATATAGCTTGTGAATATCCTCATGTTTCCTGTTGATCAATAGGATTGACTGAGTTACTGTTAAGATCCATTTACTGCAGGGTTTACTTTTAATTAGAAAATAATCCACACATTGTTAAAAACATTTAATCTTGCATATTAGATAATTAAATGTCTTCCAAGACTGCCTCCCCCAACATCAGACTTCAGAGACGTTCCCTTTAGAGAGATAAAAATTTAACCTTTTTTTTTTCCCAGTATAAATAATGAAATAAAATATCAGGAGTCTCGTGTATTCCCCTGGTTGCAACTGAAGAGATACTCTTATGACATGTTCCTTTGCTTAGCCGAAAGGAGTCTAAGTCTATCACATCAAGCACTTGGAACTTTGTGGCAATAAATTATGCTATTGCCCTTCTAATGAACAAGGCTATTTAGAATGCATCCACTTGAGCATTATAAACCACATGCCATGTGGCTTATATACTTTTGACTTATAGTAACAACTCTGATTACACTCATTACTATAACAGTCAGATCTATTTGTTGCTGTGTGAAGAAATGAATGTAGATTCTGCAGAATATGGACTTCTCTCAATTTTGAGTGCTTGGATTCCATTTTCCGTATTACTCTTTTAAAAGCAGCACATATTTTAACAGCTGAAATGTAAGTGTGATCACACTCTTATCTATCTTATTCGTTAAAAACACCCTTTTTATTTCGAACTCCTGTTTATTATGCTTCTCTTCACAATGAATACCAAGGTTCTATTATTGTAGCTCAACTCTTATTTTTTTAGTGATCTTGTCATGTTAAAAAAAAAAAAGTTTTTTTTCTTCAATAATTGATAAGAGAAATCTAAAGTTCTGCAACTAGTTCACTTTTACTCAGATGAATTTTCTATAAAGATGCTATGCAGCCATCTTTCTAAGCAGAAAGCACATTCTTTGCCTAAGGCCAAAACAATTATCTCTTACATCATAAAGAAGATAAGCCACCACATGTGGAAAAAAAGGCTTGATATGTTTAGTTATGAATTCTAGTGGCAAAGTGAAAAGGTGCAAGGGTTATTTTGAAAGCACAGTAGTGAGCTGTTTGGTACGGAAAACATTGGTCTACAGTGCAGGGGAATATTTAAAAAGGCAAGTATGATGGAAGCCCTCCACATCTGTGTTTTATATTTTAAAAGTTTGATACAGGCAAGAGTAGTCTGGTTAAAGACATTGAAACTGTAAAGGTTTTTTTTTAATAAGATAAAATGGGCTGACAGATATCAGCTTAACCTCAATAATCTTTTTACAATTAATCAATAATAAACTGTATTCAGAGTCTTTATACTTCTGAAAATGTAATTTTATGTCATTCTTGAGCTAGATGTAATTTTCTAGTATGCAATGGCCCTGATATAGAATAAAGATTTGTGCATGACTAAACAACAGATTTTTTTACATCAGAAAAGCTACCAGCGGGACTACTCATATGCGTTATTCATGGATATGCATGTTCCAAGATCAGGCCCTAAGAGCTAGCTGTAACCATGTTTGAGATACTCTCTCTGCTTTCTGCCAGTGACTAGCATAGTGGCCTGGGTTTTTGTGTGTGGGTTTTGTTTGTAAATGAGGAGTATTCTTCGGTGGACTACTAATTTCACAATCATATGACATTCCTATAGATAATTCACCATTCTTACTGAAGCAATTTATCTAGATGATTGCAAGAGGGGCCTAAAGATAAAAATATACATGGAAGACTTTTCCATTAGGGAGGGAAAAAATCATTCCAGTACAGAAGTCCTTAATCCAATAGAAGTATTAAATGTTACAGAAAACTTTTTAAATGAAAACATGGAGGAAATCTTTACACATATGTTTGCTGGAGAACAATCATATTGGCTAAAGGTCTTTTCTACACTACAATTACAACCATATCAGGGAACCTTGATTGCCTGTCCTCTCTATAAACATTGTTCCATATCAAGTGTAGACTGAACTTTAACTATGTTCCATACTAAACTAAAGCTTTGGTCTGACCTATTATTTAGCCTAAATATGAAATGTGGCTAAGGTTGAGTTTCTCCTTATTATAATTATTATTTGTACTGTCATAGTGAGAGCCCGAGTCATGGACCAGGATCCTGCGGTGCAATGCACTATGCAAATACAGAACAAGAAGATAGTCCCCACCGGAAAGAGCTTACAATCTACATATAAGACAAGAGAAAACAGATGGGCACAGACAAAAGGGGGAGTACAAGGAACCAATGAGACAATACTGGTCATCATGATAGGTGTCCGTATCAGCATAACAACAGCCTAATTATTGTCAAGATTTTTTGTAGACATCAAAAGGAGAAAAGGAGAGTTTAAAGAAGGTATTTGAAGGATCATTAGTTTGTTTTGTGGATGTTTATGGGGAACTCCTCCTAGGAGTGAGGGGCAGCATGGGAAAAAGCATGAAGGAGCTTGGTAGGAAATTGTGGTTGGTGGAGGCTGGCATCATGGGCTGATCAGAGGTGGGAGTTTACATTTTGATAGAGAATGAGAGCTGATAGGAAGGGTTAAGATGAATCATGAAGAGCCTTGACAGTGAAGAGAAGTTTGATGCCATAAAGAAGGAGGAGCCTATGAAAACGATGAAAAGAGAGAGGTGATGTGTTTAAAGCAAAGGCTAGGAAAATGATCTTTGCTGCAGCATTCTGAATGAACCAGAGTTGGGCAAGTTTGCATTTGTCAAGGCCAGAGAAAAGAATGTGTACTACTCAACTCATGAGATGTAAAGAGTCTGGATGAGAGTTTTCAGCTGCGTGGATGAATAGGAAAGGCTGTATCTTAGATGTTATGCAGAAAGAATCTGCAAGATTTCAGCATCCTGGACATGAAGACCTAGAGGTATGAGTTGAAGATCATGCCCAGCTTACGGGCCTGAGTAACAGACACGGGTGGTAGTTTTGTCCACAGTGATAAAGAAAGGAAGTAGTTGGGAGAGATTAGGAGCTCTGTTTTAGCTATGTTATGCTTGAGCTGGTAGCTAGACATTCATGAGGAGATATCAGAGAAGCAGGCTGAGATTTTAGTTCAGACAGAAGGAAACAGATCTGGAGAAGAGAAGATCTGTGAGCCATTAGCATAAAGATTGTCATTAAATTTGTGTTTAGAGATGAGATTACCCAGAGACAGGGTGGAGATAGAGAGGAAAAGGGGGACCAAGAACAGAGTCCTGTGGAAACCCTGCAGAAAGTTGGAGGTGAGGAATGAGAAGGGTCTTCCAAAAAACTTGCTGAAAACATGAGTAGAGGGGTAGGAAGAGAACCAGGGGAGGAGAGTAAGGACATGATTTCAAGAAGAAAAGCATAGTCAAGGAAGAAGAGGATGGGAGAACTGGTTCGCAGCTTTGGCTAGAAAGAGGTCATCAGAAACTTTGGTGAAAGCAAAAACCAAAAACTAACAACAATTTTTTTTTAAGTACATCAGAAGCAGGAAGCCTGCAAAATGATCAGTGGGATGGCTGGATGATGAAGGTACTAAAGGAGCATTCAGGGAAGACATGGCCATTGCAGAGAAGCTAAATGAATTCTTTACATGCAGATGATGTAAGAAAGATCTCCACACCTGAGCCATCTTTTTAGGTGACAGATCTGATGAACTGTCCCAGGTTGAGGTATCAATAAAGGAGGTTTTAGAACTGTAATAAGTTACCAGGAGCAGATGGCATTCACCCAAGAGTTCCAAAGGAACTCAAATATGAAACTGCAGAACATAAGTGTAGTATATAACCTATCACTTAAATCAACTTCTCTACTAGATATTAGAACAGGGGTAGGCAACCTTTCAGAAGTGGTGCGCCGAGTCTTCATTTATTCACTTTAATTTAAGGTTTCGCGTGCTGGTAATACATTTTAACGTTTTTTAGAAAGTCTCTCTCTATAAGTCTATATTACATAACTAAATTATTGTTGTATGTAAAGTAAACAAGGTTTTCAAAATGTTTAAGAAGCTTCATTTAAAATTAAATTAAAATGCTGATCTTACACTGCCAGCCTGCTCAGCCCACTGCCAGCCTGGGGTTCTGTTCACCTAGAGCGGCAGCAGGCTGAGCGGGACCGGCAGCCGGGATCCCAGACCTTGGGGGGGGGGGGGTCGGGGGGCGGGGGGGAGGGGGGGGGGGGGGGGGGGGCAGGGCAGAAGGCTGGGTGTGTGGGGGGGTTCAGGGTCAGGATAGAGGGCAGTGAGGGTGTGGGGGGGTTCAGGGGTCAGGACAGAGGGCTGGGGGCTGGGGGGGTGCAGGGCAGAGGGCTGGGGATGTGTGGGGGTGCAAGGAAGAAGGCTGGGTGTGGGGGGGAGTTCAGGGGTCAGGGCAGAAGGCTGGGTGTATGTGGAGGTGCAGGGCAGAAGGCTGGGTGTGTGGTGGGGGTTCAGGGGTCAGGGAAGAGGACTGGGGTGCTCGGCTCATGGGGGTGTTCCCAGCCCCCTGCCCTGAGCGGCTCAAGGCAGGGGGCAGGAAGGGATATGCCCTGTTCCACCCCCTTCCCCAAGGTCCCATCCCTACCTCTTCTCTGCCTCCTCTACGGAGCAGCGAGCACGCTGCCACTCGTCCCCCTCCCCCTCGCAAGGGCCATCAGCTGATCGGCGCAGGGAAGGAGAGGAGGAGGGGCAGGAAAGCACCACGCTGAGGGAAGAAGCGGGGGAGGGGAGAAGCTTGGCTGTCGCAGGACCAAGCTTCTGCCTCCTGCCCCCACAGGGGAGAGCGGTGGGTGGGGGGGCTGAGTGGGGCTGGGGGCCAGAACCCCGGCAGGCAGCAGCGTGCCACTCAAAATCGGCTCGCACGCCGTGTCTGGCATGCATGCCATAGGTTGCCGACCCCTGTATTAGAGGATAGTTTAATGTAATGCCAATTTTTTAAAAAGCTCCAGAGGCAATACTGGCCAGTAAATCTAACTTCAGTAACTGGTAAATTTGTTGAAACTATTGTAAAGAACAGAAATGTCAGACACATAGATGTACATGATTTGTTGGGGAAGAGTCAACACAGCTTTTGTAAAGGGAAATCATGCCTCAGCAATCTATTAGAATTTTTGAGGAGGTTAACAAATATATGGACAAGGATGATCAAGTACACAGAGTGTACTTGGACTTTCAGAAAGACTTTCACAAATTGCCCTCACATAGGGCACTTACGCAAAGTAAACAGTCATGGGATAAGAGGGAACTAATTGGTTAAAAGACAGGAAACAATGAATAGGAATAAATGGTCAGTTTTCACTGTGGGAAAAGGTAAATAGCAGGTTTTCCCAGGGATCTGTACTAGGATCAGTGCCATTCAACATAGTGAGAAATGATCTGGAAATGAGGGTGAAGAGTGAGATGGCAAAGTTAGCAGATGATACAAATTTCTCAAGATAATTCCAAAGCAGACTGTGAAGAGTTACAAAGAGATCTCACAAAATTCTGTGACAGGTGAAATTTAATGTAGACAAGTGCAACGTACTGCACATTGGAATTCCACCTATACATAAAAAATGATGGGGTCTAAATTAGCTGTTACCACTCAAGAAAGAGCTCTTGGAGTCATTGTGGATAGTTCCCTGAAAACATCTGCTCAATTTGCAGTGTCCATCAAAAAAGCTAACAAAATATTAGGAACCATTAAAAAAGGAATAGATAATAAGACAGAAAATATCACAAGGTCACTATATACTGAATATTGCATGCAGTTCTGGTGGCCCCATCTCAAAAAAAGATATTAGAATTGGAAAAAGTACAGAGGAGGCTACAAGAATGACTAGGGGTATGGAACAGCTTCCATTTGAGGAGAAATTAAAAAGACTGAGATTTTTCAGCATGGAAAAGAGATGACTGAGGGGGATATGATAGAGCTGTATAAACTCTTGACTGGTGTGGAGAAAATAAATAAGGAAATGTTATTTTCCCCTTCACATAACACAAGAATGAGGAGTCACCCTATGAAATTAATAGGCAGCAGGTTTGAAACTCTTTTTATTTAAAAAATACAAAATGAAGTGCTTCCTCACATAGTGCACAGTCAGCCTGTGGAATTCATTGCCAGAGTATGTAGTGAGGGCCAAAAGTATAACGAGGTTCATTAAAGAATTAGATAAATTCATGGAGAATAGGTCCATCAATGGCTTTTAGCCAAGAAGATCAGGGATGCAAATGTATGCTCTTGGATGTTCCTTTTCCTCTGATTGGCAGAAGCTGGGATTAGATGACGGGCTGTATCACTCAATAATTGCCCTGTTCTTTTCATTCCCTCTGAAGCATCTGGCACTGTCCACTGTCAGAAGACAGGATAATGGGCTAGATGGACCATTGGTCTGACCTAGTATGGCCATTCTTATGTTATGTTCATACCAGTTTCAGTAGAGTACAAGGGGCATTAGCCAGTTTGGGGAGAGTTGGAGAAGGGAATTGGAGAAGAGAATTGGGGGATGGAATTGGAGAAGAGAAACGTCAGACAACTATTTTCAACAGCATATTGAGTGATCTTAGAGGTGAAAGGAGATGAAGTGATAGTTGGATAGAAAAGTGGAATCAAGGATTTGTTTTTTTTCTTTGAGATGGGAGAAACTAAAGCATGTTTGCATTGTGAGGAAGGGGAAAAAACAGGGAGAAAAGGAAGGGAGGGAGCCAGCTGCAGCAGAGCTGTCTGGATGGAGGCAGATGACGCAAGACAAGCTGCTCAGAGACTAGGTTCATTCAGAAAATAAAGCTTTTTGCAGACCTAATCCCTCTTTAGTGAAAAAAAAAAAGCAGTAATATTTTTGGGAGAAAGAACTAGGTCTCTGTGAAATAAATGGTTCAATGCTTTGCTGAATGATAGATTAGTCATCTGCACATGCGTAAGTACCTTGCTGAATTGGGGTCTAATAGCCCACTTCTCCCTTCAAGAGTCAACAGGATTATGCAAGAGAAGATGTCCATATTCCTCCAAGAGACATTCCCATTCCTCCTTATTAGTTTTATATCTGTATAATGCAAAAACTGATTTCAAGACCTTGCCCTTTTTAAAGATAATTAATAGCCTTGCATCTTCTTATAGTTTGTTTTATCCTATCTAGTCTGTCTCAGTGCTTACGTAGTCACCACTGCCAGAGTATCTGGGCACCTAAATTTCAGCCTTTCAGTCTTTTTCATTAGTATGTTCCTTGCTTTCCATAGCCTCAGCGTGGTTTGTATACTGAGGGACAAGAGATATTATATAGGCTTAAAGTGACTATACATCATGTCTTTATCTTGGAAATCTACCTTTTTCAAATGATGTCCTGTGTCTCAAGAATTTCTTCTTGATGCCCGAAATGTCAGTTTTTCATTTAATCCGTTTAAAAATTGTTTCTTGTAATTAACTACGAAGTGTTTGTAAACCACAAAACAGCTTGCTGTGCCAGGGGTTGTAGGAGAAGGGCTTGATACCTGGTGGGTCCTTCTGTCCATTGCTTCCTTCCTCTCTGTGGGAGGAGGGAATCTAGGGGAAAAGACAGAGCTCAGACTTTCTTTGATCTGTTCTGCTGCTTCAGGCAGAGCTTCTCTAATTCAGGAAGTGAAGAGCAAAGAAAGGAACCATTCAAACAGCTTTTGAGCATTTTATGACCGTAAAAATATTGCCACAAATGGTTTTTTTTATTATTTTTGAAAATATGGTCACCTTAAGTTGACTGTGGAGCTTTCATGTGCTACACACATTGACTCTGAAAACCTTTGCCACAGTCTATCTCAAAAACTGACAATTTTAAAAATTCATCTTAAAGCATGTTGGTTTATTTTGACTTCAGTGGGACTACTCACATGTATAAAGGTAGTCATGTGCTGAAGTGCTTTACTTCATGGGGCCAAACAGCATGTGGTGACAGTGCTGCCCATAGGCCCTGTCCTGGACAAAACAGTTATAGTATGGACTGCTGACTGCACTACAGAAAGCAGAGAATAAAAAAAATCAATTATAGTTTTTGTTTACACAATGAGGGAATCAATTTTCAGATGCCAATAGCAGATTTAGCCCCTAATGAGATTTAAGAACCCTTTGCTCCCTGTTTAGTATTTCTCAGGCTGGAATACCTGTTAAAAGAAAGTGTGTCTGTCTGTCTATCTGTCTGTTCGTTCGTTCGTTTGTTCGTTCAATACTTGGCTTCCTGCCATAGGGCATCCTTCTGCTCTTCAGTTTGACTGTAGGCAGGATGCCCTTGATCAACATTTTTTTAATACTAAAAAGTGTTTTTTGTTTGTTTTGTTTTTTACAAAGGGAGCTGTTGACAGAGATCTTCTGCCTATTGAGCCTTATGATGTGGACAACAGTGAGCTTTCTGTATACACTCTAACAAGTCCACCTCGTACCATCCAAGCTAGCCATCTTATAGTTATTAGAGGAAGGTTAGATAGAACATTAATAGATGCTAGTGTGAGGAGCAGGAGCCCTTAAAACAACATTCATCTTCTGTTTAGTAGAGACATTTCTGTCTCTTGCAATACGATTGGGCTCAAGATTCTGAACTAATGTAGGCATCAATGGTAGCCCAGGCTTCCCCCCGCCCCTTCATCTATTTTCACTTTCGCTGTAGAAATATTTCAAAATTGTTCATTATCTACTGACTTACTGAGATCCTAATCACAGTATTATCCTCAGGAATGCCTTCTAAATAATTTTATAGTTGGGATTGTCAAGTAATTTAAGTAGTAAAATAACTAGTCAGTTTACTGATGAGAAAAATTCAGACAAAGCATAGGATTCCATAATATTACAATCCTTTTTAAATCCTGTTGTAATCCTGTGCAAATACTTTTGAAATACTTTAGCATACAATTAAAATCCCTTTGGAATCGGAGGTTTTCTTCAGAAAAAAACATTCAATTACCTACAGGATCTTTGGGAGTCCCTCTCATACATGGTATCAGAAGCAATTTAAAATACTTTAAAAATGCCTCTTGAGTGATTGTAAACATATGCCAACATTATTATGGCTGACTTACAACAACGCTTCCTTAGCTCTTGTTCCCTAATGCCCCTACTCTACTTGTGCTACACTGATGACATCTTCATCATCTGGACTCATGGAAAAGAAGCCCTTGAGGAATTCCACCATGATTTCAAAAATTTTCATCCCACCATCAACCTCAGCCTAGACCAATCCACACAAGTGGTCCATTTCCTGGACACTACTGTGCTAATAAGCGATGGTCACATAAATACCATCCTATACCAGAAACCTACTGACCGCTATACTTACCTACATGCCTCTAGCTTCCATCCAGGACAAATCACATGATCCATTGTCTATAGCCAAGCCCTAAGATACAACCGCATTTGCTCCAACCTCTCAGACAGAGACAACCACCTACAAGATCTCTTTCAAGCATTCTTAAAACTACAATACCCACCTGCTGACGTGAAAAAACAGATTGACAAAGCCAGAAGAGTACCCAGAAGTTACCTACTATAAGACAGGCCCGACAAAGAAAATAACAGAACGCCACTAGCTATCACCTTCAGCCCCCAACTAAAACTTCTCCAGCGCATCATCAAAGATCTACAACCTATCCTGAAAGATGGTCCCTCACACTCACAGATCTTGGGAGACAGACTTGTCCTTGCTTACAGACAGCCCCACAACCTGAAGCAAATACTCACCAGCAACCACACACCACTGAACAAAAACACTAACCCAGGAACCTATCCTTGCAACAAAGCCCGATGGCAACTCTGTCCACATATCTATTCAAGTGACATCATCATAGGACCTAATCACATCAGCCATGCCATCAGGGGCCCGTTCACCTGCACATCTACCAATGTGATATATGCCGTCATGTGCCAGCAATACCCCTCTGCCATGTACATTGGCCAAACCGGACAGTCTCTGTGCAAAGGAATAAATGGACACAAATCTGACATCAGGAATCATAACATTCAAAAACCAGTAGGAGAACACTTCAACCTCTCTGGCCACTCAGTAACAGACCTAAAGGTGGCAATTTTGCAACAGAAAAGCTTCAAAAACAGACTCCAACGAGAAACTGTTGAACTTGAATTAATATGCAAATTAGACACTATCAATTTAAGCTTGAATAGAGATTGGGAATGGCTGAGCCATTACACACATTGAATCTATTTTCCCATGTTAAGTATTCTCACACCTCTTGTCAAACTGTCTGTAATGGGCTATCTTGATTATCACTACAAAAGTTTTTTCTCTTAATTAATTAGCATCTTAGAGTTGGTAGGACAACTCCCACCCTTTCAAGTTCTCTGTATGTATATATATATCTCCTCACTATATGTTCCATTCTATGCATCCAATGAAGTGGGCTATAGCCCGCGAAAGCTTATGCTCAAATAGATTTGTTAGTCTCTAAGGTGCCACAAGTACTCCTGTTCTTTTTGCGGTTACAGAGTAACATGGCTGCTACTCTGAAACCTGTAAAATGATAGTGTGTTTTATAGATGATCAAATCTTTATGCAAAATGCTTCAATTACTGTTTTGGTGGTGTTGTACCATAGCTGTGCATACTACTTTACAAGCAGGAAAAAAGATAGCCATTTGCTGTTTGACTTGGGAATTAGACTGGAAAAAACAACTACAAAATGACAGGCCCCGGTGAGCAGGGAGACAGAAAGTCATCAGTGAAAAAGAAGATAAGAACTCATTTTTGGGTAGAGAACAATTATTCCTGGAGAGAATAATTTAAATGATTGTTGGAAGTTCTCACAGAAATAAATTTTAATGAGGGATTTGAAAGAAGAGTTGCTTGACTGGTGCCCAAGATCAGGAAGACTGTTCCAAACACATGGGGGTAACATGGAATAAGATATAAAGAGGAGAATGGAAAATAACTAGACTGGAGCTAGTGGGGATGTATGAAGAGATGAATGCAGAGCTGCAAACAAGAGTAGAGTTATGCAGGGCCTTGAATATGACAGCAAGTAGCTTGAACTCGATACTGAAGACTAGTAGAAATCAGAGAAAATATTCAAATACACAGTAACTAGTAGACATAAATATTAAAAATAAATAAATAAATAACCACACTAGTGAAGGAACGTTAATGAGCTAAGGAACTCGCCTACTAGAGTTAAGGACTATTCATGTTTACATCTAGTTTTGGCACTGCCAAATACAATACAGATACTGCCATTGAAGTTCTTGCATTCCGTTTTGCTTTTTCCATTGATTGGCAATAAGGACAGTAGGGATATTATTTCTGTGTCAGAAAATCTTTGAAGTACAAGCTGGATCATATCTCTTTCCATTGATCAGATGGCTCTTTGCTTGGCACATTGTGCCACTTAAAATACAAGGTTACCTTAGTCTATTATCCCTTTTAAAAATTGGGTTATATGAGATCTACATGTTCATGGAGATCATGTTATGCCATCATAATTAGGAAAAAAAAAATTTAATTAGCTGTTCATTTACTTGTTGCTCTTTATTTCTGTTTGATTATTTTTCCCAACAATTTCAATATGAGTTAAAGTTTGCTTTTCTTGTTTTTATTTTTTCAAACTTTTCAGTAAACATCTTGTGCAGTTTACCTTCCAGAACTGGTGGTTCAGAATCACAAAGGATTTACCGATTTCTAGCCTGCATTAGATACATCATGAGAGAGGCTGCTTCTTGGACAATTTGTCACCCATTGAAACCTCTTTTCAAGCCAATAGTTTATTTGGTCTTATTTTATTACTAGACAAGTTTCACCTTTGTGACATTAAATTCAACAGTTCAGGCGACACGGTCTGTTCCATTGTATAAAATTGTAGGTCATCTCACATTTCTTCCTGAGAAGATGATGCAATTTCATCATACTCAATCTGTGACTACACACTCCTGTTAAAACCATTTTTCATGTATCGAAAATTGAGTTTTTGGCATCTAATTTTTGTATAGCTAACTGTTTTGGAGATTTCATGCACCTGCTTGTTTCATTGTCACCAGTTGCTACTTAAGGTCACGTCATGAGGGCTTACCTAACCATGTGTCTCAATCCTATTTATTAGCATAATTGATATATGATTTTGGCCTATATTAAGGTCATTTTTTTTTCTTCAGAGAATGTCATCTTGTCACCCTCAAAAACCCCACATACTCTCCTCTATAAATTCTTAAAGCCTTTTTTTCAGAGGTACTGAGCTCTCACAACTCACATTATGTTGACTGCAACTGTGAATGCTGAGCACTTCTGAAAATCAGGGAGACTAAGGTGGTAGAATCACCTGTTTTTGTTTTTGGAAATATTTGATTCTGGCCCACATTCTTAGCCTTTTTGCATTACTCTGGTGGTTCAAAGGGCCATAAAGCAGCTATAGCTATAGAAAAGGATTCCCCCATATTGAGAGAATCCGCTGCTTTATGCCACCTGCTCTTCCTACTTCCCAGTATAAGAGACATGTTGAGGTGATGTGTGGCTGGAGCATTTCTGGATTCTACCAATCCCCAGCTAGTGGAACAGCTCCCTGCATCTGGACGCAGATAAGAGCAGCCTTAAAAGGATGAACTGGTGTAAGATATTGGGCTGTCAGGGGACTGTACACCAAACTTCATGCTTCACTCACACTTGTCCCACTTCACCCCCTGAAATCTTATGCTGAGCACGTTTCTGCCAGATCCTGAGTATCAGGGCCAAAATGTATTATCTAACTTGTCAATCAGAATCCCAGGCCATTCTGCAGAACAGAATTCTCTGCAGTTTAGTGCTTCCATGGCTTATAACTGTCACTCATTCTCTTAGGGGTGCGCTGATATTATCATTATACAGTATGTGAGGAAAAGTATCTTTCCTTTGAAATGCTGATATCAAAGCTGTCAATCTGTTTATATCTCTTATGCATACCAATTGTCAGATTGTCTATGTACTGTATAATATGACTCTTGGTTTTGTTTATTATTTTCTCTAAGGAAACAAGTTCTTAGCATTTAGTGTCATTAGGTGATTAAACATGTCTTTTCCCATGCAAAGAACTTGCAGCCCCATCCTGGGGCACCCCTAGCATCCAAGGCTGGTATAGTCCCTCTCTCTACTCCCACCCCATTATTGCTCCTTGCTCAGGGGTTTGGTGATCCCCCTTTGGTGACCAAAGGGTCCTGGGTTCTCTGTGCTCCGTGTCACCACCTGCTGCCCAGATGCATAAACTAAAAGTTCCTGTGACCTCTAGGACAGTGGTTCTCGGACTTTTGTACTGGTGACCCCTTTCACATAGCAAGCCTCTCAGTGCGACCCCCCTTATTCACTAAAAACACTTTTTAATACATTTAACACCATTATAAATGCAGGGTTTGGGGTGCAGGGTGATAGCCCGCGACCCCCCATGTACTAACCTTGCAACCCCCTGAGCGGTCCTGACCCCCAGTTTGAGAATTCCTGCTCTAGGATATTATAGCTGGAGCAGGTCCCTGGTGGCCTCAGTCTCTGGCCTTCCCCTAGCTCCTAGTGCAGGGGAGGCTACCAGGAACAGCTGATAATCAGTCCACACAGAGCAGCAGAATCTTGGAGGTGTCTGTCTCCTTTGTGGAGCTGAGGGCTCCTGGTCAGTGTCAAGCGCTCTGGATGAGAGGGACAAAATGGTGTTCCCCTTGTGTTGCAGGGAGTAGCTCTGAGGCAGCTTCTCTTCTGTCTGCTATAACCTGACTCCTTACAGTCATCTCTCTCGTGCAGACCTCTCCCTATATTGGATCCTACCACATGTTGGGCAGTCTCTGCCATGTTCAGGCTTTCCACGGCCTAAAGCTGGTTATCTGGGTGTGTGGCTCTGCCCTGTAACTCCTCCAAAATGTATCTGTCTGGGCTCATCTTGTTAGAGCAACAGGTCAACTATTTGCTTATAAGCCCAGCTGTCATATCAGGAGCAACGGCTGTCTCTGCAAAATACCCGCTGCAGCCCTCTGTGCAGCAAGATTATGCGATAAGACAAGGTGGCCAAACCACCAGCCTAGGTGAGACAGACAGGCACTGCTATTTTAGTCTAACATATGCCTCAGAGTGGAGTGCAGGGGGGGAGAGAAGAGGGGTGCTAAGGAAAGAGGTGATAAGTTCAAGTAAAATGTTAAACCGCATCCTGTTATGTATCCATTCCCTTGCCCCTCTCTCAATCTGCATACAATGCCTTTTGAAATGTTCCTTCTGCATATACGTATAAGGTATGCATGCTAAGTTGTTTGTTGCTAGGTATAAAAAGGCTGCTCTGTACTTGTAAGGGGCTCTCTCTCTGGCATTAGCCGAGGAGAGCACCCACTCAGCTGACTGGTCAATAAAAACTTAAAGCCGTCTTCTAGACTCCCGTGCCTCCTTGGGGTAATTGGGCAGCTCCAGGGGGAAACGAGCCCATTTGGCTAACAATCTCACATGTCGGGGCAGTCCAAACCATGTCAGGCTACTGTTCATTAGGCTCCTGGTCCAGCTTCCAAAGGCTGATAGTGTCTCTCAGGCTGAGGGGAGACAGTCAGTCTTGGTTACAGTTCCAATATGTCTGCTGTGTGTTGCTATCTTTGGGAGCTGCTTTTCTCAAGTCTCTGTCTGGCAAGCCTCTACAAATTCTTAGACTGAGGTCTCATGATGTTCTTTTGTAACAAAGTGGCACCTGCATCCTGCAAATAAATAAGATATATAGATGATTTTATACATTTATTTTTATTATATGTTTTCTACATTTTTTTCTCTTGAAACTGGAATTGTGACTCTTTCACAAAGGGAAATATAATGACATGATGGAGGTTCCTGCTTGTTGATGCCAAAAACCAAATTAATTCTCTGTTTTATTATATACATGGCTTTTTCTTTCATGTGAAGATTTCAGTCCTCTCCCTTATCCCAACAACTGGATTAATAAAAATTGTTGATTTCTATTACTCTGTTATAAGTATTGTAAATCTTCCCATATTTGCACAGAGAGAAGCATCCCTTTAACCTTTCTGGCTTCAGGTGGTGGTCTGATATACTCATACCTTTTTAGAGAAATGGGAATTACTTGTAATTCTCATTCTCAGAAGATCTGGAATTGCTAGGCTCCACACTCACTTAACCTCTTTCCCCTGATATATAAGCAAATTTATTAGAACCTTTTTTAGCAAGGAGAAATAACTGTTGGAGCTTTTATTTGCCCCACTCAGTCACATTATCATAACTTTACCCCCAAGTCTTAATTTGTTAGATTTACTCATCTGCTTTCAGATCTCTCTGTGCCTAGAGCTAGAATCCAGAAGTGTGTCTCTATCCAACTGTTTTTTTAATGCATACATACATGTGGATTGAGCTCTGTGGCTATCTGTAGATTTATGTACACATGGACATATACTATGTGTATTAGCTTTCTGACAGCAAGAATTAAAAATATTTCCCTTTGTCTTGTTATATACATTGATCATTAATCCATAGAATATGGTTTCTTTTACAGTTTGCATTAACTGATCCCTCTAAGATAGTGAACAGCTAACTGCAGAAAACTAAATAACTGCTCATTATGCCATTTTTTTTTACAAAGTTATATGAGAATAATTTCATGATATGCATATTTGAAATGGTGTTTTTTCTAAAAGGATGCTATTGATAATTTTGCATTAATAGTAAATGACAGGTGAGGAAAGATTAACCAATGTGCACTAACACTACACTATATAGTGTTCATGCAGGTGTCAGAATCTGTGCATTATGCATGCTGATTAAACTGGGAAATAAGCTAATGGAGGAACACAAAGTGGAATGTCACTTACTGCAAGCATATTTAGGTAGCTTGCAAGATGAAATGGAAAAAGCTTAAGTGCTGCAGGTGAGGATGGAGAAGCTTCCATCTCTAAAGCTGTAGTGAAATTTAATGAATACATTGGAGATTTAGTGGATTGCACTAAATATGCAATCTTCTCTGGATCGTATTCTGCTTTTTAAAAAAATGATGTTTTGGAAATTTCCATGTAGTATTACAGTGTACTTACCAAAGATGTTCTTTAATCAAATGCAAAATATTCATGCTGATTTCCCTTTTATTTTTCCAGGCATATTTTTAGAGGTCACATTTGTAGTCTTTTTTCTTTTTTTCCAGTCTAAAGAATAAAACATCACTATTTGCATCCTACTTATTTCAGAACATGGCAGCTCACTGTAGAGGCAGTTCAGCTGATTTGTGGGGATAGAGATCTATCACAAAATTTTTGTGTCATGTGTGCTGCATACAGTATTTATAAATGGGAAACTTGTGCAAAATACAGAGCATGCAATCTGTGCACTTTCTTCTGAAAGAGGCACGGCTGGCTTAAAGTACCTGTGAATCTTTTTTGCAAACATGACTAAAGGAATAGCCTTTGGTCTTCTGTCTTAATTGCTTCATTCCCCATGCATATCAGATGGACACATATAGACAAGCTGACAAGAGATTTGTTATCTACAGCCTGGCAGAAAAATTAAATGATACAGTTAGAATTCAGAGTAAGCTTAGCCCATTTCTCCATAACCGAAATGAACACTAACAAACTGTAAGTGACAAATTGGTGAAGCAGATGAAAGAAGGGGAGTGTTGTTTGATAAAGCCTGGGCATTGCTGACTGGTTGACTCTGCTTGGGCTGATCTAAATAAAATCTAAGAAAAGGTCCTCTACAATGCTGTATATTTTGCATAACAGTATTCATTTCTTGCATTTAACACAGTGTGAGAGAACCTTTCTGTGCACAGTAATAGTTTTTTTAACCTTTCAACCTGCTGTGTCAGTTCTGGAGGAAAGTAGGGTCAACAGAGTAGCGTGTGATTGGATTCAGCAACCTTTACACTGGAGCCTAAAGGCTTGTACGTAGACTTGAGGCTTATAAGTTATTTAAGCATTTTTAGACATATACCTAGTCCAAATCCTGAGTCTTTTGATCTGAATTTCATTGGATTTATGTGAGGTTGGGCAATATGATCATTTTCAGGTAAATTACAATTAGGACTGGTTGAAAAATTAAATTTACATTTCATAGGTAATTCCAACATTTTGAAATTTTGTTATTGATCCGATTCAGAAAAAAAAGCTGGAACTTTTAAATTTCCCCTACAACAAAAACTCCAAAAAAACTGTTCAGAACCATCAACATGATTCATTTTGATGGCATGCTGTGGATTAATTAGGAAAAAATGCATGAAGAATCATTAAAGGCAGTTTAATGAGATGAAAAATTTATGTCAGAACTTAAGAAATGTCTGTTCTTCTTCGAGTGCTTGCTCATATCAATTCCAATTAGGTGTGCGCACGCCGCGTGCATGATCGTCGGAGAATTTTCTACCCTAGCAACACCCGGTGGGTCGGCTGTGGAGCCCCCTGGAGTGGCATCTTCATGGTGCTGGATATATACCCCAGCCGACCCAGCGCCCCCTCAGTTCCTTCTTACCGCCCGTGATGGTCGTTGGAACTGTGGAGCGCAGCATAGCTGTTCTCCACTCTCCCTAGCTTTACTCGTTAATTCTTGTAGATAGCTGTTGGTTATATACTTATAGATTAGTAGTTTTGTCGTTAATAGTTTTGTAGAGTAGTTATAAATAGTTAGTGGGGGTTAAAGGGGCTTTTATCGCCCCTGTTTCCCCCGGCGCGCAGCCGGCTCATGCCCAAGGCTCCTGCCTTTAAGCCATGCATGACCTGTGCTAAGCTTATGCCAACAGGAGACCCTCACGACTCTTGTCAGCAGGGTCTAGGGGAGTCTCACCAGACAGACAAGTGTAAGATCTGCAAGGCTTTCAGGCCCAGGACCAAAAAGGAGCGGGACTTTAGACTTAAACAGCTCCTTATGGAGGCAGCACTTAGCCCAGATCTTCCTTCGGTGCGCCAAGTTCCAGCACTGAGTGCCTCGGTGCGCAGCGCCCCGGCAGCGTCTTCCAGTACTGCACCACGAGGAGACGCGGATAAGGCCCCACGGCACCGTCCTCTGTCGGCACCACGTCCGCTGCAAGCCCCTCAGCGCCATTCCCTGTCTCCAGGACATGAAAGACCCCATAAGACCCAGGACACTGCCATCCAACAGGCACCGGCTCCCCCCGCACCGGTGGTAGAGCCGCGTCCAGCTTCGGAGCACCAGAAGGTGCAGGCATCGTCGACACCGTTGACTCCGGCACTGGTTGTAGGGCCATTGAGTCCGGTGCGGACTGGCTCACCGCCTCGCACTGTGGTTGAGCCCTGTCTCCCCTCTACGCCAGAGACATTTGCAACGACGAAGGACCTCGTCGCCTTCATGGAGCCAGCGCCATCTCAGACCGCAGCACCACATCCTCTCCGCAAGGTGCAATCCAGGGGTAAGCCTGTTCTGTTACGCCCTCCATCTCTGAGCGTGGACTCGCGGCACCGCTCCCGGTCTCGGAGCAGGTCCTGATGCCGCTCGCAGTCCCGGCACCGGTCTTCATCTCGGCGCCGGTTGTACTCGTGGCCCACATCTTCCTCCCAGCACCGGTCCACTTCTCAGCACCGACCTGAGCATCGGTACCGGTCAGAGTCCAGATGCAGTTCCCAGCACCGGTATGAGCGGCGCTCCCATTTGCGAGGCCGCTCCCAGCACCGAGTCTACAGATGGTCTTCGTCTTCGCGATCCAGATCAGGATCCCGTACCGGCATGGCCATCGGCACCGTTGTCGATCCCGGTTCCGCTCCCCGGCACCACACAGAGACCGCTCGCCTGTGGACCGGCACCGCTCGGCACCATTCCAGGACAAGCCTCTGCAATCACGCTCGGCACCACCCTGGCCCTCAAGATCGGCGTCTCATTTGTCGGAGGGGGCCTCCAGATCAGCATACCCTGCTCAGGGTCAGGCTGCGGACGACTTGGGCGAGCAGCGGGCCACGCCCCCTTTGCAGGCGTCAATTCTACTTATACTTGAATATCTCCTATCCCTAAAATAGCAGGGCTTGGCAATATCTTCGGTCAGGGTACACCTGGCTGCTATATCAGCGTTCCACCCAGGAGAACACGCTTCCTCGGTCTTCTCTAACCCGAGGGTCGTCAGATTTCTCAAGGGCTTAGACCGTCTATACCCATAGCAATGTCAACCAGTTCTGGCGTGGGATCTTAACCTGGTTCTCTCCGAGCTCACAGGGCCCCCGTTCGAGCCAGTGGCTACCTGCTCACTCCTTTACCTATCTTGGAAGACAGCCTTCCTTGTAGCCATCACTTCAGCAAGGCATGTTTCTGAAATCAGGGCACTCACGTCTAAGCCTCCATACACAGTCTTCCATAAAGACAAGATGCAGCTTCGCCCCCACCCTGCCTTTCTTCCCAAGGTGGTATCAGCTTTTTATATGAACCAGGATATATTTCTCCCAGTCTTCCATCCTAAGCCACACGCCACCCATCAAGACCAGTGTGTGCACTCCTTGGACGTACGCAGGGCCCTTGCTTTCTATATTGAGCGTACGAAACCGTTTAGGAAGACGACGCAACTCTTCGTTGCAGTGGCCGACCGGATGAAAGGCTTACCGGTCTCCTCGCAACGTCTCTCCTCTTGGATCATGTCCTGCATTCATGCTTGCTACGACCTGGCTGGTGCCCCGACGCCGCGCCTCACCGCCCACTCCACAAGGGGCCAAGCCTCCTCAACTGCCTTCCTGGCTGACGTCCCAATCCAGGACATTTGTAGAGCGGCAGTTTGGTCATCGGTCCACACCTTCGCTGCTCACTATGCGCTTGTACAGCAGTCCAGAGACGATGCTGCATTCGTATCAGCAGTTCTGCACTCAGCGATGTCTCACTCTGACCCCTCCGCCTGGCTTGGTAGTCACCGAATTGGAATCGATATGAGCAAGCACTCGAAGAATAAAAAACGGTTACTCACCTTTGTGACTGTTGTTCTTCAAGATGTGTTGCTCATATCCATTCCAAACCCGCCCCCCCTTCCCCATTGTCGGAGTAGCCGGCAAGAAGGAACTGAGGGGGCGCTGGGTCAGCTGGGGTATATATCCAGCGCCATGAAGGCGCCACTACAGGGGGCTCCACAGCCGACCCACCGGGTGTTGCTAGGGTAGAAAATTCTCCAACGATCGTGCATGCGGCACGCGCACACCTAATTGGAATGGATATGAGCAACACATCTCGAAGAACAACAGTTACAAAAGTGAGTAACCGTTTTTTATTCCTAAGAAGGTGACATAGCAGTAACAATCTGACTTATCAAATGCATGTGTTTGTTATGTTCATCCATTAGGATACACTGCATTGGCTCAATGAAGACTGGTTGCATAAACTGACTTAGAAAAACTGAGCACACCCATCTTTTGTAATAGGTGCCAGTATTTTTACGATATTCTCAGAAATTTCAAGAATATCATAACACTTACTCCATTGGTGAGTTAACTGAGGTCCATGTCCCAAAATCACCACCTTAACACTCTTGTCAGTCTAAGCAGAAAGGCCAAGTATGAATGTAGGGTGGGTGAGCTATCCTTTCACCTCTTGAGGTTGTCCCACCAAGTTGTGGTAAATGGGCAGGAAGCATAGTGAAAGTTATTTCTTCTGCTGTACCTGTTCTGTGAGAAAGGAGAAGACTTCAGTCCCCACTGATGTCAGTCTGGCATTTTTTTGAAAACATCACACAAGGAGAGTAACTACAGCAGCCTAGAGGCACTCAATTTGGAAAGCTGAATTTTGCATTTTATTCCCTCATATGTTGAATGTCATTTATTATTGTTCCCCTTTCATCACAATCCTGTCCTACCACTGAAGCCCTTATTCTCCACGTCATCTGTTCCCATTTCTACCTCCTTACCATTCAGAGAGAGACTCCACCCCAGAATAGTGATTAGGGCCTGGTGGTTAGTGCACTCACCTGGAATGTGGGAGACCTGGGCTTAAGTCCCTGCTCTGCCTGATTTGTAGCAGGGATTTGAACCCTCATTTCCTGTATCATAGGTGAATGTCCTAACCACCAGATGATTTGCTGTTCTGGGGCTTGGGCTAGGGGAG
The DNA here is from genome assembly GCF_013100865.1 of Trachemys scripta elegans. Lineage (NCBI taxonomy): Eukaryota > Metazoa > Chordata > Testudines > Emydidae > Trachemys > Trachemys scripta. Next base: position 166,839,115 of record NC_048298.1, on the reverse strand, counting down.
GCAGGCGGGGTGTGAGATCTCTCTCAGTCCTTCTTGTTGGAGTTGTTCCACTTTATATAAATATTAATTGGAACAAAGACTTGACCCTCACTCCCCCACATTCGGGTAAGTGTCCTAATCACTGGGTTATTGAGTCAGTCTCTGTTGCTCTCCCTGGTCCAGTGAATATTTATTTATATGAAGTGGAACAACTCTAACAGTCAGGGCCAGCTCCAGGCACCAGCGAAGGAAGCAGGTTCCTGGGGCGGCCAATAGAAAGGGGCGGCACTCCGTCCGTGATTGGGGCGGCACGTCCAGGTCTTTGGTGGCAATTCTACGGCGGGTCCTTCACTCCCTCTCCTCCTCTTCGGTGGCACTTTGGCGGCAGCTCAAATGTTTTGTTTTTTTTCTTCGCCACTTGGGGCGGCAAAAAGCTGGAACCAGCCCTACTAACAGAAGAGACAACACTCATTTGGTGGGAGACCCTCTGAATTAAGAACAGCAGGGATTTGGACTCAGGTCTCCAACATCCCTGGTGAGTTCCCCGATCACCACACTCTTGTGGGAGCATTTCTCTAGTTTTTTATTTGAAAGAGTTCCAAATATCTCAGTTTTGTCTTGATGTGGAACAGAAACTCTGTTCCAAACCCTAAAATATTCACTAGCTAGTAAAACTGTTTCCTATCCATCTCTAATTAGTATGTTTCTATAGTTCTTGGGCAAGATCCTCAGCTGGAATTGTCATAGCTCCATTAACCAGCATAGAGCTATGCTAATGCTACACCATCTGAGAGTCTGGTGAATTGTCTTCAACGGAATCAGTTTGCAGTGGGGAGGAGATGAGGGAGAAGCAACAATATGATGTTTACTAGGTATGCATTTGAAGAAGATTCTTTATAAATTGATCTCATGTTCATTCTTTTGGTCAGTGGACTTGTGTGTAGAGTTCAATATATTAGAGGTGTCTAATCCATATAAATGTTGAACTTCTCCAGGGCCATTCTGTCAATAGTGATATTTTTCTCTTTGATTTTTCTGACTTATTCATATAATACACTCCCTGTCTTAACAGGTTAAAAATGGAATGAATAGCTGTGTAAGTCTTTTCTGATGAATTGGACCCTTAGTGGAAATTTAATAACCTCAAACATAAAAAATTGATCCTGTTGTACTTTCTCTCATAAATTCCTTTAAAATTGTAACATATTATTTTTTGTTGCAATTACATGGAAAGAAAAATACAAGCTCAGAATCTGTAACCTAAGGTGTGACATGAAGAGCAATATACAGTTTTGAACCCTGGAGGTCAGCAGCTTGGATGCTATTTATTAGAGAAATAGAACATGAATGAACGGAATGGTAAAAAAGTATAATCCTAGCGAGGAGGGGGCTGCGGGCGTGGAGAGGGCTGTGGGGTGTGGGGGAAGGAACTCATGAAACGTTAGATACTCTACATCTTGGTAAGTGACAGTTTGCCATAAGAAATAAAGTAGGTTGCCTATTTACAGCAAATGTACTGACACCAAAACCATAAAATAATAATATAAAAACCTTGAACAGTCTGTATTGCATATAATATAGATGCATCCCACTGTATACACACTAAACAGACTTCTATTTAAGTGTAGACCAAAAAGGGGCCTGATTTGCCACTGTATTGTTCCAGATTTTTGCTGCTATTTCACTGACATCAATGGTGTAAGACTGAAGTAACACAGGAGTGAATCAAGCCCACTGAGACTGAGAGTCAGTAAATAGTGCTTTGCTTTCCTGGTACAGATGCACTTATTTCCCTTTAGCATTGCCTGAAGGAATATTTCCAGATTCCTCGGGAAAATCAAGTTATCATCATTACAGTGTTTTTGTTCAGCACAAAGCAAATTATGATCCCGACCATGCTGTGTTGGAGCAGGATTTCAACCTATTTTGCATGGATTGGAACTCTCCTTAAGATGGGCCCCCAAAAACAGCAGGTTTGGAAATACTATTTTGAACTGGCCCCCACAATGCAGTTTAGTAATCTCATTCTATTTGCTAGCCTTTATTTTACAAGACATGCCTGCATTGTATTGGACCTTAATATTCATTTACCTGGGTTCTTCCCCAAGTCCTTCTATTTGCACCACTATAGTTAACAGAGTATGTACATTTCCGTTGCACTGTCCAGTTTTCACAGGGAAATTTTGTATAGACTGTACATTTTAAAAAAAAAGCATTTTGAATTTCAAAAGAATAAAATGAAGAAGAATCAAGATTAAGGTGCATAAGATGCTTTACTGTGCTCCTACAGTACAGACCTCTGAAAAGTGGGATGGGAGGGTCTCTGGGTGCATTGGCATTAATTAATACATTTGCCTCATATTCCACATCACTATTAATAATTCTAAAGATCTGTCACACAACCAGAAAAATTCTTACAAGAGGAAGATCTGTTTTAACCAAATTCCTCAGTAAGAAAATCATTAAGAAATTACATATAGATATTGAGACAGCGAGTCTTAATAGTTCCAGCAATACCTGAATTAGAGCAACAAGACAAGGTTCTTTCCAGATTGCGAATGACCACATCCAAGCCAAGACTGTGGAGCCATGATCTTTAATAGCTCCATGTGAGTAAATCCTTTCAGAAAAATTCCTTGGTTAATGGTTTTGTTTTCCTCATGTCTGGTTTGGGTGGATAAGGCCATCATATTGACATATTGATGCTTCATGGAATTGTTTCCTAAATATGTAAAATTTGAATATTGAGATCACTCCTATTTATCAAACTTGAAAAAGTAGAATAATGGTTCAGAGCATGGACACTGTAACTTTCAGGCATATCACCTAAGTATGGATGGGCATCATCCCTAGCTGCTTTGTGGCCAAGGGAAAAAAAAACCTGAATCTAACTTGATTTGCCTATTCTTCATGAAACTGTTTATATAGACCCACATGGTAGGAATAATCCATCATGCTGAGCCCCACAGTATGGAACCATTCTAAAGTAAATTTACTGTGAAAGGAGGTGTTTGTATGGATTCACAGAACATGAGGATTCAGATCCTCAGTTCTTTAAACATTATTTCTATGAATTTTCACTTTAGGTAAATTGCACACCTTCTGTCATAAGACTCATAAGGGGCTTTGCTCACACCCTGTTTTTCTCTTTGTTTGCTCTATTTGAGAATATATAAGGAGGAAATTGTCATCACTCAATTCCTTGTGATCACCATTAGCAGCCTATAGGAACACTCAGAGTGAATTACTACCCATATCAGGCCTTTTTTTTAGGGAAAACTTTCCCCTCTTTTGTTTTCACATTGTTAGTCAAGCTACTTTATTCAGCTTTTGGCAGTTTTGCCATGTCTGCTATGTTTTCACACCATTGGGTCCATAGTTCTAAGGCTCTATTGTTTGGAATAGCCAAGGCTAAATTCACCAGATTCAAGCCATATTCCTCCTGCGATGGCACAGTATCTGTGACAGACAAACTTAATCAGTGCCTCTTGTGTCTCTGAATCAGTCACAAACTAAACAGTGCTCCATATACTGAACCTTGCCAACAGTGCATGTTGCTTGAGAGAACTTCTTCTGTGGGAGGTGGCAACACAGTTATTATCCTTGGGTATAGAACATCTAGAAGATCTTAATCCACTGTTAGGCAAGAGTGTTCAATATCCAAAAAAGGCTCAGTACCTAGGATCTCTATATTGTCATCCCAAAAGGCAAACTCAAGCTATCTCCAAGGAGCTCTTCAACCTCTTGATCCCACTTCCTTAAATCCAGCACTGAAGGCTGTAAGAGATTAGTTCTGCCATATAACATTGTATTGATCTTGGTGTCAAATCCATGGGGAAGGCCTTTTGTCTCCAGAGGCCCTAATCAAATCACCAATCTAATGTGCTAGAAAGTGTACAGATGCCTAAGGAAGAAAAAGGCAGCCCCTGCCTTGAAGAGATTTGGGAATCCCCAATCAAAAAGAATCTTGAGGGATTCTGTTTCTTGGGACCATGCTCTGGGGAGAAGCAGCAGAACCATGAGTCCCATGCCTCTGCCTCACACTGTCAATGACAGATTTCTAGGACAGCTTCTGCATTGGAGGGCCCACCCCCAGTGCTGGGTACATCTGATGTCTCAGCTTTGGCTCCCTGGTTCTGAATACCTTGCTGTTGTATGCTGGGAGGACTGTCCATGGTGCAAGATGCTTCAGGAATCCATACATATCTAAGTAGTCTTAGTCCAGGCAAGGGGCAAGTACCCTTGGTTCCAGCTGTTTCCACACCTCCTGTTCAGCTGCAACATTATATCAGTAAATGTTATCATAACAGAGCTCTATGCTATGTGTAAAGTCATGGGTATTTTATTAGCCAAACACTATCTTACTTATTTTTTTTCCATTAGTAACAACACTTGAAATGTAGCAGGTAATTTTACAAAGTATAATTTTGAGCCTTAGTAATTTCAAGCAATAATGTAAAACTATTTATTTCATCCCATGAATTGTTACTTATGTTTTATGAGATATGTATGTAAAAATGCCAGAATGTTATTTGTTATTTGAGACCAGGATTTTCAAAGGAACCTAGGGAGTTAAGATCCCAAATCCTATTCCTTTGAAAAATTCCAGTAGGTGTCCTTGAACAATTGCATACTCTTACCTTATCGCATATAATGAGACTACTATATAAAGTATAGTAAACAATTGTAATTTCCCTTTTGGTGGCTTTCCTCTTACCAAAGATGACCCTGATGTCCTTACTATACAGGATTTTGAAATTTACCACTTGCATCCATGTGCTGCTACAAAGTTTGGGACAGTAGATTGAGGGATCAAACATTAGTATAAGGTTTTCTTTAATCACTTCCCACTGATTTATGTGTGGTTTATTCTCTCCTGAATGCCACTGCTGTTCTTGACAGCTTTCCATGACTTACATTTTAATGTTTTCTAGTTATTTAGAGTATTGATTTGAAACTCTCGATGAGACTGAGAAAGTATACAATAGAAAGAAAGAGACCCTGTATGTATATATATTTCATATGTGAATTATAGTAATATGAGTTTTTAATATATACCTTTAAGAATTCAACATAAATATAGGACAGTCTGTTAGGCATACATTGCTAAGTTTACAAATGCTTCTTACTGCATACCTCTCTCTGCCTCCTCCTTGATTCCCTTCTCAAAGTGTAATGAATAGTCCTATCTGCAGTGTAGTGTTGAGTTAATTTTACAAAGATGGCGGGGTTATGTAAAAATCATTTACTCTGCCTCCTCTGGTATTAAACAATTTATCATCCCAGTTCTTATTTACAGGAAATGACCTATCGTTACTATGCTGCTAACACTGATGATTGTATGGTCTCCTGGAGTTAACCTAAACAAAGGAAAGTATTCCATTATGTAATTCGAAAGAGAGATACAGTTCCATATTTATTTTTCTGATTGTATTGTAGCACCATGGATGGAAACACAGGTGCTGCCATGCCAGGTCAAACTCTGGGTCCCTTTAGCCTAGAATTCTGCCTCTGGCTGATGCAAATAGCTTTAGAAAAGATCAGAAATCATAATTCACCAAGGAATGTACAATTATGGCACTATATAAATGTTTATTAATAACCACTGATGCTGTACATGGGGAGGAGAGATTCTGCTTACACCCTAGAGCATGAGATTTAATTACCCTTACATCATTGTCTTAGCTTACAAATTTGCCAGTGTTATTTATCATCAGGAAATTATCCAACCTTTTTGTAAATGCAGCCTGAATATTTGTCTCAATGAACTTTTGCAGCAGTGACTCCAGTAAATCGATTAGACCCTACCTAAAAATGTAGATTCTTTTCTTTTCACAATGTACCATCCTTTAATGGAACAAGTTCTCCTTTTATGGAGAAAGTTTATAAAATAAAAAATATTCAGAATAATTTTCACTGTACTCTTCATTATTTTATTAACTGTAAATCAAATTCCATTTCATATTTCACTATTCCAGATTTATTAATCTCACTCTGACTTTCATATCTCATGTAAATTTCTCTGTACCATATATGTAAACATTTCTTTCACTGTTCCCTGGTCTATTTCAATCTTGGCAAAATCAGTCCAGGTGAGGGTATGTTGATTATTGCATCTAATGCAATTTGTGCATTATTTCCACTTTTTTAATGCAGTTGGTTTACCTTTTTTCTTTCTTACTCTTTTTTATATCGCTGCTGTCTGTTGGGTAAGCAATTTCATTTAGTTAATGACCCCTCTGAGGCCTTTTTCATTTGAGAATCCTGAAAGTTAAGGTATTCTATTTGTTTTTGTTTGTTATATGCTAATACTGTAGCGCTATAAAGGTACGTGACACTTTGACCACCAGCAAAGGCAGGGCCAGCTCTGGCTTTTTTGCCGCCCCAAGCACAAAAAAAAACCAAACAAACCTTGCAACGCGGACAGAGCCAGGGTGCAGCGGGACTCCCTGCACTGGTGCCCCAGCTAGCGGGGGAGAAAGCGGGGGGGAGAGAGAGAAGGGGGCGGCCAGGGCTCCAGTGGGGCTCTGTCAGCGGCCCCAACTGCCGAACCGCCTGCCGGGAGGGTTCCGCGCCATGGTCAGCTGGGAGGGAAGGACGTGGGCTGCCCTGCCGGGCTTGCTGCAGGGCATTCCCCTCCTCCTCACCGCCGCCCCCTGCAGGGCAGCCAGAGCGGAACAACAACAACAACAAAAAAGCAGCCATGCCGCCCTAGGATTGGGCCAAATGCCTCCTTGTACAATCTGCCGCCCCAAGTACGAGCTTGCTCGGCTGGTGCCTGGAGCCGGCCCTGAGCAAAGGAAACTCTTGAGGTATTCTGTTCCATTTGACCATGCATTTTCCTCTAGGGAGAAGCCGCAGAGCCACAAGTTCCATGCCTCTGCTTGACACTATCAATGACAGATTTCCAGGACAGCTTCTTCATTGGAGGCCCCTCCAGTGATGGGTATATCTGGTTGTCTCAGCTTTGGCCCTTGTGTTCTGAGTACCTTGCTGTTGCATACTGGGAGAACTGTTCATGGTGCAAGATGCTTCAGGAATCCATACATACCTTAGTGATCTCGGTCCCAGGCATAGGTCAGTATGCCTGACAACAAACATAATCCATGCCCTGCAGCATTTACAGACCATAGGCATGAGGAGAATAATATATTGTACTATACAAGATATTAAAATACAAACTAGTAATACATAAGTAGTTGTGGGGCTGAGCCAGGGTCAAGTTTTCAGGGGTTTCTGGAATGAACAAAGAGAAGGGAAGGGTCTTGTGACATTTTAGTTGCAGAAAGTTCCAAAGACCAGCGACAGTTTGAAAACAGATGTGAAGTCATGAATGGGTGCAGGAGAGCGAGGGAGTTGTAGGTGAAGTTCTGATGTTTAGGCTCTTTTTCTGACTATTAAAATCCTTACAGTTATGCAATTAAAAATGTATCTGCCATTGGGATTAATAATCCACTTTTCGTTAGTGTGTCAGGTTTTAGAGGTATTAGTACTCCCCTCTCCTCTGTTTTATGTCATGCACAAACTTCAGCAACTTTCTCTGTCCACTTCCTTATCCATTCGTTAAGGCTCTTTGTTTCCTATCAGTTAGCCACTTAATGCCTAACAGGACTTTCCCCTTGCTCCCTAGTTATTTATTTTCTTGTTGACTATGATTTCTTAAGAGGGAATTTGTCAAAAAGATGAAAAATATGTTCAGCAACTCCAGTATATCCACTTTTTGAACAACACTTTAAAAATAATAATGGATTAGAGAGATATGATTTACTTTTTCAGGAGTTGTTGGTTTGGACCCACTCCATCTATGGTTATGCAAGTGTCCATAGATTTTAAGACCAGAAGGGGCCATTATGATCATCTATATGAACATAAGTCATAGATTTCACTCAGTGATTTTCACATAGACGAGCAATTTGTGGTTGAACTTCACCATATATTTTAGAAAGACACCTAGTCTTGATTTGAAGTCTTCAAGTAATGGAAAATTTACCATGTCTTAAAGTTACAGTGTTGGATTCTCCTCATTACTGTTGTACTACTCTGCCCTTAATTATCCCCTCAATTGCCCTGGTCCTTAGTTGAGGATGATAATCTTTCAGTACCTGGGATTATCAGGAATACCTTTTTCCTCTCTCCCTTCCATCTGAGATAGGGATTACATTAATGTTTCCAGCTTCCATAACAGGTAACATCTTTTAGGACTATATTACAAATCCTCTTCAGTATCTGATGATTTATACCTTTTAAAAATATGGGATGACTAACACCCTGTTCTATTACACTTGAGTTTACTATGTAGCTTTTTAAAATATCAATCGCCAATAAGGCCACATATTGTAACTGATCCCAATCCAGGATTGGGTTGTAGGGTAAAGGAATGAAAGGTTGGGTGATATTCCTTGAGACAATGGCAACCCTCTCCTGTTGGGGGAAGATGGTTGCAATTGGATAACCCTGGTGCTGTGGCATTGCTGAGGACACCTGGCAGAAGCAGGCATTTTCTTCCTATCCCTTCCACGTCACTCACATTCTCTAACGTATTTTCCTTATGGTTGTTAGTTGCATGGAGTGTCTGCTTGCTCTGTAAGAATGGGTTATATGTTGAGCAATGGGTGTTGCTATTGCAGTTATCTGTTTGCCCGCTTAGATCAGGTCTTTGAAGCAATTGCTTAAGTTAAGTTGTGTGGGTGCATCTCAGTACTGAATAGAGATAGGTTTTCATGGCTCACTTATAATATGTACTGACTATATGTCATACTGTAGCCAAAATTCATCTCAATATGGTACCATCCTATCTTGGATAAGAAAATTCAAGTCTCTTTTGTTCAATTACACATACTGTAAAAAAAATAAGTACAGTGAAAAATAAATTATTAAATAAAAGGATACATTTTTCAATGAAGTTTGTGAATATGGTTACAAATAATTTTCCTTTATAATTATTAGTTTATTTGTTTTTAGAAATGATTCTTTTGAAAAACCGTGAGAGAAGTGTGTTTCTGAGAAAGACCAGTTCAACTTGTGCTTCAAAATAGCGCAAGCAGTTCTATGCACCACAGATAAAAATAATGTATTTATTTCTCTTTGTAATTCATTCATTTGTGCAATACGTGTTCCAGGGAGTGTCTTAAATTTATACAGTATTACTGATGGCTAGATTTTGCTTTTTTATCTCTTAGTTAGCTAATGTGTATGATAAAATACATATGTAACCAAAGTGATGGTGTCTACACAGCTGACAATATTGAAGAATGCAAGTTATTTCCAGTTACAGTCAACATTAATTTATAGTCATAATTATCATCCCAGTTTTGCCTTTTTTTCTTTCCTTTTATTAAATTGTTATTGATGTCTTTAACAAGTGACATAATATTATATAGTTAAGGTCTGATCCACAGCCCATTAAAGTCAATGGAAAGATTTCAGTGGGTATTGGCAAGCCCTTTGTTTTCAAACTTAATAAAATTCCAAGAAGAAAACTAAGCTGAATTCTTTCTGGCTTGCATACCTTTAGTGGTAGTAAAAATTCCACATAGAACAGTCTTACTGATGCTGCACAAGCTAGAAAATAATTCAGCTTTTCTCTTTTGGCTCTTCAGGATGAAGTTTCTTATCCCATTTAAGTCAACGGAAAGGCTCTCTTTGACATTAATCAGACCAATAAATAGTAGCAACAACTTTTTTTTGCCACTAAAGCAGATAGAATAGACTCTGAATCATACAACGCACAGATTTGTTGAGTAAGATGATGCCAGCTTTTCATTAGTAGATGTTTATAGTGTGAGAAAGTGACAAACTAAAGGTATCCATCCTTTTTCCAAATAGAGTATCTATTAGAAAAAAAAAGCTGGGATACTTATTTATTCTTAAGCATTTTAGATCATTTCATTTATGGGAAGGAATGTCTGATGCTTTTAAAATGGACTTCAGTTAACATTTTTCACATGCCACATCAGAATAGTAAAAAGTGCACTTTGTTCTAAATATAGGCTTTTTGTGCAAACTGTAATCCCATTATAAATGCCAACATAAGAAACTCAGAATATAAGAAAATCAGGAGTCAAAAACATTTTTTTACTATTAGGAAACCTGCATATTCTCAGTTAAGCATTTCAACCCACATAAATTCACACTTAAAACACTTTTTGGTGACAACTACATGTGGATCTGATGGAAGTATTTTACCTTAAGCAATATTTTTTGTCAGCATTATTTCACTCTCTATTTTTTCAGCCTACTTTCCTTTTTAATTATCAGCATTTTTCCTTGAGGAATGGAGAACACCTAATTCAAAACAAGTTTAAACACTATTTTGCATATAGTAGCTGGGCTCTCAGCATTTCTTGGTAGGCAAACTGCTGACCTTACAAGCTGTTGAATTTTCTCTCCCTAAAGAATTATCATAAATTGTAATTTATTGAAATGATAATTAATCAGAGAAGATATCTTTTTAATCTTCATATCTCTGTACCTGTATCTGTCTGCCTGTGCACTTGTTCATTTAAAGAAAAGCAGTAGAAATGCAATGTAAGGCCTGGTCTACACTAGGCGTTTATGTCGAAGTTAGCGCCATTACATCGAATTAACCCTGCACCCGTCCACACTGCGATGCTATTTAGTTCGACATAGAGGTCTCTTTAATTCGACTTCTGTACTCCTCCCCGACGAGGGGAGTAGTGCTAAATTCGACATGGCCATGTCGAATT